>NC_053490.1:472782077-473382077 GCF_905171775.1 Rana temporaria | reverse complement strand
AGCTGAAGCTCTGCATGTAGTCCTCCACTATAACAGATCTGTGAGTTTTGCTTTAAATATAATACTTAAACAAGGCTATTTAGTAAAGCCCTCCTACTAGTATAGATCATAACGTTCCAGGGGAAAATATTATATACATTTTATTGAGAAGTGACTTACATTTCATAAGTAGAAACATGTTTCTAAGCACATCGCGGCCTATTCCAGATGATTTACACATTTACATAGGGGTGTCTAGGCTGGTTTTGTAGAATATCTCATATACTGTACATGAATAAAAAGTAGAGTAAACTCTCGGCTCTCACATCTGTGCTAGTTTTAATGCACAGCGTGCACAAAGGTCCACACCCAATCCCACTTATTCACGGTCCATTACAGCAGACTCTCACAGAGACATTTTGCAGAATTTGTTACAAGAACTGTAAAAGAACACATGTTGAAGAATAAACAACTCATACCCTGTAGTGCCAATCTCACTTTCTGATCACAACTGTAGGGAAGAACTTCAGGCAATACAACAATTTTCTAATGGCAGAATTGTATTGATCTCTACATTTAACATATTGACAATTATGTATCTGTATCCAGAGCTGAGAAGAATAGCATATGTGCTAATTTCCTAATCCAAACAACCAGAATATATATTTTTTTTGCCTACCTTCAAATCGACCCCCGAGTAAGTTTATAAGCCTGTATAAATACCGTATTTTCCGGTGTATAAGACAACCTTTTATACTTGAAAATATGCCTCAAAACTCGGTTGTCGTCTTATACGCTGGTACCTGTCTCAGTCAGACTTTGGGCATCCATTGTTCAAATGCCGCGCCTCTTCCTCGTGCTGTTCCGTGATAGGCGGAACACTCAGTTTCCCAGCAGAGCCTCTGTTCAGTGTTCCGCCTATCATGGATGTCCCCTCGTCTGAGGCCCAGGATGAGAAGACATCCGTGATAGGCGGAACACTCAGTTTCCCAGCAGAGCCTGTGTTCAGTGTTCTGCCTATCACCGATGTCTTCTCATCCTCGGCCTCAGACGAGGGGACGTGGCTTTTGTACAATGGACGCCCGAAGTCTGACTGAGACTCTGCATGTCAGGGATAAGGTATGGGATCGTCGAGGTGAGGCATGTAACGAATGGCACAGTAAGGCATGTAATGAATGGCACAGTGAGGCATCTAATGGATGGCACAGTGAGGCATGTAATGGATGGCACAGTGAGGCATGTAATAGATGGCACAGTGAGGCATGTAATAGATGGCACAGTGAGGCATGTAATAGATGGCACAGTGAGGCATGTAATAGATGGCACAGTGAGGCATGTAATAGATGGCACAGTGAGTCATGTAATGGATGGCACAGTGAGGCATGTAAAAGATGGCACTGTGAGGCATTTAATGGATGGCACAGTGAGGCATTTAATGGTACAGTAAGATTTGAAAAAAGCTGAATAAAGCCTGTTCCTGTCAGCGGTTGTTCCTGTCAGGAGGGGGGTCGTCTCATACGGCGAGTATATCCCAAAACCAACATTATAGCTGGAAAATTAGGGGGTCGTCTTATACGCCCAGTCGCCTTATACGCCGGCAAATACGATAAATTCTTAATACCGGTATGTCACAATATACAGCAACAGTTCAGTTTAAAACTGTATTTATCATTAACCCCTTAGCACGGGCGCCTCCCAGCCCTTTAAGAGGTTTATGCTGGGAGGTTGCGGCGGGCATTTCCATCATGTGACCTCCATGATTGGCTGTCACAGCAGTCACATGATGGCTTTGTGTTACCCACCAGTAAATGTGGCAGGAGCATGCAGGGTGTGGGCTCTCTTGTTTGCATTTTGATATGCATATATGCGTTCTCTCGGCCCACCCGCCAAGAGGCTGCATATATGTGTAAGGCTTGTGTGAAGAGGTTAAGAAGTAACCAATGAATTCCATTGACATTGCCTAGGCTGAGAGGATCTCCTGGTCTGCTGCATTATTTTTTCACTTTCTTCTCTCCTTATCAGACTACAAAATTGTAACTTCACAAGGGGAGACGTCTGTGTAAGATGTTTGTGAATACAGCTAAGAACTACACAGGTATCAAGATTTACATGGCATCCCTGTGTTCTGGTTTTGTGCATCTCTGAGGCAGAATCTCAGATTAGGAAGTGGGCGCTGACCCTAGATGATGCCTGAACAAAGGTGGCTCTGTCCTTGAGAAAAATTAAATTAAAAAAGAAAATTAAAACACTTTCGAGGGGAGTGCTTTGATTTCTGTGAGAGGGGATTAACCTTTTTGCTGCCAGAGCCATTTTTGCGTTTTTGCACACGTTTGAATTTTTTTTTTTTTAGCCTTAGATGATGTAAAGATGATGTAAAACCTCCAAACATGATATAGTTTCTGAAAGCAGACACCCTAGAGAATAAAATAGTGGTAGTTCCAATTTTCTTTTCCAATAATCCTCCTCCCAGCCAATCGGGAAGCAGGTATGAAATCCGTTTCCCGATTGGACAAACCATCAGGCAATTCTATGTATAATGTGTAGCGCTGGGAGAAGCAGAGAGGAGAAGCACCGCGGAAGCTGCTCCAGGAGAGGACACTGGAGCAGCTTTCCCCGGGCCCACCACGCTTAAGGACAGGGGCAACCACGATGGAAGACCACTGCTCTCACCGCCCTCATCCAGGGTAAGGGCAGCGGATGGGAATAGACTCCCTCCAGAGGTGGTTCTGGCCAGCTCAGTAGATTGCTTTAAGAAAGGTCTGGATACTATCCTAAATGTACATAATATAACTGGGTACTGACATTTATAGGTAAATTTGATCCAGGGAAAAAACGATTGCCTCTCGGGGGATCAGAAAGGAATGTTTTCCCCTGCTATAGCAAATTGGATCATGCTCTGCTGTTTTTTTTGCCTTCCTCTGGATCAACTGTAGGTATAGAATTGGGTATATGGGATTGTATGATATTTTTTATTTTATTTCTTTATTTTTTTATGGTTGAACTGGATGGACTTGTGTCTTTTTTTAACCTAACTAACTATGCCACCCCGCCAAATAAAAAACACCAGCCGCCACTGTCCAAAGGTATATCTACCATAACAAAAGGGATCCAACAAGAGAAGGTTGTTGTTAAGGTCTACATACACTAAATATTCTGATTATACCTAAAAAAGAAGACGCATCATTGATACTTGTATGCCAAGAATGGAAGATGTCTCTCTGGACTAATGGCAGTTTTCATTTAGGATCATAGTTTGTTCAAGTTTATTTTGATGAGCTCTAACACTCCGTCAACAGAAAAAGATAGTTCTCCATTTTCCCCCATCTCCATTTTTCCCGATCTCCATTTACTTACTGGATTTATGCAGGTAGAATGATGAATGAAAATGACTGTTCTTATGATAAAATTCTTCTTACAAACGGATTTACATGGTGCTTGTTGAGTCCAGCCAAGAGAGATTGATGGAAAGTGTCTTACAGCAAAAGCTTTATTAATGTCCTGACACCCTAGATGACCTGAGAACATTTTGAGCTATTGATGCCATGATTCAACTATAACATCGTACTTGCTCTCCAGCTATTTGAAATATGTGCTTTTTAATGGAAAAAAATAAAACGTTTTAATCCTGACCACCAATAATTTGCATCTGTTCTGAGCAGTTGTTAATTATGTGTATGTTTACCGTGGCAAATAATTTAGCACAGTCTCGTAATGTACCATCCGCATCCACATGCTCGAAGTTTGAAAGATTGTTCTAACCACTTGGTTTATTTACTCTGTGTTACATATGGTGAGCTGGAATGGGGGTTTCAAATGTCATTGCCATATGTATGGCAAAAAAAGTGCAATCAAGACACAGAATAAATTATTTTAAGCTGATTAACAAAAATAGAAAAAGTATTTTGTTAAAACGAAATGCAAATATAAAAAAAAAGGTACTTCTTCATTTAATGTAATCACAGAACTAAATGCAAAATCTGTTCACCTCATTAACTACAGGAGGTTTTAGGAATAAGGATTTTTTTGTGCAATATTCTGTTTTTATTACAATTTTTTTGATACATTAAAAACATCCTAGGAATATTGGCATTTAAAATGGTCTTATGACAATTCATTATAGTCTGTAGACCTTACTCGTAGGTACAGGTGTCTTCATGCATCTGACTGCCGGGTGCATGTGCTAAAATATGTGTGATCAAAAGATTTATACAGTAATACCTCGGATTGCAAGTAACGCGGTTTACAAGCGTTTTGCAATACAAGCTATTATTTTTTTTAAATCCTGACTCGGTTTGCAAACGTTGTCTCGCAAGATAAGTAGGATTCAAGCCAATGGGGTGTGCAGTACCACATTTGGCTAAAGGTGCGGTGGCATTGGGGAAACTCGGAGCCGCTTAAATGCACTTGGAAACACTCCATTCCTGAGTGTCTCAGAGTGCATCTGAGCCGTTCTGAGCAGCCTTCAAGTGTTTCCGAGTGTCTCTGGTGCCCCCCAATTCTGGCCACATGCGGTACTGCATGTACTAGCAGTCACTGTGGAATGAACTATCTGAGTTAACATTGACTCCTATGGGAAAACTCGCTTTGATAGACAAGTGCTTTGGATTACAAGCATTCTTCTGGAACGAATTATGCTTGTAATCCAAGGTTCCACTGTACTATGATTAAGCCCTTTTTAATATATAATGCATTAGAGATTTCTGTCTTCCTTGGTGTACTTGTTTTTTGGGGGATTTAAACAAAAAAAGGGGTATTTTTAAAGTTTACTGGAAGTTCAGTCATCGAGAATGTAACCCTATATCTCGGCAACAAGCTGGACTTGAACCTTGTGGTAGACCAGACATGGGTGTACCAACACTATTGCAAGTGCATGTGAAGAAAATGCAAAAAATTATTTCTGTGTGTGCCCAGGATTCAATGAAAACTTGGGGTTCATTTACTAAATGCAAATAAGGTTTACTTTGCAAGTGAAGTTAAACTTTGCAGGGGAATTTCCACCAGACCTTAGTGAACGAGGTGAAGCTCTGCTGATTTCCATCATCCAATCATGTGCAATCAGTTTTTTTTATTTTCCCTGAACATGAGTGGGCAATCTTTACAAAGTGAAACTTTTATACATTCACTACGCTCTGGGCAGATTTTCCTGGCAAAGTGAACAGCTTATTTGCCTTTAGTAAATTAATCCCACTGTGTCAAATTCCCTATGCTTAATCAGCCCTTGCAATCAGGATGAAGTGGTTGGAGGAGAGCACACACACCTATATAGGGACTAATTTACTATTATATATGTGTATAGGATTTTTCCTCAATGCTGTGCAGATGAGAAAAATCCAAGCTAATTATATTTATCCTTCAGCAGCAATGTGCACAGACATTTGCTCTCAGGCTACAGCAAAAGTGCAAAAAAACAAAAAAAAACTAAGTGAACAGACTAGTTACTCATGGGCAAGTGTTGAGTTCAAGCCAACAGTTCAGTCTTCCTGATCCAACTGTGAGCCAGGAGTAAAGTATAAGCTGGACACTTCGGAGATCTCCAAGTCTTGCAGCTTCTTTAGGGAGGGTCAGTACTGAAAACAAAAAACAAAATAATATGCAGACTTGGTCCAATTATAGAAAATAGGTTCCTTAGAAGGGACAATCCATAATTCACTTGTAATGTGAAACAGCGAATCTGTCAGTAGCCTACAGAGAATGGAGATACATTAAAGCGGGAGTTCACCCAAAAATCAACTTTCTGCAGTTAGATCCAGCATACTGCTGACATCTGCAGCATGCTGGTCTTTTTTTTTGGTACTTATCGTTTTAGCAGTTTTTCTTCTATGGCTCCGAGCGGGGAATCCTGCGGGGAATGGGCATTCCCGAAGGCAAGCAAGTTGATTGACGGCCTTCGATAGCGCGTCACGGCTTCCGAAAATAGCCGAGGTGACACTCGGCTGTTTACGGCGCCTGCGCCTGCCGTGTAGAGCTGACTGCGCAGGCGCCGTAAATTTCCGAGTGTCACTCGTGTGTATTTTCGGAAGCCGTGACGCTATCGAAGGCTGTCAATCAACTTGCTTGTCTTCGGGAACGCCTATACCAGGAAGTAATCCCCGCTCGGAGCCATAGAAGAAATACTGCTAAAACGATAAGTACCAAAAAAAAAAAAAAAGACCAGCATACTGCAGATGTCAGCAGTATGCTGGATCTAACTGCAGAAAGTTGATTTTTGGGTGAACTCCCGCTTTAAGACAGCCCATTGTTACCAGTAGTAAAAGGTAAACATCTAGAGCACTCCTCCTGTGGCTGTCCAAGGGACTCTTCTAGATGTACCAGGTTGTGATATCCTATTACCTTGGAGGCTCTACAGTAATGCAGACTTCCAAATCACATGCAGTAACCTAGGCAAAGCATTTTAAGGGTTTAAGAAAGGGGGTCATGCCCTTGACCTGAGCTGACTGATTACCTTTTTCTTTTCTTTAATTTTTATCTCAATGGTGCCTATGTTTTAGATAGTGATTTCTTAGTTGTTGCTAAGGTTACTACAATCCTTGGCATTATTATCACCTAAAAAAAATAAGACCACAAAATGTGAATATAAATGAGACTGGCAAGCTTAGACCAGTTAGCTAACCCCATGTGTGGTTATTTGTGAGCACCAGAAAGGATTTGAAGAAACATAATGGAGCCTCCTTAATTATCCATAATTATATATAATTCTAAGTATGTAATAAAACAAAAAAAAAACTGTGGATTGCACAGCACTTGAAATTCCTGCTTGGTACAGAGGCAGGCTGCAGGGTGTTAGCATCTGGAATAGGAGGACCTCACTTGAGCCAAACTGCTGGTCTCAGCCATATAAAACAGCACTCAGTGGGACTGATATACTAAAGAGGTAGAAGCTGTTCACTCAGCAAAGAAAGTGTTAGTTTAGTAAATAAGGAAAAAGGTGTGTAAATTGGGGTTGATTTGCTAAAGGCAAATAGGCTGTTCTCTTTGCGAGGAAAGTTGCAATTTTCAATAGAATTTGCCCCAGAACTTAGTGAATGAGGCAAAGTTTCACTTTGCAAAGAATACCCAACTGCATGCTGTTATTAATTTAGAGAAAAGTGATCAGAATTGGTAAGTGCTTTAATGCTTGGCTTGCCTATTTTTTCTTCAAACTGATATTGCTAGCTGAACCCTGTATAAACTGTATATAATTATTTAGTTAATCATTAATAAATATTTAGTACAAGTAATTTTAATGAAATTAAAGATCAAAAAACAAAACACCCCCAAAAATGTAAATTTTTGGCCATAATCATGCAGTTTTTCTCAATGTGAGTTGTTCCATAATGGTGTAACACATTTGACTGCCGTTCATGTTTGCTGTTGCATTATGTACTGATTATAATACATGTCTTGTATATATGTCTGTACATATTACCTTCTTACATAGTATGCATATTTTAAAGTAAACATAGAAAAACATTCTTGTTCGCAGATTTGTTTTGGATCTCTGATATTTACCAATATTATGTATAGATTTAACTTACTCAATATCTCCGCCTGGTATTGAGGATATTTAATACCGGTGTTAATTTCTAAAAATGCAATAGTATTAGAAAGTCACTTGGCAATGGATAAATGGAGAAATGATTGCGCTCGTTCCGAAATAGCGAAACTAAAAAAAGCTGCGACCAAAAAGTGTTATACTACACCAAACAAATATACAACCACGTCCCCTTTGAAACGAAACGTAGGGAGGCAACTTTCTGACGTCACCGCGCATTGTGATTGAACCCGGAAGATACGGGCGTTTGTTTTAGAGCTGGCCGGCTTGAATTTTACTGGATGCCTTTTACTCATTGACCTGATGTAAGTGCATACCCTTTTATTTCCATTAAACGTGAGGATTTTACACTATATGAGTCCTTCTTCTTTGCATATACTTACCCTGGGTTGGCTGAGATCATCGATTGTTCTGAGCGCTCTGAGTTGGATAAACCTGTTTGAATACCTGTTTGAATACCATCATTTCATGCTGTATTGGGTCTCCTTAAAACAGAGACCAATAGGATCCGGTAAGAGGCAGTGTTTGTTTTTGGTGGAAGTGCCTTTCTCATCACTTTTCCTGGGATGTTTCACTGAGCCTGCACTGGGGAAATCTTTATTATGAACTTTCTTCATGGTGGACTTTGGCTTACTTCAATTATTATCATCCACTGAATTTTTCATATATTTTTCACTAAGAGATTTTATATTTTTCACTAAGAATTTATATATGCTATAACATATTTGTATATAATATTGTCATTTAATTTGAAATCAGCTGTTTTGCACACAGCTCATCATGTTTATTAGCGCGATCTTCTCTCTACTTGGCAATGGATGTGTGTGATAAATTCTAATATATTTTTTCTTAAAGCTGAATTCTTGGCAGATATTAAATAGCACCAACAAATGCAGTTATGCATTTATTTATTATTAATACATACATTATTAATTACATTTATAAACGCATTTTTAATTACATACATTAATACACAGCTCCCAGCTACATCACCAACCTAATTTCCACATATTGTCCAAATCATCCACCTCGCTCCTCCCAAGACCTCCTGTTCTCTATCTCCTTAGTCACCTCCTCCCATGCTCACCACATGACTTCTCCAGAACCTCTCACATCCTCTGGAACTCCTTACCACAATCTGTCCAGTTGTCTAATACCCAATCTGTCTTTTAGGCAATCCCTTAAAACTCATCTATTTGGGGAAGCCTATCCTGCCTCCACCTAAAAACTGTACTTCGACCATCTCCATCAACCCATCTCCTGCAACTATTCTCTTTGTTCTTCTTTTTTGGTCTGCTCCAGGCCACCTGTTGATTGCAGTTGGACCTTATGACACGCTGAGAAACATCCCATGCGTTAGTCTGCTTCCTGGTCAAACTACTCTGCATGCAAGCCAAAGGCCACGGCTGGGTTATAGCCGAAGGCGCTTTTGGTAAGCGGCCATTTGATTATGGTGCACTTTATTTGTGTTAATCACTGCAGTGTCACTCAACAGAATCTGTTTGATTTATGGACCACTGTACAGCTGATGGATTTTCTTGAGTCACTATTTAATTAGCTGCTTAACACTGGTGTATATTTGGGACATTATACATCTGTTCATACATCCTATTTTTTATGTCATCCTAAGGACTGATGTGGACTTTATATTATTAATACTATTGACGCAGTTTACTATTTTGTTTCCTGCAACTATTGCCTTTTATACCACTTCCCCTCTCCCTTTTAGAATCTAAACTCGATGAGCAGGGCCTTCCTAATCCGTGTGTATTGAACTGTATTGCAACTGTACTGTCTCTGATTTATATTGTAAAGTGCTGCACAAACTGTTGGCGCTATATAAATCCTGAATAATAATAATAATAATAATAACAATAATGATAATATGTATATTAAGAGCAAGGTGCATAAATTTGTTCCTGTCATCAGTGTACGGCAGCACTTAGACTGGGAGGAGCAAGAGCAGTACTTGGGGCCATTTAGGTGTGCTGAGGAGAGAGTAGAGAGATGGCCCTTTTCACCTGTTTTTTCCCTTAATTGTCCAATCAGAGGCAAGGAAAGGAAGGACATGTGTTGCTTAACTGCAGGACAGAAAAGGCAAGTCGCCAGGCTGGTTGTGACCGTAGGGTTGTGTAAATCTGTGAAGGGCAGCTATTGGTGATCACTACCTTTTCTATCAGACACTGAAAGGATATCCAGTGGGAGACAGTTCCAAACTGTACTTCATATGTACAAATAATTTTTAACTCAGTGTCTTTTTTTTTTCTCACATATGAGCCATACAGAACACATAGATGTTGCTTCCTTATTGCTCTTTTGTAAACAATATCTCCAACAGGATTTTATGATCACATGACTTTGAAACCGGAATATTTTCCCATACATGGGGATTAGTTCACTGGAAGTATCTCTCAGTAAAGAACAACAACAATTACTCACATACAGTCAGACCCCCGGAGAGAGGCATACATATAGAGAGGGAAAGGCATTCCGGGGCCATAGGAGGGATTCTATTAACATTCATGCAGCTGACGCTCTTTGGGAGGCAGGTGGACGTGATGCTGAAGAGCAGATTTGAAAGTGTGGATACAGCAGAACATGACCTGGCCACACTTAATGGTAAGGAACAATGTTTATCAATTTACTGTCATAATCACCATTCATGCATCTTTTAGTTGTATCACATCATGATATGTCAATACAGTGTATGGTTATCACTTTCAGCCACAAATCATAGTCAATGCTTAATTTGTGTTTATATCCCACAATAAAATACCAATATATAAATATAATATAGTCATTGTAGTTGGTGTAGTTATTTTTATTGTAACCCTTTCAGTTTTGCACTTTTTTTTTGCATATGCATTGTTTTTCATATATTTCATTTACAATTTTACTTGTTATCATTAATGATCAAAAAATAATATTTGTTCTTTGTTTGCTTTATCTGCAGAAAAGAAAAAAGAATTGAACGAATCCACTAGGCATCCAAATGAATCAAGCTCTTCTGTCACCGAAACAGTAAAGATTCCCTTGACCTCTGAACAAGTTGACATGTCCATGAGGCAACAGGATGAATCCAAGGCCCACCAAAATAAAAAAGGTCTGCAGGAGCCCATCTATAAAGTCAATGAGTTATTCCGGGCCCACGAAAGGCAAATCATGCAAAAACAAAAGCAACAGTGCCATGTTTTAAGACAGGGACTACAGAGGATAGAAAAAAAGATGGACTCAGTAACTGGTGCACTGACCAAAGTCCACAAAAGCATCCTGACTCTCTCCCAAGGCATGCTTACCTTAGCCAGGCAAACTGCTGTTATGAACGCTGAATTGGTGAAAACAAATTATCAAATTGCTTCCACGTTCCAGCGTCTTCTCCAACTCAAAGAACTTGAACTGTCCAAAAACACATCTTCTCAGTCCTCCACTCCAACACAGCCAAGCAATTCCAATAGTTCATCTCTGCCACGAAGGTCTCGAACTAGAGGAGGAAGACGTCTTATGACTTAGACCAGTTTTTGGAAAAGTAACTCACTATTCACCAGCCATAGGGGATGTCCACTACTATTATTATACTGTATTCTAAAATCTCTTTTCACTTGTGAGTTTGACAGCACCATAAAAAAAAAAACTTTTAACAACTACTTTTCTAGTAACTTATTATAGAGTCTATTAAAACTGTAATTTTTTTTTAATATTACAGTATACAAATATTGTTAAAGAAAAATAAATATCTATAGAAAACATAACATTTTTAAGTTTTAGCTAATGTTCCTAAGTAAAAATGTCTATGTAAGATAGACCTGTATTATAAAGCCTGTGTTCTTATTAGCTTGAAACTGGGCTACCAGTACATGAGCTTTTTTAGGCTAAGTGAATGTATCTAAAGTTCTTGACTAATTAAAGCTGATTTAATTTTATTTTGTTACAATAACCATAATACACTGAGATAATAGTAATGTACTAAATATCAATACACAAACTAGCGAATTAATTTTTTATAAAATATTTAAATCAAAGTAGAATTGGGTTTGGAAAAGTCAGGATTCTATAAAGAATTTGTGAGTCAATATTTCATCCAAAATTCGCAGACCCAGTATAGTTAATGCTAGCAAAATCTTCTCTCCATAACAGGTACAAAGTGGTAAAATGCCTCTTGTGTCAGAATTCTGGATATGGCAAACTATTTTTGATCTGTTGGGACATCCACTTACAAAAAGTTTTGCACATTTTTATACATTTTACCGAGAGTGATTTAGAACAGCACACCCCAAAGACAATAAAGTGCTATTTAATCAACCAAAAAACTTTTATGTGAAAACATTAATTCATGCTTATACACATGTATTTACAAGGAAGAGACAGGTGAAGAATACACTATCCAAAATGAGCTCAGCTGATCAACATCTTGATTTTTTCTTTTTTTTAACACATAGGGGTTTATTTACTAAAACTAGAGAGTGCAAAATCTGGTGCAGCTCTGCATAAAAACCAATCAATTTCCATTTTATTTTATTTTTTTGTCAATGCTTAATTGATCAAGCTGAAGTTAGAAGCTGATTGGCTACCAAGATAGCACCAGATTTTGCACTCTTGGTTTTAGTAAATAAACCCCCATGTCTTACAGTTAATAGTTTTACAGAGCATGTAAACTTATTTAAAGATAATTGCTATTTTATTGATACAGTTGCTTATGAACTTGAGATGATATATGCTTCAACCTTTTTGTACTTTTCATTGTACAGTTGGTTCTCATTTTATCACATATATTTAAGAAGATGCAAAAATACACTAGCGAAAAACTTTGTAACTGAAAACTAAACAAAATAAATATAATATCTATATTTCATACTGGACACAGATATTCTATTTTTTTCAAATGTTCTACATCTGAAATGTGTAGTGTGGCTAATGTTTATGCATCTGTGTGACTTGATTAATTCAGGATGGTACT
This sequence comes from Rana temporaria, assembly GCF_905171775.1. Taxonomy (NCBI): domain Eukaryota; kingdom Metazoa; phylum Chordata; class Amphibia; order Anura; family Ranidae; genus Rana; species Rana temporaria. The sequence goes on along the minus strand of NC_053490.1, from coordinate 473,369,613 downwards.
TTTATATTCTAGTATTTATAACTAATATTTCATATTATCATATCTCGATGTATAATTAAAGGACTGCTTAGTAGGTCTTTAAAATGGTCAAACATTAATAAGAAACCACTGAATGACCTTTCTTTGCATTTATATTCACCTAAAGTGTATGTCTACTCAAAACTGGATGCTAGGAAAAACTCAAAAAGCAAAACAGCTGGAAATAAAGTTTTACATTTTTTTAGGAGGGGAAGGCTTGAATGACTTGTGAATCGTTTTATGTTGAAAATGCTGGTGATATAGTAATGTGGATTAAGGAAGTTGTTACGATTCAAAGAGAGTATAGGTTAGGTGATTTAGTACCTACTGAGATTCCAGATTAGTTTAAAGAAACAATAGCGTTTCAAATAAAGCTTAATTGAGAAAACATGAATGGAGAGTCCAGTTGGGTATGGAAGAGATTCCGCTTGGGAGACAGAAAAGAACAGCTTTAGAGAGGTCAAAAATAAAGGCCAGGTAGAGAGCATATAAAGAGAAAGGGGAGCAAGGGAAATGTGGATAAATTAGAGTATACTCAGAAAGATTGCATTTTTTATATGTAATTGGATAAATGAAGAGCTCATATTATAGAAAACAGTGATGTTATCTAATTTCAATATTTTTTTACGATACTCCAGATTTGGGCTCTTAATTCATGCATTGCTACTGAAAATGTATTTTCTGTTTCTTTTTTAAATGACAATGTATGCCCCACTCAGCAGCATATATATGGAATTAGCAGTAAATGGAGTACAACATGCAAAATTAGCACACAGCCGAAAATAACAAACTGTTTGTGATTTTCTGCTTAATTGTTACATCTTATGCATTCAATAAAGTGTTTTACATAACTATAGATGTAGTTTTCATCTTTTTTTACATATTTCTAAATGTATATATGTGATTATTGTGTTATTGTATTTAAAATTGGAGTAACTAAGTAATATGGCATTTACAAAAAAACTCATACAGTATAACAAATTCCCCCATTTGATTGTGTTATAAATACAATATTACATATGATTTTTATTTCTTAATTCCTGCACTTTAAAAAAAAATTGACGGAGTATTAAAATACATTTCTAATCTTTTTATTTTATGTTTTTTTATTTTGTTTTTGTTGTCGCATTACAGTTTTTTTTTCTGTTTTTACAATTTAGCAAACAGGACATTTTGGGGTTACTTTTCCTTTTCCTTATTACTCTTATGATTCTATTTTCTATTTATTATCCTATTATTCTACTTTGCTTACATGTTTTTTTTTTTTTTTTTACTATGTATTTATAAAAGTGACCACATTAAATATCTACCATTTCTCTTACACCCATGCTCACATGTATTAAATTAAAATATGACAACTTTATGTCTGCCTATTTTAAAACTTGATTGTGCATATAGTTTTGAAGGTAGGGTGGAGGTTGTTTAAATAAACATTTGTCTAAAGCACAGTGCAGTTTAGATACAGTTTTACTTAATAGTCTTTCAAGCATGTTCTAAGTACTTTAAATAAATTATATAATATATAAAGAACTCACCATATCTGCTGATCTGCCATTTGTGTAAATAGCTCCTAAATGATAATGTATTAGGTGTTTTAGAATTAGATTTTGCCAGTAATATTGTTAAACCTTGATGTTTATGTTTTACCATACTAGAATAATACATTTACTAGATAAAATAGGTAGTATCTTATCTTAAGAATTCATAGTAATTTAGGAAACACGATTTACGAAACAGTGATGATAAGTCTTGGTTTCATATTTTTTTATTGTACATGTTTTCAATGTTGATGTGCAGGAATATAACTATGAATAACTAGTTCATAGTTATATAGATAAAAAAAAGAAAGACGAAGAGTTATGTAGGAAATGCTTATAAATGGAAATTATATTTCAAATAACTCTCTCTCTCTCTCTCTCTCTCAAAACATATATATATATATTTATATACTGTAGATGTATAATCTTTATGAATATCTATCATTGAAATTATGTAAAATGCATAGTTTATATAAAGCGTAAACAAACATTGCTTTCATAAGGGTATACTGTACCTGCTAGACTAAACAAAGTCGCTAAGCACGTCTTACTATCCTTGTCCTCCCAGCTGCTTAGTCTAGTGTCCTCTTAGTATGGCTGGAATTTTAGCCCATGTGAAACCTCTTCCAAATCAGAAGCAACTGCTGAGTGCCAAACTCAGTTGGATGTGAGACAGCTGGAGAAATGGAATACGCTCTCGACATATATCTTACCTACAAGCCATGTCCTATTGTGATTAGGAAAACTTGTTTGTCCATTCTGTAGGGATAAAGAAACGTCCAAAATAAAAATAGTAGCATTAGCCATAAATCTGTAAGACTAGACGATGATCATATGCTTTTTAATGGATAGGAAAAGGATTTGTTTACCGTTAGTGAACAAATATTTTTACTGCAAAAGAATTATTTTTTTACCTTAAAAATTAAAGCTACAGTATATGCTAAGACTATAGCTTTCATGTTATCTAATTAGCCTTATTATATTTGGTAAATAAATACGCTGTTTCAAGTGGTGATGTCACACTTTTAAGCTTGTAGTCTAAGGCCGAGTACTCACGACCAAACATGTTCGCTCGAAATGTCCGACGGGCTGTTTCCGGCGTACAAGGCTGTTTTTTCATTTGGCCCGCTGGCTTGTACACACCAGCGGACGATATTTCCCTGCGTACCTGAACGCGTGCACGTAATCCACGTTTGACGTCACTATAAAGGGAAAGGCCAAAGTCAATGGCGACGCCCTCTGTTCCGCTTTTGCTAGTTACGGCTTTGCTCGTGTTAGTGAAGGTTTGGTTAGAGCTGATTCGCGCTTCTCGGTCTCCAGGCTTTAGCAGGTAGTATTTTCTCGTTCAGTGCGTGTGCTTGTGGGTACGTAGTTGGCATTCGGGTACAGGCGTGCAGTTCGTTCTGCTTAGCAGATTCGTACTGTGCGTTCGTATCTGTGTGTCGTGCGTTCTTTGCAGGTACCGCTGGATTTGATTGTGCTTTCTGTTGGAGTGTGTTCTTGACTGACCAGCCGGCCGGTTTGAAGCCATGATGGAGCAGCAGCGTCAATTTTCGCGAGTTGGTGCTGTTTATGGGATGGCTGCTGGATATGTTCATTATTCCAGTACTTTGGCCAGAAACAGGGGGCGGAGGCGTTTCTGGACCAAGAATTGGTTGCGCCAGCGTGACCAGTTCTCACATATGCCTCTGCTTAGGGAACTCCAGGAGAATAATCCTAATGACTATAGGAATTTTCTCCGCATGACGGACCCCGTATTCAACAGTCTGCTGGAACTTCTGTCCCCCTATATCACGAGGCAGGACACTGTGATGCGCCAAGCCATCACGGCCGAGCAGAGGCTTATTGCTTATTGCATTGACTTCAGTGGCATGCAATACCGCATGTGGCCAGAGGTAGGGGGGGGGAGCCTGAGAGCCTCGGAAACACACGGAAAGGTCCGAGGAGAGCTCGGCTGACCTCGGAAAACCTTGAAAAGGCTCGGGAACAGAGTATTTCTAAATCTTTCCAAGCATTTTGGAACGGCACCGATTGGCTCCAAACGGCGCCGCCCCACCCACCGGCTTTCGGCTCCGCCCCCCTACCTCAGGCCAAAAGCGGTACTGCATACCACTGTGGCTTGAATCCTGCTCGTTTTGCGAGACAACACTCGCAAACCGAGTCAGGATTTTTAAAAATACAGTGCTCATATTGCGAAACACTCGTTAACCACGTTACTCGCAATCCGAGGTTCCACTGTATTGTATTTTCGAAAGAAAACTGTGCTGATTAAACAAAAATTGTACGATCTAGTATCTTGCGAAAAAAGTTTTCGCTTTTGTTCCTTCCGATAATTTTGGACAAAAGCTGTGTACTAAGAATCAGATTATCGTATGATCGCTTCCAAAGGGGTATTTTTTGTGTGTACTTTAGAATCTAATACACAAAAGCTTATAGTCACTAGTTTTGTGTAAAGGGAAACCAGTGACTTTTTGGGTAAATTATATTTTAGTTTACAGTTATTATTGCAAATAATATTTGATGCATGACAAAGGGTTCCCAGAGCAGCATAGCTAACCAGCTTGTTTTTCAGAGTCCTTTGTCTGATTGAAATTGCAGACACACTTTCCTTTTTTTAGCACATACAAAAAGTAACCATGCTTATGATGTGGAAAGGAGACTACAGCGCCACTTTCTGGCTAAGCAGAAGATGACAACATATTTACTGTATCTTAATATATTTTAGTCTTGAACATAAGCAATAGAAATAAATCTAATGTACAAACCATTATACATTTACAAGTTTTTTATTTGTTTATAAAGTCTACATTAAAAAGTTAGACAAGTGAAAGCAGTGCTCCTGTTCTAAAGGATTCCAACTCTAATGACTTATAAGTCTGTTTTTTACGGAAATGTTTAGTATTAAATAATGGTATTTTCCAGGCCTCTCCTCTCTCCGCAGACATGCTTGGCAGTCATGCAATCATGTCATCTTAAAGAAGAGACAAGATGTTACAGTGTGGACTTGTTAGAGGCCAATTTATCTCATCAGTGTTGGCGCACAGATAGCTGCCAAGCCATTGGCTACATCGTTAGTCCCGATCAAGGGGGCTTTGTCCTGGAAACACAAACAGCTGGCAATATTTGCAGAATAATTCAGCAGCTTTTTAACAGTTTTCGAAATACCACATTTATGTCGGCATAGCGGCCTTTTGTAGGGTTAAACATATCAGTCTTTAGACAAAATTGTTCTGGAGTGCTGTTTTATTAACTACATCTGCATACACAATAAGCTCTTTATTTCTTCCTCTCCATCTGCAGTGGTGGTTGAGACATCCAAGTTGAGAAGGATGTTACTCTCCTCGTGTTTGTTCTCCATATAAAAGCTCTGGAATGTAATATCAGGCTAAATGAGAACACTGCTGCAGCCACGGCCCACTGGTCCTCACCCCATTCCGTTTTGCTTTGAGCAGAGAGGACCCTTTGCTTGATAAACTGCTTATTTGGAAATTCTAGACGTTCTTACTACATTCCTCTCTTCTTTGATTTCCAGTTCCTTATTTAACTTATTCAGTCTTACCCATTCAAAATACCTTGTAGTATGTGGGTTTTTTAGTTCATTGTTTTAGTTTGTTTATGATGTTTTAGACCAGAGATAAAAAACAAAACAAAACAATACACTAAAGCAGAGGTCTCCAAACTTTCTAAACAAAGGCCCAGTTTACTGTCATTCAGACTTTAGAAGGAGGAACTGTGGCCATTAAGGCTGCATTCACATCTAGACGGACGAAATCGCGGCGTTTTGTCACCGCAAATCGCGGTAAAAATAGCGGCGTTTTGTACCGCGATTTGCGGCGACAAAACGCGGGTATTGTCCGCCTAGATGTGTCCCAAGATGACCCCCTCTATGGAGATGATTGCCATCTCCTAGCCGAACGCTCGAAGACGCCTGAAAAAAAGGTCCGGGACCTTTTTTCACGCCGCAGGCGACAGGCGTCCGGCGTTCGGCGTGGAGATGTGAACCATCTCCATAGAGGGACATGTATTTCCAGCCCTCTGGCGGCAGAGGCGTAGCGCTACAGGCGTAAAAACGCCTAGATGTGAATGGGGTCTAACACATGATAGGTTAACCAGAGGACAACGGTCTGATGGACCGTTTTCATCGGTCCAAACCGATCGTGTGTAGGCCCCATAGGTTATTTAACCATAGGTTAAAAAAAAGGCAACTTGCTTTAAATTTAACCGATGGATTCCTAACCGATGGCAAAAAACTGATTGTTAGTAGGCAGAACCATTGGTTAAAAATCCACGCATGCTCAGAATCAAGTCGACGCATGCTTGGAAGCATTGAACTTTTTTTCAGCACGTCGTTGTGTTTTACGTCACCGCGTTCTGACACAATCGTTTTTTTAACTGATGGTGTGTGGGCACGACGGACCATCAGTTAGCTTCATCGGTTAACCTATGACAACGGTCCTTCAGACCGTACTCATCGGATGGACTGATCGTGTGTATGAGGCTTAAGAGTAGAAATTGTCCTGGCTTCAGTGGGAGTAAACAATGCATATCTCTAAGGTGGGGACAGAGGTAATGTGCCCCACCAGTAACAATGTGAGGAATAGTGCCCCATTGTTTGTGTCAGTGGGAGGAATATTGTCTTATCATTGGTGTCTGGAAAATAGTGTCCCATTGTTGGTGTCAATGGGGGGAATAGTGCCTTGTATCAGTGGGAGGAAAAGTGCCCCAAGGGACTGATAAAGGCGGGTAAAGAGCCACATTTAGCCCCCATGCCACAGGTTGTAGACCACGGCAGAAGGAGGAACTGTGGATATTGGTGTCAGTTTGGAAAACAGTTTCCCATTGTTGGTGTCAATGGGAGGAATAGTGTCTTGTATCAGTGGGAGGAAAAGTGTCTGATAAAGGTGGGTAAAGAGCCACATTCAGCCCCCAGGCCACAGTTTGTAGTCCTGGCTTCAGTGGGAGTAAGCAATGCATATTTGTAAGGTGGGGACAGAGGTAAGGTGCTCCATCAGTATCTCTGGGAGGAATAGTGCCCCATTGTTAGTGTCAGTGGCAGGAATAGTGACTTGTCATTGGTGTCAGTTTGGAAAATAGTGTCCCATTGTTGGTGTCAATTGGAGGAATAGTGTCTTGTATCAGTGGGAGGAAAATTGTCCCAAGGGATAAAGGCGGGTAAAGAGCCACATTCAACCCACTGGCCGCAGTTTGGAGACCACCGCACTAAAGTATTAGAATTATATTAAAATGTACATTTTGTATTCCTTGTTGTTTGGTATATTTATCTACATCAACTTGTAGACCTGTTGGCAACTTGCCTTAGTTATTATGGCTAAAGAGTAACTTTGTTTTAGTTAATATGGCTAGCGACCAAAAATGAGATCTCTCTGCCTGTGCGGCATTTGAACGTATATGACTTGCTTGATGTCTCTGTATTCATGCTGCTGATCAGGCACCAAAAGTGGTAAAAAAAAACAAAAGAAAATGTAAATTTTATTACAGCTTAAATATTCTTAGATATGGTGTCTGTGTTAGTTTTAATTTTTTATTTACACCTGAAGATCTGGCCAGTAAGTCTGTTCTTTTTTAACGAATGACTATATTACAGTTAAAGGGATGAGACAAACCATTTACCACTGACAGGGGAGATTACTAGGGCTAATGCAAGGATTTTTGACACCCTAAGCAAAACCTAATTTTGCCGCCCCATTGGCTCCGCCCCTGAATTCACCTCTTTTGCCATGGCCATGGGAAAATTTTTGCGGCGCCTGTCTGTCTATTTTTTTTCAGCCATGGCCCGCTGGCTCGCACCTGTGTCTCTGGACCCACCTTAAGACAAATAGAGGCGGTATCGGCTCGCTTCCTCGTGCCAGCCGTGGTCCGCAGGTATATGGACAGGCTAGGGTAGTATATAGATAGCCTAGGGTAGTATATGGACAGGCTAAAGTGGTATATGGACAAGCTAAGATAGTATATAAGCAGGCTATGGTTGTATATAGACACAGGAGGTGTGTTACTAGCCAGATCACAGGTGAAAACAGAGGGGAAAAAAGCCTAAAAAAAAGAAAATGAATACAGCGACCACATTTTATAATTGTTATGCTGCAATATATTAAATTTTTAGTTTTGGGTTTACTGCTTTAAAATGTTCAATATAAGGCCAATTGTAGACACTTCACAGCAGTCTGGGGTACATTTAAGTCAAAGGTATGTACATTTAAAAATAAAAATCACGGTGCAAATATGACATTTTTTAAATTAACAGATTGTCTACTAAAGGAATTAAAGCTGTACTAAAGGCAAAATAAAAAAACAATATAAAATAATAAAATAGTCTTTCACTAGCTTTAAGTTAAACTACATATTTTTTCTGCTCTTTAGCGCCACCCTTTGGGCAAATTATGCTAATTTTGTCTTATGGTTAGCATTGGTACGGAGAATGCGTGTTTGTACTTTGGATTTTAGTCTGACGGCTTGTGTACACACCATCGGATGATGCGACGGAACACATTTGTTGTTGGACAATTTGAGAGCATTACCATCCAACATTTGTTGTCGGAAATTCCAACAATTGTCTGATGGAGCATACAGACGGTCGGATTATCCGACAAAAGACGGCCATCACACAATTATTGTAAGAATATCCGATCTTATGTATGGGCCTTTAGTGTGTTACTGACCAGGTCTCCAGTTGAAAATAAAGGAAATCCTAAAACAAGAAAATGAATGCAGCCACCAGATTGGAAAGCTGCATATCTGGCATTTTTGTTTTTAGGTTTAACCCCTTTAAGACCAAGCTTTTTCTGGCCATTTTTGTTTACATCTGTATTTTTTGCTAGAAAATTACTTAGAACCCACCAACAATATATATTTTTAAAGCAGAAACCCTAGAGAATAAAATGGTGGGTGTTGCAATTTTTTATGTCACATTGTATTTGGGCAGCGTTTTTTCAAACGCAATACTTTGGGGAAAAAAATATATATTTTTTTATTTTATGCACAAAAACACAATATAATGCTCAATTGTTTGGTAAGATATAAAAGATGATGTTACGCTAAATAAATAGATACCAAACATGTCACACTTTAAAATTGTGGACGCTTGTGCAATAGCAACAAACAATGTACATTTTACCTTGCATAGGTGACGTTTTAAAAGCCTTAACAGGTTACCACTGTAGGTTTATGCAAGAGGTCTGGTCTTAGATTTACTGCCCCTGATCTGACAATCGCAATGATACCTCACAAGTGTGAAACAATACTTGTTTGTATACGTGTGATCTGTAGTCTGTGTGATCAAATGCCTTTCACTATTAAAAAATGGTGCTGTTTACATCCAGAAGTGATGCAAGCGCATCACCTCTGGTTTCCTATATCACAGAGGCAATCAGAGCCATTCCAGTCTCTGATTACCTATATGATCAGCAGGCGGAAACCACAGCTGGTAGTCCGAGGGGGACAGGAGAGCCAGAGAAAGCCACAGAAGCCCCCCCCCCCCAAATGCTTGTGAAAGCAAAGTAATCCAGCAGCTAAGTAGCCACTAGGATTGCTTGTACAAGAAAGCCATATATTTGCTGTGTATTTGATCAGATCCTAAACCATAAAGAGACAATAAGGAAAAGTCTTCACTATTGTACACATTCACTTATTTATTACAGTTTTTACACCAACAATTTACATATATTGTACTTTCACATCATTCACAACTGCCCCCCAAGTAGCTTACAATCTAAGGTCCCTAGCTCACATGCATATATACATATGTTAGGGCTAATTTGGACAGGAGCCAATTAACCTACCAGCGTATCTTTGGGGTAAGGGACAAAACCAGAAGGAAACCAATGCAGGCGCAAGGAGAACATGCAAACATCATGCCGGTAGTGGCGTAAAATGAAGGATGGATGGCCGCACTCCAAACCAAACAGGTTGTCTTTATTTAAACGAACAGCAAAAACATACCAGATCACAGCAACAGAAACAGGAGGATAACCGACGTTTCGCACTGACTTAGTGCTTATTCATCATGCCGGTAGTGTTGGTATACATAGGTACCATTACCTTCTATGAATATCTGTGTGCCCTGGTCCAGTGAAATACAGACTGCAGATTTTAGTCTTCTAGCATTTAGAAATTCATACTTCATGTTTTTAACGGTCCAGCATTCAAACCGATAGCCAAATACATTCAAACCACGCACAAAGTGGAAGCAAAATGTGATTTCCAACCACCACAATAAAAAAGGACCTTAAAGAGGTTGTAAAGGAAAAAAAATGTTTTCATAATAAGCATCCTTTACCTGCAGACATTCCTCTTTTCACTTCCTCATTGTTCGTTTTTGCTCAGAAGTTGCTCTATTTCTTCTCTGTTCTGGTCACTTCCTTCTTGTCTGATTTTACTGACCACTGTGAAGGGAGGCTTTACTGCGGTGGTCAGTAACGTGCTCGCCCCCTCCTGGGAACTACATCTGTGCGGCAGGACGCTCTCTACATGTTAGAGACTTCAAGGAGGTGTGAATTACTGGGTGTGCCGCAATTCATACTGAGAAATGTAGTTCTTACATGAATGAACGCCGCAAACCAGGAAGTGAATGAGAGAACAGAAACTAGAATGCCGGAGGTGATATAGATGAAGCAATTTAATAGGTATTTACTCGTTTTTTTTAACAGAATCATTACACTATTCTGTCTGTCTACCTTGCAGACATTAATTTTAGGCAAAACATTTTTTTCCTTTACAACTCCTTTAATTCCTCCTCCTAGAGCAAGGAAAATATCTCTCTGGTCTCATTTTGTTCCACGTGTCGTCTTTGTCAGTTGCAGATAACGTCACATTTAAGCCACCATAGCTCTTCCTAAAGCAGGGGGTGACCTTTTGAGGTTCAGATCACTGAAGTGTTAAGTTAGATTTTTTAATTCCAGCTGTGGTCAAAATAGATTGGCGTAGAACAGGAAGGTGTTTCATTTTCAGACCAGAGTTGTTGAGCGAGAATAAAATTGCAGCAAGTGAACTGACGAACCCGAGAAGGTGGGGGGGGGGGAGGGTGACACAGCACATCACATCTTTCAGGAGAATCACAAACCCTCCTGCAGCCGCTCAGATAAATGATGACTACTGTGGTGGTGACATCTACATTTCAGCGCTTCTGGGAGTTTACGGTGACAGCAAGCAACTACTTAAAGCTTGTTGTTGAATTCCACTCGCAAAGGAGAATAATTTATTTCAGCACCACTGATAAAGCTGAACTGATTTGACCTGAGCGCTGAACTATTATTATTGCCACACAGGAAAACAATAGAATGGAAACTTTACAGGATGGATAGGAAAAGACTTTATTGTACTCTAGATTTGTAGCATGTTGGAATAGAATAATAAAAAAATAAAAATAAACACACACATATATATATATATATATATATATATATATATATATATATATATATATATATATATATATATCTATATCTATATATATATATATCTATATATATATATATATATATATATATATATATATATATATATAAATAATATATCTATATCTAGGACAAATTAAAGACTACTACTCCATGAATTATCAGGCTTATATCAGATATAAAAACTGTCTCAAACACCACCCTGTTTCTCTGTATTGTAGACAACAAACTATACATTAAGGCCCCTTTGATGACACTGTGCAGGGACCGCCCTGTCGTTTCTCCGCTCTCCCCTATGGGGGGATCGAATGAACATGGACCGCCTGTCCGTGTCCACCCGATCCGATCTGCCAGACGGATGAAAAAGTAGGTTTTTCCTCCGTCAAATTTTGGCAGATCGGAGCGGGTCGGATGTCAGCGGGCATGTCACCGCTGACATCCGCGCCTCCATAGAGGAGCACGGAGCGCCCGTTCAGGTCCGCCTAAAAAAACTGGTAGGCGGATCTGAACGGGCCGCTCGTGTGAAAGAGCCCTAAGAGCCCATTCACATTTTTGCATGCATTTTTCTCATGTCTTCAAGCATTTCTTTTTACACACGGTCGGAATTTCCGACAACAAATGTTCGATGTGAGCTTTTTGTCGGAAATGTGTATGCTTCATCGGACAAAAATTTGAAGGCTGGTCCTCAAATTATCCGCCAACAAAAGTTCTTGTCGGAAATTCCGATCGTCTGTAGCCAATTTCGTCGCACAAAAATCCTACGCATGCTCGGAATCATTGAACTTAATTTTTCTCTGCTCGTCGTACGTGTTGTACGTCACCTCGTTCTTGACGTTCGGAATTTCAGACAACATTTGTGTGACCGTGTGTATGCAACACAAGTTTGAGCCAACATTCTGTCGGAAAAAAAATCCACGGTTTTGTTGTCGGAATTTTCGATGTGTGTACACCATGGCATTAGCCGACGGAAAACAAGTTCATTTAATTCTCTACTAGGGTCAAATAGACAATCTTTTTTTACCACAGTGACGAGAAAATTAGAAGGAGCAGGATGGGAATATTTTTTTAAACTAACATTTTTTTTTGTTTTTGTTTTCGTTTGGTAAAGTCCATTCATTAAAAAATCAACATTTTGAACTACGTTCATGCAACAAGCATTGCAAGCCTTTGCTGAATTTTCAAATCTGCAAAAAATTTAGCTGTGGTTTAGTGCAACCCATGAACGCCGATCCATAGATCACGATATCCAACAAGTATTGTAGCACATACCAGCCTTTTTCAACCAATGCCCAAAAATTTATCAAAGGTGGATCAAGCCTGCCTTTTTGTTGCACAAAGCCACAGGTTTTTATTATGCACCGTTACGACTTTCATGACACTGGCATCCAAAAAAACAATGACGTCATCAGTTGACAACAAGATTGTCTGCCGCCTCTACAGCATCCTTATTCCGCCCTCCTCTCCCTCTCTCCCTCAGCACTGGAGTCACATTAGCTGACTGAAGGGGAGAAATTGAGGGAGAAGAGAAACATTGGAATACTAGTCAGTACCAGTGTGTAAGGCCTCGTACACACGACCGAGGAACTCGTCGGAAAAGACACATCGTTTTCCTCGACGAGTTCCTTGTTAGGCTTGTCAAGAAACTCGACAAGCTTTCTTTGCGTACACACTGTCAAGACCAAATCTCGTCGTTCAGGGGAAGTTCGATTCCACTGGCACAACCCTTGGGGCTGCTTTTGCTAATCTCATGTTACTGCGTGTTAAGTAAAAGCTTGGGAAGAGACAATTTGCACTTTTCAGTCTGTTACAGCGTGACAAATATGCTATCTCCATTACAAACGATACTTTTACCGAAGGTGCGCTCTCATCTCATACTTTATTCTGAGTATGCACAGGTTTCTTAGCATACACACGATCATGTTTCTATTCGAAAACCAGCCCGACGAGGAAATTGAGACTCCCGTCGAGGAAAAAGAGAACTTGTTCTCTTTTTTCCTCGTCGAGTTCCTCGACAGTTTTCTCAATGAAAAGCATACACACGACCGTTTTCCTCAGCAAAAAAGCTCTCCCACCAAGTTTCTTGATGGATTCTGTCGAGTTTCTCGGTCGTGTCTACGAGGCCTCAAAGTGTATTTGCGTTCGATGAATAAATGACCTCTAACGTTGGGTCGTAACCAGGGGTCAAGTCCTGGGGAAAAAGTGTGGGAACTCCCACCCAAGATCCACTCCCCCGCCAAAAAAAAAATGATCCGCTCATATGCATAATTACTAAACCGCATGATTTTTTTTAAGCAAGTTCTTTCTAAATCCCACGATAACTCGCGGCAGACCTCTGCACTGTCTCCTGGGAACAATGACAAAAGCTCCCAGGAGACATTGCAGCATCGAGGAAGTGACGGAATACCCACACACTACCTGATAAATCCATATACAGGAAGCTGCCAGTAACATAAAGGATTACTAAGGTTCGTCTGCCCTTGACAGTGACTCGAGCTGGGCATCGCCGCTTAGTGAAGGATCAGCTCGGGCAGCTCAGCTGCTCTAGTCCTGCAAAGGGAACTGCGTTCCTGCTGTGAAAAAAGTGCAGGAACTCCGTTCCCACGCGTTCCCGCAGGATTTGAGCCCTGGTCGTAACGTGTGGATGTTGTTGCATTAGAATATTTTTACATTTTTTAATGGGGTGCTTCAAGTCTGTCCATAATTTTAAAGGGTGTCTTGAGATTGTCTATCATTTTAAAGGGTGCCTTGACTGAAAAAAGTTTGAGAATCACTGCAAGTCGATTGGCTGCATCTTCTGCTGATTTCAGGATGCTAAATGCTCAACAGCACGATCACCATCTCATGAACAGTCTATGTCTGAGCAAAGGAAACTACTTATAAAGAACAAACTGCTTCCTGCAATTCTTTTTTGTTTTGCATCTCTTTTGTGTAAACTGAAATAGCTGTAATGTAGAAGCTTTGCTATTTAAATCTTCTAAAAAACATTCAGCAGGGGTCTATGGTAAACAACCTCACTGACGTTGCTTTTGAATGAAAGGATTTGGAATGGGGGCTGGGTTGTAATATTTGTAGGTGGAGTCGACTCCATAGACTGTAATAAATTAAATGAAATTTAATGCATCACTTAACTTAATGAAATGTGTATGCATATTTGATGGAAAATAATCTTGTATTCATTGATATGTTTAATTATTTATTTCCTATCTCCGGTCTTGCACTGCCTTTACTTCTTGCTACTAAGTAATCGTAGCATGTCTAATACTCTTGTTTTTTGTTGTGTAACATGGGACATCTGGACTATGAAGCAATTCATTTTTTTAAAGATCAAACAATAAAACGCTGTATATCATTTTATTAAAAAAGCTAGACATTCACCCGGGAGAGATGTTTCTTTCTCTTTATGACATTTCTATTAAAACATATCTAAACCGGCAAAAATTGAAGATATTACAGCTTACCAGACGTTAGTTTTGGTGGCTGCATACGTTTTCACTTTGAAGGCTCAGAACATTTTCAACAGATACAGAAAATACCTGCCAGAAATGTAGTCTTCTTGTTAATTGTTGTGAGCCTAAAAGACAACACAAAGAACCTTTGTAAAGTATTAATCCAATCAGTCCACTATGTTATGGAAATGAACAAAGTCAGACATGTTTGAACTCCACTCACAAAAATAGCCAGCAGAGATGAACCTCAAAACATGTTGGGGCCTTAATGGTCCCTTTTATCAAGGTGACATTGGATGTTTTAAGTCCAGCTTGTATGGCAACCATGGCATAGATACAGTGGTGAAAAAAACATAGACAAAAAAAAACATAGACATAAAAGTGTGTTATTCACAGGATCACTAAGTGAAATAAGGAAAAAAAGCCTGGAAAAAAAAAAAAAACGAATACAGCCATCATTACCAGACTGGTAAGCTGGAATATGTTATATTGTATTTATTGGTGTATAACACTCACTTTTTTACCCTGAAAATAGAGGCTAAACAGTGCCTGTGTGTTATACGCAGGGGGCTGTGGAACGTATTTTCCTGAAAATTACCTCTGAAAGTTATGGTGCGTGATATATGCCGATAAATACAGTAATTTTTTTATTTTTTATTTATTGCATTTAGAAACATGTTAGCAGTTTTCTTCGTTTGAGATTTCTTCTTATTATTTTACCTAAAAGTCACATCATCCTAAATGAATTGCTTCAATTTGGGGAGACACTAGCACTGGCAGTCCCATTAGCGAAGGTAAATGCACAACCATGTGGTCCCAGATAAAACTTCCCTTTTTTACACCATAGCTCTCTCTAGCCTTATGCCAAGTGGTTAGGTCATCTGCCCCAGGCTGAATTCTTTAGAAATATACCCTTAGTCTTTCTCTGTCCACCGACTGCTCTTCTTTAGTGCTCAATGAATTTGCTGATTTAACCACTTACCCCCCGGACCATATTGCTGCCCAAAGACCAGAGTACTTTTTGCGATTCGGGACTGCGTCGCTTTAACAGACAATTGCGCGGTCGTGCGACGTGGCTCCCAAACAAAATTGGCGTCCTTTTTTTCCCACAAATAGAGCTTTCTTTTGGTGGTATTTGATCACCTCTGCGTTTTTTATTTTTTGCGCTATAAACAAAAATAGAACGACAATTTTGAAAAAAATGAATATTTTTTACTTTTTGCTGTAATAAATATCCCCAAAAATATATAAAAAAACATTTTTTTTCCTCAGTTTAGGCCGATACGTATTCTTCTACATATTTTTCGTAAAAAAAAATCGCAATAAGCGTTTATTGATTGGTTTGCGCAAAAGTTATAGCGTTTACAAAATAGGGGGTATTTTTATGGCATTTTTATTAATATTATTTTTTACTAGTAATGGCGGCGATCAGCGATTTTTTTTTCGGTATTGCGACATTATGGCGGACACTTCGGACATTTTTGACATATTTTTGGGACCATTGGCATTTTTATAGCGATCAGTGCTATAAAAATGCATTAGATTACTATAAAAATGCCACTGGCAGTGAATGGGTTAACACTAGGGGGCGGGGAAGGGGTTAAGTATGCCTGGGTGTGTTCTTACTGTGGGGGGGGGGGTGGCCTCACTAGGGGAAACTCTGATCTTCTGTTCATACATTGTATGAACAGAAAATCAGCATTTCCCCTGCTGACAGGAACGAGAGCTGTGTTTTTACACACACAGCTCCCGGTCCCCGCTCTGTACCGAGCGATCGCGTGTGCCCGGCGGCCTCCGGCGGCGCGCGTGCGCCCCTAGTGGCGGCTAATAGGCAGGACGTCATATTACGTGCTCTCGCCTAGGAGAGCCACCTTGTGGACGTATTTCGACGGTGCGGCGACGGCAAGTGGTTAAAGTTCTGCATAAAGGTGTGTGTGAGTGTTAGTACCCATTATAAGGTGTCCTAAGCTATCGGTCTCCGTATTATAGAACTGAGTGCTATGGACAGCACCAATGCATTCTCTATATCCATTCTTCCTCTTTGAAGTCATTGTTTGAAAGTTTAGGGCTACCGCTATCTTTCTTCTGTTATTCAGACATGAAGCCATGGCCCACAACGGCCCCTCTCTTTGCTCATTGGCTCACTGACATTGATTGGCGGGAGCCAATGACGCTTTGCTGCTATCTCGGAGGAGGAGACTCGGACAGCAGAGTCTCCTTTGCAACATCGCTGGATGGAGATGTGGCTCAGGTAAGTATTAGGGGGGGCTGAGGGGGCAGCTGCACACAGAAGGCTTTTTATCCTAATGTGTAGAATACTTTAAGATACAAAATCTTCTGCCTTTACAATAATTCTAATCATGAACTATGGCTCTAGAATTATTTCTCTCACTCCAATGTTCGTGACAATAACTCACATGTGGCGCAATTGATGTTTACATACATATGCTCGCACTACATTGCGCTTTTTATATGGGGTGTTTACAGTGGTCACTGGGGCTGTTTTAATTTTTTTTGTTTACTGCCTTTTATTTATTTTATATAATAAAAAAAAATTACACTTTTTTTTTACTGTATTGCTATAACAAGTTCTCAACAAGGCTAACCATCTCCCTATGTGATAGCATGGGCAGGTGACAGGTAATAGAGACAATGAAAGAAAGGAGGGTCAATGGCAAGTGTATGCTTGTGCCACATCCAGTAAGTATGAGAAAAGAAAGAGGGGGTTCCCCTGGGTGGACTTTTAAGGCACTAATAATATTTGGATGTAAAGAAGGTTCTTCTTCTTGTATTTACCTATATGGTGACAATCTTTGGAACTCTGTATTTTAATTTAATATTTAAACATTTTTTTATGAATATGTACAATTGTGAATAAAACCTTTTTTACTCTCAATATCCTGTATATTTTGAAATATTATTAGTGCCTTAAAAGTCCACCCAGGGGAACCCCCC
This sequence comes from Rana temporaria, assembly GCF_905171775.1. NCBI lineage: Eukaryota > Metazoa > Chordata > Amphibia > Anura > Ranidae > Rana > Rana temporaria. The sequence continues at coordinate 473,352,246 of NC_053490.1, read as the reverse complement.
TCTTTCTTTTCTGGTAATGGAGACAATGGGGGCCCTTGAACCCCAATATCTCCCCTGCCCTCTTATGAAGCTATTCAAACACGCGTTGTATTTGAATAGCTGCACTCTTAGCCACACTAGCAAAGCAAAGACAACTGTGTCCACGTAAGTGACATAAAATATGTCACTTGCAGGCTCACAAGTTGCAGGAGAGATTGGGGTACAGATGATCCCTGAGTTCCTTCTGTTTTCACTGGGAACAGTTTCCTGTGGACCTAGGCTGCCTGGAGGAATGGGAAAACCTGAGAACCACCCCAGGTGCCCCTTGCATTGGGGGGGGGGGGGTGTTGTACCCATTAGGTGCCTTATAAAAAGTAACCAAAAAAGGTGGCCCTTCAGCTGGTACCAAGCTGTGAGCTTGATTTAACCACTTGTCTACCATACCATTTATAAATGTTCATTGGTAGACAAGTGGTAGAAAATATTCTAGGTATGTAATTTTTGTACATGGTTACATCTGTCCAGCTTGAACCAATGTAACTATGCATATACCATACTTGTGGGATCCCTCTAGAAGCTGGAAATCAATATAGTAAGCACAACTTCACCAGTGGTCTCCACTAGCTTCCAGGTTCGTGCCAAGCAGCTGCCCTGTTGCTTTCTGAACACAGAAGATCTGCCACTTGGCACAGGTACAATTTAGAGTATGCTTTGCATTGCCTCTGTGATTTTAAAGCATTCTCTGATTGGCTAAGGTGGAGAGGTTTATTTATTTTTTGATCTTTTCCCCTTAGATTCCTGCTCGTTTTGTCTAGGGGAATCGGCTAGTTGTTTTAAAATATGAGCCGTACTTACCGTTTTCGAGGTGCATCTTCTCCGTCGCTTCCGGGTATGGGTCTTCGGGAGCGGGCGTTCCTTCTTGATTGACAGTCTTCCGAGAGGCTTCCGACGGTGGCATCCATCGCGTCACTATTAGCCGAAAGAAGCCGAACGTCGGTGCGGCTCTATACTGCGCCTGCGCACCGACGTTCGGCTTCTTTCGGAAAATCGTGACGCGATGGATGCGACCGTCGGAAGCCTCTCGGAAGACTGTCAATCAACATAGGAACGCCCAGTCCCGCAGCCCATACCCGGAAGCGACGGAGAAGATGCATCTCGTAAACGGTAAGTACGGCTCATATTTTAAAACATCTAGCCGATTCCCCTAGACAAAACGAGCATGAAGCTAAGGGGAAAAAGTCATATATACGGGTGAACCTCCGCTTTAAGATAATGCAAAGCATCCTTTGAGTGGCACCCGTGGAAAGTAAGTGACCTCCTGTGTTCAGGATGCAGTAGGCAGGGCAGGACTTAGGGTGGTGGGGGCCCCTGGGCTTGAGTGTTGAAGGGGCCCCCTGGAGCCGAGAATTGGGGGGGTCGAAGATGTTGAGCGAGGGGGGGTCATAGTTGTTGAGCGGGGGGGGGGCGCATTAAAGTTGTTGAGCGGGGGGGTGCCTCTCACCTGTGCACAGAATGTGTCGGCTCTCTTCCCTTCAGCAGACATCCACACACCGCTCCGGTTCCTCCTGGGGGGGTTTTGCAGTTGTTGAGTGGGGGGAGTGCCTCTCACCTGTGCCGACAGCCGGGGCCACAGGCTGTCATTAGCCCAGCTGTCGGCTTTCTTCCCTTCAGCAGCCACAGTCCTCCACACACCGCTCTGGTTCCTTCTGCTTCCGTGCTGCCTCCTCTTGCAGTGCGGGAATATTAACCCTTTCGCAGGACTGCGGGAAGAAGCTGTCTGTGTGGAAAAGTCCCGCAGAATCCGTGCGTGTTGGGAGGTATGCGCAGGGCCGCCATCAGGAATTTTGGGGCCCCTTACTAGGGTTGTCACCTGTCCAGGAATCACCCGGACAGTTCGGGTTTGGGATCTTGTGTCCGGGTTTCAGTCTGCCTGAAACCCGGACACATTATTTAGACTGGGCTGTGGCTCCCCAAGTAACTAAGGGAAGTCACACAAAAATCTGTTGCCATTCGGGAGATGGGAGCCGCTGTCTGGGGGCAGGTTTGGCATCACTGAGGGGGAGCCATGATGTCAGCAAGGGCAGTTTGGCCACACCCACTGTTTGCCGCAGCGCGCTGCATTACCACTCTCCTTGAGGCATCCAAAGGTGCCCTAGGTCTTTTATAATCCTATTGTGTGTACTACGAAAAAAAATGTGCCCTGTGCCGCTAAAGTGTTCGGGTTTGGCTTGAAGAAAAGGTGGCAGCTCTACCCCTTACACAGCTTAAGGCATGGGCCCCCTGGAGCAGAGAACCGGGGGGGGTGCTGCCGCCTGAAATTGAGAAGCGGGGGGGGCTGCCGCAAATTGAGAAAAATATATATACAGTATATATAAAAAAAAGGGGTAGCCATCCGGGGCCCTGGGGACCTCTGGGCCCTTTAATAAAAAGAAAAAGAAACCTCTGGGCCCTGTAATAATAAAAAAAAAAAAACATTTATAAAAAATACATAAAAAAAAGGGAGGTTGCCATCTGGGGCCCTGGGGCCTCTGGGCCCCTCTGGGTCTTTGAATAAAAAAAAAAAAAATATAAACAAAAATAAAAAAATAAACATTTATAAAAATAAATAAAAAAGGACCTCTGAGCCCTTTTAAAGTGGAGTTTCCATCCCAATTTTTTTTTCATTATTGTGCTCATTAGACCTAAAAAAGTAAAAAAAAAAAAACTCATCTGGAAATGCCTGTTGCTATGCGGTCCCACCAAATCTGCCTTTGAAATCACCTATGATTCTGACATCATCTCCCTCTAATGCTCCTGGGAAATGTGTGTCATAATTTCCCAGGATGCAGTGCGCTGTCCAATTATCACTCCCCATCCAAGACTTCCAGGAAGTAAATGCTTGTAGGCTTCACAATGCCCACAAGCAAAATGACAACGGTGTAGACATAGTTTTATAAACTATCTTTTTTAAATATCTATGCGGATAGGCAGCGGATTGTAAAATAGTAAGTGGCCGGATCTATATTATAAAAATGCAGGATTAAAGAACATACATTTAAAAAATGCTAATTGTGGTTGGAACTCCGCTTTAATAAAAAAAATATATGTATAAAAAAAAATGTACATTTTTTTTATAAAAAAAAAAAGGGGGTTGCCACCTGGGGGCCCTGGAGACCTCTGGGTCCTTTAATAATATTAATAATAATAATAAATAAATAAATATATATATATATATATATATATATAAAACATTTTTTTAAATAAAAAATATATAAAAAAGGGGGGTTGCTGTCCGGGGCCCAGGGGCCTCCGGACCCCTTAAAAAAAAAGGGGGTTGCCATCCGGGGGCCCTTTAATAATAATAATAATAATAATAAAATATATATTTTTATATATATATATAAAAAAAACATTTTTTTTAATAAAAAATAAATAAAAAAAGGGGGGTTGCCGTCCGGGGCCCCTGGGGACCTCCGGACCCCTAAAAAAAAAAAAAAAAAAAAAAAAAATGTTTTTTTTTAAAGGGGGCCCCCTATTAGGCGGGGCCCATGGGCTTGAGCCCAGTCAAGCCCAATGGTAAGTCCGGCCCTGGCAGTAGGTCATCTTGGACCTGGATGCTAGTGGAGTTCACTGGTGTAGTGGTGTTTACTACAGTGATTTACAGCTTCTAGAGGCATCCCACAAGTATGATATACAGTATGCATAGTTAAAATGGTCCAGGCTGGACCATTGTAATTATGTAAAAAAAAAATGCCATACATGGAATTTTTCTTAAAACAATTTAGCAATGGTTTTCCTTTAAGAATATGGAACTTCAATTTTGTGAATGAGGTAAGGTCCGTTCATCAAACACATGGTAAACATAGTCACCACCAATGTACTGTATAGACAATAACCTGTAAATACTCTCCCAAAGTTGCTTTTGCACAATCCTGTGATGTGTGGAGGAAACAGTTCCCAGAAGTCCAGCGGGGGATGTAGTATACACCGGACAGCTTGGCTCCAAACAGTTTATTTCCAGCATAAGAGCTTGTTGTATACATGTGAATAGCAGCACAAGTGAGGCACATCTCTCCCCGGAGCAGACAATGGCGCACTTACAATGTACAATACACCCTGTCATGTCACTAGGTGTTGTGTCATATAGCTGTAAATACCGCAGGGAGCTTTTCTCAATGTGGTAATCCGAGTGCCATTTCCCCTGCAAGGGAGGTGTTTGCTGTACTTTAACACGAGTGGAAGATGTTAGACATGTTTTGAAAAGTGTGAAAGTTTGCAAGTGTTTTACTTTTCATAGATTATGGTACAGAAACCGCTACACTGTAACGCGATCGTGTCAAATAGTTCTACATATTTTTACTGGGTTACTGTAAATTATTAAGCCATGTTCCACTGTGAAAAAAAGGGACCTCGTATTCCAAATTTCTGTTACTGGACTGGATGTTCTCAGCTGATTCCTGAAGTATTTGTGGCCTTCTGCTGGACATGATAGGGATCTAAGCGCAGGAAATGGAGCCCAAAAAAGGCAAGCAGAGGACAGAGAACCAGTATTGCCTGTATGCAAAAAAGGGATTAGAACACCTGTAAGGTTTTTATTGCTGTCTGTGTCCCTGTTAGGGAGATTCACCCTCTATATTTGTCCCGTTTACCAAAAAAATTAATGTTTTTGAGTTGTCGTCAGAACAGGGATAAAGGGAAAATCTTCCAATGAAGACACTAAGGGCCAGATTCACGTAGATCTGCGGCGGCGTAACGTATCTCATTTACGTTACGCCGCTGCAAGTTTTACGGGCAAGTGCTTGATTCACAAAGCACTTGCCTGTAAAGTTGCGGTGGCGTAGCGTAAATCCCCCGGCGCAAGCCTGCGTAATTCAAATCAGCCGGGTAGGGGGCGTAGAGCATTTAAATTAGGCGCGTTCCTGCGCCGAACCTAATGCGCATGCGCCGTCCCTAAAATTTCCAGACGTGCATTTCGCTAAATGATGTCGCAAGGACGTCATTGGTTTCGACCTGAACGTAATTGACGTCCAGCCCTATTCACGGACGAGTTACGCAAACAACGTTAAATTTCAAAATTTCGAAGCAGGAACGACGGCCATACTTAACATATGATACGTCACCTAGGGGGCATGTTTATCTTTACGCCGCGTATCGCTTACGGAAACGGCATATCTTTACTGTGACGGGCAAGCGTACGTTCTACGCCGACCTCAATGGACGCGCCACCTAGCGGCCAGCGTAAATATTGCACCCTAAGATACGACGGCGCAGGCCGTCGTATCTTAGGCATGTTTAAGTGTATCTCAGTTTGAGAATACATTTAGACATATGACGGGCTTAGATTCGGAGTTACGTCGGCGTATCTACTAATACGCCGGTGTAACTCTTTGTGAATCTGGCCCTAATTTTGTGAACCTAATGAATACCAGGAAATTCCTCACTATGGAGGGATTTCTCATTAAATTCTTCTTGGGGCAGGAAGTAATAGGAAATCTCCCCAGTGGAACTTAGATTTCCCAAACTTTTTTTTTTTTAAAGGGGTTATATGCCTCCCTTACTTGTGTGCAGGAAACAGTTCCCAGAAATTATTATCAGAATCCCTGCAGAGCGTTGAGCGGCTCTGTGACATCAGACGTGAGAGGGCTTTAGCCTGCTGTCAGCTGAATCTGGGAGACAGAGTGCAAAACTAACTGAACTCCTGTAAACCCCAGGAGACGTATGGGAACAAAAATGTGGCCATACTTCTCCTATAAACACAAACAGAAGAGGCATCAATTGTGTGAAATAGTTTGAACATTTATCAGAAGATAAATAAAACGTTCACAATGTGCAGCGCTATTCAGCACTATTTGAAATGCCTGCATATACTGCACATCACCCAGAATTTCTAGCAGCTGGTCTCTAGAAGATGACTTCAGAAAACTCCTTCCTCTTGATACATTTCATCTGGATCAACTTCCTCAGGAGCAGGTGTGGAGTGTGCATCATCACCATCAATGCTATCCACTCCATTCCTGAGGAAGGTGATTCAGAAGAAATGCACTGAGTAGGAGGAGTTTGCTGACATCTGGAGCACACGGAATCTAGTGCAGCTGTACATAGGGTGACCACATTTCCAAACTACCATTCAGGGACACCCTTCCCTCCCAAAAATCAGCTTGTGCTGTAACAAATCACAGCACAGTGATTGGACACAAGAGGCAGGATTTATGATTTCTCCAATCACAAGCAGGGGGCGGGATTGTGCTCCTCCAGGCATTCCCGGCCAGGACAAGTACTGTCAGTGAGTAAAGCGGTGATGTGGCTGCCTTTTTTGGGGGCATTAGATTGGCCGGGGGGGTGTCTGTGTCAGTTTAATTCCGGGACACTGTATTGTCCTGGAATAAATGTGCCCGGGACAGACCTGCAAAATGCACGACTGTCCTGGGCAATACGGGACATGTGGTCACCCTAGATTAGACACAGGGGGTGTGATTTATGATTTCTCCAATAACAAGCAGGGGGGCAGGGATTATGCCTCTTCCCGGCCAGGACAAGTACTGTCAGTGAATAAAGCGGTGATGTGGCGGCCTTTTTTGGGGGCATCAGATCAGCTCTGGGGGGTGGCTGTGTCAGTTTTATTCCGGGACACTGTATTGTCCTGGTTTGAAGGTGCCCGGGACAGACCTGCAAAATGCGGGACTGTCCCAGGCAATCCGGGACACTTGGTCATCCTAGCCGTACATAGAACCCAATCAGCTTCTAGGGTTTTTTCTTTTTTTTCAAAGCTTAATTAAACAAGCTGAAGTTAGCAGCTGATTTGTATTAACTCTGTGTGGCAAAACTGGGCACAGATGATAGGAAATCTTATACTCTACATTGTGACATCAAAATAAATAAATAAAACAATTGGGTTTACATACACTTTAATGTCCACCCATTCTAAAATATATACTGGTAATAACTTTTTTTTTATGTAGTGGTCATCTATTTGCAATTAAGCTAAATACATGTTTTGAAATATATGATGGAAGTTGCCCTTACCTGATTCTAGGATGCATACTGATTCTGGGATGGTAACTAATCTCTGAACAGGTGTTTCATTGATCCCTGGTCATACGGTGAAGTCAGACAATAGCAGAATCCAGCTGAGACCCCGCAGACAAATGTTTTGTTTTAGGCCTTTTTTTTATTTTTTTACATGTTTGTTGTATAAACAGTTGTGTCATCAATGTTTATAAATCTACAAAAGTAATTAAATGTTTTTTTTTGTTAATATCATTAATTACTATAATTACATTTGTACTCTCCTTTTTGTTTTCAGCCTGTCGCCCAGGGTTTTACAAGGCAGTTACTGGAAACCTTAAATGTGCCAAATGCCCCCCACACAGCTTCACTCAGGAAGAGGGCTCCACACATTGTTTTTGTGAGAAGAATTATTTCCGTGCTGATAAAGACCCTCCGTCTATGGCATGTACAAGTAAGCATACATTACAGCATGACAGTAAACAGTATAATGAAACTGTGTCAATGTATAGAAAAGTGTTTGCTTTTGTTTTTTTTTTGTTTTACCTTATATTTATTTAGGCCCATGTACACAAAAGCTTTCTCAGCTTTCTTAAATACCTTTCCTCCTGGCAGAAAAAACACTTGATATGTGTAATGTGTCTAAACACGCATTGATACTAGGCGTATCAAGCGCTTGGGCATTAATTCATTTCATTGGCCGGAATAATCAAATCAATCAAATGCCCCCATAGCACACGGATTGCTATTCACCACACACAATAAAGGAGAAGCAGACAGCTTTGGCAGGGGAACCAAGAGGAGAACGTAGTCTGCAGCAGCACTGGTCTTTCCCCCTGCTATCAGAGGACATACTGATAGACATAGGAGCCATTGGCTCCTGCTGCTGCCAATCAAATCTAGTGAGAAGGGAGCTGGGCTGTGTATGTCTATGCATGCATATAGGCCAGGGAGTGCACCTGCATGTGTGCCCCCATAGCACACGGATTGCTATTCAGCACACACAATAAAGGAGAAGCAGACAGCTCTGGCAGGGGAACCAAGAGGAGAACGTAAAGGGCTGCTCTGTGCAATATCCTTACACAGAGCAGGTAAGTATAAACCTCTTTTTTTTTTAATTGTAGGTTAAAAAATTCCAGCCTTTAATAAATTGGCGTCCCATAGTAAAAATACATCATTACTTTGACGTTGATTACCGGGTTACGGCAGCAGTATTGATAGATTTAAGAGACTCTTAGATGTGCATCCTAAGGAACACGACATACAGGGATATGGGAAATAATCATAGACACTGACGCACATGCACCTACACAGGTTGAACTGGATGGATTATTGTCTTTATTCGACCTTACCTACTATGATACCATGTGTAACGGAACCCCAAATGGGACAGGGGTTAAAGCCGTTTAAGATATTCCATTCCCGAACCCAAGATAGCTATCGACACTCCACAATCAGGCAAACAAACCCCAATAACGAGACACACAGCTCTGTTTGAGGTTCCACACAAATAGACCCTTTATTGAGAAAATCAGGCTCTTATATACAGTTAGGATACGGCAGTCCAAATGAACAATGACCCAACTCCACCCACATCATCATACAATGGTTCCTAACAAGCTCCAATACACATCTTTTAGTAGACATTCTGGCTCCAGCTCTGACATAATTTACATGAGCTAATTAACTACAGCTGATGTCTCAGACACATGACCTTTAGACTGTCTGTTAACTTGCAATACACATTTATCACAGGACTCCTTCACACAATACAGTGTCACAAGCCATAATGACAGATCCTCAGAAGCCATCCTAGATTCATTTACATCACAACAGACAGACAGATGGTTGGAGTTGATGACATTAACACCTAACAGTATGTGTCCCCACATTATGAATGAGTCACTCTTTCAATTAACCTGTTGAGTTCAGAATCAACAAACAGCAACCAGTTCTCCACAGATATCCTGGAATATATTGTGGATAATAATTACATAATAGTCCCATCTCAGGTAGTCCAAGATATATTCTGACTGTCCATTGTTTTCTGGCTCATGCTTTCTAAGAGTTTCTGGGTCCCACGGGCCCTCCTGTTACACCATGATACTACGAATGCAGATGAAACAACGTGAAACATTTTTCCATAGAGACTTTGGTTCCACTATAAAGAAAAACTATAGTCACAGCAGACGCTTTCATTTTTTAACATCAGCAAAACAAACAATAGATATGACAATCCAATATAAACCTATTTGAAAATGATCCATTCATGTCATGAGTGCTTCCTGTCTTCTGGCCATCTCTTTCCACCATTTCCTATACTCCTGGAATGTTTTGCAGCTTCTCATCTGCTGTTTTCTCTCACTTCATATGGACTATATATGCCATGGTACCTTTCTGTCTGCAAGCAGTGATTCCTGTACTGACTGAAACTCCTCCTCTCATCACCTCTGTAGTTCAGAAGGCATGCTCTGTAAAATGTCTGATACTGCAGTGCCTACTCACAGGGCAAAGTGAATATGTGTCACATAATTCGAAGTAGTGTGAGAATATTCACAAAATGAGTTCACAAACTTCAAGATTGTTCAGATTAATAAAAATAGGCAAGAAATAATGGAAATACAATGTGGAAATTAATATTTGATTTGACATTTTTGATTTAACACTGCAATATAACTGAAAATGTGTGTTCACTGCAAATGTACCTGTACTTTCCTATTAGCTGATATCTTTGTTCTTCCTCCTAGGACCACCCTCTGCACCAAGAAACCTTATTTCTAACATTAATGAAACATCAGTTATACTGGACTGGAGCTGGCCGCTGGACACTGGGGGTCGGAAAGACATCACTTTTAACGTGATCTGTAAAAAATGTGGAGGAAACGTAAAATTTTGTGATGCCTGCAAAGGGAATCTGCGATTTATTCCCCGACAGATAGGTCTTACCAACACCACTGTGACAATAACAGACTTACTTGCACACACCAATTACACTTTTGAGATTGAATCAGCAAACGGGGTCTCTGACCAGAGTGTATTGACAAGACACATTGCCGCCGTCAGCATCACCACCAACCAGGCTGGTAAGTCCAACTCTCCTCATCTCCACTGCAAGTTAAAGTATATGTAACCTCAGTCATTAATAGCTTTAACATAGTAATGAGATATTAGGGTGATTTTCAATGTATTTTAATCTGCAGCTTTAATAAAAATGGTCCTTGTTCAGGCACTTCCTAATATAGGGTGACAACACTCTGTATTTGGCACTAGTTGTGTTCCTGCCTTGTTACCCTATCATATGGGCTTCTGATGTAGATTACAAGAAGTTGTTTCAACACACATTACAAATACATGGACAATAGTTAAACCTAACCTCGAAACCTATTCTTGTCCAAGTGCCTGCATGATCTGTAAATGCATTCTTTGGTTCCAACTTGCAGTGCAGGATGGTATTCCTCATCCTATGGTTATTGCTGTACAAGCCCTGATGAAGGGGGAGTGTTGAGCCCCGGAAACGCATTGGGATTTTTTACAGAACAAAATATTTTATCGACTGCACAAACTAGTATGGAACCTCCATCTTTTCAATTTTTTTGTAATCTGTTCTGAGGGTCCAGCAGGACGCCACCGTTGTTGGTGAGCAGCCTCCAGGTCAGCACACAACTTATAACACTACAACAAATCAGAAGGTTCAGCCCAAATTTAAAACAAGACTCAGCCCTCCTACACAACAAAAAACAGGCTAGAAAAGAAAAAGGAATGAAGATGGAGCCTGATGCTTGATACTCTTCTGATAAGAAAAGTATTCAATTATATATGTGTGTTATGGAAGGACAATGTACACTAAAAAAAAATGTTGTCACACAATCAGTTATAGGTATACTGATTCAGAAATAGAGAGCGATACCATGTTCCTGAATGATGAGGGAAGAAAAAAATCCAATCTAGGTGAGTGATAGATTCCATGTGAGTTGGGGGACGGACTATTCCCATCGGTGCAAGCCTCGGCTCACGTGCAACATATACAAAAAAGAAATGGATGGCTGCACACCGGAGCAACTGCAAAGTCCCTTTATTGTAAATTTAATAATGGCAGGTACAGGTAGACGTGTTTTAACACAGTGGCACTGTGCTTATTCACACTGAGTCGATGTGCTGACAGGACGTTAAAAAATGTCCTGAAAGCAGCATCTTTGGAGCAGTAAAGGAGCGGTGTGTACACCGCTTCTCCAACGCTCTTACCCATTGAGATGAATAGGCACTGCGGCTGAACTGCCAGCAAAGCGCCACTGCAGCAGAACTTTGTGGGTGGTTTTAACCCTTTTTCGGGGGTTAAAAGCGTCCCGCTAGTAGCCAAACACTTCTGCAAAAATTACGATAAATTGGAAGCGGCCTTAAATTCACTTACTGTTGACTAATTCACCATTTCTCAGCTGGAAGTTTGATCCAAGCAATTTCTCCTTTGCTTCATAAGAAGGGGTTCTAAGTTATCTGCCGTACTGTTGTAAAGTGCTGCACAAACTGTCAGCGCTATAAAATATCCTGTATAATAATAATAAATAATTACACAAATGCCAAAAAGGCAATGGGGTGGATTGGTACCCTACAATAATACCCAGATGAAAAAACTGAAGTACTAAACACATGGTTGTGTTCCCTAAAGGAATTTCAGGGTTCAGCTTTCAATTTTGACAGGAGAACACCTTTAATAAGTCAGTACAAAAAACAAAAATGATGCTGCAGAGTGCGGCAATTCAAAAGAACAATTCAATATGATTTACTTTGTTTTGCACCTTACCGAATAAGCATGCATTTTTTTTTGCACTGAAGCATTTTCCATACACAAGCATGCTGCAGCACGGAAATGAAGTCTTTTGCTCTGGAATTGATTCTCCTCTGAAATATTCAGTGGTCTGAGCCATCATTAACTGCGATTGCTTCCTAATGTTTTCGTTTTCTTGGCTACCACAAAACGTTTAATGAATCTGCAATTACTACCATTTGTTACATGGGCTCCCAGCTAGTCATTCAGAATCAATCGCATGGTAATGCAGTTGAGGAAAATATTTAAGGCTGCACGGGTCAACTTTAAAAGTGCAGCCACCACTTAAAACACGCATTGAGGAAGCTACGAGAGGAAATTAGAGCAAGATATTACTTACAATTTAGGAAACCTGATTCTGCCGGACACATCCTGAATAGGCCTATTTATAAAAAAGCATACTTCAGAGGAAGTGGATACATTCTGTGGATACAAAAGAGACTGAAACTGAATTGTAACAAGGATAGGAGAGTAATATTAATGAAAACTGGTGTTTAAGAAGCAATTTGCCATGATTACTGTGCAATAATAATTTAAAGTAGGCTGGCAGGCTTAGAAATTGCATCAATAGCTAGTAACTGGTGTTTAAATTTATACTGATACATCATACCAATAACAAGTTCAAAATATTAAAAAACTTTCCTGTTACTTACAAACTTTCTACACCAATACTCTACCTTATTCACTATACAGTGCAAAAAAAGCTGCATACTAAGTACAGTAAAAGCTTTGTGCTGATGGCAGCCAATCAGAATTCACTTCACTTCACTTGACGCAGGTCAGTTTTGATTAATTACTATGGATACAGATCTTTGCATTTAGCACTTTGCTTGTACCAGTATTTTAAGCTCATGATAGTAAGTGTGGTAAATATTTATAAGGTGCATCCTATCCAAAATGAATTCAACCCTAAAGCCCTGTACACACAATCAGTGCATCTGATGAAAACCGACCAAAAGACCGTTTTCATCGATAGTGTGTGGGCCCCATCGTTTAATAGATGGGGCCCATCTATGTTTTAAATTTTTCTTATGGTTAAAAAAACGATAGAAAAAAACGATTGTCTGTGGGGAAATCCTTTGATCAAAAATCCACGCATGCTCAGAATCAAGTCGACGGATCCTCGGAAGCATTGAACTTCATTTTTCTCAGCACGTTGTAGTGTTTTACGACACCGCGTTGGACACAATCGGATTTTTAACCGATGGTGTGTAGGCAAGACTGATGAAAGTCAGCTTAATCGGATATCCGATAAAAAAAATCCATCAGATTTAGAAATCTGGGCTTTAGAAATATCATATAGAAATTTTGAAAATGATAGATCAACAAGCAACAATAATAAAAAAATTGCAGTAACTCAGAGCTAGCAGATTTCAAGATATTGGGGTTGATTTACTAAAACTGGAGAGTGCAAAACTGGTGTAGCTGTGCATGGTAGCCAATCAGCTTCCAACTTCAGCCTGTTCAATTAAGCTTTGACAAAATCAAAAATGGAAGCTGATTGGTTTATTTGGAGAGCTGCACCAGATTTTGCACTTCCCAGCTTTAATAAATCAACCCCACTGTAACATTGTTTTTTGCTTTTGTAAACCCTGCTTTGTTAATTTTACCTACAGGTAAAATAAATTTCTCGTAAACGTGCACCATTTAGGAGATATTCATCCTGCATGCAGCCGCTGACGTCAGCAGCGCATGTGCTCTGAAGGTCCGGCATACCACGCCGGAGGGCTCCCGCACACATGCACATGAGTGATGTCATCGCAGCTCTGGCCACTCACAGTGCCGGAGCTCGCAATCCTGGAAGAAAGGACGTTCTAAGGTAAGTATTTCATAATGTGCTAGTATGCGATGCATACTAGCACAGCCTTATTCGAGCGAAGCCTCATCTGCAATCCCAATGTGCTGATAAAGCACCGCTAAGACCCTAACGTTTTAGGGCGTTTTTGCAGTACCTCAGTGTGAAAGGGCAAGCCGTTTTTACAGCGCTTTCAATTCATTTCAATGGAGAGGGGCGTTTTTGGAGCGTTTTTTTCAGCGCCCAAAAGTTGCTCCAAAGATGCTGCTTGCAGGACTCAGTGTGAAAGGGTCCATTGAGATGCATGGAGAGTGTTTTTTTTTTGTCTTTTTAAAATAATAAATCAGGGTCATTGAGTAGACCATTTTATAACAAATTAGAGACATTTGGGTGAATGGTTCTATGAGACAACCTGCAGAACTATATTACGTTTGAAAGTGTTCTAATGTGGAACCAGAGATTGTCTACAGTACTCTGATCATTGTAAAAATAGTCCTTAGAACAATGGAAGCCCTGTAATAAATCTAAGGTAAATTACTGGAATCTCAGTTTAGTGGCTTTGGTAACAAAATATTAGGCCATTGTAGTCACCCAAATAAAAATAAAATAACTGTGGCAGAAGAAATTGCATGCACACTCAAGGTCCCGTAATTATATATCAATGTTTTTATGTGTGTGATTCCCTTATAACCCTTTGGCTTCACGTTCTTGCCAAAATTGCACTTTAGTTAATCTAGCTCATAAAGGAAATCATCAAAATATATCTTTTAAATGGTGTGTGAAATGAAATATCATTGAATCCAGTAACTTATTTTATTAAAATGCTTGCAGAAATGTGTTCATGTTTATTGGAAATTTCACTATTCTGCTGTCCCCTGAAAGTTTCGGTCTCAAAGGCCTAAAATAAAAAGTTAACGATGTTTGTATATAACAGTGAAAACAGTGGCAGAAGCAAGAGCACCACTGATGAATTTGAAGAAATATTGTATTTGCTCAATCTTGATTTCAACTGCATGTTTATTTTTCGCCAGGTTAAGTCCAGGTAGGAGATAACATGATTATTACATTTGCCCAAGGCCAAGGACAGTGAGCGCACATTAAACTTGCAATATTAGTGACATTTTGGAGAAGTTCATATTTCAGTCATGGTACTGGGTTGGCAAGACAACTCTTATCTCAAAGCAGAACTAAACCCATCAACTTTAAGATTTCCTAAAGCATTTACATTCAAGGCATGCCATGAATGATAACTGTCATGTTTGCTTGTAATCTCAACCAAACCATCAAATGGCTGGTAATATAGCTGGTCACATGTGAAGCACCATGGCAACTGCAACTTGGCTATGGAGCTACTTCAATTGATCACAGAATAGGCATGTTTAAATGTGTCTAGGATATTTGTGGGCAGAGTCAGTCTGACCTGTTTACATTCAGTGGTACTTCACTAAGACCCCAGGAAACAAGAAGGCGTTTAATGGACTTCATGAGGGAGTACAGAGAGATCCTTAAGAAACACAGAGTGGCCATAGACAGAGGTAAGGTTAATAGTTTGCACTACTCATCACTTCTGTCCTTAACCTGCCTGGCGGTATTCCCTAGTCTGACTCGGGGTTAGATTTTCCTGCTACGATCGGAAACCCCGAGTCAGTCTCGGGCTTGCCTCGCTAGATCCACAGGCACTTTTTACTTACCTTGTCCCTGGATCCAGCGATGCCACCGCGCTGTGTGAGCGAGCGGGACCTCGCTCGATTCACATAGTGCCTCCGTGTGACGCCGATCTCCGTTCCCTGCGACGTTACGACGCACGGGGACGGAGAACGGCGCCAAATTCAAAAACGTAAACAAACACCTTACATACAGTATACTGTAATCTTATAGATTACAGTACTGTATGTAAAAAAAACACACCCCCCCTGTCCCTAGTGGTCTGCCCAGTGTCATGCATGTCATTTTATATAATAAAAACGTTTCTTTCTCCCTGCAAACTGTAGATTGTCCATAGCAACCAAAAGTGTCCCTTTATGTCAAAAATAGTTTTAGATCAGCTAAAAAACAGCGATAATAAATTATAATCACTTGCAGAATTGTGCGATAGCGATTTGTGGGGAAATTCGTCATAAAAAAAAAAAAATAATGACAGCAACAATTCTGCAACTGAGCAAATTTCAGTGATTTTAATTTGATTACATTATTGAATATTTTTTATTATAATTATATTATTATTTGTTATAATTATTTATAATTATTTATTATATTATAATTTATAATTTTGTTTTTAAAAAAATGTCATACCCGGGATGCCTATTAGAAGCTTGTTTGGTCAGATTTAAGTGAGTTATTTCTAAAAATTACAGACCTACAATATAAAACGCCAAATTTCCTTGCAAATAATGGTACCGCTTTCAGCATGTTTTTTCGGAAAGAATCATACCGCCAGGGAGGTTAAAGAACACATCCCTGTAAGGAAGCTTGAAGCTAATTATAAATGGAGCAGTGTCTTCATGTCATATGTCTGTTAATCGATAATCAGCAATAGGGATGACTAAAACAGTATATTGGAAATAGTTAACACTTCGGGCACAGATTTTCCAGCATTCTTTAAAGTGGTGGTAAACCTCAGACATAAAATATGAACAACGCTCATCCCTTTTACAGTGTGTACTTGTCCCAATTAAGAGCACTAAGGCCCCGTACACACGACCGAGTTTCTCGGCAGAATTCAGCCAGAAACTCGGTTCAGAGCTGAATTCTGCCGAGAAACCCGGCCGTGTGTACACTTTCGGCCGAGGAAGCCGACGAGGACCTCGGCGAGGAAATAGAGAACATGTTCTCTATTTCCTCGTTGTTCAATGGCAAAAGTTCCTCGGCGGCTTCCACACTGAAACTCGACAAGGAACTCGATGTGTTTGGCACGTCGAGTTCCTCGGTCGTGTGTACGGGGCCTAAGATGGCTGCTTCCTTGGCTGTGAAGGATAGCAGGGTTTAGATATGATTTAAAAAGGAAAACTGATAAATAATTTTATTCTGCAATTATTTTGGAAGGACAAGATACATGGTATAATATCTTTTCACTTTTCACCCCTTTGCCACCATAGACCCACTTGTATCGTAAATCTGCACTATAAGGCTCCTAAATATGTATATAGGGGTTTATTTACTAAAGGCAAATCCACTTGGAAGTGCAGTTGCTGTAGAACTGAGGGGGACATGCAAGGAATATATTGGATGATAAAATCAGCATAGCTTCCCCTCATTCCAGATCTTCCCCTCAGAGCTAAAGCAATTGCACTTCCAAGTGCACTTGTAGTGCAAAGTGTCTTTGCCTTTAGTAAATCAACCCCATAGTTTCAATCCTCTATTGCAGAACCTCCTAATGTGTGCATTGCCTGAAACCACTGTAATCAGTTAATGCTTTTTCTAGAGGGGGGTAGTTACCCATACTCAATACACTTCCACAAGCAGGTCATTTGTTGGGACTGAAAACATGGGAGTTTATGGCCCCTTCCACACGGGGTCGGATCCATCAGTGGTGTCTGCCAGCTCATCGGGAGATCTCTCTGTTGATCTCCGCTAAGCCGGCGGATGACAGGTCCCTCTCTGCTCACTGAGCGGGGAGGGGCTTGTCGAGCGCCGCTGCTTGTCTATGGAGAGATCAGACGAAAAACAGACAGCATGTCCGTTTTCAACAGATCTAACCCGATCTGATCCGCCAGGACGGATGGTGACGTATCGCCATCCATCTGATTTTAGCGGATCGGATTTCAGTGGACATGGTCACTGCTGACATCTAATTCTCCATAGACAAAGATGGAGCATCCGTTTAGGTCCGCCGAATAAACTGACAGGTGGACCTGGTCTTTATAAGAGAAACTGATTTCATACATCGCCGTGCTTGGGAATCAAACACACAAAGAAAGCAAAAGCAAGCTGGATAGCGTCCATATAGGAATGTAAATGATAGCACACTTTTTATCATGAAATTGAGAAATTCACAAAATGCTTATGTGAAAAAGACTTAAGCAAAAACTCACAACCATGGGTAGCCTTTTTTCTCTCACTGCTGAGAGGATCAAGTGCATTGCTGTAGCTATGCTGTAGAAAAAAAGCAGCCAGCTTTGACCTAATCCATGAACTGATCCTGCAAAAAAATGTAATATAGTTTCAGCAAGTTTGGCATTGTGCTTCATTTTATACAGTTTCTGTTGCAATGTTTATGACCTGGAAATCCTACGAGTGAGGCCTCGTACACATGACCGAGAAACTCGACGGGCAAAACACATCGTTTTGCTCGTCGAGTTCCTTGTGAAGCCGTCGAGAAACTCGACAAGCCAATTTTCTCCATTCCCATCAAGGAAATAGAGAACATGCTTTCTTTTTGGCTCGTCGAGTTTCTCGACAGTTTCCTCAACGAAAATGTACACACGACCGGTTTCCTCTGCAAATATCTCCCAGCAAGTTTCTTGCTGGTTTTTGACGAGAAACTCGGTCGTGTGTACGAGGCCTGACAGCATTTCCTGCTGTAGGCTGACAACAGTGTTGGGTTGCCTAGACAAATTTTTTCATGAAACTGATACACAGTGAAGCAAACATGCTGAAAAATAGTTCTTAGGTTTACATACATGTTAGGTGCTGAACAGGTCCAATTTTGTGTGCAAGGTTTTAACACTAGGTAGGATCTCCAGAATAGGATCCTTCCATACCCTCTGCTTCCCACACAGGGATATAGGGAAACAATGTCATAGTATTTAAACATTGCTCTTACCTTTTTTTAATCCCCGTGTTCCAAAAGACCAGACCATGTTTTTTACTCTGTATTTGAGAATATTAGTAAGCCATAGACTGTAGTCAAAAGGTATATTTTTGCAGTCTCGCTTAATAGGTCCTCTGCTGAGGACCCATAAAGTATGATAGCACCAATTGCAGCTTTCTGTTTACGGGAAATTAATAGACTAAAAATCTGTAACACTGAAATCTTTATAGCACTTTCTGCAAGGATATTACAGTGTTCAATTTCACACTGTTCACCTCTTGTATTGAAATAAAATGCAGAAATTAGTTTTATTGGAATAAGAAAGGAAATTAAGTACATGGTAACGTTGAAGTGACTCTCTAGAGAATTTCACATCCTGCTGTTAGACATAACATCTAATTCATATTTAATTTACGAGGGGCTTTATTTCTTAATATAATAGCTGTTTTTTTGCAGACTTTTGAATGTGCTGGCTATCTATAGACATTGTTAGGTGAATTATGTGATTCCTGTATAAGGAGTAGTACACAAAATACATTGTGCATGTCAAGTGTGATTTATTATTAGCTACAATGTTTTAGAAAACACTCATTATGACAGTCAAACGATCTTCTGATTCTGTGTGAACTTCCAGTATTGGCTCCTGGTTTATTATAATTATATTTGTGAGAAAAAATAAAGGAATGTACTATTTAATCTCTCATAATTTTCCACGTATTTTTCTGTATATAATCCGTATATAGATATTATACAGATAATAATAGCCAAGTTTAGGAATATGTCAGGAAATTGAAGGCAACTCAACTGATCTTGACATTTCATTTTCGAGGGGTTAGTAATGAGTTTTACTAGGTTCCTATAACTCACTAGCGAAAAGATATCCAACCAGAATTCATCTCTCCTGCCCACTTACTGCAGCCACTACAAAGCCAGGTGGTGATGTTAAGGTTTCCTAGATGTCTTTTGTATAAGGTAAAAAAAAATAATTACAGTCCAGCTGCAAGAGAGTGAGTTCTTTACCATGATCTTATGAAAAAGCACACATGAACTATATGAAAACTACTAGGATAAAATTCCAACTTCAAAAACCTATAAATGTAATTAGGCTTCAGTGCCCAATTGAAGCTAAAATATAATTTTTCTGTAGTTTACTAAGGGGGAACAAAAAGTATAAAAAAGATATCTAAGTAAAACAAATTTCATAAATATAAATATATTAATGTAGTGTAGATCAAGTGTTATGGATTTTCAGCCCTACAATTTCTGATGAACTATGAGTCAAATTCGATCAAATTTTCCAATTTGGTTGTTATGTTTTTCTATTATTATAATGTAGGTACTCTGGAGTCTAAAATAAAAAACTTAAGCGCAAACAACATTTTTCAGATTGATTTCAATAGATTTTTTTTTTTTTTTAGTTACAGCAAAACAAAGGTAATCAGAAGGCTTGGTGTGTTTTATTTGTCCTAATGTTTTAGTTTAAAGCGCGTATCTTTGCGGCGGCGTAACGTATCCGATTTACGTTACGCCACCACAACTTAGACGGGCAAGTGCTGTATTCTCAAAGCACTTGCTCCGTAAGTTGCGGCGTAGCATAAATCGGCCGGCGTAAGCCCGCCTAATTCAAATGTGGGACAGGGGGGCGTGTTTTATGTTAATCTTCTGTGACCCGACGTGATTGACGTTTTTCACGAATGACGCATGCGCCGTCCGTGGAAATCTTCCAGTGTGCATTGCTCCTAATACGCCGCAAGGACGTATTGGTTTTGACGTGGACGTAAATTACGTCCAGCTTCATTCACGGACGAGTTACGCAAACGACGCAAAATTTACTTAACATTGGTACGCCGCACTTACGCCACCATATAGTAGGGGTAACTATACGCCGGGAAAAGCCTAACGTAAACGGCGTAAATTGACTGCATCGGCCGGGCGTACGTTCGGGAATTCGTGTATCTTGCTGATTTACATATTTCGACGTGTAAATCAGCATACACGCCCCTAGCGGTCAGCTTAAAAATGCAGTTACGATCCGACAGCGTAAGAGACTTACGCCTGTCGGATCTAACAGATATCTATGCGTAACTGATTCTAAGAATCAGGCGCATAGATACGTCCGGCCAGACGCAGAGATACGACGGCGTATCTGGAGATACGCCGTCGTATCTCCTCTAAGAATCTGGCCCTTAGAGTATTAAAAATTAAACTGAAAAAAATATTGAAAATAGTCAGTTTTCTGTGGGTTGTAGATTTATGTTACAGATGACATTTTTCATTTAACAAAAACAGCAATCAGTTATGGGTGTAGCACCATCAAAATAATGCTTCAATCATTGATTTATTTTTCCAACCCAGCTTATTAAATGGATGCTTAACCAGCGCATACTGTATGTGGGCTGCTGTAGGGCATGTATACATTGGCATTTCTGTCTAGTTGTGACATGTATTTGTGAAGCATTTTTGAAGGACTTCGAAATTGAATTTTAAATTGGATAATTTGAAGCAGAATGAGTATTAACCTGCATTTAATGCATTTTTCCAGGCATTACATTGTAGTTTTTAGAACATGGCATGTCTCCTACTTCTGTTTTAATTCTCTATACAAGTTAGCTGAGAGTAGGTATGTACTGTATTTGCTGAAGTGGCAGGGGGCTTAGTGCTGGACTACACAGTATTATAAATTGTCCTTAATACAGAGAAGCAGGATGTTGTATGATACAGTCTTTATTTCTAGCTACTGGTATACAGTAAATACAAATGCAATATTACTTTTTCTTCTAAATAACATATCCAAAAAGGAAATGCAGACATAGATAAATAGCTATTTATATTGCATATGTATGATACGTTGTTGTAATTGGCCTGCACATTGTAAAATGCTGCTGCTGCATTGCATCTGGAAGTCCCACAGGTCTATATGGAAATATTAATGTTTTTGTTAGCATTTAGGTTCACTCCCATACTCCACTGTGGAATGCATTTATCAATGAAAGACATGACAGGCTTGCTTTAGAGACCTTGTCATCATCAGACCATTCATTTCAACAACAATCTTTCCATAAAAATGTATGTACATGCCACTTGTGTATCAAAAATCCCTGAGATTGCAGCTAGGTGCCACCATCTTGGATGTGATATCAGTGGCCCCAGCGGACTCAGCACTGCCACCCAAGCATTGTACTTCACTCTTCCCCTGGCAGCTACAGAAACGGTTAAGTAGTGAGGGGGGCAGAGGAGTTTGTTTAGTACATAGCATAATCAGACACTCCATGAAGGGGAGAGGGCTATGACATGAAAGAAAGGAGAGTGCCGGGCTTGGGAGTTGAGTAGTCATTTTTCTAGCAAGTTCAAAGGCGCATTGCAAATATAATACAAAATAATTTATGAAAAAGAAAAAACCCTGCAATTAAGTTGATTTTAAATGTATCCTTTTTTTTTTAAATAACAAATATGTCATACTTACCTGCTCTGTGCAATGGCTTTACACAGAGCAGCCCCGATCCTCCTATTCTGGGGTCCCCCACTGGTGCTCCTTGCTGCCAGGATTTAGCAGCTGGGAGACCAGATATACCGTATTTATACCATAACTTTAAGAGGGAAGTTTCAGGAAAAAACGTTCCACAACCTCCTGCTTCTAACACGCAGTCACAATTTACCCTCTATTTTAAGGGTAAAAAAGTGAGTGTTATACGCCAATAAATACAGTATGTAGCTACACACAAAAACTGGGACCAGACCATGTATGTATATCTTTCAAGTGAGATTTATTTACAGTAAACTGAAATAACCACACAACAACAGCAATAAACATAAGAATGCATGAAATTCAAAACTGAACAACCAACATGCAGAAACCTAACAACTAACTAAATATACAAATACATACACAGTAAATATACAAGGCAGGGATAAAACTGGGGATGGGAAGAAGGGAAAAAAGACTGAGAAAGGAACAAGGCAAGAGGGTACTGAATACAGCGCATGATCAAGGGTATATGGCAATAGAGTCTGGCAGCAACACAGCAAACAGGGAACAAGGCAGGAGTAGCCAAAACACTGAGGTAAGGAGCCATGGCAGAATCGGAATATAAGTACCATCCCAGCAGGTGTGGCCAGGTAGAGATGATTGCAGGAACCTGCTGAGTGCTGGAAGATACCTGCTAAATGCCCCCTTAGCAAGCCGCTTGCTCTGGGGGAACTCATGCAGGCTTGCTTCCAAGCCATGCTGTATGTATAGCTTGGCCCTTCCCCCCCACACACACACTTTCTGCTCACTGGCTGTGATTGACAACATCAGGAGCCAATAGCTGCCTTCATGTCCTGTGAGGAGAGAGCCACTGCTCTCAGTCACATCTCTGGACCGAGATCGGGCTTAGGTAAGTAAAAGGGGGCTGAGGGGTAACCAAAGCATACTGGGCCATATTCTCGTATATTTTAGGCGGGCGGCGCGTAAGCCATTTACACTACGCCGCCCCAACCTACAGGAGCAGGTGCCGTATTCCTCAAACACTTGCTACGTAGTTTGGGGCGGCGTAGTGTAATTGGCCCGGCGTATCCCCGCATAAATCCAAGGGGGCGGCTTGTATTTAAATTAAGCGCTCCCCCGATTCGAACGAACTGCGCATGCGCCGGGCTTAAAATAGCCCAGTGCGCATGCTCCAGTTCTCGGCGTAAAACGTCAATGACGCCGACGTGTGCGTCATTGACGTAAAGTCGTATTCAAGAACGACTTAGTAAAACGACGTACCAGACGGGAAAACACGACGCGGACCCGACGCCATACTTAACATGGCCTACGTGGGACTGGCGTAAGGTTACCCCTCATATAGCAAGGGTAACCTTACGCCTACGCAAACGACCTAAGCGACGGTTACGCAACGCGATTTCGTTTGTGAATCGGCGTATCAGGCTCATTTGCATAAACAAATGAGACCTGAACGTAAACGCCACCTAGCGGCCGGCGGAGAATTACATTTAGGATCCGACAGTGTAAGTGTCTTACACTAGTCGGATCCTAGCCTAAATCCGGCGTATATTGTTTTGTGAATACAAAACAATGATACGCCGGCGGGAATTTCAAATTACGCCGGTGTATCAGTAGATACACCGGCGTAACTTGTTTAAGAATATGGCCCACTGTAAATACTGAATTTGGCCTGGGAATCTTAAAAGTAATTATCTCTGGCTGTAATTCTTAAAGGAATAAATAGGTTTTCCAATTTCAGTGAGAACATCTTTACATACCCCTTACTGCTCAATGTAATGGTCTCCTGTTTAGTAAACTCATTTATTATCTAGCACTGGTGAGCAGCTTTCATTGACTGCCCTTTCTTCCAGACTGTACCTGTACACCAGTGGGTTCCTTAAGGCAGGCTTAGTATTATGAATAAAGCCAAGTTATATTTCTGAGTTTTGGTAGTCAGATAAAACAAATAATAAATGCACAAATTCTAAATGAGACATCCCTGTTGATTAGGAAGGGGAATTTAAAGGTTTTCCACTTTATCTGTGAACTTTATAGCTGAACCTCTACTTTTCCCTTCTTCCTGAGTCTCCCATATAACTTGACTTATACCTGATTCCATTGGCTTTCCTCGTGACTGAATTATTGCTAAGTGGAATTTCTGAGTGGTTCACGCAAATAAAATTTAAAACTTAAAGACTAATATAGATGACATTTTCCTTTCTACAAGGGAAGCAGTGGTACAATTAACCTGTCCGATACTGAAAAGAACTGTTTACAAATTTCTTAAGTTACTCCTTATTGCTGCATGCTCAGGGGAACAATCCTGCAAACTATGCAATGACCACATATGCAATGTTCTTCTCAAGATGTTAAACATGTCAGAATTAACTAATGATGGCCAAGTAATTTAGTACTTAGAAGCATCCACTTTTAAAGATAATGTTAAATGCATTTTTGGTTTATGATCTAGCTATAGCATGCACATAAGCCGCCATATATATTTATATATCTTTAAGAGGTGTATAATGTCTCAGGCTCAGATGTTCAGTCCATGATGTATTTATTTTCCTCCCACTGGTCTTAATAAAAAGTTTCAGCAGATAGTAGGCTTATTAAAAGTCCACTGATGACATGATATAGCGTATGGATGGTTTAAGAACTGTTTTCACAGCTGCAATCTATTAAATGCTTGATAGCACCGTACCTGGGACATGTTCAGACTTTTTTTCTTGCGTTCTTTTGACTTCCAAGCAGTTGCTGTAAACAAAAACTGCGTGGAAATAACCAGTAAAGTTCACAAAGGAAATGTAGAAGAATCACTTTGTTTCTCCATGGAATATGATTTGATAAGCCAGTCTCCTGCGTGAACTCAGCACAGGCAGCTTGCCTTAATACCTGTATGACATTGACATGATAATACTTCTGCTTGAGCCTTCCCAGATCATGACAATTTTCTGGTTATATGGCTTATTGTTATGTAGCTTCACATTAAAATTTAGATTTAAAGTAAAACTTTAGATTTGTTAACATAAACATTAACATTAACATAAAAAAATGTATTTTGTTATATATACTTACATAGTTAGGTAGGTTGAAAAAAGGCCATCTAGTTCCACCAAAAACATTGCTTTAACAATGTCGCTTCTTTAACTGAGGGCATGCCTTGATTTTGAATAGCAGGTGCAAATTAAAGGGGTTGTAAAGGTAAACAAAAATTCCATAAATAGCTTTTTTTACCTTAGTGCAGTCCTCCTTTACTTACCTCATCCTTCGATTTTGCTTTTAAATGTCCTTATTTCTTCTGAGAAATCCTCACTTCCTGTTTTCTGTCTAACTCCACAATGCAAAGCTTTCTCCCTGGTGTGGAGTGTCGTGCTCGCCCCCTCCCTTGACAGCGCTAGCCTAGAGATTGGCTGTGAGATCTCAGGAAGTCCTTTGCTCCCAGTCTCACATACCCAAAAGTACTTGGCATTATGATGGTACTGGGGTGGCTACAGAGTAATGAGAAGCAGCGAGGGATTAGTGGTAAGATTTTTACAAGGGGGCAGGGGCAAGCTGATGGGGTTGATTTACTAAAACTGGAGGATGCAAAACCAAGTGCAGCTATAAATGGTAGCTTCTAATTTCAAATTGTTAAATTTAAATAAAACTGGAAGCTGATTGGTTTCTATGCAGATCTGTACCAGATTATACACTCTACAGTTTTAGTAAATCAACCCCACAGTGTCTATTTAAAGTCTAAATGCAGGCAAATGGAAAAAAAAAAACAATCAGCATAAGGAACATCATTTACCGTCAGTAGCATTTTTCATTTGTGCTGATGCCTCTTCTGCTAGGTTACATATGAAGTTACATATATAGTTACATATAGTAGGTAAGATTGAATACAGACAATAGTTTATCCAGTTCAACCTGTGTAGGTGTACGTGTGTCAGTGTCCATAATCATTTCCCACATCCCTGTATATTGTGTTCTTTAAGATGCACATCCAAGAGTCTTTTAAAAATAGCAATACTCCCCACTGTCACCACCAATTGTGGAAGAGAGTTCCTCATCCGTGTCGCCCTGACAGTGAAAAGCCCCCTATGCAGCTTAAGATTAAACCGCTTCTCCTCCAATCTCATTATGTGGCCTCGGGTCCTCTTACAATCTCTGAAACTGAATCGTTTTTTTCTACACTGGGATCACCATTGAGGTATTTGTAAATCGCTATCATGTCCCCTCTCAAGCATCTCTTCTCCAGCAAGAATACATTTAGTGCTTGTAGTAGTTTCTTGTAATTGAGGTCCTCCAGTCCCCTTTTCAATTTAGTTGCTCTTCTTTGGATTCTCTCCTGCTTGAGCACATCCCTTCTGAGGACTGGTGACCAGAATTGGACGGAATACTCCAGATGTGGCCTAGCCAGAGTTTATAAAGTGACAGGATTATAGTTTTATCTCTGGAGTATATTCCCTTTTTTATACATGCTAAAATTCTGCTGGCGTTGGTAGCTGTAGCTTGACATTGCATGCTATTGCTCAGTCTGTCTTATACTATAACCCCCAGATCTTTCTCTTGATTCCCCCAGAGGTTCTCCCCCTAGTGAGTAGTTTGCATTTATGTTTTTAGCCCCCAAGTGCAGGTTAAATCCCCCTCTGCCCATGCCCCCACCCCCACCGTAAAAGAACTGTGGGAAGTGTCACATGTTGTCATCAAGCATGCTTAAATATGCCCACCCTTTCTGCCCAGATCCTTTTTTCATAGAAGCCTGTACTACAGTTTTTGCGAATAAAGCAGAATCTATGAATGGAAGGGGGCTAACCTTTCAGTCATTTGCATGTCCTCCATTTATAGATCTTGTTTTAGGTATAAGTGAGCTGAATCTTAGAAATTCTGTCACTGGTGAATTGTCAGAATTGGCCAACATGACATGGCCCTAAAATGAGATACCCAGCAAGCTAGCTTAGGTTCTTAATAAATCAGGCTAATTTTAACATTCTTACTTTAGGGCAGTGCGGTCCAGGGTTTGATTTCTCTTAAATACACTATCTATACGTTCCTATGTTGTTCTTTATTAGTATAGCACTACCCCCGGAGGAGCTGCTGAATTTTTCGGGCAGCATGTTACCTCTATCTTCTCGCTGTCCAGGGTAAAAGAAGAGAGTTGAAAAAGTTCAATGTCCACACTTTACACTTCTTTTTCTAGGGTCTATTTGCATAAGTTGGTAAAAAAAAAAAAAAAAATGGTTGGAGGGGTGGAAGGGTAAATAGGTAGGCAGGTTCAGGTGCATACTCTCAATTTGGAAACACTCCTGCTTCCAGCAAATAGTTCTCGTCGCCACTCTAGCCAGAGGGAGTATTGCTCACCTGGATAGGTCCCTCTCACTGGCTTAGCAGCCGGAAGGGCGCACGAAATAAAGTACAGTCTCTGCCACAGACCTGCCTTTATGAGGAGACACTTTTGGTCCAGAATCCCCTGACACAGGATTCAGCACCCAGATCTCTCCAGATTAACTTCTGTAGAACTTAGATCTGACAGGCGATCACCATCAAGCCTCTCAGTATATGGTGCATCCTTCGATGAAGTTTCCAGGCCTTCTCCCAAGATACCAGCTTCTTGCACGATCCTTTCCAGGATAGATCTTCCCCTGGCTTCCTTCATCAAGTGGCTTCTTCCCTCCAGGACAGACAGCACAGGATCACCTTGAAAGTGCAGACCCAGTCTAACTACTGGGCCTACTAAGCTAAACTACAACCCCGGACCAACGTGGTCCCGAAACCAGGACTCAGGAGCACACACCCCTGGCCAGGCGAGCCACGAGGTGCGTGGGGCGACAGACCGATGACCCCGGTCCAATGGCATCTGTACCTTAAGTACCCCGCCCCAGCATGCACAGCGGGACAACCACTCCCACTGCTTCACTGCCAAGGGGGACACCCAGTACACCCGGACTCTGCTGCTGCCACCCTTGGCCGGGGATGGTAATAACACCCCCAGGCGAACAATGGTGGTTACTCCAGGCACAGCCATGGCTGGAACAGAGGCTAAATTGCCCATAATTACATTTGCCTAAGTCAATTAACAACTCAGACCCCCTCTAAATTTAGAGCAGCGCCTGTTCGACAGGAGCAGGCCGCTACATTAGCATCAGCATGTGTCAATTAACTACGACTAAAATGTATTGACGATTTTAGTCTACCTAAGAACATACAAAGTCTTTATTGTTTGAATAAAGTGCCCTGTTCCATTTTCTATATTATGATGGCAAGGAACAAAAATAATATATATTAAAAATTATTTATGTAAAATTAATGTATTTTTAAACTCTAAATATATCTTTTAAATACAATAATAAGCAGAGATACACTGTCTCAGTCTTTAACAAAATCTGCAGGTAAAGGCGCATTTTGTGAATGAAGCCTGCATGTGATTACTATGTCATAGCTGACATAGTGATCTTATTATTGGTTAACCACACTGATTGTAAGTAGGGACCTAAGCTGTGAGTGACAATCTGGTCAAACAGGTTGCAGTCATGCATAGTGCCAGCTGCTATATGTAAAGGGAAAGACAAAGATGAATGTACCTTCAGCCAAGAGCATTGTGCAGAGGAAGATGTATCTATGGATCTACAATCCATAGATAAATGGCAGGCAGGGGTTAATTACTCGTTCATGTGGAGGACTGCAAATAGAATATTATATGCCAATTTCATTCTGGGGAAGTGACTTACTGTATGTGAATGGCTAAAGGTTCACTGCAAAAGGCAGCAAAATAGGTTAGAGCTATACATATCCGTAAAAGCAACATAAAGACAAATACAGCTTAACATTTAGCAACCCTAAAGAAAAGCTGCACAGATAATCAATACTAGGCAGTCTAATGGTCATTGGTCACGCTGTGCAGACTAATAGACTTAGAATTAAATAATAAAGGATAATCAGCATTACTAAACAGGAAGCTTATATAAAGACTTTGAGTAAAACCTTAAAAAAAAAAAATACTTTTGCTTGCACATGTATTGGATGATTGAAATTATCACAACTTCACATAGTTCACTAAAAGTTCACTTGGCAAAGAGAAAATTACATTTCATTAGTTAAGAAGGTAAAGCTGTGCTGGCTTTGATCATCCAATAATGAGCAAGAAAAGATCCTGTTTTTTTACATTTTCCTTGCACATGATTGGCTATTTTTGCACAGTGAATTTCAGCTCATTCACTAGGATGAGTGAAAATTCACTTTTAAAATGAACATGCTCTACCCCTATAGAAAGGCTGGATTCTCAGGCCTCGTACACACGACTGAGTTTCTCGGCAAAAACCAGCAAGGAAACCGGTCGTGTGTACATTTTTCGACAAGGAAACTGTTGAGGATCTCGTCGAGCCAAAAAGAGAGCATGTTCTCTATTTCCTCAACGGGAATGGAGAAATTTGGCTCGCCGAGATCTTCGACAGCCTAACAAGGAACTCGACGAGCAAAACGATGTGTTTCGCCCGTCGAGTTTCTCGGTTGTGTGTACGAGGCTTCACCATGTGAGCTGAATTTTCCTTTTTGTTATTATCACACAAGCCTAATACAGTAATTTTTTTTTTTTATTATCACACAAGCCTAATACAGTAAAACCTTGGTTTGAGAGTAACTTGGTTTAAGAGCAATTTGCAAGACAAGCAACATTTTAAATACATTTTGACTTGATATACAAGCAATGTCTTGATATACAAGTAGTGTCATGTCACAACTGAGTATAAAAGGGAAGAGAGGCGCCTCTAAGTGTAGCAATATGGTTACATTTAATGAAGGTACAACATTTAGCACAACATTTAGTACAACATTTAGTACAACATTTAGCAACTTATTGCTACACTTAGAGGCGCCTCTCTTCTCTTTTATACTCTGTAGCTGCAGCTGGATTTTGCTTCTTAGGCCTCGTACACACGACCGAGTTTTCTCAGCAAAAACCAGCAAGAAACTTGCTGGGAGATATTTTTTTGCTGAGGAAACCGGTCGTGTGTACATTTTCGTCTAGGAAACTGTTGAGAAACTCGACAAGCTAAAAAGACAGCAAGTTTTCTATTTCCTTGCCGGGAATGGAGAAAATTGGCTTGTCAATTTTTTCGACAGCCTAACAAGGAACTCAACGAGGAAAATGATGTGTTTCGCCCTTCGAGTTTCTCGGTCGTGTGTACGAGGCTTCATCCCCTTTATGCAGACTTACATTTTTGGATGGCCATTTTATGGTTACACAACTTATCACATTGCTATAATCTTTTTATATGCACTATAAACTGAAGGACTTATAAATACATGATTTTGGAATGAATCATCTGAGTTTCCATTATTACTTATGGGGAAATTGCTTTGATATACAAGTGCTCCGGATTACAAGCATGCTTCTGGAACTAATTATGCTTGCAATTCAAGGGTAACTTAATTTCTATTGTGTTGCAGGACATCGCATAGCATTTATGCATGTCACTTTTTTGCACACTAACACAGAACATTGGTGTGAACTGAGCCCATTGAAAGTAAGTTAGTTTAATTGTTATGTTGGGCAAAGCTGCCCAAATGCACATGGTGTAAATGAGCCCTAAATAAACCCGTAGAATATAATATATCTATTGCCAGTAGTGATCACTTTCTTAGAAGAAACCTATAGAGATTTTTTTCCAATGAGCACATTTGGCGTTTTGATATAACGCATAGAAAAGATATTATTAGTTTGCTAACGAGCTATTAACATCTCATATATAACCACGGTGGCAAGCATTCTTCTTCTATCCAGACCTTTCTGAATAATACGCTTCCACAAAAGACACCACTTTCCCCTGTGTTATTATCCTAAATTCTCAAGCCTACATGAAAAGCTAAGGTTAATACCACAGCCTGAATAAAAGCAGAATGTATGACTGTCACACATACCTTCTATTATATTTATCAACTGTAATATTCTCCCCTGCGTCTCCCTGTCTTGCAGTGCCGATCCTGACCTCCCTGGGGCCCTAAGCAAAATTACATGGCACATTAAAAATGAGAAGCGGGGGGCGCTGACGACAGTGACATGTCACATTAAAAAAGTTGAGAAGCGGGGGGAAGGGGTGTTCTGCTGTCGGAAATGACATCTTACATTAAATTGAGAAGCAGGGGTGCTGACTTCTTACCTCTTCTCCCATGCAGCCAGCGAGTTGAGAAGCGGGGTGAGGGGGCGAAAATGACTTCTCACCAGGCGGGGCCTCTAGTAATTTGGAGGCCCTTCGCAGATTTGCGGGGCCCTAAGCGGCTTGCATAGTGAGCCTATAGGGCGGATCGACCCTGCTGTCATGACATCAACTATGACACTCAGCAGAATGGGACTACCCAGAGTCAATCAGGAGCCTGGAAAGCTTATTGGGAATATTTTGCCCAAACAAGGAAGAGAACATATACTAAAACCACAATCATTATTATTGGGAATATTTTGCCCAAACAAGGAAGAGAACATATACTAAAACCACAATCATTATTTACATGCACCATAGCATCTGAAGGTAAAGCACCATGCACAGCCATTGCAACATAGAGTTAATCACATGCAGTGTATGTTCAGTGACACATGCTTAACCACTTAAATACAAGGCACTTTCCCCCTTCCCGCCCAAGCCAATTTTCAGCTTTCAGCGATGTCACTTTTTAAATGAGAATTGCACGGTCATGCAACGTTGTATCCAAATAAAATCCCAAATCCTCATCTGCAACTTTATGTAGGTCACAGCCACTAGTAATGAAGATGTTGGATCAGGATGACAGCTAATTCGTTTGCATTCTGAGAAGGAGAGGTTAGAAATATTAGCCTCCATATTGCCTAAGAACAGGTTTTCTTTAACCCCTTAAGGACCGCCTCACGTCAATATACGTCGGCAGAATGGCACGGCTGGGCACAATCACGTACATGTACGGTGCCCGCTCTCGCCGCCGGTGCCCCACAATCGGGTCGCAGAGCTGAAGAACGTGGAGAGGTAAGTGTAAACAAACCTCTCCCCGTGCTTCCTAGTGAGCCTGTCACTGATCGTCTATTCCCTGTCATAGGAAATGGCGATCAGTGACATCACACGCCCAGCCACGCCCCCCTACAGTAAGAAACACACATTAGGTCACACTTAACCCATTCACTGCCAGTGTCATTTTCACAGTAATCAGTGCATTTTTATTGCACTGATCGCTGAAAGAATGGTCCCAAAATAGTGTCAAAAGTGTCTGGTGTGTCCGCCATAATGTCGCCATAATGTCGCTGATCGCTGCCATTACTAGTAAAAAAAAAAAAATATTAATGAAAAAATGGCATAAAACTATCCCCTATTTTGTAGATGCTATAACTTTTGCGCAAACTAGTCAATAAACGCGTATTGCGTTTTTTTTTTACCAAAAATTTGTAGAAGAATATGTATCGGACTAAACTGAGTAAAAAATGTTGTTTTTAGATATTTTTTGGGGGTATTTATTATAGCAAAAAGTATTGCATTTTTTTCAAAATTGTCACTTTATTTTTGTTTATAGCGCAAAAAATAAAAACCGCAGAGGTGATCAAATACCACCAAAAGAAAGCTCTATTTGTGGGGAAAAAAGGACGTCAATTTTGTTTGGAAGCCACGTTGCACGACCGCGCAATTGTCAGTTAAAGCGACGCAGTGCCGAATCGCAAAAATGGGCAAAATGGTGCGGGGCTTAAAGTGGAGGTTCACCCAAAAAAAAAATTTTTTAACATTAGATTGGGCCTAATTACGGGAAGCAGAATCAGGTGTTTTGTTTAAAATCAATGCAGTACTTACCGTTTTAGAGATAGATGTTCTCTGTGGCTTCCGGGTATGGGCTGCGGGACTGGGCGTTCCTATTTGATTGACAGCCTTCCGACCGATACAGCGCGTCACCAGTTTCCGAAAGTAGCCGAACGTCGGTGCGCAGGCGCTGTATAGAGCCGCACTGACGTTCGGCAACTCGTGACGCGCTGTATGCGACCGTCGGAAGGCTGTCAATCAAATAGGAATGCCCAGTCCCGAAGACCATACCCAGAAGCGGCGGAGAACATCTATCTCTAAAACGGTAAGTTCTGCATTGATTTTAAACAAAACACCTGATTCTGCTTCCCGTAATTAGGCCCAATCTAATGTTAAAAAAAAAAATTTGGGTGAACTCCCGCTTTAAGTGGGTAAAACTGCATGAAAAGAAATTCTCTCCTTTCTTCCAATAGAGTCTTCCGGAAGGTAACCTAAAACATTTGCAACGTTCTTCCTTCTGTCAGCCCAAATCTAGGAGCTGCTTTTCAACATTCTGTTTTTCGTGGCTGACAGGTTGACTTTAATGATGTTCTAACTGTAACTTAAAGCAGTCTATTATCCAATTCTGCATTAGACAGCTCCACAAGAGTCTTTGGTCTCTTAATGGAAACCATCTTCCATTTTAGACCAACAGAAACCTCAGCAGTACTTATTAAAAAGTACCATACTGTTCTTTGTAGAGAATTTCTACAAACCTGTCGGAAAAGTTCTCCAGTCAATGAGAGCAAATCGCCACCACGTCAAGGACCTGCTTAGAACATTGAGAGCAAAGTGATCTTAAGCTGACCCCCTGCGTCCCGACATTCCTGAGCGACTGCAAATGATCCTGCTCAGGTTTCCTACTCCCGACTTTTAATATGAATTACAGATATGAATCATTATACCAGAGTCATCTCCTCCTATTAGAAAGGAAATTCAACAGAACACTCTGTGCTGTAAAAAACGATGATAGAGTTTTTATAATTTCATTCTTCTTGATGCGAGAAGCCTCCCATGTTATAGAAATCACAGCTGTTACCCAATCATACACTATAATGAACTTTGTTTGTAAGAATGATAGTGAACAGCTGTTCTGCTCAATTGCTGTTTTTTCTTCAGGCTAGGCTTTGACATTAACAGTGTGACAGATTCCTCAGTCTTTGGAAGCAACAGGCTAACAAGGCTAATAACCTGTAGCCTGATATGGGTGATTACATTCTAAGTGTGGACACATCGGGCAGCAGTGCATACCCTTACTGGGTGTAAACAAAGGCATCTCATGCCAATTCTTTTTGAATGTGGGCTCAACTCCAGGCAGATATAAAACACACAAATGAATGCAGCTCTGTATTCAGTAATACATTCTAAAGTGTGTTTTCTTTTTGAGAAAAGCAATGTAAGTACAGTGGAACCTCGAATTACGAGCATAATCCGTTCCAGGAGAATGCTCGTAATCCAAAATACTTGCATATCAAAGCAAGTTTCCCCATAGAAGTCAATGGAAACGAAAATAATTTGTTCCGCACTGACTTCAATGGCATGCAATACCGCATTCGGCCAGAGGTGGTGGGCGCCGGAGAGCCTCAAAAACGGCCGGAAAGGCCTGAGGACACCTCGGCTGACCTCAGCAAACCTCGGGAAAGACTCGATTTCTGAGGCCTCGTACACACGGCTGAGAAACTCGACGGGCAAAACACATCGTTTTGCTCGTCGAGTTCCTTGTGAAGCCGCTGAGGATCTCGGCGAGCCAACTTTTCCCTTTGCCGTCGGGGAAAAAGAAGACATGCTTTCTTTTTGGCCCCGACGAGATCCTCGGCGGTTTCCTCGTTGAAAAGTGTACACACGACCGGTTTCCTCGGCAAAAAAAAAACCCAGCAAGCTTCTTGCTGGTTTTTGCCGAGATACTCGGCCGTGTGTACGAGGCCTGAGCCTTTCCGAGGTTTGCCGAGGTCAGCCAAGGTGTCCTCGGGCCTTTCCGAACGGCGCCGATTGGCTGCGATTGGCACCATTTGGCTCTGCTCGGCTCTGGCATCCCCCCCACCTCAGGCCAAACGCGGTACTGCACACTGCTTTTGCCTGAATCCTGCTCGTATTGCGAGACAACTCTCGCAAACCAAGTTAGGCCTCGTACACGCGATTGTGAGTCCCGAAGAGAAAAGTGCGATGTGAGCTTTTTGTCTCAAATTATGACCGTGTGTATACTCCATCGCACTTTTTCTGTCAGAATTCCGGCCAAGAAAAGATTGCGAGCAGGATCTCAATTTTCGTGACAGGAAAAATTCCTATCGCGAATCGCGTTTGTGTGTATGCATTTCTTGACGTTCGGAATTTCCGACAAGATTAGTGTGACTGTGTGTATGCAAGACAATTTTCAGCCATTGTCCTGCTGGAAAAAAAAACGTGGTTTTCTTGTTGGAAATCGCAATCATGTGTACGAGGCATTAGTATTTTTTTTTTTTAAATACAGTGCTCGTATTGCGACATGCTCGTTAACCGCGTTACTCACAAGCCGAGGTTCCACTGTACCTGAATTTGGTGTCCGCCTGTTGCAGACCCTGTACAACTGAGCTCAGACAAATGGGAGGCGACGAAACATAAGGCGCCAATTGGGTTAATTTAATAAAGGCAAATAGACTATGCACTTTGCAAGTGCAATTGCAGTCTCCAAGGGCATTTTCCCCAGAACTTAGTAAATGAACTGAAACTTCACTTTGCAAAGACTACCCAATCACATGCAAGGGAAATAAACAGTATTTTTCCATGCATCTGATTGAATGATGGAAGTCAGCAGAGCTCCCCCTTATTTACTAAGCTCTGGAGCAAATGCCCTTGAAGAGTGCAACTGCATTTCTGACATGCACAGACTATTTGCCTTTAGTAATGCTTCTCAGTTTTTATTGCTGTCTGTGTCCCCATTAAAGCGGAGTTCCACCCAAAAGTGGAACTTCCGCTTAATCCACTCCTCTCCCCCTTACGTGCCACATTTGGCATGTCATTTTCTTGGGGGGAGGGAGTGGGGGCTTCTGTAGGAGTGAGACTTCCTGTCCCACTTCCTCCTTCCACCCAGGGACCACTAAGGCGATACGTCATATGGCCTTTTAGCGGCCCCTCCCTGTAGGCGATCACCTGGGACACGTGACAGGTCCCAGGCGATCGCCTGTCCACTCAGGCAGCGCTGCGCCGTTCGCGCATGTGCAGTGAGTGCCCGGCCGTGAAACCGAAAAGCTGTCACGGCCGGGGTTCCCACAGTTGCAATGGAGGCGCCGGCGGTGAAGGGAGGGACCGGAACGAAGCTCCCGGCGGCACGTCGCTGGACCGTGGAACAGGTAAGTGTCTGTTTATTAAAAGCCAGCAGCTACACTTTTTGTAGCTGCTGACTTTTAATAAACATAAAAAAGGCTGGAACTCCCCTTTAACCTCCCTGGCGGTATGATTCTGTCAGAAAAAACATGCTAAAAGCGGTACCATTATTTGCAAGGAAATTTGGCGTTTTATATTGTAGGTCTGTAATTTTTAGAAATAACTCACTTAAATCTGACCAAACAAGATTCTAATAGGCATCCCAGGTATGACATTTTTTTAAAAACAAAATTATAAATTATAATATAATAAATAATTATAAATAATTATAACAAATAATAATATAATTATAATAAAAATTATTCAATAATGTAATCAAATCAAAATCACTGAAATTTGCTCAGTTGCAGAATTGTTGCTGTCATTATTTTTTTTTTTTTATGACGAATTTCCCCACAAATCGCTATCGCACAATTCTGCAAGTGATTATAATTTATTATCACTGTTTTTTAGCTGATCTAAAACTATTTTTGACATAAAGGGACACTTTTGGTTGCTATGGACAATCTACAGTTTGCAGGGAGAAAGAAACGTTTTTATTATATAAAATGACATGCATGACACAGGACAGACCACTAGGGACAGGGGGTGTGTGTTTTTTTTACATACAGTACTGTAATCTATAAGATTACAGTATACTGTATGTAAGGTGTTTGTTTACTTTTTTGAATTTGGCGCCGTTCTCCGTCCCCGTGCGTCGTAACGTCGCAGGGAACGGAGATCGGCGTCACACGGAGGCACTGTGTGAATCGAGCGAGGTCCCACTCGCTCACACAGCGCGGTGGCATCGCTGGATCCAGGGACAAGGTAAGTAACTTGTGCCTGTGGATCTAGCGAGGCGATCCCGAGTCTGACTCGGGGTGTCCGCTCGCAGCAGGAAAATCTAACCCCGAGTCAGACTCGTGAAGACCGCCAGGCAGGTTAAGAAGATTCCTTTAGGTAGATTCAGTAAGAGTTAGTCCGACTTATCAGTAGATAAGTCGACCTAACTCAAAATCTATGCCGACCTATGTTTAAGGGTATGCTCAAACAGAGATACGCTTAAACATATCTAAGAAAAACGCAAGCCGTCCTATCTTAGATTGCAATATTTCGGATGGCCGCTAGGTGGCGCTTCCATTGCGGTTGGCGTAGAATATGTAAATGAGGAGATACGCCGATTCACGAACGTACGCCCGGCCACCGCAGTAGTTTTACGCCGTTTCCGTAAGGCATTAGCAGGCCTCAAGTTATTCCATCTATTAGGTGGAATAACAATGTTAAAGTATGGCCGCCGTTCCCGCAGCGAGATTCTAATTTTTTACGTTGTTTGCGTAAGTCGTCCACGAATCGGGATTTACGTCGCTTACGTCCACGTCGAAATCAATAGGCCCGTGCAGCGTACTCAGCCGCAAAGCACCCTGGGAAATGTAGGCGCCCGGCGCATGCGCATTAAAAAGAACCTTGAAAAATATGAGGTCAAGCCTCATTACCATACAACACGCCCCCCTCCAAGACATTTGAATTTGGCGCCCTTACGCCTGCCCGCTTTAGGCTACGCCGCCGTATATTAGCAGGCAAGTACATTGAGAATCATGTACTTGCCTAGCTAACTTACGGCGGCGTAGCCTAAACAGGCTAAGCTACGCCGCCGCAAGTTTGCACCCAGGTACCTGAATCTACCTACTTGTCTCCATATGTCCTGTTTACCATTATCATTGAAAGTGAAAGTAAGAGAAAATCACACATTTTGGGTTGTAATAGAGGGGATATCTTCCAATGGGGACACTAGTTCTGGTAACCTGGGGTTCCCCAAGACATCCCCTTAACTTGCAAGGATTTCCTCTCACTTCCTGTTTTGGCTATGGGACAGGAAGTCAAGGGAAATTTCTACAATGGTACACTGATGGCAAACAAAAATCTGCCAGCCCCTTGCGTTATCCAGAATGAAAATAATACGTTTTGCCTATAGTTCTACCTTAACTGTATCATAGAAAAATCAGTTCTTGCAGCACTAGGCAAAAAGCACTGAATATATTACTTACAATGAACCTGCCATAACAGTAAATGAGTTGCAAGGTGCTTATGCAAAACTTTCTTGCCAAAAATACCTCTTTGCTTCCTGAGGTGATGAAAAATCTCAACTCAGATGTGCTGAGAGTGGTAAACGAAATAAAAGAGATAACACTGAATGGTGAACACTGTGCATTGTTAACCACTTCCATACAGGGCACTTATACACCTTCCCGTCCAGACCAATTTTTACCTTTCAGCGCTGTTGCACTTTGAATGACAATTGCGCGGTCATGCTACACTGTACCCAAACTAAATTTTTATCATTTTGTTCCCACAAATAGAGCTTTCTTTTGGTGGTATTTGATCATCTCTGGGATTTTTATTTTCTGCTAAAAAAATAAAAAAATGACAAAAAATGTAGAAAAAAATATGTTTTTTTTGTTTCAGTTATAAAACATTGTAAATAAGTAAGTTTTCTCCTTCACGGATGGGCACTGATGGTACTGCACTGACGGGCACTGATAAGGCGGCACTGATGGGCACCGATGTGGTGGCATTGATGGGCACTGATGATGGGCACTAATATGCGGCACGGATGGGCACTGATAGGCGGCACGGATAGGCGGCATGGATGGGCACGGATAGGCAACACGGATGAGCACGGATAGGTGGCATGGATGGGCATGGATAGGCGGCATGGATGGGCATGGATAGGCGGCATGGATGGGCATGGATAGGTGGCAAGGATTTGCACTGATAGGCAGCATGAATAGGCAGTGATAGGTGGCACGGATGGGCATAGAGTGGCACTAACGTACTAATGTATGTGTTGTACTAATGGATGCCAATCAGTGCCAAACAATAATGCCTGCCAATCAGTGATGCCCATTGTGGGCACTGATTGCTATCCATTGTGGGAACTGATTGGCATCCATTATTTGTGATTATCTTCCCTGGTGGTCTAGGGTGGCATACCTGTGGTGGGCATCCCTGGTGGTCCAGTGTGGGCATCCTCGGGGGGGCTGTGCTGATAAACGATTAGCACAAACCCCCCCTGTCAGAGGAGCAGCCGATCAGCTCTACTCTACTCGCGTCTGACAGACGCGAGTGAGAAAAAGCCGATTACCGGCTTTTCCTGTTTACATCGTGATCAGCTGTGATTGGACACGGCTGATTACGTGGTAAAGAGTCTCCGTTGGAGACGCTTTACCTAGATCGGTGTTGCGGGGTGTCAGACTGACACCCTGCAACAACGATCGCCGCAATGCGCGCCCCCAGGGTCGCGCAGCGGCTCAATATCCTGAGGACGTCATATGACGTCCACTCAGGATATTAAAACCACTTTGCCAACGTCTTTTTGCGTAAGGTGGGCGGCAAGTGGTTAAAGGGGTTGTAAAGGTAAAAAAATGTTTCCCTAAATAGCTTCCTTTACCTTAGTGCAGTCCTCCTTCATTTACCTCATCCTTCAATTTTGCTTTTAAATGTCCTTATTTCTTCTGAGAAATCCTCACTTCCTGTTCTTCTGCCTGTAACTACACACAGTAATGCAAGGCTTTCTTTCTGGTGTGGAGTGTCGTGCTCGGCCCCTCCCTTGAGTGGGGAGGGGGCGAGCAGGAGAATCAGGACGCTCTCTATGTTGCAGATAGAAAAATGAGCTGTGTGTTAGTGGGCGTCCTGACTCTCCTGCTCGCCCCCTCAAGGGAGGGGGTGAGAACGACACTCCACACCAGGGAGAAAGCCTTGCATTACTGTGTGGAGTTACAGGCAGAAGAACAGGAAGTGAAGATTTCTCAGAAGAAATAAGGACATTTAAAAGCAAAATCGAAGGATGAGGTAAGTGAAAGAGGACTGCACTAAGGTAAAGGAAGCTATTTAAAAAAATTATTTGTTTTACCTTTACAACCCCTTTAAATGCTGTATGTGTACCACCTGTGTCAATATTTAGTATTGAACTGCATATCTAGCTTTTGGGGTCCCTGATTGTCAGAGAATATGGCATGCACTGTTGTTTATTATGTGTTAAAACACAAACTATTAAGCACGGAGCACTTTATTATGTACATAAAGCTGTATATGTTATACAATGGAACCTTGGATTACAAGCATAATCCATTCCAGGAGAATGCTCGTAATCCAAAATGCTCGCATATCAAAGCGAGTTTCCCCATTGAAGTCCATGGAAACAATAATTAGTTCCGCATTGACTTCAATGGCATGCGGCCAGAGGTGGGGGGTGCCGGAGAGCCTCGGAAATGACCGGAAAGGCCAAAGGACAGCTCAGTTGACCTGGGCAAACCTCGGAAAGGCTTGAGAAACTGAGTATTTCCGTGTCTTTCCGGGGATTTCTGAATGGCTCCGGCGCCCCCACTGCAGGCCAAATGCGGTACTGTACACCGCTTTGGCCTGAATCCTGCTCGTTTTGCGAGACAACGCTCGCAAACCAAGTTAGGATTTTTTAAAATACAGTGCTTGTATTGCGAAACTCTCATTAACCGCGTTACTTGCAATCCGAGGTTCCACTGTATATGTTTTTGATTGATCAAAGGAGCACACTAGCGCCCCCCTACTCCTGTTACAAACCAAATCATCAAGCTGAAGTAAAGCTCATGTAAGATCCGTTAAAATTACATTTGCCCTTCCTCCTTTCCCCTATTCCCAGTGCAGGATGATAATATAAAGAACCTTATTAGGAATTCATGTTAAATAGACCTTTAAATTGTGATCCATGTTTAAATTAGGACTATTTAACTCAAATGTCAAAGTAAATTTTATTGTTTATGGAAGAATAATTGGTGTGCGACCATATGGTGCATTTGGTTAAACAATACATTTTGATTGCTTGATATGGATTGCCACACTTTGCACAATACACTTTTCCCATTTAAATACCTCTAATTATGTTTTAAATCGAAACTCAGCTCCTCCATGGACACCTGCACACCCCTGTACTGGTTATAGTGGTGCTGGCGCATCTTGTGAAACACTTGCCTTCCTAAAAGCCATCCAGGCCCCTTGCACTTTGTAGATCAACATTTAAATAAAATCATCAAAGCTGTATTGTTCTATAATCAGCAATCACTGTGACAGTAGTGAACCTGAAAGCTGTGCCAGAAATATTAAATGTCAAACAAGTGCCTGACACCTTTACAAGCACTCAGTAACATCTCGGACTCCTCATCATTGGAGTTGTATGTACATCTTTACAAAACACATGGCTTTTTAGAGTAGGTGAGAGAGGTTCGGATTTTGCTGCACTTTTATGCAAACTTCCGTTGACTCCTCCGTTTGTGCTCAGTAAAAGTATTGGTTGAACTAAATTAATTTTATGGCTCCAGCTCAAATTTTTCTAGAGTCTGCTAGATTGCTTTTGCAGTTAATGATCATACCTTATAACATGATCACTGAAATAGGAAAGAAAGAAATGAATATTGCAAGCACAGCTCAGCCTTTGACTTAACATCATCTAAACTCATCCATCTACCCCCTGATTAGGGATTACAGTGAAATCATTTGTTTTCTACGGAGTCTTCAAGAGAGATCTGGTCTTCATGAAGTGCCTTCCCGTTTTACTTAAGGTCACTTTCAACAAAAGTATTTATCATTTCCATGCTTCAAATATACTTTTGTAATGTGGTTAACAGGTTTTACAGCAAAAAAAACATCCAAAGTCAACCCTGAAAAGTCCCTCAAGGGCTAACATTGACTGATTGCGTACAAGCCACCCGTCTCTTCAAATCACTAAAAATGATAGTCAATGCGCCTCTTTCGAGATTCAAGATTTTTCTATTATTTCTGTAAGGAAGCAAAGACCTTCCAAATAAATCATTCAAAACAATTATGCCGTGTACACACGATCGGTCCATCCGATGAGAACGGTCTGATGGACCGTTTTCATCGGTCCAAACCGATCGTGTGTGGGCGCCATCGGTTATTTATCCATCGGTTAAAAAAAAGCCAACTTGTTTTAAATTTAACCGATGGATTCCTAACCGATAAAAAAAAAACGATCGTTAGTAGGCACAACCATCGGTTAAAAATCCATGCATGCTCAGAATCAAGTCGACGCATGCTTGGAAGCATTGAACTTCGTTTTTTTCAGCACGTCGTTGTGTTTTATGTCACCACGTTCTGACACGATCGGTTTCTTAACCGGTGGTGTGTAGGCACGACTGACCATCAGTCAGTTTCATCGGTTAACCGATGAAAATGGTCCATCATACCGTTCTCATTGGATGGACCGATCGTGTGTACGCGGCATTAGAATGAATCTCAAAAGTAACAGAAAAACAATCTTCAATAAAGTACAAAAACACACAGAATTTTTATGGAAAAATAGTTAAGACTTTTTTTTTTTTTTTACCAACATTTAAGACTTTTGAGGATAAACTCATTTAAATAAAAAAATCAGGGTCACTCCCTCTTACATCCTTTGAAAAATGTAAATATAAAATTTACCCTGGTGTGTAAAAGGTGGGCTTCTCTGCCCAGACTGGCGGTACTGTCAGCAAAAATGATGATGCTGAACGTATGCCAAGGCAAGATGGAGAAATGCAATGGCTGAGTTTAGAGCTAAAATACAGCGCATCATAAGTATTCACAGCGCTTGACTTTCCCCACATTTTGTTATGTTAAAATCTTATCCCAAAATGTATTACATTTATTATTTTCCTCAAAATTCTACAAAAATATTAACCCCAAAAAATCACATGTACGTAAGTATTCAAAGCCTATGCTCAATACTTTGTTGAAGCACCTTTGGCACCAATTACAGCCTCAAGTCTTTTTGAGTATGGTGCTACCAGCTTGGCACACCTATTTTTGGGCAGTTTCTCCCATTCTTCTTTGCATTCTTCTTTGCAGGACCTCTCAAGCTCCATCAAGTTGGATGGGGAGTGTCGGTGAACAGCCATTTTCCGATCTCTACAGTGATGTTCAATCGGGTTTAAGTCTGGGCTCTGGCTGGGCCACTCAAGGACATTCACAGAGCTGTCCTGTAGCCACTCCTTTGTTATCATGGCTGTGTGCTTAGGGTCGTTGTCCTGTTGGAAGATGAACCTTCACCACAGTCTGAGGTCCAGAACGCTCTGGAGCAGGTTTTCATTAAGGATTACATTGCTGCATTCATCTTTCAGTCAATCCTTACTAGTCTCACAGTTCCTGATGAATTTAATCCATGTTGGAATAAGGCTGTAACATAAGAAAATTTGTAAAAAGTGAAGCAGTGTGAATACTTTCTGGATGCACTGTGTGAGTGCAGCTAGCCGTTGACTGGAGTCTTTGCCTAAGAAAAAGCTATCTGGATAGTAATATAAAATCAGAAATTAAGCCAAGGCTGGCAAAATAATATAAGTTGCAGTATAAAGCAGACTAATGATCAAAGTTCAAAACTATGTAATCAAGAGTATGGGAGCCATATTTGAAATCAGGAATTGTAGTTGGGAGTATAATCTAGAATCTTAAATAGTGAGCAGAATCAAATTAAACACTAATAGAACAGGAGGAAGCCAAAGTGCAAATAATGTTGGGTCAAAAACGTGTTCACCTGGGCAAAGAGCACTGGTTCATCTGGTATCAGGATAGCTGAAGACCACTCAGAAATAAGGCCAGGGCTCCTTATAAAGTCTTAAAGAGCATATGGATACAAACATACACTCACATGAACTATAGCCCTAACCCTGTGACAAAATCTTTACATATATTCTGACAATTTAAATTTATCGTTTGTTTCACAAGCTTCCCAAGCTCATAATTACCAAAGAAACATAACCAATATCTAACTTAAAGTTCCAAAGATGAACTACTGTTTGGCTTTATTAGAGACTTTCTTTAAAGCTAAGGTTTATTATTCTTATTTTTTGTCTTTCCTGGTTTCTCTCGTCTCCCTTCAATAACATGCTAATTACATGTTTAAATGAAGCCTTAGCTTTATCATTGCATACCTTATTAGATGGCATCACTATGTAGCTTTGTTTTTTTTATGGAATGCACTCATGCAATCATGGGTGGTGGGAGGGGTGGGTATGATGCTGTACAAAGCTTGAAGAGCACTCTTCCTCTTCAGGCTCGTGGAAGAACTAATTTGAATATCTAAATGCCTTGATGGATGAATATTAATTTGTACAGTAAGAGCGGGTTTTCCTAGGCAGG
This sequence comes from Rana temporaria, assembly GCF_905171775.1. Taxonomy (NCBI): domain Eukaryota; kingdom Metazoa; phylum Chordata; class Amphibia; order Anura; family Ranidae; genus Rana; species Rana temporaria. The sequence continues at coordinate 473,308,179 of NC_053490.1, read as the reverse complement.
CTATATTTGCATATGGGCCGACCTAGGTAAAGCCGCCCCTAAGATGCTAAGCCTTTATGACTGAAAGAACTGAATGTCAGGCAGGCTCTGTCTAACTTGCTTCATGTTTAATGCACACTGTGATAAGTTCACAGTGTGCAGTGAAATAAGAGTATACAGTTTCAGTATAACTGTGCAAGACTGAAGGTAAGACTGGTGTTCAGCTTTAATATTGGGTGATTATCTTGAGTTTCAGTTCTAAGAGAAGGGGCACACGGGGCACAGAATAACTGTGAAAGCCAAAATAGAGCCAGATATGTAAAGCTTGATAGTTTAAAAAAAAATTATGCCATTGAGAAAAGTCTATAAGAATATAGAGCTGACTGATATTAACCACTTAGCAACCGCCCACCCACAATGTACTGCGGACGAGTGGCTGCTGTATTCAAAGCGACATACCCGAACGACCATGTGTGCCCCCTCGCTGGTACCCGCTGTAATTGTAAACACCCTGCCAGCAAACCCAGCTAATGATTCACTGCCAGGACATGCTGATTGACTGTGTTCATATACAGCCCAGAGCTCTGTGTTGTACACAGAGCAGTTAGTCAGTTCCCCCCAGAGTCAGTTAGTGTCAGATCGGCGGCTGAACTATTGCAGTCCTGTTATAGGTTGTTGATCACTGCCATAATTAGTATATATAAAAAAAAGAATTCCTGTATATATACCATAATTTGTAGGCGGTATAACTTTCACGCAAGTCAATCAATACACACTTATTGTTTGTTTTTTTTGTTTTTTTATCAAAAACATGTAGCAGAATACATTTTTGCCAAAATGGATGAAGAAATTTTATTTTGATTTTATTTTTTTCATTTGCTATGTTTTATAACAGAAAGTAAAAAATATGGCTTTTATTTTTCAAAATTTTAGGTCTTTTTTTATTTATATTGCAAAAAACAAACAAACAAAAAAAAACAGTGGTGATTAAGAGTCGGTTCACACTAGGGCGACACGACTTCCAGCGCGACTTTCAGAGGCGACTCCGACACGACTTGAGCATGAACCACAGGGCGATCTGGGGCGATTTACAACACGACTTGAAGTCGTCTCCAGGACAGGAGACTTTCCAGTGGCCAATCAAACAACAATCAGCTCTAGGGGAGGGAGGGGTAGGGAGAGGTTTGCCTGAGAAATGTATGTTATCTTCCTGGAAAGTCGCTTCAGTTAAGACAGTGATCCGACTTGGATCAGACTTGGAGGTGACTTCCATTGAAATCAATGGGTACAAATTGCCTACAAGTCGGATTGAAGTAGTACAGGAACTTTTTTTGAAGTCGGAGCGACTTGAGTCGTGTGTATTAAAACCGCTCCCATTCACTTGCATTGTTTTTCTCGACAGCGCGACTTGGGACAACTTGAGGCGACTTCAAGTCGGGTCCCAAGTCGCCCCAGTGTGAACCGGCTCTAAATATCACCAAAAGAAATCTCTATTTGTGTGAAAATATATACATTTTGTTTGGGTACAGCGTTGCACGACCGCTCAATCACCAGTGCCGAATAGCAAAAAATGGTCTGGCTGAAGTGGTTAATGGGTTATTTGCTTTACAAACAGAGACGTCTGTCTATGTGAAGAACTAACACCTTTTACCCCATGTGTGAACTACAGACATTATTCAGAAGAATTCCAGGAACAAAATCACACAAGCCCATGACATCACCAGGTCTGAGACACTTAATAGGCACTGGCATGTGTATAGGCAATGTGTAATCTAGTAGTCATACTCAGTTTCCCCTTACCAGAAGAAGAAGAAGCTGAGAACTTCTGCTGATGATAAGAGTAGACAACTGATGACATATTTCACGCTTGTCAAACGAAAATACCTGAGATGTTTTTTTTTTCTTTTTTTAATTAGATTTTTTTTTTTTTTTACCACTTCAGAATATGTTAGTGGTGGGAAGAAATAAATATATGATGTGAGACATGTGCAAATTGTGTTTCCTTCACTTGGAAATCAGACGTAATGCAGGCCTGAAGAAGTGCCATTTACACAGTAACCCTACCATCAATAAGAAGACTGCTGACACATCAAGAGCTTGTTTAATGAGTTGTGCTAATACGATCAATACATCAACACCTGATCCGTGTTCATAGCACTTGTAAAGCCACTCAGCTGTCATTCTTAGCTCATTTACACAACCACTGGATAGACTTCACTATGTTCTTTAGTAGGGGAACTAATTACAACCATAATTATCCTATAGGGACTGACATGGGTGCTTTGGGAAACAGTGCTTGGTTTATAAAATACTAGAGTGACCCACAAACATGGCAGAAATCCACCTAATCTGAGGACAAGTCTAGCCCAGCAAGTGTCCACATTGGGAGATTTTTGGCTTAAATAGTATTAAAGCGGTATTAAACCCAAAACCAAAAATGTAATATATTGCAGCTTACCAATCATTCAATAAGGTGGCTGCATTCGTCTTTTTCCTCCCCTGTTTTCACCTGGTGATCTGGCCGGTAACACACCTCCTGTGTTAGGCCTCGTACACACGATAGGTTAAACAGAGGACACCAGTGTGATGGACCGCTTTCATCGGTCAAAACCAATCGTGTGTGGGCCCCATAGGTTATTTAACCATCGGTTAAAAAAAAGCCAACTTGCTTTAACCACTTGCTTACCGGGCACATATACCCCCCTCCTGCCCAGGTGAAATTTCAGCTTCCGGCACTGCGTCGCTTTAACTGACAATTGCGCGGTCGTGCGACGTGGCTCCCAAACAAAATTGATGCCCTTTTTTTTCCCCCACAAATAGAGCTTTCTTTTGGTGGTATTTGATCACCTCTGCGGTTTTTATTTTTTGCGCTATAAACAAAAAAAAGCAACAATTTTGAAAACAAAATTCAATATTTTTTACTTGTTGCTATAATAAATAGCCCAATTTTTTTTCCAAATTTTTTTTTTCTCAGTTTAGGTTGATACATATTCTTCTACATATTTTTGGTAAAAAAAAAAAAAATCGCAATAAGCGCTTACAAAATATGGGACAGAATTATTATTATTATTATTTTTTTTTTTTTTTACTAGTAATGGCGGCGATCTGCGATTTTTTTTATTAGGACTGCGACATTATGGCGGACACATCGGACACTTTTGACACATTTTTGGCGCCATTCACATTTATACAGCGATCAGTGCGATAAATATGCACTAATTACTGTATAAATGTGACTGGCATTCAAGGGGTTAACACTAGGGGGTGAGGAAGGGGTTAAATGTGTGCCTGTATTGTGTTCTAACTGTGTGTGGAGGGGGGGTGACTGGGGGAGGTGACCGATCTGTGTCCCTATGTACAAGGGACATAGATCGGTCTCCTCTCTCCCCTGACAGGACGTGGAGCTCTGTGTTTACACACAGAGCTCCACGTCCCTGCTCTGTCATTGCCGATCGCGGGTACCTCGCGGACATCGCGACCGCCAGGCACACGCATCGGCATCTCGGGGACGCGCTGGGCGCGCTAGCGCGCCCCCCAGTGGCCGGAGGAATCCAGGACGTCAATTGACGTCCTGTTGGATATTCAGAGCCACCGTGAAGCCGTCATTTGACGATGGCCCGGGGCTCAAGTGGTTAAATTTAACCGATGGATTCCTAACCGATAGGTCAAAAAAAAATGGGAAAAGGGGAAAAAAATGAGAGGCGGAAGGAAAAGAGTTTGTATATATTCAAAATATTATCTTTGTATACTTTCAATATTCCTTGCTGTGTAAAAAACAGTTAATGTAGTTGGATCACCAGTATGGATTTTTTTTTTAAATGTGCGGCAGATGAATTGGTTCAGAAAAAAATAAACTGTTGTATTTTGTTCAAGCTGGATTTCGGCATATAAAGTATAGAACTATGGGCAGGGTGCTTATTTGCACTACATACAAAGGCTGATTTATAGGAAATAAGGTCTTAAATGATAATTAGCTTGTATAACGACCCTTTAAAAACTATTTGGGTTGGAAATCCTCCTATGATATACTGTATCCAGTGTCTGCCTTACCCCGTTACACCTCTTAGACCCTGGAATTAAAACCAGTAATATATTATTGTCCCCCCGATTTTTGTGGTCACTACATCATTTAATTTGACGGCAACACATGTTGATACAAATCACAACACACCCAACATACACACTGTCTGCCTGCTTCACGTCCATGCCAAGCTGACTTATGAAGATTACAGCGTCCCATCCACAAAAATATGTTTTTTAAATTAACTGAAGATGTAAGAAAATCACTGAAAGATGCACATATTTTATCTCCACATCTCACTAATCTCAATGTCCCCAGAGGCCTGGTGTAAGCATATGAAAATGATAATCCCAGTCATCCGAACAAAGTGTATGAAAAATATTACATGCAGCTGTTATGGTGGGACGAGGGGGGGGTGAGAGATCGTACAAAGTGAGAAAGCCAGGAGAAGTCAGACACAGTGCATGCTGCCCTCTCAAACAAGTTGTTACTTGTGATTTCCTCACACCTTTCTCTGTCATGAGTCAAAAGATTTTCACACGGCTTCTAATCGAGTTTAGCTGCTGGATTCTATATTAATAATCACAATTTCAGCACCTCTGTGTTGTGCTGACCTCTAAACCTATACGGTATTATAGGTCGCAGTCTGGGAGTGATCCATAGAAATAGTCATACAGTAAGAATGGAGAGCTTACCTGGGAGTCATTAGCCCTGACACTCCGGGTTTTAGGCAAATGTTGGTGAATTTTAAACTGCATATATCCACTTTAATATATAACAAAAAAATGAAGCACTAACTTTCCTTAATATATTTTGTTGTCATGTCTTACCGATGTGTTGTACAACTGCTTGTGATATGCAAGGTTTTCTTTTTATTGTATTTTTTTTTCTTAAGTTTCAAAATTTCTTTATTGAGAAAATAAAGTAATGTACAAGAACTCGAAAGACAGAAATAAATGACAATTGACTTCAACATTTAAGTAAGGCTGCTTTCACATTGAGTCGTGCGGCTATACCGTCGTATTTACCCAGGGCCATCTTTTCCATTGGGCACGCTGGGCAGTTGCCCGGGGGCCCCGCTTGCCTGGGGGGCCCCACCGGCTGCCCAGCAACCCCAGTAAAAAATTATGGAGAGTGACGGGTTAGAACTGCCCATGCCCAGTTCGCGGAAATCACAGAGAAGATCCGGTCCTCCACGAGTGCGGGGGGTTGCTGATGTAAGGGGGGAGTGAATGCAAAAATGTAAGGGGGCACTGATATAAAGGTTCCCCCTCCTATATTAGTGACCCCCTTACCTTTGTGTATTTAATCTAAGGAAGGTGGTCTCTGGTCACCAGAGTACCCCCCACATCAGAGTCTGCAGGATTCCCCCTTACAATGCAAGGGGGAACTCAGTCTGCGGACCCTGATGTAAGTGGGAAAGAGAAAGCAGTGGACTCTGATATAAGGTGGTCTCTGGTCACCATAGCCCCCCTCCACATCGGAGTTCCCCCCTTAGATCATGATCTGCAGCGTTCCCCTTTACATAAGAGTTCCCTTTCACTGTAAGGGGGAATCCTGCAGACTCTGATGTAATAGGAAACTCTGTGCTGGCTGGGTTATAGTAACCTGACCTTCATGTCAATGAAGAAATTTTTTTTTTTTTTTTACTTTTGTTTAACTTAAACACATTTCTAATAGCACTAGCTATATGTTTATAGTTTAAATACTGACATTTGCATTGTTGGGCACTGAAAACTGTAATTTTAGGTACTTTTTTGCAGTGGCAGTAAATGTGGTTCTGCCAGTAAATTTTATGATTTTTGTCAGTAATTCTCGTGCGTAATTGTGTAGACAGGGCCCCAGTGCACTGTATTGCCCGGGGGCCTATAATGCTCTTAAGATGACACTGTATTTACCGCGATATTCGGGAGCTAGAGGTGAGGTTTTAACCCCCGCTAGCGTTGCGGGCGGTATTACCGCGGTATTACCGCGGTTTCCCATTGATTTCAATGGGAAGGCGCGGTATAGGAGCGGTGAACACACCGCTCCTATACCGCGGTAAAGATGCGGCTAGCAGGACTTTTGGAGCGCTCCTGCTAGCGCACCGCTTCAATGTGAAAGCCTTCGGGCTTTCACATTGAACACTACAGGGCAGGTTTTTTCATGCGGTATAGCAGCGCTATTTTTAGCGCTGTACCGCATGAAAAACGCCTCAATGTGAATGGGGCCTAAGGGTGTGCAATATCAGGTATAAACCAACATGTGTAGCACTGGTCCCTTTCTATAAATCTAGGCAAGGCGGCATAACAAAAAGAGTGGTAAACGGGGGGGGGGGGGGGGGGGGGGTATGAGGGTTGAGGGAAGGGGATAGATGACGAGGAGGCTGTTGCTTAGTAGTTTAGGAAAGCATAGGGGTTGATTTTCTAAAACTAGGGAGAGAAAAATGTGGTGTAGCTGTGCATGCTAGCCCATCAGCTTCTAACTTCAGCTTGTTTAAGCTTTGACCAAAAACTTGGAAGCTGATTGCTTTCTATGCAGAGCTGAACCAGATTTTGCACTCTCCAGTTTTAGTAAATCAACCCCATATGTGTAGTAGACTTATCAGTAGTCAAGTCCATAGGGCTCAGTTTGTTCCAGAAGAAGGACAGGCGTATAGGGTCTCTTCAGAGTGAAGAAATAGTGCTTGGGTGTTTAGTCATGGGCAAGGCAAGGCTCTATGATCAGATATCCAAAACTGTCAACGATGATAGAATTTTTCAAGTGTCAGCTGAGCCTTTGCAACCAGGAATTCCGTTGATAAGTGGTCACTAAGGATATCAATGGTGTTACTAAGAGAAGGTGCACAGGCCTGTTTCCAGAGCCAGGCAATAGATAGAGGGGCGGCAATGAGTATGTGTGTGATGGTAGGGTGGAATTTAGAGGGCCAATTTAAGAGTCCTAGTCCAAAGAGAGCCATTTGTAGGGTTAACTCAATGGGTAGGTTAGTAACATCCCGAATGAGGAGATGCCTGTCCAGAAAGTGGCCAAACTAGGGCACTCCCACCAAATCGGAAAAGTATGTCCACCCATGCCGCAATTTCTCCAGCATTTGCTGGAATGGGACAGAGACATTTGAACTAGTTTCGCAGGAGTGTAGTACCACCTATACAGAATTTTCATTAAGGTTTCCCAGTGAGAAATGTTTTAGGAAAACATGGTGGATGAACAGATTGCTTGGTATCGGGGGGGATCCAGATCTGTAACTTGGATTCCCTGTAGGCTATAGATGGGTGTTTTTTATTGTATTTTTTATTGTCTTTTTTTGTTTAGAAACTTTTTATAAGGTACAAAATAGTGGTACAAAGCGTGATATCCTATATCAAGAGAAATACAGTGTCACGGTTTCATAATTTTTTGGTTTATAGATATTCATAAATGCCATTACTAGATTAGTGCAGTTTTTTTAAAAGGTCGCTTTAGCTTCTTTTTATTTTTTTCCTATAGATAAGGCTTAGGTCACAAAAATAAATGAATTTTAACTCTACTCTATAATTTTCTACCAAAAATGCTCGATTCGCATACCATACATAAATATCTCTTTGATGTGTCAGTGCTATTTTTCCACTTAAAATGAATGTTTTCTCGTAAATCATTATTTTATTTTACAAAGGGGACAGCTCACAAAGCTGTTTTTCTATTTTTCGGTTGTTATTTCCTTTGTATTGCACCTTTTCAAACTCACAAAGAAATATACCATTCTTTATTTAGTCTGCTATGTAAGTAGTTGTATTATACCACTATTTAGTGTTATTAGAACACTGTTAAAATGATTTTATCTGCTTTTATGATTAAATCAATGTGAGCTTAAATTCAGTAATAATAAAGTGGTATTAAACCCAAAACCAAAAATGCAATATATTGCAGCTTACCAATCGTTAGATGTGGTGGCATTCATTTTCTTTATTTTAGGCTCCTTTCCCCTCTGTTTTTACCTGGTGATCTAGCCAGTAATACACCTCCTGTATTAGAGGGGTTTTGTTTGCACACATTTGCAAATACATGCATAAGAGCCCTGTCAAGGCACCCCAGTATTTTCTGGGGCCCTAACTCTAAATTTCGAGAGCTTCCACAATGGAAGCACATGCACATGCATTATAATGGATAGGCAGAGGGAAGGTGAGCCTGGAGGGAGCCCACCCCTTCTGAAAGGCACAGGGGCACACTGGACACCCAGATGTACTAGCAGATTTTGGAATGCTAACAAGTAGAAGCCAAACTCCAGCTTACACTGCAGCTACACAAGCAGCTATAGCAAGTTATTTTTCTTATGGTTTAAAGGTTTTACCAAAATATAAAACAAACTAACCATTGTAAGCACCCCTGACAGTGTTAAATGGTTTGTCTGACTGATAGATTTGCAGTTCTGTTGAAAAACAATAGACTTATTGGTGGACTCACCAGGTAAAAAAAAAAAAAGGAACGCTTAGATGTTAAAGTGTTTGTTAACCTACATTTTATACTTCATACAATTCCTCCTTGTCTCCTAAGAATATGTTTGTTTTTTATAAAAAAGAATGCTGATTATACCTCATTACAGAGCGCCGATCAGCGCTTACGTGACCCACTGCCTCTCTCCTCCTCCTATCTGACAGCTGAAGCAGGTGGGGCCGAGATTCCCCCGCTGGCGTCATTCTGGAGGGAAGGAGGAGAAAGGTGGTGGGTCCTGTGACTGCTGATCAGAGCTCTGTAATGAGGTATAATCGTAGTTTTTTTTTTTTATAAAACACACACACAGGGAGACATATCCTTAGGAGACAAGGAGGATTATATGAAGTAAGAAATGTTATTTCAGCAGCAGGGGGGGGGGGGGCTGGCACAGTAGTCAACAGGCAAAGTGGGAGGGGGCAGAGGAGGACAGGAGAGCTGCGGATGACGGAGGCACATAAACTGACTGGTTTCAGGGCTCGGCAGCCATAATACACCGTGGTCAGTTTACAAAGAGGAGGGCGGAAACTGGCAGGATCAGCCAGGTTTTTTAGGTGTTACACGGAGCCAAATTACACAGCACAAGCACTGTGCTGTATAACATGCTTTAAAATGGTTGTAACCCCAACCACACAACTTGCACCCACAGGTAAGCCTAGATTAATGCTTACCTGTAGGTGCAAGAAATATCTCCTTAACCTACACGGTTAAGGATATATTGTCACAAAAACGGGCACCGATGTCTACTTTCCACCTGCGCCGTAGACAATGATGCAGGCACACTGAGCATGCCGTTTTTGTGAATGGTACATTCGGGGGTTAATGCCGTATTTCCGCGCATGCGCTGGAAATTTGTCGGTCCTATGCATGCGCAGGAGTGAATTCATCGCCGCTCTGGCCAATCACAGCGCCGGAGCGCCGATAACAGGAAGAAGATCGGAGGAGACATGGTGGCGGCGGCGGAGGGCACGGAGGAGAACTTCAGGGGCTTCGATCTCAGGTAAGTTAATCATAATGAGCTAGTATGCTATGCATACTAGCACGTTATGACTTTCTCTTGCAGGTTTTTTTTACTGAATGAGGGTTTACTTCCTCTTTAAGGGAACATGATTTTTCTTAGGTTAACAAATACTTTAAGCTTTTAGAGACACCTGCACCTTTCAGCTTTCATATGAGCTGCTCATCTATAGCAGAGGTAAACTCAAAAAGTGAAGATCAGCTGTCTTATAGGTATCACCTAGAAAAAGTTATTGTGTAGTAATCTAAATAAAATGACCTTCTTCCTAAAAACAGTAGTGTACTTTCTGTGCCTAGGCTCTCCTGTATCTTGATTCTTATAATGTATATCTACATTTTGAGATCTAAGGGTCTGTTGCCTCTGCTAGTCTCATGAAATCTGGAGCGAGTAATGATAATATCACTACTGTGCTGCTCACTGTTCTTTAGGTAGTCTGCTGGAGAGCAAGCTGCACCTGAGGACCTGAAGTGTAAGGATGTCCCTGCTTCTTCTTTATCTATTCTGTGGATCTGTTCTTCCACCTTTTGCTGTTTCTTGATCATTCCTCTACCAGTCATCACCACATTAGGAATCAAAGCCATGCCTTTACCAACATGGCCATCTCCATTCAAGGACACTTTGTACAAGGCATGGTATGTCAGTAATGGGGAAATAATTTGCTGCAGGGAACATGCAGGCAATACTAGTAATTAGACTTTTGTACTCTCCTTTCTTTTTAATCAGTCCAGCTCCAGCTTAGCTGGATAATCAGTCAGTTCAGTGAGGGAGTAGGACGCTTCCCGACGAGTCTGCTCTCTCCAGGGACCAGACAGATAGCCAGCTAGACACCGCAGACAGGCAGGCAGGCTCCTACAATCTTTGCTGCATGAATCAACTTGCAGCCCATAGGACCGGCTCCTTCCTTCCCTTCGTGGGCCCCTCTCTTCAGGTAAGACCCTGTCTTTCAGGGCCATCTTTCCACCCCCAGGAATCGCTAGTGACCGTCCTTTTCAGGACAGCCACTCCAGCTATCCAAATTGCGGCTGTTTACCTTCTCTTAGAGCCGCATGCACCCCAATCAGTCACCCATAATCTCCCGGCCACCCGCCGCGCATAGCAGCGCTTTTTTCTGGCGATCTGCGGCTCTTTCCCTCATCCTCGCCAGACCAGGCCTTATTCGCGGCCGCCGCAATTAGGAAAGACCGCGGCGCGCCGCAAAAAGGAGCACTGGAAATTTTCCTGGAATTGTCAGGGATCATCCCCCTATCCCTGGAGGATCCCATCCTCCCCTGGATTAACAACCAGCTCATACCCACCAAGCCAAACAGCCCCTAAACCTGAGGCCTGTGGCCCGCTCGGCGGCCATCTTGGCACTCCTCAGCTACAGTGACACCCTTCTTCCCCCCCTTCCCCCCCCATTCCAAACAGTACTTGATCCAGGGTTTCGTCCGATCGCCTTTCAGGGATCAGGAAGGATTTTTTTTTCCCTGCGGCAGCAAATTGGCTTAGCACTGCCAGGTTTTTTTTTTGCCTTCCTCTGGACCAAGGCCAAGCAAGAGGATTCAGCGAATCTTCCCTCTATTGCAAATTAATCCCCCCCCCCGGTGACTGGCAACAATGGTTAAACTGCGATACTCTGCAGAAACGATTTGGGGTCTGAGACAATTCGCAACAGTATTACCAGCCATCACCAAAAAGGCCTTAAAAATAGACCAACTTTTGAGATTCGATCAACGATCGACCATCAAAAATTTCAACCATTTAACCCAGCTCAAGCACATATCATGTGCTTTGATCAACACAAGATCGGCAGTAAAACACCGATCAGAAATCCACGATTTCTTACTACAAAACGATCTAGACTGCCTCTTTATCACAGAAAGCTGGCTTTCAGACGACTGTAACACCATTCTTGGAGAATTGGTGCCAGAAAATTATCGAATTATAACGGAAAACAGAATAGGGCAAAGAGGAGGAGGCCTGGCGGTGATCCATAAGTTTCATATTGCAATCACTAAGCCGGTCCTTCAAAATCGTCTTCCATTTATGGAAACCCTTACTCTTCAACTTCAAACTTCCCCCCAGGAGACTGTTCACATTCTCCTCTGCTATAGGCCACCTGGGCCTAAATCGCAGCTTCTACCATCATTAACGGAGTTCATATCCACTTATACCCTTAACAGCAAACATCTTTTGCTGCTCGGGGACTTCAATCTGTGGGCCAACTCCGCACAGGATCCCATTGCGGATGCCTGCATCGACCACCTGGAAGGGTTAGGACTACAGCAACTTATATGCGGGCCAACACATGCTTCAGGTCACACACTCGACCTAATTTTCAGACATAATCTGAAAATAAGCATTTTGGAAAATGAACCTTTGCCATGGACAGACCACCATGCAATTAGTTTCATAATTTCCAAAATTCCACCAGTGATAAAAGCACCCAAGCCGGTGACAATACACTGGGCTAGATCTCAGAAGAAGCTCCATTCGGAACTCTTCAAATCTACCTTGGGAAACCGAATCGAAACTATTCATCCTCAGTTAACAGCCGCAGATACACTGGATGCCATAAATGCAGCTCTGCTACAATCAGCCGACTTAGTAGCACCGAAACGCAAAGTCCGCATCCGGAAAAAAAAGTCCGGCTGGTTCAACAACCAGCTGTCCCTACTGAAGCAAGAGCTCAGAAGGGCGGAAGCCGCCTGGAAAAGAAGCCCTTCAGAAGATCACCTCATCATCTACAAGGCAATAACAACACGATATCATAAAGAAATCTTCAAAGCCAAGAAACATCATTTTTCTATGACGATTAACAGCGCCATGAACCGCCCCCAAGAACTATTCAAGATGGTCACCCAGACCATGAATCCGGGATGTCTTGAAGTCCCCAATTCAGACACCCAAGAGTTCTGTAATGAACTATCGGATTTCTTCATTGACAAAATCGAAAGAATCCGGGTAAGTATTCTGCAAAATAATACCCCCCTCAGCCCCCCCTTCAATCAACTACAAAACACCAACAGAAACCTTCTACAATCAACAAAGTTCACTCTGGAACCGATCTCCATCCATACCACAAAAAATATCATTGGTGCGTTGCGGAACAGCACAGCACCCAATGACATCATTCCCACCAAGCTGCTGAAGGAATGCGCCGACATTCTGGCGCCTCCCATCACACAGCTTATAAATCAGTCATTTAAGGAAGGCATAGTGCCAATCCCTGCTGAAAGAGGGCACAATCCAGCCCATCTTGAAAAAACCTAACTTGGATCCCAAGGACCCAACTCACCGCCGCCCCATAACAGGCCTAAATATTCTCTCCAAGGTAATGGAGAAAGTAGTGGTACAACAGCTGCAACAGCATCTGGATACCCACAATCTACTCGATCCATTTCAATCAGGTTTCCGTCCCGGACACGGGACAGAAACGGCCTTACTCAAAATATGGGACGATGCCCTCGAGGCCGCAGACGAGGGAGAATCCTGTCTCCTGGTTCTGCTGGACCTAAGCGCAGCCTTTGACACAGTAGACCACAAAATGTTACTGATGCGACTGGCCGAGTTAGCCAGAATCGCAGAAGGTGATTTACCATGGTTTTCCTCCTTTCTTGAAAACCGATCACAAACAGTGAAACTGGGATCTTTCACGTCGGAAAACCGCACGGTGCCATGTGGAGTCCCCCAAGGATCCCCCTTGTCACCGGTACTTTTCAACATCTATCTTCGCCCCCTCTTTGATATTATCAGTAGCCAAGAACTATTTTATCACTCTTATGCAGACGATACGCAACTGTATTTTCGCATCTGCAACAAAAAGGATCATCATCTCAGATTAGAGAAATGTCTCTCTTTGATAGAAAACTGGATGACTAAGAGTTATCTTAAACTCAACAGTTCCAAAACAGAACTTCTTATGTTTCACGCCAGCCGAAAGAGTCAAGTGGCAACAACCTGGACACCGCCGCCCATTCTGGGCCAAATCATCACCCCTAGCTCCAAAGTCAAAAGTCTCGGGGTCATCTTCGACACCTTCATGACAATGGACGCACAAATAGGGTCAGTAGTCAGCGGATCGCACCATTTGTTGCGCCTACTACGCAGACTTATTCCATTTATCCCCAAAGAAGACGTAGCAGTCGTGATGGGAACAATCGTGAATTCCAGACTGGACTATGCAAATGCCCTTTACCTCGGACTCCCAAAGTACCAAATCGCTCGTTTGCAAGTCGTACAGAATACGGCCGCCAGACTGGTGACTGGGAAAAAAACATGGGAATCAATCTCACCTTCGTTGAGAACCCTTCACTGGCTGCCAGTAAAAGACAGAATTGTATTTAAAGCACTCTGCCTGACACATAAGTGCATCCATGGGAAGGCTCCGCAATATCTTTGCGACAAGATAGAACCTCACAATTCTAATCGCGTTCTCCGATCCACTGACCAAAATCTGGTCAAGGTACCAAAAACCAAATACAAGTCCAAAGGAGAAAGAAGGTTTGCTTTTCAGGGTCCTAGACTATGGAACGCTTTACCAACCAGCATTCGGTTGGAGGAAAACCACCTGACTTTCAGAAGACAGATTAAAACTTTGCTCTTTTGATGTCATGAGACACGAAACATCAAGCGCCCAGAGGCGATTCAGTTCGCATGTGCCGCGCTATATAAGTTTTTCATTCATTCATTCATTCATTTATTAGACATGTGCATTAGTTTTCATCCTAATGTATTTTCGTTTGAATTTCTGGGATTTTCGCTTTGGTTTTAACAAATGATAACGAATGTGCAGAATCGGAAATCAGAAAGATCCGACATAAAAAATGCTTTATTTTCGTTTCGTTGCGACAACAGTTCGATATAGATAGAAGATTCTACATGACAGTGACAATAGCGATCTGTGTCTATCGAATGTGCCTAACCTAACTCTATTATTCCAAGATTATTCGACACAGAGAGAAAAAATTTGGCATTATAGAGAGAAAAGATTCGACATAGAGAGAAAAGATTTGACATTATAGAGACATGAAGGTTCAACGAAGCAGCTAAGCAGCATACGATCGCCGCAAGCGGACATTTAGGCTATATTCACACCTAATCGCAGCGTTTTGTACCGCGATTTGCGGCGACAAAACGCCGCGATTTTAACCCCCATTAACCCCTAGGTCCACATCTCCTATGCCGAACGCCAAAGCCGCCTGAAAAAAGGGTCCGGGACTTGTTTTGAGCTTCAGGCGTTCGGCGTGGAGATGTGAACCATCTCCATAGAGGGCAATGGTATTTCTCCCCTCCAGCGTATCGGGCGTCGGGCGTAAATACGCCTAGGTGTGAATGGAGCCTTATGGTCAAATGCTTCGCCTATAGGCTATAGAAGAATTCTAATGTTGGTTGACTAGTAATAATAATTAATAAATATAATTATTACTAGTCATACAGCATTTCTACTATAGCTTTTGAGCGGAGCATTCGACCGGAAATGTACGATTGCAGCGTCGTACAGTTTAGCTGCTTCGTCGAATCTTCTTGGAACATTCGACAGACACCATTAGCCTTCAATTGACAGATTCCACCTAAATTAATTCGGACAAATGCATTTTTTTAACAAAACTAAGTAATTAAAAACGAATTTCGGGAGTAACGAAATAAATTTATTTTTCGGACGACAACAAAATTCCGAAACAAAATATTTCAGTGTGCACATGTCTACTTTTTATTGGGATAGCATCCACATTTCAATGTGCTCTTTACCACTTTTGAGATGTGATGGATTTAATTTACCTAAATATACACGGGGGAATTCAGTAAAACTTCTGTGACACTTTTCTGGTGTTAATCCCTCTTGTTAATGTATTGCGCCAAATTCATGAAGCATTTACAACACTTTTGGTTCTGACAGCTACTCGTGCACCAAATTTAGGTAGTTCCAAAATTCACCACGTTTACATTGTGTTGTATTAAATGCACCTATGTTACATTGTGTTGTATTGAATGCACCACTTTTACATTGTGTTGCATTGAATGCACCTAATGTAAAGGTGGAGCTAATTAAGACCAACTCTCTTTGAACATATAGAGAAAAACTGTCTCAGACAGGCTTGGCAAAAGTGTATCTCGTGCATTCGAAAAGTGGCGCAGCACGAGCCAACTTCAAGTACAAATTTTAGACAGGTACTTGAATTTGGCTTATTCTTCGCCACTTTTAGAATGCATGAGAGACACTTTTACAAAATCTTCTTGTTCCAGTCTTTATGAATTCCAGGGACACTATTTTGTTTTCTCTTTTTATTCAGTTTACCAATTTTCGCAAAAAAGCAGGGAATATATTGTAACAAGGCTTCCCCTGTCCTACAGATATGGCATTCCAGTGGGCAATGAAAGAGAAGTTGATAATAAAAAAGTGTAGAATGTAGGATGAAACATTCAGACGCATTTATACGCTGGCATGTAGTTACAAAGATTTATACACTAAAGATCAAAGGAAGACGAATTCCATAGATGGGAAGTAGCTAGATGCTTCAGGTTTCTAAAGCTGATCTATAGGGACTTTATCCATAGGAGGTATAGCAGTAAAAAAAGTATTCGCATCATAATGACTAAACCTCCTTAGATTTTTAAAGGCTTTTCCTGTGTATGCATTCTACTTCTCAACAATACGAATGATATATCAGTCAATACTTGTTGTTAAAGTTTATTCACAGCCAAAGAGTTTTTCTAGCTTTGGACAGAGTGGGGAAACGTCAGGAGCTCCGGCATGCCTATTATGTTTAAGTTGCTGTCTGTGTCTCCATTCTCTATTTGTCCTTGTGACAATTATCATTAGAACTGAAAGTACTGTAAGTGAAAATACAAAATGTTACCTTGTCATTGGAACACATATAAAAAGGAAAGCTTCCAATGAGACACCTGCCTTACAGAGGAGAGAATTCATCTCACTTACTGTAGTGTCAACAGCAGTTAAGCAAATAAGCATATAAGCAAAGTGAAATCCACACAATGGGACACAAAAGGCAAAAAATAGCCGATACGTTTTAAAACCATTCCCTACCGAAAACGGAAAAATTGGCTTTAACCACTTGCCGAACCGCCGCACGACGATGTACGTCGACACAACGGCACGGGCAGGCAAATGGGCATACCTGTACGTCCCTTTAAATTTACCGCCCAGTGGGTGTGCGCCCACCGCATGTCTCGTGAATGCACCCACGAGTCCTGGAAACTCGATGTTCCCAGGCGGCCCGCGATTGCGGTCGGCAAAGGCAGAACAGGGGGATGCCTTTGTAAACAAAGCATTCCCCTGTTCTGCCTAGTGACATGTCACTGATCTACTGTTCCCCGTAACTGGTAGCTACTCCTCCTAACAGTTAGAATCACTTGCTAAGACACACTTAACCCCTTCAGCGCCACCTAGAGGTTAACCCCTTCACTGCCAGTGTCATTTTCACAGTAATCAGTGCATTTTTATAGCACTGATCGCTGTATAAATGTAAATGGTTCCAAAAATGTGTCAAAA
The DNA here is from genome assembly GCF_905171775.1 of Rana temporaria. NCBI lineage: Eukaryota > Metazoa > Chordata > Amphibia > Anura > Ranidae > Rana > Rana temporaria. Next base: position 473,291,223 of record NC_053490.1, on the reverse strand, counting down.
GTGTCCGATGTATCCGCCATAATGTTGCAGTCACAATAAAAATTGCAGATCGCCGCCATTACTAGTAAAATAAAATAATAATAAAAATGCCATAAAACCCCTGTATATTTACGTTAACTTTTGCGCAAACCAATCAATATACGCTCATTGCGATTTTTTTTTTTTTTACCAAAAATATGTAGAAGAATACATATTGGCCTAAACTGAGGAAAAAAAATTAGCTTTAAAAAAAAAAAAAATATGGGGATATTTATTATAGCAAAAAGTACAAATATTGTTTTTTTTTTCAAAATTGTCGTTTGTCTATTTTTGTTTATAGCGCAAAAAATAAAAACTGCAGAGGTGATCAAATGCCACCAAAAGAAATGTCTATTTGTGGGGAAAAAATGACATAAATTTTGTTTGGGAGCAATGTTGCATGACCGCGCAATTGTCAGTTAAAGTGAAGCAGTGCGGAATCGCAAAAAGTAGCCTGGTATTTGGCCAGCCAAACGGTCCGGGGCTTAAGTGGTTAAATATACTTAAAGATGTATACCTCAACCCAGAAAACCTGGATGCAAGAATGCCTGGCCCTCTAGCTGTGGTGAAACTACAAGTCCCATGAGACATTGCAAGACCCCGACAATCACAGGCATGACTCCTAGAGGCAGAGGCATGATGGGATTTGTAGTTTCACCACAGTGGAGGGGCGAGGTTGCCTACCCCTGCCTTACCCCCTCTACTATGGTCATAACATGATTCCCATGACTAAGCTCCGGGGTGGCGTGAAGGTTGCCACTCTACTCATCACTTCAGGACACCTAGATGTGCAACTTTTTTGGGCCACCCCATTGTTCTGTATAGCATAACATGAGTCCATTTTGGCAGGTGGAGGAGAGCAGGGGGTTACCTCTCTCTCTCCTCCTACCTTCCTTATGGAGGTTACTCTTCTTTTCCCCCCTCTCTCCTTTCCTCCTTCTCCCTCTCCCCATTTTTTCCCTGGCACGTGGTTTGTCAGCTTTAAACCAAAACAATATTTGCGCACTTGCTAAAAAGTATTTAAAGCACCATTATTGAATACACTAAGTGACAAAAAGATTAAAAAGGTCTGCTGCATCTAAACCACCAATCCGGTCAGGATGTGAAACAAACTACAATAAAGTTGAAGTGCGCTGTCCTGATACAAATATCATAAGAAACACAGTAAAGTGTGTTGAGCTTCTAATCAACTCATGTTAAATTAACAGGTAAAATTGTGCAAAAATGATAGTGCAAATGTATTATAAAGTGCAAAAAGTGCTCAGTTCCAAACATCAGCATTTCTTCTCTCTTGCAGTGAAAAAAATTATGATATTGTGCACCACTGTGAAAAGTGCTCCCGAAAGGAGATCACTGAACGCCTTGCTGCATAGCCGCCATATACACCACGATCCGAAATACAAAAGCCCCCTGAACTCCTAAGCTGAAATACACTCTATGGAGGGGAATAAAGTCCCCATACTGTAGTGTAGTATTTCACCAATTGATTTTAATAAAACAATACAATTACACTTAAAATCTCCAAGGAATAAAACAGCATGTGCTGTATTACAAACAGCCAGCAGGTCAGAGTGGTCAGCCTGACTTGCAGAACACGTGTGAGGCCCCTTCCCAACGCGTTTCTCTTAGCCACTAGTGGGGACTTTGCTGTATGTATAGAATAAAGATATGTTTATTTTTATATAAATTTGTATTTAAATTAGACCTTGCAAGGTACATGTAAAGTCCCACCTTATTTCACCATTATATGGTATATGTCTATTTTGGGATGGTAAAGTCATATTTATCTCACACTTGTCCCCTGTATCTCTTTACTACACTCTTTTTTTAGAAAGACAACTTCTTTAAAGCTATTTTTTTTTTTAGTGTATTTTGTGCGTGTACTTGAGAGAGGAGCCGGACTGCAGGAGTTGGGAGTAGGCAGGCCTCCCCCAAAGGCAATCTGCCACCTTTCTCCATGCCCCCGGTGGCAATGGTGGGTGTGTGAGGGGGTCCTCCCACACAGCCCGCCCTACCTGCTCTGCTTTGAAGCCCAACGGGGCAGAGGGACTCCCTATAAGGGAGTGAGAGGATTTGCCCGCTCAACCAGCCCCGTTAGTCCTTCGCCTCTCTTTTTAGAGACCGCGTGGTCAAAGTGCGTGCATGTTAATCCAATTTAGAGTGCGTGTAAGTGTGGTGGTTTTTGTGGGAGGGGGGTGGGCGTACTAAGCGCAGGCTTACCTTGCATAGCACACCCACCAGGAGCCGGGCTGAGACCACCAAACTCAATTCACATGTAGCTGAGACCGGGATCCGAACCCCTAGCTGCAGAGGTGAATGGCTTGTCAGCGCAGTGCCAATCGCGTTGAGCAACCGCAGCTCCCTTTAAAGCTATTTAAAGGATCACTAAAGGAATTATTTTTTTTAGCTAAATAGCTTCCTTTACCTTACTGCAGTCCTGGTTTCATGTCCTTATTGTTCGTTTTTGCTTTGAAGTTGCTGTAATTCTGCTGTGATCTCCACACTTCCTGCTTGTCTGGCTCCTTATAACCACAGTACTGGGAGATTTTCACGGTGGTCTAAGCTGTCATTACTGTGTGTCTAAAACTCCTCAGAACCAATCAGATTCTTTTTAAAAACAAAACACTGCCCTGGATTTGTTTGTTTTTGTTCTGTGTGTCTCTCTAGTTCACAGGAACATGAAACCAGTTTAAAAGTGAAACTAAACTACAGGCACATTATATGATTGATTTTTATCTATTTGTAATAATTTTTAAAAGGAATCAGTTAACTTTTATGTCTCTATACCCTGTAAACAGTCATTTCAGCAAAAATATTTTTTTCCTTTAGTGACCCTTTAAATCAGAGGATCAGCATAACAGTCAAGCAACTAGCATGTTTAATATCAGTCTTTCCGTGTTAGAGCCTTGTTAATAGAGCCTCTTATATGATAAAATATAATTGTATAATTGGAAGCCTTGCCCTGGTTTACTTAGCATAAAACCCAGAGAGATGTTTGAAGTAGTTCAGAGGACGCTTTCTACTGGGGTTTGTTTCGCAGTCTCCCTTGTTGTAGGTAATCGTGGATAATATGCTGAAAATAATCTCTTAAAAAGTCTTTTAGGCAGCAACTAATGAATAACTGGCAGGGGAGCATGTCTTCAAGAAAAGATTTCAATGAAATAAAACTGTAAGATAATTACTATGGCACAGATAAATTCACCAAACAATAGGGATGTGGGCTGGATCAGACATCTCGGGAATGGTTCATTAGACTGCGATATTGCTAATCAGCTCCCAGATACATTGTAATTCACTGAGACTTCACAGGAAGCCCCAGAAACTATGTGTGCTGTAAATGTACATTTAAGTCATTCTAATCTATTCTGTGAGACAATGTAAGGAACAGAGATGATGCTTGGAGCCAGAGACTTAGAAGTAGAAGAAGCGAGAAAGCTTTCTGTATACTATAGCCAGGTTACTTTCCCTCTTTAAAGTGTTACTATACCCACAACAGTAAAATCAGTGTGTATATGCAGAAAAGTATGCTAGTTTTACTCACTGTGGAACCTAAGCGGTTAATCTTCTGCATTGTTTAAAAAGGCTGTTTGATCCTGTATGCACAGATACTCCTCTTCTTGCTAGAGGGATTTTTTTTCTTGGGAGGGTGCATGTGATCAGCACAGGTCCAATCAGCACTGTCCAGACAGAGGGTCAGGGGTCCTGCCTCCTGATGGGTCATCCAGTGCAGTATGAAAACTCCTCCTACATGCTTTACCAAGCATTGATAGATGTCACAAGACTGCTAGATACTGCTGATGAGAAAGGGTATTTATCAGTTTATATTTACTAAAATAATAGCATTTTCATGTTCTGTGTACTGTGATGCCGCGTACACACGATCATTTTTCGGCATGAAAAAAAAACGTAGTTTTTCAAAAACGTCATTTAAAATGATCGTGGGTGGGCTTCACATCATTTTTCAGGTTCTGAAAAACGAAAAAAAAAAAAAATTATTCGAACATGCTGCATTTTTTAACATAGTTTTAAACTATGTGGTTTTTCGGGTTGTAAAAAATGATCGTGTGTGGACTAAAACGACCCCCAGCTGATCCCGCACTCAGACGCTACAGCTGCCAATAGGACTCCCCGCACAGCGGACGATCTCTGCACTCGCGAGTCAGAGTCTTATCCAGCGCATGCCATCCTAGTGCCGGGCAGGCACCCACCAAGTAAGGGGCCATTCAGCCACTTTGTTTTTATATAATTTTAATAAACAATAATGCACTATTAGTTCTCCTTTGTTTTTTGGATTCCTGAGATACGATTGAGCCAATCACAGCAGTCTGAATAGATGGTGTCCAAGTGTGCAGGCACATTAACCTGTTCAGCTCAACAGACCATCCTTTTTAATTAAAGGGGTCCACACCTTCTGGTAAGAGTATTAACAGATCAGAACACATCGGGTGAAGCTGTAATAGATGGTGATGGCTGCATGAATATTCACCTCGTATCGTATGATCACTTATTTCATCGGGAAAATCACACCTAATGGACTGCAATAATTAGAGTGCCAAAGAGAGACACTTTATTTTCTTTTCACAGCATTTTGTGCACGTTCACGGGATCGTGAAATATATATTTTTTCGGCATTTTATTCACAGTATTTAGTACCTTATTGTCTTTATATAGTTATCTATCATATTGTGTTTTTTTGTTTCTTTGTCACAGGAGTGTTTAGTATATTCAATTCACTAGACTTACTGAGAGGTCCCTTTCTGTGTGAGGGTATCTTTACCAGTGAGTCCACATTTCCTTAGCGCCCTCTTTCACACTTTTATCCTATTGCACATTATTTTCTTAATAATCTGACCCAGAGGAGCAGCTTAATACCCAAGTAGTTAATTATTTTTCACTTTGTTGAATTTGTATTAATTATTTTATTTTGGCGCGGAAGCACAACCCTTCACATTCCACGGATATAGTGAATGCCGGGTCCTGGGTTTAGTAACACTTTAACTTTATCAATAACAGGTTCCTCTGCAACTGTTTTAGTCGCTAACATCACCTATGAGACCATCCATGTCTTGTTTGATATTCTGTGTTATTTAAAAAACAATTTATATGTTTGAATAAATTATTATTTTTATATTTATTTCATTGTTTTGGATTGAATTTTCCAATATTAACACCTTTAAAATCCCAGGGTTTGTCACCCTTTCCCGCATTTCTTGTTTTCTGTTTATATCGGGATGTGGTATTCAGTGATTTGAGTATCTGTGCTTCATTTACATATTTGTCCCTAAAAAGGACAAACAGAAAAAAAAACCTAAGCAGGGTTTTTTACCATTCCCAAAAATTTTGACTTATGATATAAAGCTGAACTTCAGTGAAATTTCAAAACTGCCGTTTCAGTGGGGCTACTATCCATGCTGCAAGGGTTAAAGCGGCATCAAACCTGAAAATAAAAAGGTCATATATTGCAGCGTACTAATCCTTAAATGTGGTGACTGATTTCTTTTTTATCAGGCCAATAAAATTCTTGCTGTCTAATGCCGCGTACACACGATCGGTCAAACCGATGAGAACGGTCTGATGGACCGTTCCTCCCAGAAGTTCTAAGTGGCGCTCTGGCTGCCAGGCCTGTGCGAGAGGTCTGTCCAGGGGGCACTTTACCCACTCTGGCTGGAGTGGCGACGCAAACGAATACAATTGCCAAAGGGCAGGACTGCCTTTAATATCCATAGCCTGATTCTGTGAAGTGGCTCTTCCTTCACCAACCTATCCTGTCTACCTTAAGTTGACATGTTGGTCGTGTTTGACCAGAGAATAAAGCATTGAAAACGTCAACCAGCGATCTGCACACAGTATAGAGGTAACTTAAATACACTGATCTCAAATTTAACCAGCGGCTCCTCCAGGGGTAGCGCTACATATATATATATATATATATATATATATATATATATTTATTTATTTTTTTGCCTGAGAAGTAGCACATCTGTAGCATGCATAAAACATGCTACAGCAAAAATTACATTTCTAAAGAAAAGAAAATGAGTCAAATCCCATTTAAAATTACTCGAGGTTACAATTGCTGGCACCCGGCTATTAAAAAAATAAAGAAGAAGAAAATGGCGTGGGGTCCCACCCACACCAGAGCCTTATGAATATTGAGTACATAGTACCGCTACCCATTCACCAAAAATGTGGCAAAAAGTAATAAATACAAGAGACTTGTTTTTGACAAATCATTTATTAAAAAATAAAAAAAATTGTGTCCTGCAATGTAAATCCATCATCAATCACGCTGCCCGCTGGACCTGATTTTTTTTTATTTTCACTTTATGACCATCTGCATGTGTTATTGCTCTGACAGTGGTGAGCCAGCAGGCATTTTTGTGCCCTAATATGGGAATAGTAATCTCTTAGACCCCTTTCACACTGAGGCGCTTTGCAGACGTTATAGCGGTAAAAATAGCGCCCTGAAACAGCGGCTCTATTCACTCCAGTGTGAAAGCTTGAGTGCTTCCACACTGTAGAGGTGCGCTGGCAGGGCATCAGAAAATGTCCTGCCAGCAGCTTCTTTGGAGCACATTAGGAGCGGTGAACTCGCCACTCCTAAAGCTCCCCTGCCCATTGAAATCAATGGGCAGCGCCGCCGAACCGCTGGCAAAACACTGCTGTAGAGGCACTTTGCAGGCAGTTTTAACCCTTTTTCGCCCGCTAGAGGGAGTTAAAAGGGCCCCACTAGCAGCCGAATAGCGCTACTAGAAAGACGGTAAAGCGCCGCTAAAAATAGAGGCGTTTTACCACCAACACCCGGGGCGGCTCAGTGTGAAAAGGGATCTTTTCTATGGGCAGTGCAAGACAGATATACTGACTGGCCTACCAAACACTCACATAGCTCTCAACAGTCCCTGAGTTAGAAAAAAAAAATCCCTCTGTTCCTCTTTCCTCCTCATTTGTCTCTCATTTTGGTCTGATCTATATAGTTGTATATAAAATGCACTACTTATCTATCAACAAGTGTTTTCCAGTGCTAAAACTCTCATCTAATTTCTAAACTTTTTCATTTTTAAATTTCAAAAGCCAATATAGAGGAATAGTAGTAGGAAAAAAAGCACTTGAGGGTTTAACTAATCATTTTTTTTTATAAATCTCCTTTAACCACTTCAGCCCCAGACCATATTGCTGGTCAAAGACCAGGCCACTTTTTGCGATTCGGCACTGCGTCGCTGACGTCGTGCGACATGGCTCCCAAACAAAATTGGCGTCCTTTTTTTCCCACAAATAGAGCTTTCTTTTGGTGGTATTTGTTCACCCCTGTGGTTTTTAGTTTTTGCGCTATAAACAAAAATAGAGCGACAATTTTGAAAAAAAATAATATTTTTTACTTTTTGCTGTAATAAATATCCCCCAAAAATATATAAAAAATATGTTTTTCCTTAGTTTAGGCCAATACGTATTCTTCTACATATTTTTCGTAAAAAAATCGCAATAAGCGTTTATTGATTGGTTTGCGCAAAAGTTATAGCGTTTACAAAATAGGGGATAGTTTTATGGCATTTTTATTAATATTTTTTTTTACTAGTAATGGCAGCGATCAGCGATTTTTATCGGTACTGCGACATTTCAGACACTTTTGACACATTTTTGAGACCATTGGCATTTTTATAGCGATCAGTGCTATAAAATGCATTGATTACTATAAAAATGCCACTGGCAGGGAAGGGGTTAACACTAGGGGGCGAGGCAGGGGTTAAGTATGTTCCCTGGGTGTGTTCTAACTGAAGGGGGGGTGGACTGACTAGGGGAAATGACTGATCGCTGTTTATACATTGTATGAACTGACAATCAGGCATTTCTACCCCTGACAGGACCGGGAGCTGTGTGTTTACACACACAGCTCCCGGTTCTCGCTCTGTAACGAGCGTCAGCTCGCGCATCGGCGTCAGGGGCGAGCGGGGGGCGTGCGTGTGCGCCCCTATTGGCTGCTCGGCGAGATATACGTGATCTCACCCAGCAGAGTCGACCTGCCACCGTAAAACTGCGGCGGCTGGTCGGCAAGCGGTTAAAGGGACGTGGTGAGGGGGGAGTGTGGCCTATGCCTACATACTTTTGCTAATGGGTGTCCCTTGTTCCCGTCTCAAAAACTTGGGAGGTATGCATACCTTTTTGGCAGGGTTCATGACAATAGAAATATAAAAAAAAAGTTAATAATAATAGTATATAAAATTACAGAGTTAAAACTAATATCTATTTTATACATTGTCTAATTAAATAGCATGTTATAAACCAGAATAAAAGCCCAAAATTACATTTCCAGCCAAATAACAAATAAAAAGGAATGGGTGCTGTGATTCAGCATGGAAAAAGTATAAACACAGAGTGGTTACAAAAAGAGTCATACCCTTTAAAATTCCAGTATTTTGCCAACAACAGCAAAACCTTTGGCGCTGGTGCCTTTGAAAACAGCAGGTACACTCTCAGTAGAGATGATTGCTAATCTTAAGCTTAGCGCAGATTTTAACTTGCTTCAATTCCCTGTTTTGTAAGAATGTTTTAATACCTTCCTTACAAATTGTGTTGTGATGACAGGAGAGAAAATCAGATGTAATCCAATAAAAGGGATTGGAATGCTCTGCAGTATGACTGAGACTTCTTTCTCCAGCAAATCCCTCTTTTCTTCTTTTCGAACAGTGACAGGAAATCAGCAATGCTTCTTTGGTTGCACAAGTAAGCCCCCACAGTTGGTCTTTTCATAACATTTCATAACATTCAACACGTCCTGTGTAGCAGGAGCAATGGACCTATGATTTCACAGAGATTCTGTACAGTAAAAAAAAAAAACAGAAGTATGTAGGATCTAGATTTGGTTGGCTTGCTTAAATGAAAGCTTCCCATTTAAGGGGTGATTACACTGATCACATTATAACTAATCTGCTGAGAATCTATCCATGTATGGGGTACTATTAACAGCCCATCAAATCAGTGCCCATGTAGATATCCACAGTGGAGGAAAATTGTATTTCACTACAATTAGTAGTAGTTAGCCACATTCAACTAGACATGTAGGGCCAGATCCACAAAAGGGATACGCAGGCGTATCTACTGATACGCCGTCGTATCCCTGTTTCTATCTATGCGGCTGATTCATAGAATCAGTTACGCATAGATATTCCTAAGATCCGGCATGTGTAATAGTTTTACACTGTCGCATCTTAGGATGCAGTACCTCGGCCGCCGCTGGGGGCATTTCTAGTCGAAATTCCGCGTTGGGTATGCAAATTAGCACTTACGGAGTTCCACAAAGCTTTTTCCCTTAGTTTTTTTTCCGTAAGTGTTAGTTTGCCGTCGCAAAATTAGGGCTGCTTTTACAAAGTGTAAACTTAGTACACCATGTAAAAGTAGACCCTTCTTTCCCGCGTCGCTGTCAAATATTTTTTTTTCCCGCCGCAGCTCTTTTTTTTTTTTTACACCCGTCGCGATTCTCAAAACTCGGCGCAACGTAAATCCGCGCAAAGCACGTCGGGAAAATAGCACCAGGAGCATGCGCAGTACGTCCGGCGCGGGAGCGCGCCTAATTTAAATGGGACTCGCCCCATTAGATTTGACACGCCTTGCGCCGGACGGATTTAAGTTACACAGCTGCAAATTTCTAGGTAAGTGCTTTGTGGATCGGGCACTTAGGTAGAAATTTCATAGCTTCTCTGAGACAATTTTTTTGAATTCCAATGAATATCAATAAGTTACCCTGGCATTTATATTCACACCTTAAGAAACCTTAATCCAATCACAAAATATAGATGTTGATTGTCCAAGAACAGGATGGGGGGTGTGAATGTTGTGAAACCGGATATATGATTTTGTTGATGATTGGATTTGAAAACATTCCTGAAGAGTAGAAGGATGTTGTCTTCAACATTACAGAACATGTCCACTTGAATGTGACCAGCCACTACTAGCTTTAACTTGACCCAGATTAAGGAGAACCTTCACATGTATAAGAGGTAGAATAAACTCACTAAAATAAAAGCTGGTGGTACTGTATAATTTTCAGACAAAGCTTCACCTGCTTTTCAAAAGAAGTCCTCAGGCCTCACCTTAACAAAATTAAAGTAAACCAATCGCAAGCTAAGTTGATTAAAAACTGAACTTATGGCAGAAAAAATACAGGTACAAGTTACCAGGAAAATGCATGTCAAAATAATCTTTGAATTCAGGGACAGCTAAAGCTATTTGTAATGCCCCGTACACACGATCGGAATTTCCGATTGAAAAAGTCATCGGAAATTCCATCGGAGTTTAGATATAGAACATGTTCTATTTTTTCTGATTAAATTCCGTTTTGGTCGGGCAAAAGCCCGATCGTGTGTATGCGGCATTAGTGATGACTTTTCTTATCAAAGTCAGGTTGGGTACCTTCACCTTCCACATCCAATACTTTTCACTGTTTATTGAGGTTACTTTTACATGAAAAGTTAAAATTTCCAACTTCAACAGCCTTTATCTATGTATATAGTAATAATTGTCACTAAACATAACCTTGGCTTATGCTTTTTTAATTATATGTTGAGTTGGAATTTCCCAGGTTTGTCACAAACTTACAACTATCACATGAAGTAGCTACAATGTCTTGAGCCAAAGTTCCCACAAAATGACCACTTCAGTCCCTAAAATACCACACTTGGCCCCACAGGAAGCACAGCTATCGTACCAAGTTTGTAGAGTCATGAAGGCTGGCCAGGAAAGGCAAGATCAACAGTTGGCAACCCCCTCCCCTCCTGAGCCATATCAGGTCACAAGTCTCCAACATAGGTAGGGTGCCTTGCTAGGGGACTCCCCTAGCAAAACACTTTGGCCCAGATTCACGTCCAGCGGCGTATCTCTGTGGCGGCGTAACGTATCCGATTTACGTTACGCCGCCGCAACTTAGACGGGCAAGTGCTGTATTCTAAAAGCACTTGCTCCATAAGTTGCGGCGGCGTAGTGTAAATCGGCCGGCGTAAGCCCGCCTAATTCAAATTTGTATCAGGGGGGCGTGTTTTATGTAAAACTACTGTGACCCAACGTGACTGACGTTTTTGCGGAACGGCGCATGCGCCGTCCGTGGAATTTCCCAGTGTGCATTGCTCCAAAGTATGCCGCAAGGACATCATTGGTTTCGACGTGAACGTAAATGACGTCCAGCCCCATTCACGGACGACTTACGCAAACGACGTAACTTTTTCAAATTTGGACGCGGGAACGACGGCCATACTTTACATTGGTACGCCGCACTTATACCTCATATAGCAGGGGCAACTATACGCCGGGAAAAGCCTAACGTAAACGTTGTAACTTTACTGCGTCGGCCGCGTGTACGTTTGGGAATTCGCGTATATAGCTAATTTGCATACTCGACGCGGAATATGACGGAAGCGCCACCTAGCGGTCAAAAAAAAATGCAGTTAAGATCCGACGGCGTAAGAGACTTACGCATGTCGCATATAATGGATATCTATGCGTAACTGATTCTAAGAATCAGGCGCATAGATACGACGGGTCGGATTAGGACTTACGATGGCGTACATGGCGCTGCGCCATGGTAAGTCCTTTCAGAATCTGGCCCATGGTCTCCATGTTAATAAGGACAAGAGCCCATTTCTCACAACCCTGGTCTGGTGGATGATGGGGGTCGGCAGGAGGGATTTATTGGAACTTGAAAGTTACCATCAAAATACAAGGGCCCTCGGATATCTTCCCCCAGCATGAATGAGTACATAGTACCCCTTCTTAATCATTCACAAAATAAATGTATATAGCGCATTAAAAATTGGACACCATTGCAAAAGGTTTTTTATTATAAATAAGAAAAGGCCGTGGTAAATTAAGTATCAATCACATTGTACAGCAATGTAGATCCATAACCAATCATGATGAAGGATTCCTGCCAACCTGCTGACATAAACACAACTACCTGACCTGCATCGATGATCCTCTCCTACCAGACTTTAACCACAAATGACAGCTCTCTGGCTGGCAGCTCGATGCCCACAAACTGCCTGGAAATGTCAGCTGACATAATTGTCCAAAGTTTTTACATTGAGTGTTAAAGTGCGGGTTAAAGTAAATGTAATTCCTATCTAAATGACATTTAATTTGTTAAAGCACTGTATATCATATACAATCACCATTTTCAACCAGTTCCCTTTGGCAGGAACCTCTCGTCGATCCCATGCTGGTACCATGTGACCGCTGTAACCAATCACAGCAGGTCATATGACAGTTGTTTTACAAAAGATGCTTTCCTTTCAACCATCCATTGTGTACAATTGTGTTGCTAGCTGTGATTGGAGAGTGTGATCACATGGTACACACTGGGCCAATCACAGCCCATCTGTACCATGTAAACCACTATAACCAATCACAGCAGGTCACGTGACAGTTGTTTAACAATAGATGGCTTCCTTTCAACCATCCATTGTATACAATTGTGTTGCTAGGTGTGATTGGAGAGTGTGATCACATGGTACAGACTGGGCCAATCACAGCCCATCTGTACCATGTGATTAGCTCTGACCAATCACAGCTAATCACAACAAAAGAAACTTAATGAATCAATTTAATTCAGTAAAATGCTTGCATATATGTAATGCACTGCTATATGCAAATATAATGTGTAAACAAAAAAAGAAATGTGATGGGCCGTCGGTATATCAGGATTGGTACATTTTCAGATACGTACCCATGTTTGTGGACTCTATAAAAAAATAAAACAGTGGTGATTAAATGGCACCAAAAGAAAGCTCTATTTATGTGAACAAAATGCTAAAAATTGGGTAGTGTGGCATGAAAGCACAATTGTCATTCACAGTGCAACAGCGCTAAAAAGCTGAATATTGGCTTGGGCAGGAAGGGAGTAAAAGTGCCCGATATTGAAGTGAAAAAAATGTTGTTTTCACCTTTTTCCTCTTTTGTTGCACATCAGCATTGTTAATCACCTGCAGCCTCCTTGGAACCAATGCCCATCTATATGCATGCCCAACAGAGATTGGGTGGGGTTCCTTATGGTGAAAAAATAGTAGAACAAGCATGTGCATTGGCACAGCTACTTGGAGTCTCCAGCATGTGAAAGGGTGATGATGCACAACAACTAGTAGATAGGCACATAGAGTTGTCACCCTATCACAGTAAGTGCCTGAATAAGGACCCTAATACCAGGATCACCAGTTATTAATTTAATGAAATCTTTAGATTTAAAAATTGTGAAAATTATGTTTGAAATTAAGGATTATATGCAGAGTTAAAGGTTGAGTTGACACTTAGCCCAGGTTCACACGGGGTACGATTTGCTTCGATTTGAGATGCGATTTCACATGTGAAATCGCATCTCAAATCGGCGGCATTTGCCAGCAATTGTCGGCAATGACACCGTCCTAATCGGTGCAACGCCGCATCTGCGGCGCTGCACCGATTTCAAAAAGTACAGTAGTTCCTGGTACTACTTTTTGAAATTTCGGGCCGCGATTTACATTGGTATCTGTGCAGAAACCTGCACAGATGTCTCTTAAATCGCGGCCGAAATCGGGACTGCCAGCGGGAGTGAAGCCGTGCGAGTTCAGCTGACCTCGCACGGCTTCACTCCCGCAGCCCAGTGTGAACCAGGGCTTAAAGTGACACTGTTACTTACATGAAACAGAGAATAAAAGATGTACATACAAGAAAGATTAGAAATACTCTCCTCCCCCACTGGCCACAGTTTTAAATTCTGCCCTGATGAAGAAAAATCACCATTCAAAGTCTCTTGAGAAACCGGCATATGCAGGAGTGTCCGTCTCTTGGTCTCATATTTTACTCAGTGATCACTCCAACTCCCATATCATTACAGGATACAATACTGCTATAGGAGTCAATGGAGGAATCACTGAGCTTAGCGGGGAACCATGAACACCCCTGGAAGTGTCAGTTTCAAAGGGGACTTGGCGATTTTTTTCATTAAAGTAACACTCAGCATTTTGCTGCAGATGTGAATATTTTCAATTTTCTTTACAGGAATATCTTTTATTAGCAAATGTATCAATGTGTCAGGGTTGCTTTAAAGGTTTTGCATAGGCGATCAGTTTAAGTGTTTGCTGTGTGTTTAGTTACACAAATTTTGAATATACCCGTTTGTATTTCCCGTCAGACTTGAAATCAAACAACACACAGAAAGACCGGATCTTGCATATAAAGTGTATGTAAACCCCCTATTTTTTTTATTTTTTTTTAGCATGTTTAGGCATTGTGCCTTACTGTATACAGTTTTCTTTTTTTCACTTGTTTTGTGAATTTGTTGCAAAGTTTTTTATCTGAAGATTCGATCAGTAATGGTATTTCTTGTGGCAGGCTGACAACACTAAACCTCTGACCAGGGCAGCCATCCAACATTTTTGGCCCCTCACACAGCTTTAAGCTTGCCCCCCGGGCTGACCACCAACACGGCTGTTCCACCAAATCCGTCCACTGGCCATCCCACCGAGTCCTTTGGTGCACCCACTTTTATTTTAACACTCTTACAGCTTAATATATGAAAATAAACCCAATTCAACAAGGAGATGGCCCCATATATTTAGCAAAGAGACAGCCCCATATATTCAGCAAAGAGACAGCCCCATATATTCAGCAAAGCAACATTCCTTTGAGTGCATCGCTCACTCAACAACTCAGTCTTTTTGGTTGGGGCCTGGGTGACCGGGGGCCCCTCAGGACACCAGGGCCCCCTACATGTGTATGGGCTGCCCCCCCCCCCCTTATGACGGCCCTGCCTCTGACTCACAATAATCAGAGTGTTGTAAGACTGCTATGTGCGCGCCTTCAGTTGGCCATTAGGCTGTCTATCAGATAGACCTAATAAACAGCCCAATGGCCAATTGAAAGAGCTGGATGATGATAATTGTAAGGCATTGGCTTAAGCCTGCTGTACATGGATGGATCTATTTATGGGTGGGGGGTTATACAGAAGTTGATCAACCACCTTGTTTAATTTTCCCCACTCAATCAGCACTGCAAGCTATACTATTCTGATGGTGGAGAAGCCTCCCCGCCAACAAAATACAAAGGCTCGGCTCGGAGGATTTCCTCATCCTCCCGCTGGTTGAACACAAAAACTGATCAATCTATGGGCTGCCTTAGCTATGTGAGCCTGCAACATGAAGTGATGTTACTGACAAGATGTCCAAGCAAGAATCTTTGCAACAGTTTTACAAAAAATATTGGCCTATGAAAACAGCATAGAGTAAGACATGATGCCAAACATTCAGATAAAATAGTTGGGGTCTTACTATGCTTTAATGACTTTTTTCTGTATTTAAAAACAAATAATCTAAGTACAACCAACCGTTTTATAAAAAAAAAATTTGAAGAATGTCACAAGTAATTGCCCAGCCATTACAAACTCTGACTGTAATTAGCTTAATGTGTTGATTTTACATTTGGTGGTCTTAATGTCGTATTTCCTGACTGAAGTATTTCAATTAAAATTGAAGAATTAGTGATGGTTGGGTGCATGCTTGTGACATTTATCACCCACATTTTTGGTTTTAGCCCCAGAGCTCTTCTTTCTGTTATCAGAGGCCCAAACTCCAGAGCATTTGGTAGACCTGAGGCCAGTTACCCAAGTACTAGGGCCAAAGGGATGCCATTGATGGTCATGTGTATTCTAACAAAGGACTATAAAATAAAAGGACTATCAAAATTAGAGAAGTATGGCTAAAGCTTTTATGACTGTACTTCTCCTATGGATCACAGGACTGCAGTTTGTTTTGCAACCATGTGACCCGCTTTCTGCAAACAGTGGGCTAAAGTCACAAAGCATGTCTAGGCTCTGAAACGGTCCTGGCGATATGGTTGGGATCCACCCAGATGCCTGAACCAGAAGCTGGCTCAGCCTCTGAGAGCCTGAGCCAGCCGATTCTTCCCCCACAACAGCCCAGTGCTCCAGTGAGCAGAGTGGGCAGAGCAGAGAGCCTGACTGACAGTTCCCATCTCTCTGCAGCCTGAAGCCCGAAAGCTGAGCAATCAGCCATGTCCGGCGGGGGACAGATGCAGCATCAGATCGATGCTGCACTCACCTAGGTAAGTATAATTTGTATTTGTTTATGAATCCTGAAAGTCTCTTTTAAAGTTTATATTTAAGTCCAACAATGTGGTCTCTTCCTATTGATTTAGATGTGGTCATGTAGATCTATTGAACTATTTTACTTCTATGCTTTTCCACAGCACAAAAATTTTTCTTTGTGCTGTGGAAAAGCATAGAAGTAAAATAGCATTAGGGTAATAGTCAAAGCAAGCTGAAATAAATAAATACATGGAAATTATTAGAAAGATTGAAAGAAACTGAGAAAACACAGACATTTTCAGCAAAGAAAGTTAACTTTTTACCAGAAGAGTAATGAAAGTTACTTAGGAACACATTAGCAAAATTGTTTATAAAAACGCTTTTGAAAGTGCACAGTGCATGCATTTAAGGACACTAGTCATTTTTAAATAACTACATAATTATTAACATCCATTTGAAGAAGTTAACCGTTCATGTTAAAAAATGTAAAATAAATTGTCATTCACTTAAAAAAAAACAAAGGCCACTGACAGTATTCTAAATGTACCTTCAGAATCCACAAATACAGAATTCTATTAATTTCCAACCCATTTTTAATAGCACAAGTGTTTTCTTTAGTTACGTTCTAGTAGCATATTAGAAACATCTGCTAGCTTGCCACTAGTTCACTGTTAATAGAAAATGTCAGTTCATTTGTCTCAAGGCCCAACATGCTTCGCGATAAGTGTACCAAGGCTATAACCCAGCTGCTATTTCTTGATACGAGTCCAGATGCACTCAACAATCATTTATATGCAAACCTTTTTCTTGCCAACGATAAATATCAATTACATTCTTTTTTTTCACTCTCTCTTTCTTCTTTCCTGTACAGCTCCATCTCCTGTCACCATAATTAGAAAGGACCGAACCTCAAGAAACAGCATTGCCCTGTCTTGGCAGGAGCCAGAACACCCAAATGGGATCATCTTGGACTATGAGGTCAAGTACTATGAAAAGGTGGGAAGAATGGCAACAACGGCAAGACGTTAATGAATTCTATTGTTCTGTCCAAGAATAAGTCTGCTAAACTTGCAAGGTGTTACTGATATGTATTTGTGTGAGGCACAGAGTACTAGACAGAAAATATCATTCACAGATCTATTATAGGTATATGGTTTCACTCTGGGTTGTGTTATGAGAGGTGTGGTGGGCTCAAGCAAGTCTTTAGAGTTGATAATAAAGTAATGTCATTTGTCATATGTTAAAATGTTTACAGTAGGTATGTGTATTACTCGAAAGTGACATTTATATGAGTGACTCCTTCCAATTGTATCATTAATATGGTGAAAGGTGATGTAATTGCTTATATTCAGTCTTTGGTTATGTAATTATTGCAACATTCTTTAGGATCCTTTGGATAATATGTGGAATAGTGTTAGTGGCCTCAGTCAGGATACAACTCGTGCTTATGTTTCCTTTTTATTCATATTTTTTCTCCTCCATTCTCTTTCCCTTATTTTTTCCTTCCTCATTAACTTACCTTTTCTTCTTCCCTTCCTACATGTGATCTTTTTCTCTGCCAGTCACTATTATGCCTTGTACACACGATCAGAATTTCCGATTAAAAAAAATCTGACGGAATCTTTTCATCGGATATTACGACCGTGTGTGGGCCCCAATCAAACATTTTTTTGTCGGAGTTTAGAAATGGAACGTCTGTGTGGAACTCCGACAGAGAAAAAAACACGCATGCTCATAATAAAGTCGACGCATGCTCGGAAGTATTGAACTTAATTTTTCTTGGCTTGTCGTAGTGTTTTATGTCACTGCGTTTTGGACAGTCGGAATTTGGTCTGACAGTGTGTATGCAAGACAGCTTGAACGGAGTTCCGATGGAAAATTCCATCAGATTTTATCCCATTGTAAATTCCGATTGTGTGTACAGGGCATAACTCATTCACTCACCTACCCTTTCCACTGCCTATTTCTACTCTCTTGAACTTTACTATGTGCTCTACTTTTCCCATATCTTTACTATATCTATATCAGCTTATGGAAACCACTGAGGCCTCGTACACGCGACCGAGTTTCTCTGCAAAAACCAGCAAGAAACTTGCTGTTTTTTTGTTTTTTTTTGCTGAGGAAACTGGTCGTGTGTACACTTTTCGACGAGGAAACTGTCGAGGATCTCGTCAAACCAAAAAGAGAGCATGTCTTCTTTTTCCTCGACGGCAATGGAGAAATTTGGCTCGCCGAGATCCTCGACAGCCTAACAAGGAACTCGACGAGCAAAACAATGTGTTTCGCCCGCCGAGTTTCTCGGTCGTGTGTACGAGGCCTAATACATTCAGGTTCACCCTTCAGCTGTTGAACAACTAAAGTAATACTAAAGTAATATCCTCTTACTAAACACTTTCACCAGTCACTTAATTCCCACCATAGTGGGAAGTGACAATGTCCATTCCCTGCTTATCTCTCCAGGGTAGTACAGCAGGCAAGGATAGATAAAGTGTATATCCAAAACATTTTTCAGGGCTTTGGATAGAGTATGGAATTGTTAAATTCCTGTCCAGTTTTTTTTTTCTGTCTGAATGTCAGGAGATTTTAATCTCGGTCCAAGAAAATCTCTACAACTTTAGATAAATTACACTCTTATCCCGCGTACACATGGTCAGAATTTCCAACAAGAAAAGTGAACTTTTGGTCGAAAATTCCGACCGTGTGTAGACTCCATCTGACTTTTGCTGTCGTAATTTCTGACAACAAAAATTTGAGAGCTGGTTCTTGTCAGAAATTCCGATCGTCTTTATGCAATTCCACCGCAAAAAAAACACGCATGCTCGGAATCAAGTCAAGTCGACGCATGCTCGGAAGCATTGAACTTAATTTTTCTTGACGGTCGGGTTTTTGTTTTGAGCAAAAATTCAGTCAGAAAAAAATCCACGGTTTTCTTGTCGGAATTTTCGATCGTGTGTACGCAGCATTAGACAGTTGCCACCAGAACAATTTTACCCACTGGAAGAGTTATCCTCAACTTTTGTTTTGGTGATCACTGTAAGATTTTCCATCACTTTCTGTCTTGGTAACAATAGTTTATGCACCTAGTAGGGACACATACAACAATAAAAAGTTAAAACCCTTCCCCACAATATAAAAAAATGTTACTCCATATTTACCTCTAATATATACCATCTGAGCTAAAAGTTCCATCCTCATTCATGATAGGTGTCTGTTGAATGTATGTGTAGTGCATGTCTATTACATGGCAGTTACCTGGGATTTATACATTTAGCACTACCCCCGTAGGAGTTGCAAATGACAGGGATATCTTCAACTTTCATCCAGACACAGTGAACGGTCCTTTAGCTTTGTTTTTGTATTTTCTTAAGGGTAATAACTTGGATGGGCATAGGAATAATGCAATGCCCACTGTGACAGTAACAAAACCAAGGACAACATCCCCCCTATATACAGCTCAAATTTATCCTCCTGCACAACTCCACTTGATTTATTCCTTTTATTAACTAACAGTCTTTGTTACATTAGCGACAGCCCCTTACAGGCTAGGAACTCTCAGCCCCTTAGAAAGTAGCACATGTGTTGTGCACTGCATCCTGGAATACCACCAACACCCTGTAGACACTAGTCCCAGCTCTACCACTGCAGGAAAATGCTAGCCCACCTGACTGCCTCTTCACAAGCCCACCTGGCTGCTTCTTCAACTGTCTACCAGACTGACCTTTTTCACCAGTCTACCCAACTGACTCACTGGAGATCTCCCAGGGTAAGGCAGAGGTCTTAAGCACACCACTGTCTTCAAGAGAGACCTACTACTAACAATGTCCTCTCCTTGCTCCTGCTGCTTCTCAGGAAAGCCTCCTTCCAGCTTTTTCCGTGACAGAACCCCAGAGTCCCAGCCAAAGGCAGAGCACCCCCCCAGACTAGGGGGTTCACCTCAAGGGCCACTGACAGCCTCCTCAGCACTGCATCTCCATTTCTCTGTCCGGCATCATGCATTCCTATTTAAGGGCTCACTTAGTCCCCTGCCAAGCCCACCCTCTTGGGAATTAGATAAGGGCCCCTAAATATACAGATTAACCCCTCCTAGCCTCTGCCCTCTAGTCTCTAGAACATTCTCCAACTTTTTAAAACCAGGGGGAGGCAACAGAGAGCTGTCTGTATGAGTCATTCTGCCCCAAACTCTAAAAACCCTGACCCAATTACAGACTCACAGGATTAAAAATGAGCCAGAATATAGTTTGATAGTTTGCTTACTCTCACACTAGTAGTACACTAGAGTACTAGAGGGTACTACATAGGCACACACATGATGTTAGTAGCAGCTAGAAAGTTGTAACTATACAACAAATTATATTTTTCTGATGTAAATTTTTTCTTCTACACAAACTCCATGGCTTGGTTAAATTTTGCAGTTTTGTTATTTTATGAAAAAGAGGGACATATTATTGTTTTCTGGGCTACAGAAGAACTTTGACAATTTTTTGCGCATTCATATTATAATTTCAAGCATTTTAGGGTTAAAAGTGTATTATTAACTGTCAAACTCATAGCCTGAATGAATGCCTATTGTTACTAGATAAAACATTTCTGCAGACAGAGCATATTAGGTGAAATTAACAAGTAACATTCCAGCTTCATTGTATAATTCTTGAATTCCGGTTGAGTCCTCACATTTCATGTGTTCATAATTAGCAAATAATGATCCATGAGATACAGTTTCTAAAGGTGAAGGTTTTCTTTAAATTGGGAAAACAGATATACTGTACGCACACATGTAGTAGAGCCCAGTGTCTGTACTTAAATTTACAAAGTTCAATTACAGAGAGTCCTTTTGAAAGCAACAAGTCTGGATCTTTATAGGCTCAGAAGTGTTACCCAATGTACCCTCCTATTAACTGGTTTAGTGGGGGGCTTTTGGTAGCCTCACAATAACCTATCTGGATAAAAATTAAAATATACTTGAAGCCAAAATATGTTTTTTTTTTTGTTCTGGATAAAATTGCAAATGGTTAGAACCTCTGTCAGTTTTTTTGCTGTGTACCAGGGGACAGTTTCCTCCACTTCCTATCTGGATACACAATAGGAAGTTGAATAAAAGAAGGGACACCCTCTGTTAGAAGGTCACAAGTGTTGTTCCCTAAGCACAGGTTTACTTAAGTCTTATGCCCTGTACACACGATTGGTTAATCCGATGAAAACGGTCTGATGGATTTTTTCATCAGATATCCGATGAAGCTGACTTTCATCAGTCTTGCCTACACACCATCAATTAAAAAAAATGATCATGTCAGAACGCGGTGACGTAAAACACAACAACGTGCAGAGAAAAATTAAGTTCAATGCTTCTGAGCATGCGTCGACTTGATTCTGAGCATGCGTTGATTTATAACTGATGGATTTCCACACAGACGATTGTTTTTTTCTATCGGTTTTTTAACCATCAGATAATTTTAAATCAGGTTCTAAGTTTTTTCACCGATGGGAAAAAACTGATGGGGCCCACACACGATCGGTTCGTCTGATGAAAACGGACCGTTTTCTTTAGACAAACCAATCGTGTGTACGCGGCATTAGGGTACATAGTGTGTAATTAAAGAGAAGCTCCAGGGTCTATAAATAAATAAATGTCAGCAGCTATAAATACTGTAGCTGCTAACTTTTACTATAAGGACACTTACCTGCCCAGGAATCCAGCGTCCTCCTCACCCGAGTTGATTTTTCAATTGGCTTCAGGTGCAGGCGCTGGCTTTGTAGGTAAGGGAAACCGTAAGTGGAGCCTTGTGGCTTCACAGCTGGTTTCCTATTGTGAATGTGTTTGGGGGTTCTGAGTAATTTTCTAGCAAAAAAAATGATGATTTTTGCATGTAGGAGAGGAGTGCCAGAATAGGCCCGGTAAGGAAGTGGTTAATGTCCCCTGTTTTTCATATACTTTGTAGATTTCTAAAGTATTTGATATAATCTGTCTAAGATAGTGATGCTTTTAATTGGATAAATAGTAGCAGTTTTAATTTTTGCAGTATGGTGCATATATAGTGGGCTGTCTGTATACATGGAGAGAGTATTGCATTGGGTTTCTTGTTTTCTTCATTTTCTTAATTTGAGCCGAGTACTGACTGCTTTTCACCTTGTATGAAGATGTTGATATAGTACTGTCAAAATGAATGGACATATTTACTGAATACAATGCATTCTAATTTTTGTCTGGTAATTAGCTGAGTTGTATCTTCACAAACCTCCACCCTCTTTCCACATCTGAAACAGTACCTGTATGCAAAAGGATAATCACCTTCATAAATAGTCCTCATTTTTATATTTAAAAGTTTGTTCTAATTTGCATGTTGGGGGATTTTGACAAACATTAACAAATATATGATGTGCATAAATGTGTTCATAATGTTTATATTTCTTTTTCTGCTAACCCGGTGTTCTGCCCCTGGGAGGTTTTATGCCCCCCCTGTACTGCGCATGCACGGTGCTTGCCTCCGAAAATAGCGCAACATGCGGCGCTTGCGCGGACCATGCTGTAAGTGGCCAGTCGGCCTCACTTCCTTGCTTCGCTTGCTCGGCCTCCTGTCTCTTTTTTTAACATCCTCCATGTCCACGGGGATGGTAAGGAATAAGCCTGGATGTCAGAAGCGTGCGCAGGCGTCATCTAGAGCTACATGTTTGGCAATTTTTGAAAGCAATCGCCGCGCCTGCACAGTACGGGGGGGGGGCATAATCCGCTGGGGGACCTTTTTCGGCAAGACAACGGCATACTTCCCTTGGTAGGGTGACAACACTAGGCCACCTCTTCTGAAATCAGGGTAGCTTTGTCACCTGATGCCTTGAGTTTCTCACCAGATACCCCTGGATTTCTAGATTACCAACCCTCTGATGAAGGGTGCAATATAAGCCCCCAAAACCCAATCAATAAACCTCTTCATAGGTGTGCAATATGGTGTGCACCCCAAAGCTCAAACACATATACATGTGTGTATATACAGGTATTTATAGGCAGTAGGGCGATGGACATTGTCGGTAGAGCAGTGGATGATGTCAGTAGGGCAGAGGTTGATGTCAGTAGAGCAGTGGACGGTGTCAGAAGGGCAGAGATTGGTGTCAGAAGCTTATTCTTTCTGCTATTTATATTATTTCTGTTTTACAATTTAATTATTTTGAAAAAAAAAATGTAATTACATTTTTTTTAGGAGCCCAATTGGCTGGATGTCTCAATTTGGAGATGTCTCAATTTAGAGACAGAGAAAAAGACTGAGGACAGAGATTACATAGTCCTTTTCTCAGCAGCCAAGCAGCAGGGGAAATCTGCCCAGCACAGGGTAATTAGGGTGTACCCAGGAACACCTTCCACACCTTATACACACCAGGGGCGGATCCAGGGGGGGGGGCAACAGGGAAATTGCCACCCCCGAGAAATTAGCTCATTAGAAATTAGCTAATTTCTAGTTGCGGAATTTGCGGGCGCCGGAGATCCTGAGCAGGTCCGCGAGTCCGAGTGCGAGTGACAGAGCGGGCAGGTGACAGCATGGGCTTTTAGGTTCCTCAGTGCGAGGGCGGGCAACGAGTGAGAGTCAGATATTGAGTGGTCAGCTGGTCGGCTCTGTGGGTGAGCAGGCGGCTGGCCAATCAACAAGCCAGTGGCTGGGGGAGCAGAGAGATGACATCATCTCTCACCGCCCTGCGCCCGTCTTGCATCCCTGCAGTAACTTCCGCCCTCACTGTGCAGGCAGCAGAGAGATTATATCATCTCTCTGCTGCCTGCCTGACTCTGACAAGCAAAACACCACCTTAGCACTTGACAATCTGCAACGTGTGGCAGGTGACGTGGCAAGTGACCAGCTGCATCTGGTGGCTAGGCGTGGCAAGTGACACACTCAGGGCTCCCACTGATTCGGCATTATGGTGAGTTGAACCATTTCATTTTATATTACAATGTAATAATGTAAATATTGTGCTTCAATCATCCTGACACCATAACAATCATGGTGCCATGATCATTGAAGTGCTAACACCAGTAATTTCCCTGATAAATTGCCCCCCCCCCAAAAAATATTTTCTGGTAGTGCCCCTCCCGAGACTAGACTCTTAATCCGCCCCTGATACACACGCTTATGAACCTCTTTTTGAATATACATTTACGGTGTGGTGCTTCAATCCCTGGTTGAGAGTTCTTCTGAAAATCAGGGCATCGTTGTCACCTGACGTCTAATATGTCAACAAGGACTACAGCGCAATGTGGTTGACAAGCTATTCGTTTTTTATAAGTGGATGGCCATGTTTGGCACCACAGCCATCATTTATCTGTTGATTATAGGAGCTGTAGCTTTTTCAGTGGCCTGCACGTTACATAGTGATGATGTATGGACCACTGAATAGCCCAGGCTACTGCCAGGTCCTTTCAGCAAAAGAACTGGGGACATAGAATAAGGATAAGTTACAGGATTTGGAGAGGCAAGTAAGTACTTTTTATAACGCTTTTAAAAATATCTTTAGTGTTAAATTGGAAATCTTCATATTTTGTTTAACTACAGCTGTACACAAATATGTACAGTTATCTTTGTAATACTGGAGTGGCCATATTATCTGTTCATCTATAGATAATCAATAACAATGCGTAACAAAATGAACTGTATTACTTAACCTTGCAACTTAAAAATCCATGCAAAGGTGGAGTTTGGCGTTTAGTGACTTTCAGTTTGAATTTCTTCAAATATTATTCTGGTCACCCCCCCATTCCAATATCAACACAAGTTATAGGTAATAAAATGTAGGTATGTAATCTTATAATTTCCAGAGTTTCCACAAAGTTCAAAATTTATGGACTGAGCAAACTTCACAGTGGAATTTCAGTCAAACTTTCAAATAAAAACATCAAAAAGTTTATACTTTTTTCCTTTTAGAAGTCCTGCTTTTAAAGAGAATTATCTGATAGCTTAAACTAATTACCAGATATTTCAAACTTCAAACAATAGTATTAGAATTATGATAATAGATTTCAGATGGTTAATATTGCATTCTAACAAGCAGATGAAAACCATATCTGAACATACAGGAATGCAAGAGAAAACTGATGACAGTGGATTAAACTATATCTATTGACTAAGAGCACCAGGATGAGTAATTTTGCTGGTTGATCCAATATTAAACCTGGTCTTGAACCTATTTTAGTAGTATTTGATGAATCATTGAGTACAAGAATTGTTCATGAATTAACCACTTCAGCCCCAGAAGAATTGGCTGCTCAATGACTGGGAAATTTTTTGAGATTCAGCACTGCGTCGCTTTAACTGACAATTGCGCGGTCGTGTGATGCTGCACCCAAACACAATTTATGTCCTTTTTTTCCCCACAAATAGAGCTTTCTTTTGGTGGTATTTGATCATCTCTGCGATTTTTATTTTGTGCTTTAAACCAAAAAAGGGCGACAATTTTGAAAAATACACAATATTTTTTACTTTTTGCTATAATAAATATTGCCAATTCTTTATCAATTTAGGCTGATATGTATTTTTCTACAGCTTTTTGGTAATAAAAATCGCAATAAGCGTATATTGATTGGTTTGCACAAAAGTTATAGCGTCTACAAAATAGGGGTTAGATTTATGGCATTTTTATTTTAATTATTTTTTTACTAGCAATGGCTGCGATTTTTATTGGGACTGCGACATTATGGCGGACATATCGGACACTTTTGGCACATTTTTGGGACCATTGGCATTTATACAGCGATCAGTGCAATAGAATGCACTGATTACTGTAAAAATGTCACTGACAGGGAAGGGGTTTACACTAGGGGGCGATCAAGGGGTTACATGTGTTCCCTGACTGTGTGTTCTAACTGTGGGGGGGAATGGGACTGACTACAGGAAATGACAGATCGTGGTTCCTAGATATTAGGAACTCACGATCTGTCTCCTCACAGAATATGGATTTGTGTGTTTACACACACACACGTTCCTGTTCTGCCTCTCGTGCCAGCGATCGGTCGCGGCCAATGGTCATCGTGACCGCCGGTCACGAGCATTGCTCCCCCTCGTGATGCAGCGGGTGTGCGTGCGCCTGCTATCCTGCTTAAAGGGAAATGTGTGTAGAGCTGAACTTACCCTCGAAAATGTGTTTTCCTTTTTAATGAAAGCAGGGTACGCACAGCCTTTCTCATGTGGATAGGGTGAAAAAGAAGAGTGAGGATGACATAAGCTTATCAGTCTGCTGCTTCTCCTTTCACTGTCCAGTCAGAGGCTGGGGAAGGGACAAGGGGAGGAACATTTGGTCAGTAGAAAGAATCTTATTCCTTCTGCCCCTAGCAGCCAATACTCTCTTCCTCCCTTTATGTGGGCACATACAATGCAGGACTGCTGCATTTTGTTTGTGTTGACTATAATTTAGCTTTAACTGAAAAAGAGAAAAATCAAGTCTCCTGCCCTGCCATACATGGTTGGGTTTTGTGGGAGTCTTTTGTAAATCTCATGACTGATGGGCAGCAATACAAATACTTTGGCCAGTAAAACAACTTCCTTATATGTATTTCTTCTGTGTTTAGTTGTTTGCCCGGAATTCAACTCTAATGGTGTTTGGTTTCATAAATATTGATTCAGAAAGCAATATAGATGTATTTGTTTGTATAGATTTTAACAGCCATATGCCTTTTTTCTCAAAAGCAGGAACAGGAAACAAGTTACACCATCCTGCGAGCAAGAGGCACCAATGTGACGATCACTGGTCTAAAGCCTGATACCACATATATCTTCCAAATTCGAGCTCGAACAGCAGCTGGATATGGATCAAACAGCCGCAAGTTTGAGTTTGAAACAAGTCCTGATTGTACGTATCTGAATATTCTTTATATCAATCTGAAATGTAATATATGCAGTAATTTAATTTTTTTTATTTTTTTTTTATTTATCAGCAAAGAAACCAGTCCACACGGACCATAAGCATACAATAATAACAGCAGAGATAATAGAGCTTGTATACATATACAAATTTACACATGGGTCCATACACATATAAACATTATTTCGGTGAGGCGTCAAAGTGTAACTTAAGCCCCGGAGGGGATGTGTCCCCCAGCATTCGAAGCTATCCCCTCATGCCTTGATAGCGTATTCCGGTCGGACTGGCCTCCAGGACCATTTTCCGTTTTCAGTAACAGCAGTAATTTAATTTAATTGAGTGTCAGTTAACTGATTGTACTGTGATATTCTTAAAATTCCTGTAGTGCCGAATTATAGATTGTCCCAAATATGTAGTCCAGGATATGGTAGAAAGTATTTTTGGATTTAAAAAGGTGGCTAAACCATACCCCCTAATATTTTTATTGATCCATTTACATGCTTTTATATAGTACTACTCTTCTTGTTGTTTTGATGGATTACTGTGCCTTTTTACCATTAAAGCAGTTCTTGATCTCCAGCAATGTGATTGAAAACCCAGTGCTCAGTTTCCTGTGCCTGTACACTAATGTTCCTTAGCTTTTCAGGGGACTTTGCTCCTACAGTACAGTGTGCGTATGTCTCATCGGATATTTAGGGGCCGGGATACAGACAACATGGGAGGTGGCCAACAGAGGAAGTACTTAAGCATTTGGAGAAGGGGGGTGGCTCAACTGTGTATGTTTAGTGCTCCAAACTGATGACATTCTACCATACTCCACCTTTGAGCAGTCACATGACTGGCAATTAAAGTGGTTGTAAACCCTCTCATATACCCAGTGAAGTGAACAGCCTTAGATGATGAGATGAAACAAATATTCCAACATACGTTTTACTTGTTTATCTGCATTCTTCTCCTCCCTACACCCTTTCAAAGGGCAGATTTATGTTAAAATCCTGCTTCATCTGTCAGGAGCACAGGGGAGGGGGCTGGCAGAGCTGCAGTTATAGTGTGTGAGAGATGATTGGAGGAAAGGCACACCCCCCCACCCTTCACACAGGAGCAAAGGAAGGATACAGAGCTGTGTTCTGAGTAGATAAGCTATGTGTTAAGCTCCCCCCCCTCCGTCATAAATGTATCTCACGTGCCGGGATAACTTCTCTGAAGTGTCACATGCTGATAACAGAGTAATGTAGTAACAAAGAGAAATAACACTTAGAGCTTTGGGGAAAGATAAGTAAACACTACAGATATGTGTGCTTTTTTCAGATTTCATGACTGCGGTTTAAAACCCCCTTCAAGATGTGCTCCATTTTGGGCAAAAAAAAATAAATTTAAGTCAGCACTGCAGCTACAAAAACTGTAGCTGCTCACATTTAATATAAGGACACTTACCTGTCCAGGGATCCAGCAATGTCCGCACCCCAAGCCGATTCATAAATCATCTTCGGGTGCAGGCGCCGGCATCTTTACTAAGGGAAACTGGCTGTCATGTACCTGAGAGGAGACTAAAATGACGAGGTCGGCCTCTTTTGTATCGCCAGCCCTGGCCCCACTGGGAGTGAAACAGAGGATGGCTAAGGAACAGGAGGAACACAAGTGCTTGCAGATGTAGATCAGGTTACTTGCAGCAGAAGATGCAGTTCCAAGGCAACAAGAGATCCATCAGATCAGGAACAGTAGTCGTGCACAGTAGTTCAGCTCAGGTTAAGGAAGCACTCCACATGCGCTGTGGGCCGGGGACGCGTGGCTGGTGAGAGATCTCAGCAGACTTGCAGCATGAACATTCAGTGAGGTGCAAAACTGCAGCAGCAGACAGCTACGCCGCCGCAACTTTTACAGGCAAGTGCTTTGTGAATCAAGCACTTGCCTGTAAAACTTGTGGCGGCGTAACGTAAATGAGATACGTTACGCTGCCGCAGAGATGCTGCGATTATACGTGAATCTGATCCAAAGATACCAAGGGATCATGGCACTATACCCAAATGTCTATATCCAACATGAAAATAACTGGATCTCTTCATTTTACTATATACTCAGCATACAGCTGTTTACAGAGCAGGACATTTTATTGTTCGAGTATTATAAATGTATCATAGTTAGGATCTTTCATAGAGTCACTAAAATTTCTGCTTTGAAATATACAGTCTAGAAAATGTGATATTTTATCCTCTAAGATATACAACAACCTGTTATATTGTGCCAAAGGGACTGCTAGATTGATCATTAGTTAGTTATCAGAGTGATTCACTCTCAGCACAAGTGTTGAAATGATCTGGCTGTAATTGGGTGTAGAAATGATGTCCTAACCCCAAATCATGTAAACACACGTTATTAGTGAAATACAATATGCCACCCACAGCTACATTGTTAGCATGGGTTAGCACTGGACCATTGCTATTATTTTCACATGTGTTTTATCAAGTGAATTAAACTCAATTACATGGTTGTTCTTTACATCACTAAATTGTTAGTTGCTGTAAATAAATTTAACACACAAACCTTTTTTGTTCTTTTTAAGCCACGATCACTGTTTTTAAGTTCACTTTGTGATTTGTTAGAGAAAAACAGACTAAGGATTTGGCACTGCTGCCCGGCGTTAACATAAGATTTTAAAATTAATTGGGGTGCCAGTAAACGAAGTGTGGCTGTTTTGGTTAGATTTTACACTATTTTTTCTTTGAAAGGACCTGCCAAGTAGCTAGTCTGGATTTGTATTTATTGAGAACAATGACCAGCATTTTAGGATTTAAAGCTTGTTAATCTGTCCAGTTTGTATGCTGTACTTGATTCTCATTAGCGCAATGTTCCTTTCACATAACATCCCAGATTGGCTGTTTATACACTATTGGCAGAAGTCTTTATAGTAAGTTTCAGAAACTAAAAAGTATCCATTGTTAAAGGACGCTTTCAGTACAGAATTGGTGTTCAATAATCTATATCAGTTATTCAGAATGTAATCTCTAGGATTATAGAAATGTTACTGTGCAATGAGAAAAAGGAAAGTTGTTGTGTATTAGAGGTAGCTCTGCCCTTTGAAACTGTAAAAAAACTTTTTGTTTAGTCTAGACTTCTTGTCTTCTTGTTTAAAAGTAATGTGTATGTTGAACTACATACATATAGTATATATTGGGAATTAGCTTCAGACAGCACAGCTTTAAGAATGCAGTCCATTTGCCAAAATCTTTTTAGGGCTTCCTTGCCCACCAAAGTTCATTCATCATAAAAGAAAAAAAAATATCCAGGGGTTGTTTAGCATCTCTTTACCATAAAACAAATTCTACATGGGACTGTAGGTCGCACCTTCTATCACTTAATAAAGAAAACACGCTACAACCAGGTGGTGTTTTAATGGCCGTGGCACCTTTATTGGAATTAAATAATAATAAATCAAATAACTTTATTCAAAAATTAATTCAGTGTATAATAAATAAATTGTAATAAAAACTTTCAAACAAATTCTTAATCCGGGACTCGAGCTGTAAATAATCAATTGATAAAACCAAAGTCCCCCCTTAATCCAAGGGTGACATAACCACATAATGGTGCCAGCGACAAGGGTGGGAGGGAAGGGGAGCTCAAGCTTAAGCCGCCTCAGGGCAACTGTGAGCGAGTCAGGCAGGCTATGTATA
Source organism: Rana temporaria (assembly GCF_905171775.1). Lineage (NCBI taxonomy): Eukaryota > Metazoa > Chordata > Amphibia > Anura > Ranidae > Rana > Rana temporaria. Next base: position 473,260,641 of record NC_053490.1, on the reverse strand, counting down.
ACCTCCTTACACCTGTAAACGTTTCTCCCGCTCAATAGCCTCGTGACAAGCCTGCCTAAAAAACAAAACAAAAAAAAAAAATCTTTTTTTTTTTATTGTAACAAACACAAACTTTTTTTTTTTTTTTTTTTTTTACATAAACTTTGTGGCGGGCACAATCCCATGTTGTGGGAACTTTATTGTGCCCACTGTTCATTCAGCCTCCTGGTTTGCTCTTGCAGCACCACTACCCTGGCCTTGGGCTTAGGCCCCATGTCTGTTTCTCCTCCAGACAGTTCTCCCTCAGCTCTCTTTAAACACATGGACTGTCTCACAGCTCCCAGCTACATTGGGTCATCCTCTCCTGGGTGAAGCCTTTCTGTCTTGTGGGCAGAGCCCTCCTCTGTCTCCAGGTGGAATCCTGAACTGTAGTCAGCACCCATACCATAAACCCTGTGCACACCTGAACACTCAGGGACCTAAGGCTGGAGGCTTTCTCCCACCCAAGACTCTACAAATTCTTTGACACCATGATCCATACCTGGACCTTCCAATCCTAGAGAAAATTACAAATCCAGTTGTGTCCTTTTCTCCTCTTTCACCTTGTGTGGAAGAGAACTCTAAAGCCTTGTACACACGATCAGTCCATCCAATGAGAACGGTCTGAAGGACCGTTGTCATAGGTTAACCGATGAAGCTGACTGATGGTCCGTCGTGCCTACATACCATCGGTTAAAAAAACGATCGTGTCAGAACACGGTGACGTAAAACACAACGACATGCTGAAAAAACGAAGTTCAATGCTTCCAAGCATGCGTCGACTTGATTCTGAGCATGCGTGGATTTTTAACCGATGGTTGTGCCTACTAACGATCGTTTTTTTCTCATCGGTTAGGAATCCATAGGTTAAATTTAAAGCAAGTTGGCTTTTTTTTAACCTATGGGGCCCACACACGATCGGTTTGGACCGATGAAAACGGTCCATCAGACCGTTGTCCTCTGGTTAACCTATCGTGTGTACGAGGCCTAAGTGGTGTTCAGTCTCATATAGAGTATAGAGAGATAGATAGATAGTAAGATAGATAGTAAGATAGATAGATAGATAGATAGATAGATAGATAGATAGATAGATAGATAGATAGTAAGATAGATAGATAGATAGTAAGATAGATAGATAGAAAGATAGATAGATAGATAGATAGATAGATAGATAGATAGATAGATAGATAGATAGATAGATAGATAGATAGATAGATAGATAGATAGATAGTTTGTTATTGCATATACTTTTTCTTATTAACTGCAGCTACAAGTTGGTGCATTCAAAGCAATACCTTGCCATATTGATCAGTAGAGTCCTCTACTGCTAAGTTTTCTACATAGCTTGTGTAAATGTATCTCTTGCTGTTCAGGTCTACTGATAACACACATAGTTCAGTTAGTAGAGAGACACCCTCAGCAGATCCTATTTTCACATTGGGCTTGCCCAGCTATTTTTCTTATCCTAAATCTACAACACAATGTCTGGAAACAAAAGGCTATTTTCAATTTCTAATGATGTGAAACAGTCACAGTCTTCCTAGAAGCCAGAGACAATGTTATATTTTGTAGATTATTTTACATGTAAAGGCATACTAAGCAATTTTGTTGTTACAATCTCTTTCTTTTGCCTTCTGATCCTTGTGCTTTGAGAGCTGTCTTTGCAGCCCTATGCCACTGTAAACACTACTTTGTTTACCTTGAGCTTGACCGCATTTGCACTGATTCGATCTATTCACCATGAGGAGCCATAATGATGACGTTTATGTTGCACTTAAGTAATCCGTGTAGAAACTGACCTAAGAAAATTTAAATCAGACAGCATCTGCATAGGTTTAGCAAATAATCCCCCCCCCCCCCATCTCATATGATTTCCAGTTGCAGAAATCATAATCTACAGTACATTTACAGAGATCCCTTGCTCTTTCTCCGTCCTGGTCTGTAGATGTGCTCCCTACTCTGTTGCTATATGTACAATGTTGTATGCATATTATGGACTAGGCATCGCATAATTCAGCTCTAACAACAACATTCCCATTTCCTCAGTTCTTTAAGACCTTGTTCAGAAGGGCGCAAAAGGGGGCTCAAATCTTTTCAGGAAACAGTTATGGAGTCAAATGGCCAAAACAGCCAAGGAAAGGTGTTACTTTGCTTTGTTCTGCAATAGGATCAAAGTAAATGGCACAACCTGAAATTGCATTGTAACTAAAAACCATATAACAACAATTTGTAGCCGTTAAAGAATCAATCACTTTAGTACAGCTAGAAGTCGTTAGTCACATTTAAGTAGACTTATTCTGTAATGTGAAAGAAATCACACCACATGCCAAGAAGTTTTCTTAGGTCACAAACTTTTAAACTGATGAAGCCATTTAGACCTACCTAGGAAGTCTAGTTGAATGTGACTGACTACTACCAACTATGCTATAGTATGGATGAAGATAAAACATTGATAGAAGTTCTGATTAGCATTCTTGTTCCAAATTGCATTCAATCAAAGCTCTGTGTAATAGCAATTCCTGTGAATTGTAGCGACTTTTTGCAGCATATAAAAATTATCTAAACAATCACCAACTTCATTAGGCAGTATTGCAGCTGCTGAGGATCATACTACACCACAAATCTGGAGCTCCATAAACAACCACAGTATCAATCTACAACTCATTTTCTAGTTACAAATTGACAGAGAATATGATCAGAGTGATTTGTAGCTGCTAAACATCTCTGCTGTAAAGTTACTGGTGTGACGTGTCCTTAGCATTGCTCATAGATGGTCTGAAAGTCCCAATGACAATGTATTACCTTTCAGCCCCGTACACACGATCCGAAAATCGTACGAAAAATGCCGCTTTCGAAACTATCGTACGATAATCGGATCGTTAGTACAGAGCTTTCGAGAGCCGATCAGGACAGTTCATCCGATATTATTATATCGGACATGCACGGAATTTTTTTTCGTACGATGCCAGATCGAACGATTTTCGTTTTATAAGTACAGCTGTCGTTCGAAAATGCAATACAAATGCATTACAACACATGACATCACTTCCGATTTTTTATTCTGCCGTACGAGAATTTTCGTGACTTTAGCAAACTCATCAGATTCGACGTGAGATTAGCATACAAAAAAAACGGACGATCATTTGTTCGATAATCGGATCGTGTGTACCGGGCATTAGCATTCAGCACCATGTGTCTAAGGGTGACCATTGGTTCCTTGTAATTTTCGGTAACGATTCTCCTGCAATTTAATATATTAATTCAGTATACAGTATGTATTTTCTGGCAATTATTTGTTTTTATAATATACCATATGTGGCATTCTTCTCTAATGCATAGTACAATTCAACTTTTGTTGTTATTGAACAGAATTTTGCTGATTTTTGTCATTATTTTCTAGAGTCACTTACTGTATGTCATTCCAGAAGAACTAACACATTTTATTATGTTTATTCTTTCAGCTTTCTCAATTTCAAGTGAAAACAGTCAGGTTGTGATGATTGGCATCTCAGCAGCGATAGTAATTATCCTGCTCACAGTGGTGGTGTACGTGCTCATTGGAAGGTTAGTTGTTGAATTTTTCTGATTCTATAATATACACTAGATGTATATAATTTTTTTCTCAATTGTCCACGCAAATACATGCATGTTTGTGTAATTATTTATTGGAAATTTAAAATGGATCCAAACCCAAAACATTTTTTTTTTTAGATTTGGGTTTAGTAGGAAAGGGTTAGCAACCCTTTTAGGCTTTGTGCTGCTGTATGGGGGTCTTAGGCGCATAGTACCCAGGCTTTTGTTGCAGTATGTGTCCATGCTGGGAAGACTTACAACTCCAAAATTTGGAGTTTTCACCAGAACAGGATTTTTTTTATGTGGACAATGTGGATAATTAAAACATCTGTCTAAAGTTCACTACACATGATACAATCTTGTACAAAGGCCATTTACACCTGCTCATTTTACAACTTTTTTATTTATGGGACAGGAGATAAAGGGAAAACTCCTCAGCAGGACACAGACTGCATAAATAAATAAAAAAAAAAGAGAGAAAGAAAGTGCCTGAGGTTTTAAACTTCCCCTATGCATCCGAAACTATAGAAATACTTTTTGGCTATTGAAATACTCCAGTTATATCTTTATATGTTCAATAAATATTGCTAAAGTACATGAAAAGTAAAAATGCTTTTGTTATTTGTTGTTACAAGGAGTAGGGAAGGGCGAACACTTCTATTCGTTTTTGCTTTTTGTTTTTTGCCTGTGTCTTGCTAGGGATATACTGTATCTTCCTTTACGTTATGTCTTATGCCGCGTACACACGACCATTTTTTCACAATGTCATTAAAAACGATTGTGTGTGGGCTCCAGAGCATTGCTCGCGACGTTAAAAATGGGCATTAAAAATTTAGAACATGCTCTAAATTTTTGCGTTGTTTTTCACGTTGTCGTTTTTAATGTGGTAAAAAATGCTTGTGTGTAGGTTTTAACGACGTGAAAAAACCGAGAATGCTCAGAAGCAAGTTATGAGATGGGAGCGCTCGTTCTGGTAAAACTAGCGTTCGTAATGGAGATAGCACATTCATCACGCTGTAACAGACTGAAAAGCGCGAATCGTTTCTCACCAAACTTTTACTAACACGAATTCAGCAAAAACCAGCCCCAAGGGTGGCGCCATCCGAATGGTACTTCCCCTGTATAGTGCCGTCGTATGTGTTGTACGTCACCCGCTTTAGTCGAGCATTTTTTTTTCACGATTGTGTGTAGGCATGGCAGGCTTAACAATAATCGGGTTGAAAAAAGCGTTGGGCCAGATTCACGAAAAATTACGGCGGCGTAACGTATGTCCTTTACGTTACTCCACCGCAAATTTTCATCGTAAGTGCTTGATTCACAAAGCACTTGCGTGTAAACTTGCGGCGGCGTTGCGTAAAGCCGTCCGGCACAAGCCCGCCTAATTCAAATGGGGCGGGGACCATTTAAATTAGGCGCGTTCCCGCGCCAGACGTACTGCGCATGCTCAGTTTTGAAATTTCCCGCCGTGCTTTGCGCGAAATGACGTCGCCCCGATGTAATGTTTTGAACAGCGACGTGCGTAACGTACTTTCGTATTCCCGGACGACTTACGCAAAAAAAAAAAAAAATTGAAATTCGACGCGGGAACGACGGCCATACTTTAACATGGGCTGTCTATTGTTACACAACCTAAATAGCAGCCGTAACTTTGCGACGCGAAAAGCCGACTAGCGACGACGTAAGAGAATGTAACGAACGCACGTACCTTCGTGGATCGCCGTAAACAGCTAATTAGCATACCCGACGCGGAAAACAACGCGATCTCCACCCAGCGGCCGCCGAAGTATTGCATCCTCAGGCCCCGTACACACCATAGAATCCATCCGCAGATAAATCCCAGCAAATGGGTTTCAGCGGATAGATCCTATGGTGTGTACACGCCAGCGGATCTTTTTCCGCGGATATTTCTCCCCTGGGATGGATTCCAGCAGATCGAATATTTGCTGACATGCAGAACATATCCATCTGCTGGAGTCCATGCCAACGGATGGATCCGCTGGTCTGTACAGACTCACCGGATCCATCCGTCCGAAGGGATCCCCCGCATGCGTCGTAATGATTAGACGCATGCATGGAATTCCTTATATGACAGCGTCGCGCACGTCGCCGTGTCATAATCGCGGCGACGGCGCGACACGTCATCGACAGAGGATTTCGGCGCGGATTTCAATGCGATGGTGTGTACACTCCATCGCATGAAAATCCGCCGAAATCCTCGAGAGGATTTATCTGCGGAAACGGTCCGCTGGAACGTATTCGCGGATAAATTCTATCAAGTGTATGGGGCCTAAGATCCGAAGGCGTACGAAGCCGTACGCCTGTCGGATCTTAGCCAAATGCCGTTGTATCTTTGTTTGTGAATTACAAATAAAGATATGACGCGGCAAATTTGAAAGTACGCCGGAGTATCAGCAGATACTCTGGCGTACTTCTTCTCTGAATCTGGCCCGTTGTTTTTTCTAGACCATTAAAAATGGTCATGTGTAGAGAATGCTCTATTCACACTTGTGCAACTTGTCATGCAACCTTAAACATCAAAGTTGCATGATGAGTCGTTCCCCATGTTTTCCAAAGATACCCATTCATATATGCGCAACTTAAAGTTGTAGAGACTTCAAAGTAGTTCATGCACTTTGGTCTGACTTTCATGCAACTTGAGGGCCATGGACTTCAATGTCAACCCTCAGAAGTTGCATGAAAGTCGTACCTGAATGTACAATGCGACTTCATCCATTATCACAGGTCAAAGCCAACACCAATCCAAAGTTGTGTCAAAGTTGTACCAAAGTTGCACTCCAAAGTTGGTGCAACTTTGGAGTAGTACAAGTGTGAATGGAGCCTAAAGTGAATAGAAATCCTGGCTTAGAGGGTTGTCGGAGGAATAGGTGCCTTCTGTTGGAGGATTTACCCTTACCTCTTGCTTTCATGACAGCTAAAAACTTAGTGACAATGGTCTTCATGACAAATGGCAAAAGTGACTCTTCCAGTGCGGAATCAGAAAGCAAAAACACCTACTCTATCTTCAATTAAAAACAAATGCTTGAACATACACTTTAATAATCAAATGGATATTTCTGTTAGAGGTTAGATATTTTTTTTAAATGACAAGTGGTGCTGACATCAAGGTTTGAAGGTAAAATATACATCTGTGGTTATTTTATATCTGTAGTTCTAAATTACTAAACATACATTACAAACTGGCTCACGTAGCAGAGAGTGTAATTACATTTATGGATGGATATGTAAATGTTTAAAGAGATAATTATAACAACAGGTGTTTAAAATGAGAAAATAGTAGGTTTCACATCTGACTTTTTATCAAGTTATGTTATAAATGGAAACTAGTAATTTACACTCCAGTTCCTTCATTTACCTAAAATGGAAACAAACAGAGAGAAATAGAATATCAGTAAAATAGAGTTAAAGGGTCACTAAAGGAATTTTTTTTTTTAGCTAAATAGCTATCTATACCTTACTGCAGTCTGATTGCTCTGATGTTGCTGTAATACTACTCTGTTGTGGACACTTCCTGGTTGTCTGGCTCCTTGTGAAAAAAGTAATGGGATACTTTAGTTTCGTTTTCCTAGCCATGACTCTCTATGGCACTGTCCAGCACAGATACATGAAATAACATGCAAAGACTAAACTAGTTTCAGTTTCGCTTTTGCATCTAGGAGGCACATTATATGATTGCTTTTTATCTATTTTTAATCGTTTTTTAAAAGGAATCAGTTAACTATTATGTCTCTATACCCTGTAAACAGTCATTTCAGCAAAAAAATGTTTTTTCTTTAGTGATCCTTTAACATAGCCCTGCCAATTTAAAAAAAAAAATAAATCTAAAAGTCTCCAGAACTAGAAGCACTCCTTCTTCTGGTGGCCCCGTGTCTCCTACATCTCCTCTGTTCCAGCACTGCAGACTTCATAAGACTCCATGTGTTGTTGTCCCATTATCTGACCCCTGCATCACTGCTGATGCCAATGTGGGGACAAAGGCATCTAAAACTCTCTAGCGCAGCCTTTCTCAACCTTTTTACCCCATAGGAACCCTTGAAATACTTTTCAGGTCTCAGAGAATCCTTGAAAAAAACAATTAAATGGTGGTTATTGGAAGAATACCTCTTGCATTGGTGTCTAGTAGGACAAATGCCTTACTTAGTGCTGGTCAGAATGCTACCCTTACAGACAACTAGAAGGCTCATTAGGTACATGGATCTGCCCCTGCCAAGTTGTGTTGACACTGGAATTATGCAGGTACCTAATGACAGGTCAATCAACCAAAGCACAAGGAACCCCTAGAAACTTCTGGAGGAACCCTAGTTGAGAATGGCTGCTCTAGAGTGTCGAATGCCACATAGACTGACAGAAAAAAGCAGGAGACCCAGTACCACCAAAGGACCCAGTAGCACAATAGGTATCTTGCATCAAGATTGGAGGAGAAGGAAGGAACGTTGGTCATAGCATCTAAAAAATCTGTAAAGGCTAACATAACATGCATTAAGTACAAGTATAGGCATTTGCAAAACTTTTTTTATTTCGGTAAGGAAGCCTTTCCATACATGTGTTCCACCATGATAATGATTCAGGGGATGCAAAGAGAGAGAAATAAGTAAACATTCCTCAGGGACTGGTAGTACCTGCTATGTCTGCTACCCCTATACTCATAACACTAACAAATGTAAAGTGTATCTAAAGCCGAAGCCTTTTTCTAGTTTTGTAGAGAGTAGGGAATTTTCAGTTGTATTCTGTCTTTTTTAAGTTGCGGGAATTTCCTTTTACCGTATTTATTGGCGTATAACACGCACTGGCGTATAACACGCACCCTAAGGCTACATTCACACCTGAACGCGGCGTATTGTAGCGCGATTTGCTGCGACAAATTGCGGCGTTTTGTCCCGCGATTTGCCACGACAAAACACGTCGTTTTTTTGCCTACAATACGCCAGAGGGGTGATTTAACATTGTCGGCTATGCCGAACGCCGAAAGCCGCCTGAAAAAAAGAGTGTGGGACTTGTTTTGACCTTCAGGCGTTTCGGCGTTCGGCCTAGGTGTGAATGCAGCCTTACTTTAAGAGGGAAGTTTCAGGAAAAAAAACTTCCACAGCCCCCTGCGTATAACACGCGGGCACAGTTTACCCTCTATTTTCAGGGTAAAAAAGTGAGTGTTATATGCCAATAAATACAGTACTTCTTGTCCCAGAGAGAGTCAAAACAGTGAGGCCTCGTACACACGACAGAGTTTCTCGGCAGAATTTGGCGAGAAACTCGGTCAGAGCCGGATTCTGCCGAGAAACTCTGTCGTCTGTACACTTTCAGCCCGATGGAGCCGCCGAGGAACTCGTCGAGAAAATAGAGAACATGTTCTCTATTTTCTCGTTGTTCTATGGGAGCTCTCGGCCCGCCGAGCTCCTCGGCGGCTTCAGGGCTGAACTCGCCGAGGAACTCGACGTGTTTGGCACGTCGAGTTCCTCGGCCGTGTGTACGAGGCCTAAGAAGTCTTTACAAGGAAAGAGAAAATCCTTTTTAGACAGTTGCCACCTGAACAGGTGTTTCCATTGGAAAATTGCCAGTCAATGATGTGTACATTTTTGGATTTCTCATCACCTTCAGCTCTGTTGACAATGGCTTTGACAGAACTTAATTAATCCAGGAACATACGTACCAAAATGTGGCTGATTCAGCAGGAATAGGCGGACTTTCTATCTGTTTGTACTTCTTTCAGGTCAATGGAAGTCAGTCTAACAACTGATGTCTGTTGAACGGTCATGCTGGAAAACCAGCCAATAGCTTCAGTGCTGATCTGTGTATTCTGATGAGGGGGGTTCCCCATTGTCACAATACAATAGTGTGGCAGGGTAGATGCCTGCACCCACATCACTAATGTAAATATGGACATCTGTCAGTTTTTTTTCTTCAACCCACTATTTAACAAAATAAAACTGTGCATGTATGCCCTGCTTACGTGTAGAAGGAACATGCCACATCTTGATGTTTAAAAGTCCAGATACACATTTTATCATTGCTGATGAAGTACAGGTGCATCTCAAAAAAATAGAATTTCATTAAAAAGTTAATTTATTTAAGTAATTTAATTCAAAAAGTGATACTCATATATTATATAGATTCATTACACACAGAGTGACATAATTCTCACAGCAGGAGATTGTGACCCACTCTCGAACCAGTTTACATATCTCCACAGTGACTCTGGTGTGGTTTGCACAGGAGCCCTATGTGTCTTTTGGTCCGTTTCAGGTCTGAATTAAGCCAAAAATTCGGGCTGAAATCGGACCTGAAATGGTGAATGAGGACGCACATGTGCTGTGAGCTACTGTGTGTTAATATGTGAACCCAGCCTTAATGTTGATGATTATGGCTTACAGCTAATGAAAACCCAGGATTCAGTATCTCAGAAAATATGAAAATTACATAAGACCAATAATAAAATTATTTTTAATACAGAAATGTTGGCTTACTGAAAAGTATGTCCATGTACAGGATAGTATGCACTCAATACTTGGTCGGGGTTCTTTTTGCATGAATTATTGCATAAATGCGGCATGGCATGGAGGCAATCATCCTGTGGCACTCCTGAGGTGTTTTGGAAGCCCAGGTTGCTTTGATATCGGCCTTCAGCTTGTCTGCATTGTTGGGTCTGGTGTCTTTCATCTTCTTCTTGACAATACCCTACAGATTCTCTATGGGGTTTACGTCACTCGAGTTTGCTGGCCAATCAAGCAAAGTGATACCATGATCATTAAACCAGGTATTGGTACTTTTGGCAGTGTGGGCAGGTGCCAAGTCCTGCTGGAGAATGAAATCAGCATCTCCATAAAGCTGGTCAGCAGTGGGAAGCAGGAAGTGCTCTAGAATTTCCTGGTAGAGGGCTGTGCTGACATTGTACTTGATAAAACACAGTGGACCAACACCAGCAGATAACATGGCTCTCCAAATAATCACTGACTGTGGAAACTAGCCACTAGGCCTCATGCAACTTGGAGTCTGTTCCTCTCCACTCTTCTTCCAGACTCAGGGACCTTGACTTCCAAATGAAATGCAAAATGTACTATCCAAAAAGAGGACTTTGGACCACGGAGCACCAGTCCAGTCCCTTTTCTCCTTAGACCAAGTAAGACGCTTCTGATGTTGTCTCTGGTTCATGAGTGGCTTGACACAAGGAATGCAACAGTTGTAGACCATGTCCTGGATTTGTCTGTGTGTGGTAGAACTTGAAGCACTGACACCAGCCATAGTCTACTCCTTGTCATCTCCCCCAAATTCTTGAATGACCTTTGCTTCACAATTCTCTAAAGGCTGTGGTTATCCTTGTTTCTTGTGCACCTTTTTCTACCACACTTTTCCCTTCCACTCAACCTTCTAATAATATACTTGAAAACAGCACTCTGTGAACAGCCAATTTCTTTAGCAATGACCTTTTATGACTTACCCTCCTTATGGAGGTCAAGTCAGCAGTCTTCCCCATGATTGTGTAATCTACTGAACCAGGCTGAGAGACCATTTAAAGGATATCTAAAGTCTTGTTTAAAAAAAAAAAAACATGTCATACTTACTCCTCTGTGCAGTTGGTTTTGCACAGAGTGGCCACGATCCTCCTCTTCTGGCATCCCACAGCAGCGCTCCTGGGTCATCCTCTTCTTTTCGAGTGCCCCCTCAGATAGATGCTTTCCCTCGGGGGCACCCATGTGAGTGCGCTCCTGTGTCCTACTGCTGCATCCACTGCCACAGACAGTAGGCTCCCGCGTCATTGGATTTGATTGACAGCAGCGGGAGCCAATGGCTGTGCTGCTATAAATCTATTCAATCAGGGCGCGAGACTTCGGCTGTGTCCCCACTGCAGGAACGATCAGGCTCAGTTAGATAAAAGGGGGGCTCTAGGGGTTCTGGCTCACTACAAGAGGTTTTTATTTATATTATTTTTTTTATTCTATGCATTGAGGTGAAAAAACACAAGGGTTTACAAAGGTTTAGGAGTTTTGAGTTAATTAGCTGATTCGAGTGTGACAATATTGAACTTTTTCACAATATTCAAATTGTCTGAGATACTGAATTTGGGGTTTTCACTAGCTCTAAGCCATAGTTACCAAACTTAAAGGATCACTAAAGGATTTTTTTTTAAATAACAAACTTGTTATACTTACCTCCACTGTGCAGCTCGTTTTGCACAGATTGGCCCCAAACCTGGTCTTCTGGGGTCCCTCGTGGCTGTTTTGGCTCCCCCCCGCAAGGACTCAACACCTTAATGCGAGCAAGCTGGCGTGGAGTGCTTGCGGGCGCTCTCCTGTGATACAGCCGGCGGCCATAGCCACTCACTGTATCACTCGACCCCGCCCGCATCATTGGATGTGATTGACAGCAGTGCAAGCCAATGGCTGTGCTGCTTTCAATCAACCAATGAAGCCTGCTTGTTCACGGCGCAGGACTTGACAGGGGTCAGCTAAGTAATTGGGGGGGCTGGGGGGGTGCTTATACTCAGATGTTTTTTCACCTTAATGCATAGAATGCATTAAGGTGAAAAAACATTTACCTTTACAACCCCCTTAAAAGAAAGAAATGCTTTAAATATATCACTCTGTGTGTAATGAATCTATATATATAATATATGCGTTTCACTTTTTTCATTGAATTACTGAAATAAATTACCTTTTTGATGATATTCAAATTTTTTGAGATGCACCTTTATTTCTTCATAATTAAGTCTGTGTAAATTGTTTCTTATCTCTCAAGCCCCAGTGGAATGAGTGAGAGGTCTAACCCCGGAAACACATTGGCTTTGTTTACAATATTCCTTCAGATTTTACATTGGAATCATTTCCATCTGGAATTTTTAAAATCACAGTGTGGCCTTTCAATTCCATATTTGCAATAAAAAACTGACAGGGAATAAAAGAGGAGTTCCACCGAAAAATGGAACTTCCTCCTAACCCACTCCTCGCCCCCTTACATGCCACATTTGGCATGTAATTTTTTTGGGGGGGGAGTGGGGGCTTTAGGAGAAAGGGACTTCCTGTCCCACTTCCTCCTTCCGCCGAGGGACTGGAAAGGCGATTAGCTTAATCGCCTTTTCACAGCCCCTCCCTGTAGGCGAGCGCCTGTCCAATTGGACGGCGCCGTGCCGCTCGCGCATGCGCACTGCCGCTCGCGCATGCGCAGTGGGTGCCCGGCCTTGAAGCCGAAAGCTGGCACTGCCGGGTGCCCACACTAAGAATGAAGACGCCGGCCGGCGAGGGGGGGCGAGGAGCGGAGCCCCGGTCGGCGCGTCGCTGGAGCCGTGGAGCAGGTAAGTGTCAGTTTATTAAAAGCCAGCAGCTACACTTTTTGTAGCTGCTGACTTTTAATAAACTTTAAAAAAAAGGTGGAAAACCCCTTTAAATTATTTTCTGCATTATCCAAAAAAACAACAACTTTTGGCTTTAGATATACCATACTTTCATTATTAGTATTATCCTACTAAACAGGTTAGCAGTTTAGGGACACTAAACACCTACACTATAAAAAGGTAAAGCATAATTATATTTATTTAGTTTTATGTAATTTTACTTCATAAACTGTATGTATGTACTGTATATAGCCAATGTGCTAGGCGCACTGTACTTTCAACAAGAAAACAAAATACAATATATATAAAAAAAGAGGCTTGTTGATTTGGTTTATTTCATAGGTTATTGCATGAATTTTCTAGCTGTTAACATAAGCATTCATGTTTTCTTTTTGTACATTGTCAACTGTTTGCTGTTTTCTGTAGCTATATTTCACACCTTATTAAATCAGATTGCCTGAGATTTGACCTGTGTACGCCTGATTAAGTTTACTATCTCATGCACTGTGTTATTTCTATTAAAGCCAGGTGTGACATCTTAGGCACTTAGGAGAAGCCTGGGTTGTGCGCACTGATTATGTGTAAACTATGCTATGCAAGTGGCTTTTCAAGAACTGCAGGATTAGATTTCATAACCACATGGACCTCAGGCTTCCCTTGTGTTTCTATTAAATCGTCCAAAATCCCATTCTTCAAATTTGTCGAGCTCAATGCACACGTGTTTTCCTGCAGATTAATGCAACTTTTTAGATGTTAAGGTCCATTACTCTTTGATCCGTCGGTTTCAGCTATAGCGGCCTGACTTGTTATTTTGGGTTTTGTGTTGCTTGAGATAAATTTTCGGCTGTTGATTTTTTTTTCCATTTCCTTGAGAGGCAATCCCATAGGATTGGACGTTCCATGGACACATATAGCTGGGAAAGAGATGTGAGGTCATATCTTATTATGCCTGCAGCTTCCTGGATGGATAATAGCTGATTCGTTCACACAGTCACTTTTTAAAAATCATATTCAGAACAAATAATAAACGGGTTTAATCAGGTTAGATCCTCAGAGAGTCAATAAATAAGCACATTTAGAAGAGAATCAAGATTTACACAGCTGGAAGCGTTAAACAATGTAGCATCAGTAGAGAAAGCCTCGCTCCACCAAATACCTGACCCAGTGCATGAACCCAACTTTCCTGATTATTGAGTAGTAACCTCATTAAACCGTCCGGGGATCAGTAAACCTCGCTGAGACCTTTACAAAAATCTGATTAATGATTCAGTGCACCTGTAGGTATAGCACGGTCCTACTAGCTGAACCTCTACCTTCTTGCCAATAGAAAGGGCCTTATTTTGCTGACTCTAAGGTCATTATTAACCACAGATAAAATATTACATAATGGCCCAGTTCACCTATAAGTGATATTTCATTTCAGGACTGAATTTGCCTTGCATAAACACTCACCTGCATCTTATATCTCTCAAATCTTTGTCAACAATATCTCTGCAGCTGCTTTTAGATCTGCTTACCTATTTTGACCATTCCAAAGGGGTCATGCAGTGTCAGCAGAAGACATGCGACTAAATTACTTGGATTTGTAATGGCAGTGGATGGCAGAACCAAGAACTCAAATAATGAGACTACCTGTCAGAAAAGGGTACTCACTAAGGCCGAGATGCAGAGAGCAGCTCACTCTTGCGACTAAGCGCACTCCAACCCCTGGAAATGGGACAGAGGGTGGATGGCTGGGCAGGACTTGCTTGAAGGTCACAGAAGACAGGTACAGGATCTGATGGTGCTCAGAACTCAGCTGGTGTAGTTGTGCAGAAAGTCCAGAGCAGGCCGGGGGTCACACACCCAAATGGAGGGAAGTCCAAAGGCAAGCAGAGGGTCAAGTACTGGAGACTGGAGGTAATCCGGGTCACAGGCAAGGCGGTCAAGTGCAGGAGGCTGGCAGCAAAGTCCAGGTCACAAGCAGAGGGTCAAACACAGGAGACATCAGTGAAGTCCAATAAGCAAGCCAAGGGTCAGGTCAGGAGAGATCAGGGTAGTCAAGAGGCAATCCGGGTCACAGCAGTAGATCAGGCAGGAAACAGGAAACAGCAACTTGAAACACAGGAAGCTGAAGACAAAACAGCAATTTGCTGGGGGATTTGCTCAGCTTTTATAGGCAGCCAGGATGTCATGTGACATGCTGAGCAGATTGAGCTGTTTATTTCCCTGACACTACCCCATTGCAGTCACCTGAAGGGAGATTCAGTCTTCCAGTGTCCCCTCAGCCTAAAATGATAAGAGTGGGGTTATCATTTAAGCTGGCCATACATTATACAATTTTGTTGTTCAATTTCCTTTAGATAAACATTTAACTATGTAGTGCAAGGGCCTGCCAGATTGCATACAAATTGAAAGTGTTTAGGTTTGACCTCATATTATATGGTTTTGGAAAATTGTACAAGAAAATTGTCCAACATATGGACAGCCTTAGTAAAGTACTATAGAATGCATTGACCTTATACAATAACCCAAGCAAGCAATCAGATATAATGTTTTTCCAACTATAATAAACTCAGCCTAGGAGCACTGAAATGTGCTGTTTTATATAACTGAAGGATATATACAGGTGGTAGAAACAAGATATTGCTGTTACAAAGTTAATGGTAGGGGGTTAGACCAATGATCATGCCTCTGTGCTAGTAGCAGATAACAAGCTGCACTTTACATCTTTCAAACTACTTTCTTCTGCTTTGACCACTTGTGTCTGCCTTCCTAGGCTTATTAACCACTTAAGCCCCAGAGGATTTGGCTGCCAAATGACCGAGACACTTTTTGCGATTCGGCACTGCGTTGCTTTAACTGCCAATTGTGGGGTCGTGAGATGTGGCTCCCAAACAAAAGTTATATCCTTTTTTTCCCACAAATAGAGCTTTATTTTGGTGGTATTTGATCACCTCTGCGGTTTTTATTTTTTGCACTATAAACAAAGAAAAAGGGCAAACATTTTTGAAAAAAAAGCAATATGTTTTACTTTTTGCTCTACTAAATATCCCCCCAAAATATATAAAAAAAATATATAAAAAAAACATAATTGTTTCCTTCTTTTTATTCCGATTTGTATTCTTCTACATATTTTTGGTAAAAAAAAATTCAATAAGCGTATATTGATTGGTCTGCACAAAAGTTATAGCATCTACAAAAAAGAGTATGGTTTTATTGCATTTTTTTTACTAGTAATGGCAGCGATCTGCGATTTTTATCAGGGCTGCGATATTGCGGCGGACACACCAGACACTTTTGGCGCTATTTTGCGGCTTTTGTCATTTATACAGTGATTAGTGCTGTAAAAATGCACTGATTACTGTGTAAATGACACTGGCAGGAAAGGGGTTCACCACTAGGGGGCGATGAAGGGGTTAAGTGTGTCCTAGGGAGTGATTCTAACTGTGTGAGGGCTGAGCTACCTGTAACACGACACTGATCGCTGCTCCCGATGACAGGGAGCAGACGATCTGTGTCCTGTCAATAGGCAGAACAGGGAGATGCCTTGTTTACAACGGCATCCCACATTCTGCCACCCCGTCACACGATCACGGAACACCAGCTGACATTGAGTCTGCGGGTCCCGCTGGCACAGTCTCGGAGCCCGCGGCGGGTGCAGATTCGAAGCAACGTTGCTGTACGTTGCTTTGCCTGCCTGTGCCATTCTGCCGACATATATCTACGTTAGGCAGTCAAATTACTCACATAATTTGTAATAAAAACATCTTTGCCATTCTGAAGCTTCCTTTCAACCACTTTGCATATTATTTTATATATACTGTGATTCTGTACTTGCCAAATATGCCGCAGAAATCTCCCTCCACTGAGTCTGGCTGCATCCATTTTAACTGTGGGCAGCTGAAGCTGCTGCCTGCTCACTTCCTGGATTTACACAGACACACAGAGGCACACCTCCAGCTCTGCAGCCCTGCAGCTCTCATTGGCCCTCTTATGACTCACCCCCCCTCCCTCCTGGGCAAACTCTCACAAGAGAGTTGCCCAGCGCTGCGCAAACTGTTGGCGCTATATAAATCCTGTATAATAAAAGAGTGAGAGATAGAGCGGTGCATGATGTCATAAGCCTAGACTTTTTACCAGACAAGGAACAGGAAGTGGACTTTATAAGGTATTTACTGGCAGAAAAAAAGAAAAAAATGTATCCAAAGTTAAAACAACAAGGGCAGAAGATTTAATAGATGGAAAGTTGAAAAAATTACTAAAGGTCCGCTTTATCTTTGTCTATTTTGGTGCCATAAGCATCTCTGAATAACATAAACCACATCTGCCATATCAATCCTTCTCGACTTTAAAAGTTGTGTGGAAATATAAAGCCTTGGATATATCAACTACGTCACAAAGTGAAAGCACAGGCTTCAGATACAGTGAGCACCTATCAGCCACGGCCTTCTGACCCGACCTTTTCACCTGGATTGGGCCTAATCCTCATGCATGGAAAGTTATGTACAATTGTTTTCAGTGGATTTTCTCCTCTCTGTATACTTGCAGTATGTTTTTTACCAAAAAATCTGCTTCTTATCTGTGATTTCCAACAAGCGCACCTTTTAAAGGGATGTGTGGTATTCCAATATGTTGTACACGTGTTAAAGTGACTCTGTTGATTTCAATGAAATCTTAATATTGGTTCCCTGCGTAAGATAACTGGACAGTCCTTGCAGCTCCGCAGCCTCCAGCATAGTCTTCCCCTCACTTTGGCTAAATTGTGCATGACAGAAAGTGTTTATTGTCTCTAATGGAGACACAAACTGAAATAAAAACCTGACATTTAGGACACCCCTGAAAAATAAGTTTTTCCTGGAGTTAATCTTTACACTAAGTGGAAAATGCTACTTTGTCTATTTTTTGAAAGATTGCATTTGCAAGCTCGGTTTTCTTAACGGTGAATTCTCTTACAAGTTCCGGCCTTCCACTATCACACATACTGTAAAGCTGGCCATACACATATCATCTTCTTTCATTCAGCCTGTGGGCTGAACAAAACATAGCTAACAACATGCATTAATGAATCCCCCTGCCGGCTATTGTATTCTAAAAGCTTACGCTTGATTTGATGCAGGTGCTATTTGGGTAACAATTTTCCAACAAGCTGCTTCAACAAAAGTCCATTGAACAATCAATATTTGTAGATTGGAGAAGTACCGGCTGGGCCATACACAGCTCAAATGTTTGCTAAGTTAACAGAAATTGATTAAGCTCTATATGACCAGCCAAGTTGGACATCCAGTTGATGCATTTCTGCCTAAGGATCATTTTTTTTTCATTCAAGCGGAGATTGAACAAAAACAATGACTTGATTCCCACATCCAAACACTCACTGTGGATGAGGGAATCTTCCCCTCTGAGCTATTGTATTCTGACAGCAGGGAGACTTCCCTGCCATCCCAAAACACTGTTTAGTAGCCATGTGCATTCATTTTCGTCTGAATTTTAGGGATTTTCACGTTTCTTTTAACAAACGATAACGATCCGAAATCCAAAAGATCCGACATAAAAAATGCTTTATTTTTGTTTTGTTGCGACAACAGTTCGATATAGATAGGAGATTCGACATGACGGTGACAATAGAGATCTGTGTCTATCGAACCTTCGGTTGAATGTACCAAACCTAACTCTATTAGTCGAAGATTATTCTACATAGAGAGAAAAGATTTGACATAGAGAGAAAAGATTCAACATAGAGAGAAAAGATTCAACATTATAGAGACACAAAGATTCGACGAAGCAGCTAAAAACATACGATCACCGTGAGCGGACATTTATGATCAAATGCTTCGCCCATAGGCTATAGAAAAATTCTAGTGTTAGTTGACTAGTAATAATAATAAATATAATTATTACTAGTCATACAACATTAGAATTCTACTATAGCTTGTGGGCTGAGCATTTGACCGGAAATGTACGATTGCGACTTCGTCGAATCTTCTTAGAATATTCAACAGACACCATAAGCCTTCAATTGACAGATTCGACCTTAATTAATTAGGATTTTCAGACAAATGCATTTTCTACGTAACAAAATAAATAAAAACAAATTTTGGGAATAACTAAATAAATGTATATTTTGGACGCAAACGAAATTCCGAAACAAAATATTTCAGTGTACTTTTAGTGCTGCCGGCTGTAGCTGGTGGTGCTGATCAAGAGCGGAGAATCTGATAGGGCGGTTGTGCAGAAGTCAGTCGGTAGATCGACTTTTGTACAATCTTCCTGCCCAGACATGGATCAAAATTCTGTCCGTTCCTGCTGAACCGACTGAATTTGGATTTTTGTTAACTGGCTTAACTTTATTTAAAACACTTTGGTAAATTAGGTCAAGTGACTAAAGTGTTTATAGGATTCTTATCAAGGCCCTAGTTGTCCTCTTTGGCCATTTGGTGAACTGTCTGCCTTTTACTGTATGTACGCTAGTCAGCAATAACAATGCACACGCTGTCTTATTATAACGTCAACATGTTTTTCTGTATCGTTGAGGAAATGAATGCTTGTGTTTGCTCTTGCAGGTTCTGTGGATACAATAAATCTGTGCACAGCCCGGATGAAAAAAGACTCCACTTTGGAAATGGTCACTGTAAGTGTTGTGATTTATAAGGTCCATTTAACACCGATCATGTCTGAAGAGTGCATTCTTATTTGTATTCTGTTAACTAGAGCTCTTTACTCAATCGCAGAGATGGATGTGAAGGAAAGAAAGGGTACATTTACACATATGTGACACCTATTGGTTATTTTACTTATTGCAATATTGTAAGGAGAATAATGAGGTGACATCCTGTATATTTCATAAGGCATGCTTCACCAAGATTTAATCAGAAAGTCACCAGAACATTTTCTACTTTGTTGTCTGCTGAAAAAGAAAATTACATTTCTCTTAAAGGGAAACTATTGTGTACTTTTAGTGTGTATAATTTGTATTATTATTATTTTTACCTTAAAGTGTGTTCCCAATTTTTCACTTAAATTGGGATAACACCTACCGTACTTTATATTTGTTACATGTTCCCAATAACATAATGTAAAAAAACATAAAAATTGACTGCATATAGTTTGCTTGTTTATAAATCCCACCTAGCTTGCCCCTTCTATGTAATGTTAATAATACACTGCTTTTTTAGCTATCGTAATGTCAGGTGGCAGGGGTGAGCTTCTTGATCATGTGCCCACAGGCTGTCACATATTTAGAAGCTGTCAATTGTAAAACAAAAAAAAGTTGTCTCTGGCAGATCTCATTATCAGTTGTAAGATTTAAACCCTGTCTGTCCTATTTCACTAGCTTCCTGTGTTTTTTTTTTTTGTATCCCCTCTTGCCTTGTTGACTGTGTTTGCCTCAAAATATTTAAACACATGTCCAGGAAATCCAGAGTTGTCCTGCTTCAATCTGCCAATCAGCCACCACACGCCATATCCCACAACCACCAAATTCTTTACTTACCTCATCAGGGGGCTTGTTGTCTTTTCTGGGTTCTTGCAGCCACCAGACCTCGGATAATTTGCATGCATCGTGGCAGATCGTTAGTGGACCAGCTGCAAGAGCAAGGAATAGACAACCAGTTCCCTGATGATGCTCAGTAGTTCATGCACTCTAAAATATCGCAAAGGCCTCCTGGGATACATGACATTAGTTTCCCCCCGGAAGCTGTAGTTGAATATCATTCTTGCCTAGCTAAGAGGAATACAATAGTATCCCTTCCCCACACCCACTGGTTGGAAAGTGAAGGAGCAAAAGGTGATTGATAAGGCCTCCTGTTTTCTCTGCTCTTTCCTCCAATTAGCGTAATTATTTTTGGCATCTTTGCATACAGCTTACCTCATTTGCTCCCAGGGAAGCACCTCCCTCTCACAGCTAAAGTTATGCAATACAGGGAGTTAAAAGAGACTGGAATTAAGTCAAATTCAGGTATTTGCACATCCATTTAACGATTTATTAAAGAGGATCTTAACCCTGTTTGAAAAATACAAATACTGTAGCTGCTGACTTTAAAAAAAAAGGACAGTTACCTGTTCAGGGGTCGAGTGCTGACCTCAGCCGATGCGGTATTCCACCGGTCTTCAAGTCCCTGACACTGGCATGTTTTGTCTGGGCAGCTGGCTGGAACTCCTTTGTGCATGTGCACACCGTGCTGTGCTTTGTAAATGGTCGTGGGCAGTGAGGGGGAGACGAGCTTTCAGTAGATGTGCCGCAATGATCCGCCCGGGAGTGGGAATGGGTACCTGCCAAAACCAGGTACCTGTTCCCCGCCCCCAAAAAATGTGTCAAATATAGTGGAGGGAGGTGAGAGGAGGGCATACAGAGGAACTTCTCCTTTGGGCTTAAGTTTCGCTTTAAAGACAATAAGGCTGTATTAATTTGTGTCTTTTAGAATTTTTTTATTTGCCTGGTGTTTAACTTCAAGTAAAGAATTTTGTGGAGGGACTGTAATAGTGATGATGTTGTTTCTTCGTAATTGCAGTTTTTTCTTCCCGTTTGGTAAATATCTGGTTCCAATTAAACAACAAAAAACACTTTAAAATTACGAAGAACAAGCTGAAGATTTTGTTAATTCCATAAACAGATAGAAATAGGGAAAAGCCTCTAGTACATTAAACGTACAAAAAACAAAGGGGTAGGTACCATCATCCAGATTAATTAGAAAATTGGAAACCAAAATTAATTCCCCAGACTAATCTCCGAAAGTAAGGAAATGGACTATCTCGGTACCAGGTAGACACAATACATGATTTGAGTAAACATGTTATTTTATTCATAAAAAAAGATAAAAAAACATGATATCCATCATACATAAGGATATCATATTTAGTATTAAAACGACAATACAATAAAAGTACATGGGTGTCTATATATATATATTGCTGATACTTAATGTGCTCCAAAGATGGAAGCAAAGATAAAGTAGGTCCTCACAGGACATGTGGTCCTCTACATGTTTCACAGTTGATTACCGCTTCATCAGGAGAAAAGATGTCCCTTAGTTCCATAGTTTACACTGACATACCAGGTCAGTGTTACATTTAGATTTAGCTGAATTTATATTTACATTGCTATGGTTTTCTTGCTCCCTTCCCTGTCTTTCCTTACCTTTCTTCCCTCCCCCTTTTTTTCCCTTTTCCCTTTTTCTCTCTCCCCTCTCCTTTCCCCCCCCCCTTTTGTTCTAGACATTTTTCTCCTGATAAAGCGGTAATCAACCGCAAAATATGTGAGGATCACATGTCCTGTGAGGACCTACTTTATCTTTGCTTCCATCTTTTGAGCACATTAAGTATCAGCAAAATATATGTATAGACACCCATGTACTTGTAATGTATTGTTTTGTTTTGAATACTAAATATACTGTCTTTATGTATGTTGGATATCATGTTTTTTATATTTTTATATGAATAAAATAAATGTATTGTGTCTACCTGGTACCGAGATAGTCCATTTCCTTACTTTCGGAGACTAGTTTGGGGAACTATCTCCGTTTCCAATTTTTCTAATTCCATAAACAGACCAAAAATTTGAATAATGTGTCTCTTTGCACCGGGAGGCTGATACAGATGGATGTGTAAGCTGTCTGAATGATTATTACTGCAGTGTAGTTAGAACAGGCTTGATTACCCAACTGTAACATGTGGCTTTCAACCACGTGCCTTTCACATTGATTAGATCATTCAGATCAGTAACAATGGCTAATGAAATGGTCTATTATATGGAGAGATGTTTTTACAATAATTAGTACTTCCCTTCCCAGCTGATTCATATTGCAACTGGTCATCACTTGAAAATCCAGCAGGCTTGGGAAAGCTGATAAAAGCATCACAATGTAATACAACGTCCAATAATCCATAGCAGCCAATTAGATGTTAGATTACTGTAGCCAGAATAGTGGATAATGATGATATTCATGTTCTGTATGAGATGGGGTTAGTCACTTTAAAGAGAATATGTTCTCTGTAAGGTTTGCCTTAAAGAGAATATGTTTCTTTTGTCATTCAGGGCAAAATGATAGGTTCTCTTGAAAGCCCTTCCAGTGTGGCCAGGTTCACACCTCCCATGTTAAATAGTTACATAGTTGATTAAGTAAAAAAATGACACAGGTCCATCTAGTTCAAACATGTGTATGTGTGGATGTGCTTTTTATCCTTATTGGCGTTCAAATATTCACATATTTTCACTGCTCTAACATTGAAGAACCCATTGTGCAATTTAAGATTATACCCCCTTTTGTCCAATTTGATTAATGGTAAAGAGGTTATTGTAGTTTATATAATCACCTTTGATGTATTTGCACATTGCAATCATATGTGCATTGGTGCACAACAGCGCTATTTATTTTAAATGACACCCCAGTGCACTAAGGCAACACACGTGCGCTGCAGCTACCATGTGTTTCATTCCCTTGAAATAGCATCATTGATTTTGATGTAGCACACCCCACATAGGACCTGCAGATGAAAGGGATCCCCCACTCCTGCACAGGCAGGCATACCAAATCTTCACAGGCA
Source organism: Rana temporaria (assembly GCF_905171775.1). Taxonomy (NCBI): domain Eukaryota; kingdom Metazoa; phylum Chordata; class Amphibia; order Anura; family Ranidae; genus Rana; species Rana temporaria. The sequence continues at coordinate 473,237,192 of NC_053490.1, read as the reverse complement.
CAAAACAGTCCATTTGTCTTTGTTGTTTATTAGGGGGTTAACAATTTGTATAGGGAGAAGTTATGGGATGCCCACTTGACTTCAGCAAACTTCAGGGACAACTTCCTATATACAGTCTCCTCTTCACTTTCCTCTTGCACACTCTTGGTCTCTGTTGGTACACTCCTGGGGGAACTTAGCATTCTCCCTGTCTGTTCAGTAGTGGTCTATTACAGGCAGGAACTCATAGTCCCTTTTGCATGGAACTCTTCCTTTTGCTTCCTTTGTGGTCACTCTTTCCAGTACCACCTCTTCTGGCCCTGCCAGGCCACCTAGCAGCAGCTGCCTCTTTCACCAGCCCTACTGGCTACCTCTTCACAACAGTCCACCCATCTGACTCTTCACTAGCCCACCCAGCTAACTCTCAGGAGATCTCTCAGGGGAAGGACTAAAGACTTAAGCCCACCGTTGTATTAAAGGGAGATTGACTACATGTGGCAGTCCCCCCCCCCCCCATTTGTTGGTCCTCACCAGTGTTGAACTACTCACCCTGTCCTCTCATTGCTTCCGCTCCTCCAGTAAAGATTTCTCCCTTGTGTCTTTGGCAGGATCTCTCCAGCACCCAAGCCCCAAGTCAACCCCCCAAACTAGGGGGATACCCCTTAGGGTCACCGACAGCCTCCTCAACACTGTATCTCCATCTTCCCTTTGACTGCCCTGCTGGCATGGCCCATGTATGTTTATAAGGTAAACTCAGTCCCCTGCCAGCCCACTACTGGGGACTCCTCCTAACTCCTACCCACTAAATTTAGACGGTTCTCCAACTTTACAGACACCAGGGGGAGGCACCAGAGGGCTGCCAGGTGAGTCATCCAGCTCTGAACTCTAATAACCCTGACCTAATTACAGACTAACAAATGTACAATATGAATCAGAGTATAGTTTGCCTATTCTACACACTACATCTATCACACACTAGAGGGTGCTACATTAGTCTTGCTGTGGTGCTTCGGCAGTTCTTTCAAAATAAATGAGCTGCCTAACACAATGTGTGTTGATACACAATGGTAATGTGCCTGCATTACCACAGAGATGTATATCTTGCCTGATACTCATTATTGCAGCACCCACTGCTCTGTACTTCCATTGCGTCAAACGAGGAGTATGCAACCTCGTGGACCTTTCTATTTTTTTTACAATTTATATTTTTTTCTGACCACTGAGATTACAGCTATTGCTCTACATCCAGCATTTCATCGCTGGACCTCCGTGTCCCCGATCCTGCAGCTGCTGAGTCATTTGCAGCTGCTCAGCCCATCCTCCTCTCCTCTTGTCTAATTATGGAAGGCTTCATATTATGTAAAACCATTCACAAATTCACCAGGACAAGTCGCAGCATCCTGCCCCGCTGTAGGCTGCCTTTTCTGATTCTTCAGTCCTCCTCTCTACCATCTGAGCTATCGAAGAGTACGCTCTGTAGGCTGCCTTTTAAAATCTATGGCAGGCTGACGCTGGACAGAGCTGAACATTGTCTCTATGCTTTCAGAAACAAAGGTCCAGAATGCAAGTCTTCTGCGTTCCGAAGCTTCGTCCCTGAATGTATACGTACCTAAAAATGGGTGCAACTCGGTACAGCTATGTCACAGCCTGCTACAGACTTTGATAGGCTGCACCAGGGCTGGGTACACTAAAACACCAGGGGGACACACAGCTCCTAGATGGTGCCATGTGCATGGGGCCTTAAAGGAATAACACCATTTTCTAACACTGCACCGCAGCTGGACAGCGGAGTATAAATAAGGCATTAGAAAACCATGTGAAGTAAACTATAATACAGTTCCCATGTTTTCCTAATTCATGGGAAACACATTTAAAGAGTATTGATATGAACTGGCTCATAAATGTATCTAACCTGGAAAAAAAAAGATGATGTCACGGGCAAAACCTTATAATCTTCTCTGAGACAGCCGCGTATTATGACAACTGCATTTGACATTTGAAACGTTTAAAAAAAAAATCTTTAGATTTAAAAGCCCAAAATGTCTTCTGGCTGTAAAAAGACTTTGGCAGGAAAAATGCTTTCTAAGCATCACTTTATCAGATTTGAAAAGCTCATAAAAGAAGTGTTTCCACACTTGTGTAACTAGTGCTGTTTGATAAGGTGTTTCTGCTTCAAAGCCATGTAAAGCTCAGGAATTTTAACACCTGTAATTGGGGTCTAAATATAAGTAGCTCTCATATATTAATCAAGCTTTACGGAGTGTAACTTGTGAAGTCTTAGACTACTATAAACAATCTCCCATCCTCTCAGCTCATTTGTTATAGTAAACAGGTCTGTATTAGTTACTTGTTAATTTACCGTCAAAATAAATACTTTGTTGCTAAATGAATGTGTAAAGCGATTATATTTTGGGGGGGTAACAGAACCATAAACAGTCAGACTTTAAGAACAACTGGTGGCAAGAAATCCAAATTGCTTTTCTTGAGTGTGGCATGCTTGGGATCCACTGCAAACAGTTTTTTCAACTGAGGCCCCGTACACACGACCGAGTTTTTCGGCAGAATTCAGCCAGAAACTCGATCGGAGCTGAATTCTGCCGAGAAACCCGGTCGTGTGTACACTTTCGGCCGAGGAAGCCGACGAGTTCCTCGTCGAGCCAAATAGAGAACATGTTCTCTATTTCCTCGTTGTTCAATGAGGAAAGTTGGCTCGCCGAGATCCTCGGCGGCTTCACACAGAACTCGACGAGCAAAACGATGTGTTTTGCCCTTCGAGTTCCTCGGACGTGTGTATGGGGCCTTAACCAAAGGTGCTGTCTGTTCCTTTCCCCATGGAGAAAAGGTAAAGATTTTAGAACACGTGCTGACAAAAGTTAGTCTGCAGTTGTGGAAAGTAGAAAGACGTAGACCAGTGTTGCCAACTGTCTGTATTTTTATGGACAGTTCGTAAAAATGGGCACTTCCCCCCTGTTTGTAAATGTCCGTGGTTGCGGGAATGTGCCAGTAAAAATAGCCGAGATCAATTCGGCTTGGAACTGCGCATGGAGATTGGAGGCAGGGGGTGATTGGAGGCAGGGGGTGATGGTGGCTGCGGTGGCACCACAGAGGGGGATGGAGACAAAGGGCAATGGAGGAAAAGGGCAATGGAGGCAGGGGGAGATTGGAGGCGGGGGTGTTAGTGGCAGGGGGTGATTGGAGGCAGGGTGTGTTGGTGGCACCGCAGAGGGGGATGGTGGCACCGCAGAGGGTGGGGGATAGAGACAGGGGTTGTTGGTGGCACCGCAGAGGGGGATAGAGTCAGAGGACGATGGAGGCAGGGGGCCTGGGGGAGATTGGAGGCAGGGGGAGATTGGAGGCAGAGAAAGATTGAAGGCAGGGGGAGATTGTGGCACCGCAGAGGAGGGTGAAGGCAGGGGGTGTTGGTGGCAGAGGGGGATGGAGGCAGGTGATGTGAATAATTTGCCCTTATTATATCGAAAATAATTTATTTTTTATTTATTTTTACCTTAATATCTACCTTAAATCACATTGCTATTTGCCTAGTGTACTTGTTTGTAGCCTAAATACTGTAATTTGCACCTAAAAATGTAATTTAGTAACTTTTGTGAAATGCCAGTAAAAACGTGGCTGTGTCAGTAAATTTTCGGGTGTTGTGCCTGTAAATTTCAATCTGGTAGGTTGGCAACACTGATGTAGACAAACTCTTTTTTTGTAAAATACACACATATAGCCGGATTCAGAGAGACGGGAGCATCTTTAGTTAGGCGTAGCGCATCTCATATGCGCTACGCCGACGTAACATTGAGAGGCAAGTACTGTATTCACAAAGCACTTGCTCCCATATGTATGCCGGCGTAACATAAATGGGCAGGCGTAAGCCCGCGTAATTCAAAGTAGCAAGGCAGTGGGCGTGTTCTATTCAAATGAATCGTGACCCCATGTGAATGCATGGCCGAATGAACGGCGCATGCGTGCGCATGCTCAGAATCACATCGCAAATACTCCTTAAGAAACGACGGCGCAATGCGTACGACGTGAACGTCACTTACGCCCAGCCCCATTCACGTACGACTTACGTAAACGACGTAAAATCCGACGGCACTTCCGACGTCCATACCCTAAATGACTTAGACCAGCTATTTGGTGGTTTAACTTTACGCCGGAAAAACGCCTTACGTAAACGACGTAGATTAGAGCGACAGGTGCAAGTACGTTCGTGAATCGGCGTATCTAGCTCATTTACATATTCGAGGCGTAAATCAACGGAAGCGCCCCTTGCGGCCAGTGTAAATATGCACCCAAGATACGACGGCGTAGGAGACTTACATCGGTCGTATCTTGGCAAAATTCAGACGTATCTAGTTACCTGAAAACCGCGCATAGATAAGACAGCGCACATTTGGACTTTCAACGCCGTATCAGTAGATACGTCGGCGTAAGTCTCTCTGAATCCGGCTAATAATACTTATCATCACAGTAAGGGCTGGCCCAAGACATTGTGCTGCCTGGGTCCATGAATGAAACGCAGCCCCCCCAAAAAGAAAAAATCATGCACATCCAGCAAAGAGGCATTTCCATAAAGCAAAGAGACATTTCCATAAAGCAAAGAGACATCCTCAAATACTCAAATAGTAAAGAGACAGCCCAATCCAGCAGAGACATCCCCATATATTCAGCAAAGATGCATTTCCATAAATTCAACAAAGAGACATTTCCATAAAGCAAAGAGACATGTCCATATAGTAAACAGACAGCCCAATCCAGAAAAGAGACATCCCCATATATTAAGCAAAGAGACATGCACAATCCAGCAAAAAGACATGCCCAAAAATATCAGCTCAGCTCACAGGTATATGAATTGTGCAGCAACACGAAAGCTCCCCCCTTCCTCTTCACCGCCACGACCAACTACGCTCCAATCCTGGCTCAGTATTGCAACAGCAATAGTACTGCGGCAACAGCAGCCCTGCAATGGCGGCGGATGCTCCTGCTATTGAAGCCTGTGCTGTTCTGGGAGCACTAGAGGGAGAGAGCTTAGGGTCCTCAGGCAGTGCACCCCTGTTGCTGTCCCTCTTAAAGTGCCACCTGGGTCCCATTGACTCGCCAGGACCCATGGTAGGGCTGGTCCTGATCACAGTTCATTCCATTCGATCTTCAATGTCTTGCAGAGCTAGAGACACCCTTAGAATCTTCATAGTTGCAGAGATAGAGTGTCTGTTTTAAGGGCCGTACAAATGGCCCGAATATTGGGTGGTATTGGCCGGTTCAATAGAAACCGCCAGACATTCGTATGACATATGTGTGTATGACAGCCAGTCCAACAGAAGCGGGCCGAACACCCAAGGCATTACCGAAAAAGGTCTGTGGAACGGCATCCAATAAGCGCTCTCAGTCAATAGCTGAAAGTGTTGAGTGGTGTGTTCTGGCTAGTCCCCCAGTAAGAAAACAATAGCTCAGCGGGGGATATCGATGTGCTAACATTGGATTGTTAGTACAGGATCTCCTCCTGAGCTCTTCAGTTTTTATTTTTATTTTACATTAGTACATGTCCTCCATGGCAGTGCCTACCTACCCATGTAGCCATGCCATAAAAAAATAACAGGATTTTGATCCTATAGACTTCAGTGGGATTCGTTTTTTTTCATTGAAAAACTTAGTTTATTAAACCTCCTGTGAACCGAACTTTGCCCAGTTCACTCATTCCTATGGAGCAGCATTCAACGGCATGGGCAGCGTGAGAGGTGTTTACCATGTTTCTTACAGGGAGACCTTTTACTCACAATTGGAGTTTGAAGACAAAGATGCTTTAGTACCAGTTTTTATGAAAATATTTTCAATGTTAATTTTCCAAACCGTGGAAACATTTTAGAATGCATCTTCCTACAGAAAGATGTTTTTTTTTTAGTTAAAGTTATACAGCATTATCTCTTAAGTCAAGGACGCAAAGTTCAACCTTTGATGGATGCTGGCAGATCTCCGCTGTAGTATAATACAGATTTGCAGCTAATTAATATTGTCACCGGTATCAAGGTTTCTCAAACAGTCATTCCCCAGACAAAAAAGAGAAGTTATTCAGGATTTTCTCACAGGCGAGCCTGCAGCATTAATTATCCTGGCACAGCCAGCCTTGGTAATGATAGAACCACCTGGACACAAGTGAGATGATCTTGAAATGCAGAATTGGAAAGAATCTAGAGGACCGGAGGTGGGAATTCTCCTCATAAAACACCATGAATGTGACAGGTGGATTAGACTTTATTATGTCTGCTTATTACCTGCAATATGATATATTTACATTCTAAGGTCAGTTCAAAGTTTAAAAAATCTCAGATCTCATTCCTAAGTTATTATCACAGTGTAACACAATGCAAACACATGATTTTGTTATTTATAATTATTACCATTAGTAGTAGTAGTAATTATTTTAATTATGCTATCATCTTCTTTTGCATTGTACAGTGTGTAATGCCCCGTACACACGATCGGGTTTTAACCAAACTCACATCAGAATTCCAGAGGAATTCCATCAGAGGAAAAGAGAACATATCCGATGGAAAAACTCAGATGGGAATACACACGGTCGAAATTTCCGATGGAAAAAGTTCGTCTGACTTTTTCCATGGGAAATTCCGATAGTGTGTATGAGGCATAAGGGATCATTCACATCTATACGAATGTTCCCGACATGCATTAGGTTAATGCTACCCTTGCACCTTGCATAGACCCTTAATAAGCATCTATGCACAAAAATGTTTTACCTATACTCCTTTTGGCCAACGCAACATGCCGTTAAGAGCCCATTCACACAGGTCCGACTTTGGATCCGACTTCAGGTCGCCCCAAGTCGCCCCTAGTCACCTCAAGTTGTGCTGCATGAAGAAATCAATGTAATTGAATGGAGGCTTCTTAATGCACACTACTGCACTACTGCATGCGCAAGCCACGTTGTGCTTTATGAATGGTTCCCCAGCCTTCTGGGACATGGGACCTGTCCCAAGAGGCTGCGGGCAGGGAGGGGGCAAACTTTAATTTGGATCGCTTAGGCGATCTGAGTGGAAGTGGGATCGAGTACCTGTCAAACCCAGGTGCCTGCTCCCCTCAACAAAATATAATGTGCCAAAGATGGAAGATTAGTGGGGGAGGAGGCAGAAAAGTGGAACTTCTTATGGGTGAAGGTCCACTCTTAATTTGCAGCCCAGTAATTTTGAAGGAGTTGTCTAAAGCAGCAAGCCTCTCATAGGAGCTGACTATTTTCTCTGCTTATGATCCCTGCATGGCCCAGTAGCTCCAAGTAATTCCTAAAAGCTATATATTAAACAACACAATATTATGCAATTATGAATTCAACAAAGATCAATAAATAGATGTTTTAGCATAAATTGCTGAATTTGATTTGTTAGCAAAACTTAGATTGGCCAAAACACGTAAGTGTAGATATTTGTTTTATAGCCCGCTATGGTAGAATAAATATTGATGGGATTTGGATGGAGTGCTGGTCTTTTGAAACTCAAATAGCCTTGAATGGGGCCATACTCCTAGTGTCTACAGTCTCGGATTACGGCCTTAAACAAGTCTCCGAGGGCTTATTGTACAGGTGTAAAGAAATAATTGCAGAAAACCAACGTGGCACGTGGCAATAAATGGTGACACCCAAGGCTGTATTTTATTTGGGACACTGTCAGATCCAAGGATTGGCTGCACAGAAAAAAATAAAAAAAATAATTGAGGTGCCTTTTATGACTGCTTAAGTCTCTTGAATAGCATTTTTGGGAGATAATACTGTAATATAATAATATTAGAGAATATGTTTGTTTGCTGTATTATTATACTGTAAGAGAGACACATTTTCATTTTTTTTCCTCCTGTCAAGGGTTCTCATCTAATTTCTGGATCTAATTTACTAATATTATTGTTGTCACGAGTTTAGACGTGCAGTTCTGCATTTATTTATTTTTAGTGAATTATGTCAGGCAGATCAGCACAAAGTCAATAAATGCAGTAAAGACAAGCCGTCCTTTAAACTAAGCGGGCAGTTTCCCATAGTTTGCTCTACACAGAGGAGCACATAGAGCTGCAGGCACTGCAGCAATACTTAAAATCCCATGATTTCCTTTGAAAGAACTGTGGAAGTGTCTCACCTCCTCGGCTGCCCCCGTCTGAATAGCACCTCCTGCTTTTTGTTAGCCTGGGGGTGAATCATGCTACTAGAACGGAGAGGAAAATGATTGTGTTTGCACAGAATGAGCTGTAGAACAGAGGGGGCTTAACACATGTGCATGTGTTTATTATCTGTTATTCATGACAGACCCCATTTACGACATGTGTTGCCTCTAATTATTGGTGCAAAGAGATTACGGCCATTGTATCTCCGCTTCACCCAGCCTCTGGAGACGTGGTAGGGCTAGCAGTATAAGAAGGAAAGTGCATCGTGTGTAAGCTTATTTTCTGCAGCGTGAACTCCAAAATGAAGGCCGGTGTCAGGAGGACAATATCTGACCAGCTGTTTTTTATTTTTTCGACTCTTTGCATGGCACATTTAGCACAATCAAATTCTGTTGTAATTAGACACACACTTACCACGTCTTTATCTCTGCTTGTGAGCACACAATTACAAAATGTTCAAGGGATAGTCATTAAAACATGGTTGTTGTATTTCTAGAACATTGCGTTTAGTATACAAATCATAAAATAGATGATATGGCATTTTAAAAAGTATGTCAAATTTTCCTGACCAAGTTTCCAGCTATTGGTGTGTGGTTCCCTTCACATTCTCATTGCATCAATTTAATCTTTAAGGTGCACTCCAAGGCCGCGTACACACGATTGGTTAAACCGATGAGAATGGTCTGATGGACCGTTTTCATCGGTCCAAACCGATCGTGTGTGGGCGCCATCGGTTATTTATCCATTGGTTAAAAAAAAGCCAACTTGTTTTAAATGTAACCGATGGATTCCTAACCGATAGAAGAAAAAACGATCGTTAGTAGGCACAACCATCGGTTAAAAATCCATGCATGCTCAGAATCAAGTCGACGCATGCTTGGAAGCATTGAACTTCGTTTTTTTCAGCACGTCGTGTGTTTTACGTGACCGCGTTCTGACACGATCGTTTTTTTAACCGATGGTGTGTAGGCGCGACGGACCATCAGTCAGCTTCATCGGTTAACCGATGAAAACGGTCCATTGGTCCGTTCTCATCGGATTGACTGATCGTGTGTAAGCGGCATAAGACTGAAAAGTAAACCTTGAGATCCTTACATGGATTACAGCTTTTCTAATGAACAATGTTTTATTTTAAATGCCACTACATTCAATGACATATGTTCTTAAATCCAGTCTGTGTAGTATGACTCCTTGCTGACTTAGCAAAAAGGCAGCCTAAAGCAGTTCTTTGCCCTTTCAAATAAAAATAATTAAAAAGTCAGCCACTACAAATACTGTAGCGGCTGACTTTTAATAAAAGGACACTTACCTTGCAGGGATCCAGCGCTGTGATCACCTGAATCGCTTCTTCAGTGGTCTTCGGGTCCCTGGCCTGGAATATTTACTGTGGGCAGCTGGCTGCAGGGCTGCTGTTAACAATCACTTGGCCCATACAGCCTACCTGACAGCCCCCCCCCCCCACCTCCGTATATATTAAATTATAATTTTACTGAAATGCCATGGCTGAGATGCTATGCTTCGTAGCTTTGGCAGAAATGATACCCTTATCGATAAATACCCATTTCATTTAATAGCACTGCTCTGCAAGTGCCCCGCAACCATCTGCAAAGCATGCAGTTGTGGTGTACTAGTGTGGGGTACTAGTGTGGGGTTAAAGAAGGTGGTGAGGAAGCAATATTAAATATTTAGTCCTTCATTTTTTTTAATTATTTGTTAGATTATTTTTTTTTACATGTTTTTAGAATATACATTCTTTTTGGGGGGGGGGGCTTTGGTGAACTATCAGGGGTCTAAACAGAGAAAGGGACTGAGTACAGAGATTCATCAGTCCCTTTTTCTGCAGCCTGAGCTGCACTGGATCCACAAGTTTCATCAAGCTCAGCAGGTGTTGGGCCCCCATATGGGAGGGCTGGCTGTGATTCATTGCGGCTTCACAGCTGGCTACCCACTGCACATTCACAAGCAACGCTGTGCCTTGTGAATGGCCCCGCAAGATCCCAGAAGGTTGTGATGGAGGGGGGGGGGTAAGGAGATCTTCTGATAGATCACTGTGGCGTTCCACTTGGAAATGGTAGTGGGTACCTGTCAAAATTAGCATCAGCATCCGTTTTTTTTTTTTTTTTTGGGGCTTTTTACATATTTTGATGAAAAACGGATGTTAGCGGATCGGATGGTAAACGGATCATCCGCTAACGTCCGTTTTTCGTCCGTTCCGTTTTTTTGACGGAAGAAAAATAGGGTTTTCTTCCGTACAAAAAAATGGAACTTAACGCAGACGGATGCTAACGGACGTTACCGGATGCTCCTCCGCTAACGGACGTTAACCCATAGGGAAGCATTGCGGTCCGTTAACGGACGTCCAAAAAACGGACGAACGGAACGGACGTGTGAAAGAGCCCTAACATTTACTGTTTCTCCACCCTTCAGGAGAAGCCTTGTATTTTTATCAATGAATACAAGGCTTCTTCTGATTGGCCAAGATGAAAATCATAACCATGACCAATCAGAGGAAGCTTTGTATTCACTGCTAAAAAAAACAAAGCTTCTCCTAAATGGGGAAAAAAGTACGAAACCAAACTTTGTTTATATTCAGCAGCAGCTGGGAAGTCGCCCATACTGCTGCTGAAACACAACTCCAATTACTGTATGTAGCTAAGGCTACCACAGTCAATTACAACACATCTAGTGGCAACATCTTTCTGTAGTACAATTAGTTCTCTTTGGCCAGCTTGGCCCAAAAAATGATTTAAATTAAAATTAAGTATAGAATTCTACTTTAACTTTTTGCCACCCAAGTAACACATTTGTGCGGCAGCAAAAGGGTGGGCTTTATGACCTACATGTAATACATATTTGTCACTAGTTGGTCAATGTTTCTTTGTTGAGAGCACACTCACTGCTTTTTCCCAGCAGTGCCCACTAATGATCAGTAGCCAATGGGATCGGTTCCTGATCATGTGCCCACTGTGACAGCCAATAACAATGGTCACACAATTGCTGATCCTACCTGCCCTTGGGCATACAAACCCTATTAAAGGGGCTGTCAGGAGTGGGTAGGAAAGGATTAAAAACCAACTTTAGCTGTTAACACCAGACCATGCAAGTTATCCACTTGCCGACTGCGTCACGCACTTATACATCGGCAGAATGGCTTGGCTGGGTAAAGCAACGTACGCTTGAATTTCCAGCCGCGAGCTCCATGACCGCGCACGTGGGACCTGTGGACTCGATGTCCGCCGGTGTCCCGCGTTCGTGTCACGGAGCTGCAGAACATGGAGATGCCTGTGTAAACAAGGCATTTCCCTGTTCTGCCTTGTGGCAGGACACTGATCTACTGCTCCCTGTCATCAGCCGCAGTGATCAATGTCGTGTCACTGGTAGCACAGCCCCCCACAGTTAGAATCACTCCCTAGGGCACACTTAACCCCTTCCTTGCCCCCTAGTTGTTAATCCCTTCCCTGACACATTTGCACAGTATTCAGTGCATTTTATAGCACTGATCGCTGTATAAATGACAATGATCCCAAAATAGCATTAAAAGTGTCTGATGTGTCTGTCATAATGTTGCAGCCACAATGAAAAAAGGCAGATCAACGCCATTACTAGTAAAAAAATTATTTTTTATAAAAATGCCATTTAACTGTCCCCTATTTTGTAGATGCTATAACTTTTGCGCAAACCAATCAATATACAATTATTTAGATTTTTTTTTACCAAAAATAGGTATAAGAATACATATCGACCTAATATGAAAAAAAAATTATATCTTTTTTGTGGATATTTATTATAGAAAAAGCAAATTTTTTTTTTTTTCAAATATTTCGCAATTTTGTTTATAGCGCAAAAAATAAAAACAGCAGAGGTGATCAAATACCACCAAAAGAAAGCTCTATTTATGGGGAAGAAAGGACGTCAATTTTATTTGGGTACCATGTCGCACGACCGCGCAATTGTCAGTTAAAGTGACACAGTGCCGAATCGCAAAAAGTGCTCTGGTCAGGAAGGGGGTAAATTCTTCTGGGACTGAAGTAGTTAAGCTCTGTACAACTCTTTGTTGTGCATTATGTAGGGACGGTGTGATGCTTTGTTACAACATATGACACTGAGTACTTATTATTTAATGATTTAAACACTTCGGGGCAGATTCAGATAGAGATACGACGGCGTATCTCCTGATACGCCGCCGTATCTCCTGATACGCCGGCGTCGGTCGGATCTATGCGCCTGATTCATAGAATCAGTTACGCATAGATCTCCCTAAGATCCGACAGGTGTAAGTGACTTACACTGTCGGATCTTAGGTTGCAATTCCAGGCCGGCCGCTAGGTGGCGTTTCGTTTTTTTTACGCGACGAATATGCAAATGAGGATTTCCGCCGATTCAGAAACGAACGTTCCTGCACCGAGTTTTGCATTTTTTACGTCGTTTGCGTAAGTCGTTTGCGAATACGGATGGATGTAATTTACGTTCACGTCAAAACCAATGACGTCCTAGCGACGTCATTTAGAGCAATGCACGCTGGGAAATTTTACGGACGGCGCATGCTGCTATATACAGTAAGCCATAACCTTCATAAACAGGAACCTTCATAGTTTAAAATAGACAGTCGATATACTGGCATCATTCAGCAGAAAATTGATGTCTGTGTGGGGATGTTGCATTATTCACATCGTTCTAGTATATAAAGTAGAAGTATAGGAAAATACTAAAATTTGCTAAATCAGGCAGTCCACCAAAATCAAAAAGACTGCCCTCTCGGAATCCACAAAACCTCCTGCAAAGTTATGTAAATACCTATTGATCCTGTCATCCTAACAGATGAGGTATTTCTTCTGTCATTAGGGTGCTAGCGCTCAGCCTGTCTTTGTAAAAGCACATCTGATAGCACTATAGTGGTATGCTGGGATGCATGGCGTGGGCATAGTTGCCTAGTCCACTGAACTTTAAGGCTGTCCATGCATGTTCAATTCTCTTGTACAATTTTTCTTTAGATTTACCTTAAATTATGTAGTGAAAGGACATGCCTAGTTGGATACAATTGAAAGTTGTTTAGTTTTGACCTCATATTATATGGTTTTTGGTGAATCTAAATCTAAAATTTTCTACCAGAAAATTGAACATGTATTGCCAGTCTAAGTCTCCCATAGATGGATCAAATCTCAGCTGGCTCAGCAGGTACTGGCCGAGGTTCGATGCATCTTTTGGGAGTCTGGTTGTAGCCAAGTCAATCCATCTACCAAGCCTGTCGGATTTTTTACATGTGACCACTGCTGGCAGCTATAGCCGCTAGCAGCAATCATTGTGTTCTGTCAGCTATGAAGGTTCTCTATGGCTATGCATCCCCCCCCCCCAGCAGAATACAATAGCACTGCGGGAGGAATTCCCCCATCAACACAGATTGTGTTGATGGTGGAATCGAGTGGTGAAAGTAAAAAAATAAAATGAATCAACAGAACAAAGAGCTGTATGCTGCCTATTCTTGGGTGAAAACATTGCTAAGTAGACCCCTCAGTGTTCTGTTTAAAGGATCTCTCCTTCCAAATCTGGTATATCAGTTCTGATAGACTTGGGTGGGGTAAATGACTTAAAGCGGCGATCCACCCATTTTTTTTTTAAAAGACAGCAACTACAAATACTGCAGCTGCTGACTTTTAATACATGGACACTTACCTGTCCAGTGAGCCCGCGATGTCCTCAGCCGAGGCCGAGCAATCGCTCATCTCTGCCCCCGCTGCTTTTTTTTGGTGAGGGAATCAGGAAGTGAGGCGTTGCAGCTTCATTGCCCGGTTCTCTACTGCACATTCGCGAGTTGCGCAACGCATCATTACTGGTCCCCGCTGTCTCCTGGGACCGGTGTGTTTCCCAGAAGACAGCGGGGGTGAAGCAAAGGGGCGTGACTCCCGTGGGAGTCTATTCCTGAAAGTGGGTGCAAATACCTGTATTATACAGGTATCTGCACCCCCTCCCCCCTGAAAGGTGCCAAATGTGACACCGGAGGGGGGGAGGGTTCCGAAATGCAGAATTTCCCTTTTTGTGTGAACTTCCGATTTAATGACTTCTCCTGCAGTTTCATACTTACAAATCCTCTCACCATGGGCTCTCATCCCTACTTATTTAGAGAGGTTGATAGGGTGGGTGACTCAACTTCTTCTGGATTCTTCATAATGGGAAAAAATAAATTAATAATACAGTCAGAGATCAGAGACCAGAATGTTTTATGCCGCATACACACGACCATTTTTCATGTCATGGAAAAAAACAAAGTTTTTCTCAATGTGATTCCTCTCAAGCCTGCCTTTCATATACACGATCGTGATAAAAAATGCTTGAGCAAAGCGCGGTGACGTACAACACATATGACGGCACTATAAGGAGGAAGTTACATTCGAATGGCGCCTCCGTTTGGGCTGATTATGCTAATTTTCTGTCTCATAACTTGCTTCTGAGCATGTGCGTTTTTCCCCTGTCGTTAATGCGTACACACGACCATTTTTCACTAAGAGAAAAACAACAACGTCAAAAACAACGAGAAAAAATAGAGCATGTTCTAAATTTTTAATGCCCATTTTTCTCGTTGAGAAAAATGCTCTGGAGACTACACACAACGTTTTGAACGACCAATTTAAAAAATGTCATTTATCTCATCATGAAAAACGGTCGTGTGTACACGGCTTAAGAAATAAAAGCACTTAGGTGGCCAAATCAACTTGTATCAAAATCTGAGATATTTTCATTTTGAAACTTTCAAAAGGTTTATAGGTTCACTTGGTTGGTTGACAGTGATTGGTTTGTTGGGCCTAGTGTAAAAAAACAAGGAACAGGTAATCTTTGTTTGTTGAACCAATTAACCTAGCAGCATGTCTTTTATACATGTATAAAATCTCTGTGGCTAAATACTGCCACAGGACATGTGAAGTTTGCGTGAAATGTCTATATAGGTGTCGCCAGAAGCACCCTTTGTGCTCCTTGGTTTTCCACCATAGTTGTAAGAGCAAACAGCAATTATGTTTTTGTAGACAGAAAATGTAGAAAGCTTATTTTTAAATAAATGGAACCAAAAAAGATGCCCAAAGGTGAGCAAGGAAAATTCTCAGCAACTGCCAAAACAAGTTCCTTTGCTCTGGTATAAACAGATGAGATCTAATTGAAAATATGATTCAAAAGCAATAATAAAAATAAAGATGCCATTTCATACATTTCTAGACATTTCAGGCCATTTTTTTGTGCTTCCCCTAGGCCAGTGATGGCGAACCTTGGCACCCCAGATGTTTTGGAACTACATTTCCCATGATGCTCATGTACTCTGCAGTGTAGTGTAGCATCATGGGAAATGTAGTTCCAAAACATCTGGAGTGCCAAGGTTCCCCATCACTGCTCTAGGCCTACCAAAACTTTTTATATATATATATTTTTGCAAACAGCAAAATAATACAAATATTCTTATTCTGTATATATGTGTGTAACATGTGTGAAATATTACATTTTATTATATCTTTTTTCTCTGGAGACCTAAAAAGGAGAAACATGTATAAGATGGAACGAGACACCCTAGACTGCCCCTTTTAAGAGCTGTTTCACAACGCTGTGCTGCGATTTGTCAGCAATGCAGTGTACCAACAGCTTTCCTGCAGTTAACCCATAGACTTCCTATTATGCGTTTTTGGTTCAATTTCTGAAACTGCACCAAAAATCCTGCATGCTGCATGTTTGCCACGCTTTCAGAAAATGCACCAAAAAAAAATGTGGTTGAATAGAAAGTTTAGGGGAAACCATGGGTGCTACACCCACACTTCAGTCAAACTGCAGCGCAATGAAAAAGGGCATGTAGGCAGGTTGCCTTTATTGAGGGTTCTGTTTTCACAAGCTAGTTAACCTGCCTAGGCTGGGAAAGAGTTAACTGGGTTTGGACACCTTTTTCTGGCTTTTTGGGCCCTGATTTCTTTTCTTGTGCATATTTAAAGAGGGGGAGGCCAGATCCAGGGGCTGCTGCACATTTGATACTGAGAAGGGGCTGCTGCGCTATGTAGTCCCACTGAGCAGCGGAACATTGGAAGTATCTGCCAAGCTTTTTGAGGACACCAATTATGGACATACACCTTTTAAGGTATGCATGGGCAGTCTCAGCTTGTCAGTTAGGGATGGAACTGCATTATATTTCTTTGCATATTGCCTGGTCTGAAATTATTCAATTAGGTGCGTGGTAGAATATTACATATTAGAAGTATGGTGCCTGTAAAACACACAGGGAATTCAATTAGTAGGAATGAAGCAAGTTCACTATAAATGGTTAACTCGACAGGAGAATTGGAGTCGGAGAGCAGTTGCCACACGTACCCAGGAACTGGTGGGAATTATATAGCAGCCGGTCATAAAGCGTGGTACCTAGCAAAGATGACAGGTCCTCCCGTAGCGAGGGGGTCTGTGATCTGCCTCCCTCTCAAGTGGTCGGTTCATTCAAAGTAATTGGGATGGAAACGAATATAAGGAGACCTCATGTACCTGGCCGTATGGTATGGGAAAATGAAGGAGTGAGAACATGCATGAGGTCCACGCTAGATGCTCAGTGGGACCCCATTCTGTCACTAGGAGTGAGGTGGCAGAGGTACAATGGACTGGTGGAGAGGGCACAGGCTCAGCAGTGTCCCTCCTAGATGCAACACACATGAGGAAGGTGTGTTGTAACACGGGACAGCATATATTCCACTACTGCACACAGTGTACTGCTTATGTTTAATCCAGAGTACCGCCATAATGTTTGTTTTCCATATCAAAGCAGCTCCGCCTGCTCCTGGGCATTGATGAGCATGCGCATGGAGGAAGGTACCACTAAGTGCAGGGTGAGCCCCGCCCACAGGCTCTAAGTCTTATCATGAATAAATCTAATTGACTAAATTATAAACATTAAAATAAGTAATTATTGCTACTTGATATTAAAATCCATTGAAAAAATAGTTACATGTATTACATAGGAAAAAATTGGCTCATGTGTAGAGGCATGACGTTGCCATCATCCCTTTATCAATAAAAAAATGTAATACCTCTAAGTAGGTGGGATTTTCGGGGCAACAACAATTGTAAATGACAACTGATGTCAGTTGTCATTTACAATTGTTGTTGCCCCGAAAATCCCACCTACTTAGAGGTATTAAATTTTTTTAAATGTATTACATATGCATCATATTTTTAGTTGCAAGTGTTCTTTACAACTTCCAAATGGTTTTATATATGAGCATAGAAACAGAATCATAATTTGACAACACAATTGAAGGACAAATGTTTATATGGATATTTTTCTCTGTCTGGGGAACGAATGCTGCAGGCTGGAGGCTCTGAATGATCATTACCAGGCAGTTTATGGATTCGCCAGGGGCAATGCTTGCATTGGCCTTAATTGTGTTTGTTAATTGTATTGTTTTTACAGGCAGTGAGTTCTAGCACCTTTCATACAATAGAACAATTCATCAGCGTCCAACGGTGTTCCCACATAACACCCCAACCCGTAACAAACTGCTCTGTTTATATGGAGCGCCTAGCAAACAAAATGACCATGTCTCCATATGAGAAAGCGCCCACTTCCTTCTCACTCGCTGGCCTGTCTGCCTGATTTTCCTAACGCTGAAAATCATTTGTCGTTTAACACTTTACAAATCCTGCATAGCAATCACCGACCCCTTCTGGTGAATTAAAGCTTATTTCCTTGAAACGGCAGGGACCATTTATTATAAGAAAATTAATTAAACTTGTTGAGCATTAGGAGACCCACCAGCTCCATTATTTATTATGCTTTACGGGCTGCCTGGTTACAATTTTTATTTTGCTTCCTCTTTAAAAAAAGAAATGAAAAAACAATGGCAGATAATATCACAATTAGGAAATGTAAGCAGGAAGGCATTGTTTGATGAAAATAGATCACTTGGAGACAAGGTCATTAATAAATCTGCTGCTGATGGCTTGAGTATGACATGTATCAGTTCATCAAGACATTGATTTAGTTTAGTTCTTATAGAGAATAATGGAAGATGGGAGATGTTTCATATACACGGTGTACCAGCTTCCGGATGTCACTTATTGACATCTGCGCTTTTTACATCAAGCATTCTTTTGTCTTTACAAAAAGTCTTATTTGCATTAGTATTCAACCAGATTCAGTCAAATTACAGAGGGATTCGTTGTCGATAGCATAGAGCAGTAAATTGTGTTATGTAGGGCATAGAACTTTTATATTTTATATTTTAGCTTTGGATAGAATGAAAGAACCTCCATCTTTTTTTTTTTTTTACTGCTACCAAGGCTCGGCATATTTTCATTCCAAAGAAGACACAGCCTGAGTAGAATGACATGTCCTTCGTAAGCCATTTCAGAGTGGGACCCTTGTTCTTTATGTGGAAGCAGTAGTCTCTCTGCATATGTTGGAAAATATTCCTGCTGAGCCAGCCTTAGGCCTTGTACACACGATCAGTTCAAACCGATGAAAACGGACTGAAGTTCAGTTTCATCGGTCCAAACCGACCGTGTGTAGGCCCCATCGGTCTGTTGTCCTTCGGGCCAAAAAAAGAGAACTTGCTTTAAAATCGGACCGATGAACGCCTGACCGATCGGTCAAAACCGATGGTTAGTATGCGAAAGCATCGGTTCCAAACCCGGGCATGCTCAGAATCAAGTCGACGCATGCTTGGAAGCATTGAACTTCATTTTTCTCTGCACAACGTTGTGTTTTACGTCACCGCGTTGGACTCGATCGTTTTTTGTACTGATGGTGGGTAGGCACATCAGACCATCAGTCAGCTTCATCGGTTAACCGATGAAACTGAACTTCAGCCCGTTTTCATCAGTTTGGACTGATCGTGTGTACAGGGCCTTAGCCAGTGCATTCAGACCTCTGCAGAGAGATGCCCATGCTGGCAGGGGACAGGATTTTCTAATAAGGCTGAGGCTGATTTTTTAAGAAAACAAATTGTAAGACTTTTTACACCCTTTACTGTACTTTGATGCACCTGAAATGTATTTAGGTAATTTAAACTAAAAGTTTAATTTAGCTTAAGGCTCTTTTCACACTTGTTGTGTGACTTAACAGCTGACTCGTGAGACCCCAAGTCGCAGGACATGTGAAATGCCATGTATCTCTATAATATCTGTTCCAATTGACACTACTGAAGTCGTTGCAACTTCAGAAAAGGTTCCTGCACTACTTTGATCTGACTTTGATACAACTTCAATGCCAGAGAGTGTGAAAGTCCTATCAAAGTCACTTTAAAGTCGTACCAATGTCAGACTCCAAAGTTGCACTGAAAGTTGCTCAACTTTGGAATCGGCCAGTGTAAAAGGGGCCTTAACCAGATAGCAAGTTAAACAAAAACTCAAAACAAAGAGACATACATAGCTGACGGGGGTTCTAGCCTTCCCCTAACCTTCAGGAAAAAATATGTTTCTGCATGTGTTGCTGCAGGAAATTTTCCTCCCTTCCTGTCTACTAAAACCTTGTCACCAAAGCAGTAACTATTGTCACCACTGCCCATAAATGACTCATTTCTGTTGAATAGGCCGAATTTCAAACCATGGGTGGTCCCGCAAGCTCCACTCTCAATAAAAGTTGATTTAAAAACTGACTGAGCCAAATAGAAAACTATCAGCCATAGAAGTGGCTACATCCTATTAGATGAAGTCCCTGTTTGGGTAGCCAGGCAGCTACGGATTCTTATATCCAAGTTAGCCCACACAGGGGAATCAATTGATTTCCAGGGATTAAATGAGGGAGAATTAGGCTGTGTATGGCTACCTTAAGGGCAAATGTCTCTAACAGAGCTCCAAAAACATTACCGGGGGTTCTAATCCTTCCCCTTTCTATTTAAAACAAACATTTTTTTTGACATTTACTTTAATAGCTAAAAAGAAAATTGTATTGGATGGGAAGTTGCCATACAATAGTTCAATATCACATTTGGTCTGAAAAGTGTTCACCACTGCCATAGTAAAATATTCACACTGGCTCTTCACTATAAAATGTATTTTTGGTAAAGATTCACTTTGTGTCTTTGGTTTCTTCAACAGTAAAGTTTCCTGGACTCAGAACCTACGTAGACCCCCACACCTATGAAGATCCTAGTCAGGCTGTACACGAGTTTGCAAAAGAGCTGGACTCTGCATGTATATCCATAGACAAAGTTATCGGAGCAGGTATGTAGATCAATGCAGATATAGTGTCAATATACAATCCTGAAAACTTCATTTCAATCAGTAAATGTAATAGATGTATTTTTAATTGCCAATGGGCAACTCTATCTACACCTGATCCATGGGTATTGGCGGCTGATGGCAAGTACCGTATTTATCTAGGTATAGCGTGCACCGGCGTATAGCGCGCACCCCAAGTCTAGAAGGGAAATTTCAGGGAAAAAAAATGAATTACTTACAGTTTGAATGCCCCTCGTCGGTGTCTTGCCCGGCGTCCATCGGCGGCCTTGTCCGGTCCGGCGTCTGTCTGCGGCCTTGGTGGTGTTCTCCCGCGCTGTCTCTGAGCGCCGCCACTGACATATACCGAGCGCAGTACACTCTGGGCCTTGGTGGTGTCCTCCACGCTTCTCCCGCGCTGTCTCTGAGCGCCGCCACCGACATATACCGAGCGCAGTACACTCGGCTAGGCTCGGCTCCTCTCGAATAAAGGCTAGGAGGCGGCACAGGGCGTGACCGCAAGCGGAGCCGAACGTGGCCGAGTGTACCCCTAGTGTACTGCGCTCGGGTATATTCGGCGGCGGCGCTCAGAGACAGCGCGGATCGGCGTATAACGCGCACCCACCATTTTCCCCTGATTTTAAGGGGAAAAAAGTGCGCGTTATACGCCGATAAATACAGTAATTACACACTGCCTGTTTATGGAGAAAACAAAACCAATATTTAAGCTAAGGTAAAAAAAAAAAAAAAATAGTAGAAAATAGAAGCAGAAACATAAAAGATAAAACACCAATGGCAAAATGAAGAAACAAGAAGGTGAGAAAGAGTAATTGGGGAGAAGTAGCGATACCATGGATAGTTTAGGATGGCGAAGGATAGGAATAATGATAAAGAAGTATATTAGTTCTGTCAGTTATTGTGAAGGCACTAAAGACTTAAAGAGGAAATCTCACTTCAATTTACAGTATATTAATGTGATCTGTTCTGATTGAGGGGTAGAAGATTTGTGCTAGGAGGGGGGATTTGGGAAGGGGGAGAATTTGAGCTAGGAGGTGAAATTTATGCTAGAAGAGGAGACATTTTTTTTTGGGGGGGGGGGGGGGATTTTTGGCTTGCAAAAAGAGTTTATGGAGTAAGATTAGTGCTATTTTTTTTGGGGGGGGGGGGGTTCTTGCTGACACATAATGCTCATACATTTATTTGGGGGAGGGGGCGCAGTTTGGCAGCTTTGCCCTGGGCGCTAGATGACCTTGTCCCAGCACTGGGAGGGAGGCCTTTTTTAAAGTGAAAAAGTCCTGACAGGCAAGTGCTTGGAGATAGAGAAGAGTGACATTTGTCAAAGCAGCTGTCTCCATGATAGCTACATTGTTGGACAGCCATGAATGAAAGAGAGGTGCCTTGCCCAACCTTAAGGCTGCATTCACATTGTAACGCCGCGTATGCGGCGTATTTTGCCGCAATTTGTGTAACTTTTTTTTTTTTTCACAAATCATTTCTATTGCTGTCTATGGCCGAACGCCAATGCCGTCTGAAAAAAAGGGTCCGTGACATGTTTTCAGGCGGCAGGCGTACAGCGTTTCGGCGTTCGGCGTGAGATGTGAACCATCTCATAGACAGCAATGGAAATTCGCCCCTCCAGCGTATCGAGCGTCGGGCGTTTTGTCGCCTAGGTGTGAATGCAGCCTAAAGGGGTTGTAAAGGTATTTTTTTCCCCTAAATAGCTTCCTTTACCTTAGTGCAGTCCTCCTTCACTTACCTCATCCTTCGATTTTGCATTTAAATGTCCTTATTTCTTCTGAGAAATCCTCACTTCCTGTTCTTCTGTCTGTAACTAAACACAGTAATGTGACACTTTCTCCCTGGTGTGGAGAAAGATTCTTGAGGGGGGAGGGGGCAGGCAGGAGAGTGAAGACGCCCACTAACACACAGCTCCTTTCTCTATCTGCAAAGTAGGGAGAAAGCCTTGCATTACTGTGTTTAGTTACAGACAGAAGAACAGGAAGTGAGGATTTCTCAGAAGAAATAAGGACATTTAAAAGCAAAATTGAAGGATGAGGTAAGTGAAGGAGGACTGCACTAAGGTGAAGGAAGCTATTTAGGGAAAAAATGTTTTAACTTTACAACCCCTTTAATACAGGGGGTTCCGCGGGTTTTCAGTTTTTTGGGGGGGATGGTTCTAGCGCTCTTACCTTTTGTACTCGGCAACCCATGTGTCCCAATCGTTTAGCCGGCTGGATCCGTTTTGTCCCGCAAACTATATCTTATAAAATCCAGCGATGGACGTTTCCATCTTAACTATGGGCACTCTGAAGCCCACAGGATAGTCTTCCGGGATACAGTGAATGCTCCCCTACCTAAAATGGAGAATTAGTAGTCACATGACCAGCTTGCTGACTCACATGACCCGCTTGCCGAGTCACGTGACCCACAAGATAACGCGGTATAACAGCACAACGCGTCTCCTGGGAGGATCAACACTCACTCCCAGGAGACAGCGCGCTCTCTCGGGGAAAATGAAATACATGCCCACTCCCGCGGGGAAAGAATGATTGACAACACACTCAATGCTGAATAACAAAGGTAAAGAAACGTAAAAATAAAAATGTAGTGCGCTTACACGATGGCTGGTTGTTAGATTGAGATAAACATGTAATATAGGGTGAACCTCCGCTTTAAATACGTATAAGTTTGGTTTTGTAATTTTGGCCAGACATTCTTTTGATACCCATACTGTACCTCTGCTGGTCAGTAGGATTGCTCTGCTTCCACCTGGTTTAAAGAAGTGATGCATTGTTGAACCAGGGCTATCAATTACTTAATCAAGAACATGTGCAAAATCTGCAAAGTTTATAATATAGTTAAGCCCCAGGTTTGCATACGTGCTTTGGATGTCCCATAGGGTTGGCATAACAGCTAGGCAGCTAACATTTTTAGAGAGAGAGACACACAGAAAGGTCAGTAACGGTAGCCTTCATATTACTTTGTGTTCAGGTTTCTTTAAGAGTTATAAAGACTATAAAAAAGAACAGGAACAATGAATGAAAAACTGGATCTGTCTATACAGCATTTAATCAATTCCCATGTTTATGTCTTCCTGATGCAAGTGAAGCAGAAATAAATAAAATCTCTTTAGAAGCCATATGCAACATCCCTGTTTTTTTTCTTTTTTTCTTTTAAATTAACCCCCCCCCCCCCTCCCCACGGTTGAGCTAAAAAAGCAGACATTGGTTCTTTATTGTGGCCAGTAATATTCAAAACTCTGGGATAGCTGACATCATGTTGATTTTGGAAAGAGACTGTAAATATCAATGTAATAGTAACATTTCAGCTGTCAGTATAAGAAATAACTAAATAAATCAAGCTGAAAATGAAATATTTTTATATCACATCACTGGCGACATGGTGGGTTGAATGATGTTTTCAAAATGATTAGGAAAAAGGGACGTTGTAGAAATGTTTCTGCCATGTCAACAAATGTTAGTTTCCTGCTCATTCTGTAGAGGAGCTCCTGACATGAATGTACGGCAAGATTTCAGTAGCATCATTAATGTTTTTAATTGCAATTGACTTAAGCTAAGCTCTTTTTGCATTTTCTATACAGGAGAGTTTGGTGAGGTGTGTAGCGGACGACTAAAACTACCATCCAAAAAAGAAATCAGCGTGGCAATAAAAACTCTAAAAGTTGGTTACACTGAAAAACAGAGAAGGGATTTCTTGAGCGAAGCCAGCATCATGGGTCAATTTGAGCACCCCAACATTATACGGCTGGAAGGCGTTGTTACTAAAAGTAAGTGCTATAGTAAAACAACAGTTGTTGCTTGAATTTTACAAGGGGAACACTTTATATTATACCCTCTATAAGTAGGGCTTGCCATAAACATTTTGATTTTTCTCATTCAGCCCTCTGGGCTGAGCAAGAGGAATTAATAGATTCCCCTATTCACACTAAACAGTGTGAATAGGTAATATACCCTGTTGACTTGACTCTGACAGCCCCTGCTCCTTCTACTACCCAAAACGTCACTGCTCAGATAAAAATTCCCCCCATCTCCTTCCATTTTCAGATTAAAATCTGTAGAGCCAGGTGGTGCCAACAAGTCTACCTACACAACTGAATCCACTGAATTTTGACCCAGGGCCCTGTCGGCACCTTCCAGCTCAAGCCATGTATGGCCAACATAATGTATGTGAATTTATCTGTATATGGTCTCCATGCAGGTAAATTTAAACATTATGATAAGCTATGATTAAGGCCTGAACGGCCGAAACACGTTGGATTTTTACTGGCTGTATTTCCTTGTCTAAAATAAATGTGCTGGCATTTCTTTGAGGATTCTGCATCCGTGAGGTTCAAACCCAGGGCACCAGGTTTTAGAGCTGTCTTTAGATTGGAATAGAAGTTGTAGGACTGTTACACTTGTTTTCATTGGGATTATGAGGTCTATATGCAGACAGAAAGAATGAAAAAAATGCTAGTATGTCTTTACCCCAAAGATTCTACTTTATGACTGCTGGTAGAATAGACTCATCTACGAGGGGTCTTCAAAAAGTTTCTGCTCTTTTATAAATGAATAACTTAGTTAAAAAAATGGGCGGAAACTTTTTTAAAGAAACTTCATATTACTGATTACCAGATATTGCGTCACTTCCTGTTTGACAGAAAGTTGGGGAGAACCTCTGCAAAAGGGACAGACAGCAGTAATAAATACAGAGGCTCTAACTTTCCTCTGCTCTATACAAGGTAAAAAGTTTTTGCTGGAGTGGGGCTTTAACACTATTGGAAGTAGGCCTTATTTATGGCGTTCTCACATTAGTCTGTACGGCAAAGCTTAAAGTAAAGTAAAGTTAAATTTTTTTTTTTTAAATAACAAACATGTTATACTTACCTGCTCTGTGCAAGGGTTTTGCACAGAGTGGCCCCGATCCTCCTTTTCTGGGGTCCCCCAACAGCGCTCCTGGCTCCTCCTCTTCATCGAGTGCCCCCACAGAGAGCCGCATTCCATGGGGCCACTCACGCGGGCGCACTTCCAAGTCCTGCTGCTGCGTCCATTGACACAGATGGCAGGACTCGGACTTGGCCCCGCCCTCCGCCAATGAGGAACCGAGACAGTGGCTAGAGCTGGTGTGCTTATCCCCATCGCTGAAACGATCGGGCTCAGGTAAGAAAAAAGGGGGCTTTGGGGGGCTGCTGCAGCACAGAAGTTTTTTTCATCTTATGCATTAAGGTATAAAAACATGAGGGTTTTCAACTCCTTTAATGTTTATGAGGTCTGGCAGGGGGCGCTGCAATATGTGTTTCAGTGCATCCTACTATTTACTTTTTTTTTTATTTAAAGTGTCACTTGGTGACACTTCATTTGGGTCTCCACAAACCCGCATGGTGCATTGCGCAGCAGTGTTGTTCCCTGCAGTGCCATCCAGTGAGCTGCACATAAATCTGCATTTTGGTGTGAGCACGGTGCATAGAAAACTTTATTTTTTATGTGCCATTGCAGCAATTGGAGTTAATCCAGTGAGGAAAAATAACAGTTACGTTAATTGGAAAAATTCCCCATGGGGTTTTTAGCAGCAAGGAGTTAAAACTTATTGTAGTATGAATTTTTTTTTTTTATTAAGAGAGGTTTCATAAAGAGGACAATGTGTTTGTATTAAAACATGAACTCTGAAAATTAGGCTAAAACATGTACATCAAATGATCAAATTTTCAGAGCTCATGTTTAATACAAACAAATGTCCTCTTTATAAAACCTTTCTTAATAAAAATAATTTTTTATACTACAATAAGTTTTGACTCCTTGCTGCTAAAAACCCCATGGGGAATTTTTCCAATTAATTTATATTTGGGGTGTGCAGCGACTTTGATCTCACTATAGTATCGCTTTTCATTTCTACCAAATAGCAGTTATGTCACCTTATGTGAACAGTTTATCTCTGATATTATTGAACCTGCTTTTCTATTCTAATAATAGTGAATTCCTAAAAAAAATGCATTTGTTCAGGCCACAAAATGGGTGGTAAAGCGGGATCACTTTTCCATCTCGAGAAACAACACAGTTGAGTAAACACAAAGGTTTAGCAAAATGTTCTGACAAATCTACAATTAAGATAACAATCTGTGAATGTCAGAAAAAATAACACGGCGTAATAAAAGATAAGAAGTAAAGAGGTGGGCTACAGAATGGGAAAAGTAGGGAAGGAGAGTCAGAGTTGAGATAATATAATGGTGTTTAGAAAGCTGAGATACACATTTAACTACAAGTATTACCCTAAGTTTTTTGTGTTTTCTTCTAATGCCCCGTACACATGATCGGATTTTCCACCTGAAAAACCTTGAATGTTTTTTCTGACGGAATTCTGGTCAAGCTTGGCTTGCACACACACGGTCACACAAAAGTTCTCTGAACTTTCGACTGTCAAGAACGCGGTGACGTACAACACTATGACGAGCCAAGAAAATTAAGTTCAATGCTTCCGAGCATGCGTCAAATTGTTTCCGAGAATGCGTCGGAATGTTGCGCGTAGGAATTGCTACAGACAATCGTGTTTTTCAATAGGATTTTTTTCCGGCTGAAAATTTGAGAACCAGCTCTCAATCTTTTGCTGGCGGAAAAGTCCGATGGAGCATACACACGGTTGGAATTTCCGTTCAAAAGCTCACATCGGACTTTTGCTGCCGGAATTTCCGATCGTGTGTACTGGGCATAACTTTCATAGAATGTTATCTTAATTGCAGATTTGCCTAAAAGTTTGTTTAGAGGCATTTTTTTGTTTTGCTTTTGGTACCCTGTTTCCCCGAAAATAAGACACCGTCTTATATTTATTTTTTCTCAAGAAGACACACTATGGCTTATTTTCGGGGGATGTCTTATTTGTATTACCGGCAAGTATGGTACAACAATCTACATTTGTTTGTGTGGGGAGAGACTGTTGCTGGTCAGTGCTGGGGAGCAGCTTTACTTCTTCCCCTGAGGACAGAGCATCCAGCTCCTCACTTCACTAAGGAGACTTTTTACTTTCCCTTTCACAGACCGGGACCTGACAGGGGGAGCTGACCTTATTGATGGTGCTGCCGACACCTCTCCGGTCACCGTAGCAGCTGTCACGATGGGGCAGATAAGAAGGACTGCACGACTTCTTTACAGCTCCTGAGCTCCGCACCAGTACAGTACGCCTATCACGTGTTGTTTACCGCTCCGCGCCGCTACGCATGCGACACGCCCATCACTACGTCTTATTTTCGGGGATTCGACACGGCCATCACTATGTCTTATTTTCGGAGGAATGGCTTATATTTCGATCTTGCATCGAAATCCCGCTACGGCTTATTTTCGGACTACGTCTTATTTTCGGGGAAACACGGTAGTAGGGAAGGATTTGAAACTTCGTCAGGTAAAATTTCACTATCAATATCTGAAGCCTCGTACACACGACCGAGAAACTCGATGTGCGAAACACATAGTTTTCTTCGTCGAGTTCCTTGTTAGGCTGTCGAGGGACTCGACAAGCCAAGTTTCTCCATTCCCTTCAAGGAAATAGAGAACATGCTCTCTTTTTGGCTCGTCGAGTTTCTCGACAGTTTCCTCAACGTAAATGTACACACGACCGGTTTCCTCGGCAAAAAAATATCTCCCAGCAAGTTTCTTGCTGGTTTTTGCCGAGAAACTTGGTCGTGTGTATGAGGCCTGAGAATAAAAACCTGATTTTGCTCAACCATCTCTTAAATTAATTAACAAAAAATCTCAATACATTTAAAAAAATTACTTCAAATCACTGGACTGACCAGAAAAAAAGTTTATTATATCAGACATGTACATCACAGACATCCACCTCACTCTTATTGAAATATATATATATTTATATACCGCCAGTGACCATAAACCTGTATATGAGTATATTTCCCCACTAATTAATAAATTGCCAACTGATGGGGACAAAATAACTTGGTGACCCTCAATGGATCATGCATGGTTAGTCCTGATGTAGTCCTTTATACTCTGTAGGTGTTATTGGCTCTGTAGAGACCTCGATTTAGATGTGATGTACACGCAAATGACCAATGTGCAATGTTTGATGAATATAGTCCAACAAAGTTGTACAGATTGTAATACAGTGGTCTAGATGATGTTAGTTAATCAAAGTTTATAACAGAAGTCCAGCTTTCCCTGTGGGTCAGCAGAAAGTCCTGTCTGATTAACCATGTCAGAAAATATCAATCAATATACTGAGCATTCCTCCCTCAAACTGTAGGTAAAGTACTACAACTGTATAGAAAAACATATCCAAAAAGCAATCTTCTGGGGACTCCACTCTGCATCCCCAACAGTATAGCATAGGAAGTTCTTGTAAATCCTATAGTTAGGCCAATGTCCCAGTATCCACAAGAAGCATGTATACAGTGATACTTATCAGATCCTGTTGTCTGTGGTAGTCTCAGAGCCAATGGATTTAACATCTATCCTAGAGCAATCCTATCCTATACAGGTCACTGGTTGGTCATGGTGAGGAGGCGAGACTCTGGCATAATCCCGATCGGTTTAGCCAGTCACAGCTGGCTGCTTCAGAGGCTGTTGGGAATAAGGTTATTTACTATCTCTTTTAATATTCACTCTCTCTTTGTCCTGGTGACCATTGTCACTGAGACTGAAAGGTATGGGAACATTTTGAAATTTCTAGTTTCTAAATGGAACACTTCCTCTTATGACAGCTAAGGGCTCCTTTACACTAGCTTTGTCCTCTGAAAAGCGATCCATAGTGGACTGCTTATAAAAGAATGTTTGACAGACATTGAGGAGGCATTATGCCACCTCCTCACCTGTTTTAACCCTAAAAACTCACGCCAACACAGGGCAACCATGTGCTTTGAACATGGCTGTAAGATGGTTATGGCATGACCCCATGCAATTGAATGGGTTTAAGTCAGTGAGCAGCACTGCCAGACGAACTCAAAAGGGGGATCCATTTTTGCAACAGCATAATGCAGCATTTGTAAATTTCCCATCTGCTGCTTTTGCTTGAAGTAATTCTAAAGGAAGAAAGCTTTTACCTTAATGTATTCTCTGCATTAAGGTAAAAAACCTTCTGCATGCAGCCACCCTTATACATATCTGAGCTTGATCTCAATCCAGCTCTGAACACAAGTGCAGTTGCCCCTCTCTTCTCTCTCCCCTCATTGCTCAGAGACAGCCGTCACAATTACTAAGAAGGAGCTGTTGGGGGGAGGTAAATCATGGCTCAACCACGTGTCTTTATACCCCGACCACCCCAACCCACAAGTGTGAGGCCTCGTACACACGACCAGTTTCCTCGGCAGAATCCATCAAGAAACTTGGAGGGAGAGTTTTTTTGCCGAGGAAACCGGTCGTGTGTACATTTTTCATCGAGGAAACTGTCGAGGAACTCGTCAAGCCAAAAAGAGTTCCTCGACAAGCCTAACAAGAACTCGATGAGGAAAACGATGTGTTTCGCCCGCCGAGTTCCTCGGTCGTGTGTACGAGGCCTAAGACTATCCTTAAAGTAAATAAATGACAATGGTTGAATTTTAACCCCCAAAAACTGGGTTGCTTTTCATATAATTTAACATTTTGCTAAACCTCTGTGGATCAGTACTGCTTTGACCTAGAAGAAGGGGGTCGACCGCCATAAGTTTGTCATGAAAAATTAACTATTAGGTCTTTTTTCACATGGGCACCATCTTGTCATCCAGCAGGGGATCCATGAACAGATCTGCTGATGAATCAGAGCAGAATGGGACCAATGTAATTTTGATGGCATTTGTGTTTGTTCAGTGTTTATCTCCATTTTAAAAACTGAGCTT
Organism: Rana temporaria; assembly: GCF_905171775.1. NCBI lineage: Eukaryota > Metazoa > Chordata > Amphibia > Anura > Ranidae > Rana > Rana temporaria. Next base: position 473,207,068 of record NC_053490.1, on the reverse strand, counting down.
TCTGGACCATTATTAGATCTGTGGGCAGTTAGATGTAAACAGACTTGCATCCAATCCATTATATTTGGGTCAGAAAAAAAAAAAGATCTTTTCCATTTTTTGGACTTGGAAGAACTCTGAAGTAATTGGGTGTAAACAGATGCACATCCATTTACTTTTGCTTGCCCATAGACTAACATGACTATCAGACTACCACTTCCGATCAGATCCCCCTGAAAAACTGACAGGCTGACCTGATTAGACCGCTCACGTGAATTTCATTTCATTTCATTTTACCCATTCACAGGAACAAATAGGAAGAGCAAAATTGTGCCATCGCAGACAGCAGAACATGAACGACACATAGTGATATGCAGATACAAATGTATTTATAGTTCTTACAACAGCAGCAAAAAATAAAATGCATTTGATGTGCAAATAATTTTCATTTTTTTTAATGTTTCAGGCAAACCAGTGATGATTGTGACAGAATACATGGAAAACGGCTCTCTGGACACTTTTTTGCGAGTAAGTGAAGGCTACATCATATTATATGGCCCCCTAGCATATATACATCAGACAGAATATCATTACTGTGAACTGCCCAGCCTCTTATTCTTTTCTAGGGCTGGATTCACACTGTGGAGTTGTGGTAATATGGGCAGAAATGCACACGATTCATGTTGGTGTCCTGTAGTGCCGTTTATTTTCAATGGCACCCCAACACACCTTTTCAACACCCTGCATTGTAAATCACTACCATGCATTGTGGTATGCTGTGTTTTGGTTTTCTTTTATTTTTTTATACAAGTTGTTTTTTTTTGAGAGTTTCAATAAAGATTGGGATACAGAAGAAAAGAGAGTAAGAGTAAAGTTAACCAGATTTACATGTTGAAACATACTTGAACAGGATGGGGGGGGGGGGGGGGTTACATTAAATATGCTACTGTAAACAGAATTACACTGACAGATAATAAAGAACATACATTTTTTTTGCATCCTATGAATCTCCCACCCAATAAAAATCTCTCCTTAAAATATAAACTTTATTGGGTATCAAGAATTTTGAAAATTGAATCACATATAATAGGCTATACACAAGGTAATAAAATTGACAATGTTGCCATTTTAAGAACACACACCCGGGTTCACAGACAAATCCACATGCATGCATACCAACATAATTCTATTCAATTCCATTCAAATGATCAAACAAATAGTAATGATCAGGTTAGAGTGAGTACTAGGAAACATCAGTGGTGTTGACCCATAGTTGGCCATTCAACACACTGTTGACATCTAGATTCACTATTAGCCCGATTAACCACCAATAACAGAAATAGTAAACTCAATGTTATAGATGTTGGTTACTCCACAGAAAGTCTAATGGATAAGAAAGCGTTGTGAGCAATTGACCTAAGCACTAGTGGTTATGCATAACTATAAGTCTTGGCTGAGCAGGTGCCAGTACACATGGTACACATGGGGCAAATACCAGGCTGTCCGACAGAAGCCAATCAACTGGCCGGCTTTTGTCGAACAGGCATGACGGGAAACCAGTATCCGGTCGGCATCTGACCAACACTAGCAGCCAATGGCTGCAAGCATTGACCCATGTGTTCTGGCAGGGGGCAGTCCCCCTGTCAGAACACAATAGCTCAGAGGGAAGAGCGATGTACGAACAACCAGCATCCAACCAGGGATCAGGTTCCATTCTGCTCTGATTCATCAGCAGATCAGTTCATGGTTCCCCTGCTGAATGACCAGAGGGGGCCCATGTGAAAAAAACCTAATAGGTAATTTTTCATGACAGGTCTACCCCCAAGCGGGATCAGCATCAGACTAGCACTGGCAGCACTGACTGATGTGTTCTAGCAGAGGGGGGACAGTCCCCCTGTCAGAGCACAATAGCCCAGGATCGGATTGTTAGTACAGCGGCTCCTCCCGAGCGCTTACGTTTTTTTTTCAGCCCGCTGGGCTGAACAAAAGGAAAGACTCTAAAGCCTCGTACATACGGTACAATTGTTGGCCAACCGAGCATCTGATTTTTAGCAAAAGGGCGTGTGCCAGGATCTTATCTTGCATACTAACGTTACACAATTGTCGTGCCACAAACACAAACGTAGTGATGTACTACGAGCAATTTCAGCTCCTGAGCGCCACCCTTTGGGCCCCTTGTTCTAATTTCGTGTTTGGTGAGCATTGTTTCCAGGCATGCGTGTTTGTACTTTCAACTTTTGTGTGACAGATTTGTGTACTGACCATACAAATTTCTGAAGTAAACCGTTGTCCACTGAAAATTTACTAGCCAACATTTGTTGCCCGAAAATTGGACAACAATTGTCAAAAGGAGCGTATTAACGGTAAGATTTTAGGACAACAGTCCGTCAACAGACAATCCCCTGCCAACAATCAAACCATGTATATGAGGCTTTAGTGTATACCAGGCATTACAATACAATAAAATACAAGAGGGTTAAGAGAGCCCTGCTCCTTATGAGCTTACAATCTAATAGGATGGGGCAAGTGGTACAAAAGGTAATAACTGTGGAGGATGAGCTGAAGGAAGAGATAAAAGTGCAGTTGTTAGTTGGGGGCGGAATCGGCTCCCCTGAAGAGATGATTTTCAGGGTACGCCTTAAGGTGGCCAGAGTAGGAGATAGCCTATACAAAAGTGTTTTGGTGTGTTTGATGTATTTTGATTCATGCTGAATCAACAAAAATTTGGGCCGTGTATGCCCTGTGAAAAGTTGTCGACCAATCAGCACCTGCATTCAATCAGATCCAATCTGTTCAGGTATTCTGATCTGGGTGCACCTCCCCAGGGATTGGTCACCGGAATCAGCTGCCAGAATGTAATGGCCAACAGGGGAGATTCATCTATTCACGCTGTTCAGCAAGGATACAGAAATTTAGCTTGGCCCTCAGGCTGAATGAAGAAAATCTCTGTATGGGTATTGCTGGCTTTAGGCAATCCATTTAAATGAATGGACTCCAGGACAACATACTCAAAGAGGTGCTGGAAACTTTTAGAATTACGTGTGAAGTCTGATAAAGTAAAACCTCAAACAAGCTCAAGGCTTACCCCAATAAATTCCCAAACCATAAAAACCATAGAAATGCAAAAAAAATGTGCCAGATCAAAGCCGGATGAAAGAGTCCAAGATCATTTTGGTTATTGGTAAAAAAGTCATATAAAAATAACCGTTTCAGGGGCAATACCACTCCTCCTTCATTAGGGCTCAACAGAGGATAAAACGTGGATTGACTCCAAGAGAAAACAGTGACTTCATAGATCTACATTAGAACCAGTATTGAACTCTCCTCATGGAGGAACAACGTAACAGCAGCCGCTGAATAGAAATGGACTTCTTCATCTGATTTTGTCTGATGTTCCTTTCTGCGTTTCTATCATTTAAATGAATAGGCTACCATAACATAATGCATGTTAACCCACAGCATAAACCATGTGTATTAAATGGAATGCACTAATGTAAGTCAGCTCTAATACCCAACCACGGCATCACACAACAAATTATGCCATTGTGCTAGGATAGAGGTTTTCAATGTATTTATTTTTTTCAACTTAACTATGTAACAATTTTTGTGAGCAAGCTCACTGTTACTGCTACACTGATAGAATATTGTAGTGTATATGTGCAAGGTATTGCTGATACTATTAGTTGTACAACAGCCGGTATTGTACATGCTGCCAATTTTTTTTCCTAACACATCCTAAAATAATATACTGCTCAGCATCTAGTAAATTAAGTATAATTATCCCAGTAAATCAACAAACATATGTGGTAATCATACCCAGGAATGTCATCGATAATTTCTATCCAGTACTCAACAATAATTTAATGGCCAATTAGTATCTGAGTCGTGTACTTGACATTCTTTGCAGAAACACGATGCTCAATTTACAGTCATCCAGCTGGTGGGTATGCTTCGCGGCATTGCATCTGGCATGAAATATCTCTCGGATATGGGTTACGTCCATCGTGACTTGGCAGCACGCAATATACTTATCAACAGTAACCTGGTCTGCAAAGTGTCCGACTTTGGATTGTCCCGTATTCTGGAGGATGACCCGGAGGCAGCGTACACAACCAGGGTGAGAAAGACTTCTTATAAGAATATATTATTTTGGATGAGGACAACCCAAAGAATTGACTTGTCTTGACCAAATTGGCTCTAGTGCATTAAGTATATACGTCTGTTACTGTGATAAGGTCATAAGGCTGTAAGAAGAATTTGATCGACTCCTTGTTCTCTGCACAGCCATGTACACAGTCCTTGTCCTTTTTTATAAATGTTATAGTGAAAATTAAAGTACATTTATTTTGCATTATTTAGTTTACTTTTGCTTTTAGGTTTAACTAAAGTATTTTTTAGATTTGAGTATGGAGGAGTTAGAGCCACTATTTTTTTTGTTCTATCTTTGTTCCTGTTAGGGAGAATCACTCGCTTTTGTTTGCCCCGGTAACCACTACCACTGGAACAAGATAGAGGGGAAATCTTCTAATAGGGGCACCTGCTGCCATGGGTTTTCCTTAAAATTAAAATGATATCCCCTCACTACCTGTTGAATTTACAGGACAGGAAGTGAAGAAAAATTGCCCTAATGAGGCAAAGATGGCAAAAAAAAAAAAGTTAGAGGCTTTAACCCTTATCTGCTCTAAACATTCCATGGTTACAAGTGCCTGTTTTTATGACTACTACACTTTGGATTTTACTCATAGAGCGCTGCTTATAGTTCTTTTTGTTTGTTCCACATTATTCCAGTGTTGTGCCTGCTGCACTGAGTTTGATCATTATTAACCACGGATTGTTTAGGTCACAGCTACAGACCTGTACAACTCTGGAAGCCAGCTCCTTGAGGCGATTAAGTTCACATTTGTTGCGCTATATAAGTTTCTCACTCACTCACTCACTCACTCACTCACTCACTCACTCAATCATACATGACCCTACAGTCCTTTGTAGCTCTTCAGGATATATTTTGTTTCTCCCTCCATCCACGTGCTGGCTGAATGAAAAATAGTAATAGTGTATGTCTAGCAACATAGAAATCAATACAATACAATACTTTTTTTGGTAGGGTAGAGGAAGACTAGAATCTTTTTTTTTTCTGTGGTTTGTGTCCCTTATCCTCATTTTGTTTCCCCCATTGATCCAGACCAGGGCATTTATAGCTAAATTCACTAACGGAGGTGGCGAATAGTCAGATTAATCTTCCAGAAGTGTATTTTTTCTGCCTTGTTTGGTGCTCTGTACAGTCGAAAAGCAATCCTTCATATAAAGTAGACTGTGTAAACCATCTCCAATAACTCCTTCTAAATGTAGTCTTTTTAAAATATTCACATGATGCAAGGGGTGGAGCTTGTACAAAAACACATAATCATTTAGGTATGTATAGAAATGCATAGGGCAGCATGATGTCTAAATGTCTATAGGGTTCAATGGCATGAGGGGCTCCAGATGATGTAGGTGGCATCAGGCATTACAACCACTTTTACCTACAGGTAAGCCTAGATTAAGGCTTACCTGTAAGTCCTAGAAATATCTCCTAAAACTCCACAGTATAGGAACTATTTACAATAGAGATGTGCGCCGATGTCTACGGCACATGCACCATAGCCATAAGCGCACTTTAGAAACGGAGATTGTGATGTTTCTAAAGTAGGACGTGACCACTTTTTTCAAAAGTGGGTTTACAAGCACTTTAAATGATTATTTACTCAATCCCCATGGAAGATATCTGTTCTGCATAATTAATCGAAAAAGTAGTGCTCCAGTGCTATACTTATCAGATCTTGGTTGTCAAGCTACCAAGTAGTAATATATTTATGTTTCATCATGGCTTTTTATGTGCCAGAACGTCCTGGTACGCCTTTTTATGGCAACCCCAGAGTCCATATGGTTCTCACTGCCCCCTTTTTAAATACAGAATACATGTAACTGACACTCATGTAACTTAGACCCAAAGTATAACTACATCCAAAACTTTCTTTTCTTGTTTGGATAATGTGTGGAAGGTTCTCACAGTCTGTCTGTTTCCTTACTGGTGAGATTCACCCTCTGTATTTGTCCTGGTCACCATTGTCGTTTGCACAGAAAATTATAGAAAGTCCTATACTTTTCAGATGTCGCCAATACAGAAAAAGAGGGAACATCTCTCAACGCTTTGGGGAGATTTACTTCCTGTTGACAAAAATGTAGGGAAATCGCCTCAGCAGGGCATAAAAAGGAAATAACAAATGATTTTGCCCTCTCCTGCTTCATTCAAAACTAAGAGTAAAACAGGTCTAAAGTAGTATTAAACTTATATTGAGCACAATATAATCATAATAATTACACAGTAAACTATGTGTTAAAATTCTTACCCAAGCACTTGCAACTTTCCAACTTTCCACCTTTACAGCTTTCAATGCTACTGTCTCATTCTCTCTCAGCACTGCTTCCCTAAATTTCTGGATTTCACAGGAAGGAATTAACAATAAATAGTGCAGTCTGAAGCCAGTCTGTTAGCTTTGAGAAGGGATGGAGGAAGGAGGAGCAGGGGAGTGTCTTGCCATTCAAGGCACCGGGGCTGTATGGTTCTATTGATGCACATGGTGTGTTTATACACAACTATAGTCCCTCCGTGTAAGGGTGGCTCCATAGAATGCTGCAAGAGAAAGGAGCCACCCTGGCACAGGAAACCTGGGGTAGCAGTTATGGCACCAGCCCAAACTGGAACAACAAAGAATAAAAGATAAGGAAGCTGCATACTCAGCATGTGACTAAATCAGCTGCTGAAAATGCACAAAAGTACAATACTTGCTTTTAAGTGTAGTACTCTCCTAGTTATGTTGCTAGAAGGTTAGGCAAATTTTGTGCTTTTTGGCTCCGCTGTAATCAGTAGAGCAGCTGTTGATCGTTTTGGGCTTTTTTTGTGGTTCGGAAGGCTGCAGGTTTGATTATTTCCCCTTGCATTCTAGACATTTTTAAACCATAGTAAGCTAAAAAGTCAAACAAGCATCTGAATATTTATAGGACTTCAGCTAATCCTGGGGAGGTGCACCAGTAGGTGGATAAAGATCACATAAATAGTCAGATGCTTTGAGAAGCCAAGCTCTTGTGCTGATGGAGGCTGCAGGTTTGATTATTCCCCCTTGCATTCTAGACATTTCTAGAACATAGTTTGCTAGAAAGTCAAACAGCAGTCTGAATATTTATAGAACTTCAGCCAATCCTTGTGGAGGTGCACCTAGTAGGTGGCTGAAGATTACATAAATAGTCTGAGGCTTGGAGCAGCCAAGTTTTTGTCCTATTGGAGGAGTTCCTAGCCTGGCTGCCCCTCTGAGCAGACTGCTGGAGTTTGCTGCATGTGATTCAAGGTCCCAGCTGTGGCATAACTAGGGGGGTCTTCTTATAAGAGCATTTTCTGAAGATAATTGAAGTATTTCACCTAAGAACATGGTCTGGAGAGCTCACTGAAGAGTACCTGCTGGAAGTTAGAAAGGGTCTGGCTGTGCTGTGGCATTTTGAGCTTTAAACACTAAAGAGTGTCTGGTGGATACTGGAAGGAGACGTCCGGTGATCCTCTTGTGAGTACTGACCTGAGCTCAAGGTTCTAGTGATTGTGCTGTTTCCTTTGGGTGGAAAAGCCAGCGGTAGTTCTATTTGGGATAGCTTTTAAAAAGGGACAGTTCTGCCATCTATACTGTGTAGAGAATGTTCAGGGAGGCTTAGCAAAGTGGAGTGTCCTTCCGCAAATATTCAGTAAATTTGGAGTATCCCACATCATGCTACACCCCATGCCAGTTATTCAGCCATCAAAATCCTAAAAAGTCATCCATCCCCTGATTACTAAGCCAGAGTGAATTGTTGCTTTGTGTCTGGCTGCCTCTGCATTATTCTTGGGAAAGAATTGGCTAACTTACAGCGACTCCTTTGGGGGTAGTGCTACATAAGTTTTATTTATTGCAAAATGCTTTCATAAATCCTATTAGATGTAACCAAGCAGGGACATAGTTGCCGGACAATTGCCCCCTAGCCAGTCCTCATGTAATGTATAGACAAGTAAGCTTTGTTCCTATCCTGTATGTCGTGTACGCTTTCTGTTCTGGCCGTCTTGATTCCAGATCGTAGATTTTATTTCACAAAACACTCTCATAATCTGCTCTTTGTTACATCATGTTCAATATCTGTGAACAGGTCTGTCCTGAGCTGAATTTATAGCTGGAAGGCATCCACACCGACCAAACAGCCCCGGCCTTGTACTAGAAAAACACACAAACAAATTCCAGCTTTGCGATCCAACTCAAAATCAATAAGTGAAGTATGGCAAGGGAATAATACACACACAAGACAGGTCCAGGTGTTACGTTCCAGATCTTAGATCTGGAAAATAAACACAAGGACCAGGTGTCCAAGTTTTGTTCCTGCTGTCGTTAAAGAAAAGTCCCAACAACAGAACGTCTATTTTAGTGGCATAGTTTCACAAAAAAAAAAGGAAGGAGGATTTAAAGGAACGGCTTTTCAATAATGTGTGTGCACATTGCTGTTAAAGTGAAACTCCACTTTTCTATGTCAGGAAATACAAATTAAAATTACAGATATTTCCAAAGTGCACATAGGTTTTATTAATATAACACTAAATGATATTGTTCTCTATATGACATTAGATAATCCTTATTCTCCAAAATTAAGCCATACATGTCCCCTATTTAATGGCCCTGTAATCTATTTTTCAGTAATTCATTGCTTATTGTGTTTTTCTGCCTCCTTGTAACGTCCTCAGTGAGCTCCTGAAAGTCTCCTCTTCTCTCTCACTTTTTGTTTGGAATGAGCATTGCAGGTCATGTGTACTATTCTATGCACATTATAAATCCCAATGTCCATAGCCCCTAGTCCACATGTGTCAAACACAAGGCCCGTGGTCCGAATCTGGCCCTCCAGGCCATTTCTTGTGGCCCTCGCACCTCTCCTGCAGCAGCTGCACCTTCCTTATCCCCGCACCCACATTGTCTCAGCAGTCGGCAGCAGAGAGGAGGACATAATTCCTCCTACAGATCCTACACCTCTCTGTGCAGCTGCAGAACCCCTTCATCTCCCCTCCGCTGCTCTCAGCATTCAGCAGACTCCAGCATCTGACTCCAGCCCTCCTCTGTCCCTCCTCCAGACCCCGCACTCTGCATTCACAGCTACACCCCCAGCTTCTTCTTGGCAGCACACAAGAAGGGGGTGCACTGTGATGTAATGGAGGGCTCTTGACTTTTGATGGTGGGGGTCTACAGATAGAACCGGCACTTTAAAGGCGCCCATAATGCTGATGCGGCCTGAGATGAAATTGAGTTGGCTACACCTGCCCTAGTCCATCTCAGAAGCGAGCAAGAGAGGATGAAGCATAGAGAATGAACGTAGCCACCCTCTAACAGGAGGTTTGATCACAACAGCAAAAAAGGAAGATTGGAGATATAAAGGTGGTTTGGGCAGAAGTGGGAGCGAGTATCTGTCAAAATCAGGTACCCACTCCCCCCAAAAAAATATCCAAAAATTGAAGGGAAGAAGGGAAGAAAGCAGAAAAGCAGAAGTTTCTCTTTAGGAGGATGTTACAGTTTAAAGCGGAGGTTCACCTAAAAAAAATGTTTTAACATTACATTCAGCCGAGTTGTCCTAATGACAATCGGCTGTTTTTTGTTTTTTTCCCCGTACATACCGATTTTCACCGCCGCTTCCGGGTATATCTTCTTCGGGACTGGGCGTTCCTATCTGATTGACAGGCTTCCGACCGTCTCATACAGCGCGTCACGAGTTGCCGAAAGAAGCCGAACGTCGGTGCGGCTCTATACGGCGCCTGCGCACGGACTTTCAGCTTCTTTCGGCAACTCGTGACGCGTAGTATGCGACGGTCGGAAGCCTGTCAATCAAATCAGTCCCGCAGAAGACATACCCGGAAGCGGCGGTGAAATTCGGTATGTACGAAAGAAAAAAAAAAACAGCCGATTGTCATTAGGACAACTCGGCTGAATGTAATGTTAAAAATTTATTTTTTGGGTGAACCTCCACTTTAAATACCCCCTTTAACCACTTGAGCACCGGGCCATCGTCAAATGACGGCTTCACGGTGACTCTGAATATTCAACAGGACGTCTTTTGACGTCCTGTATTCCTCCGGCCACTGGGGGGCGCGCTTGCGCGCCGGCGCGTCCCCGAGATGCCGATGCGCGTGCCTGGCGGTCGCGATGTCCGCCAGGTACCCGCGATCGGTAACGACAGAGCAGTGACGTGGAGCTCTGTGCGTAAACACAGAGCTCCACGTCCTGTCAGGGGACAGAGGAGACCGATCTGTGTCTCTTGTACATAGGGACATAGATCGGTCACCTCCCCCAGTCACCCCCCTTCCCCCACAGTTAGAACACAATACAGGTATACATTAACCCCTCCCTCACCCCCTAGTGTTAACCCCTTGAATGCCAGTCGCATTTATACAGTAATTAGTGCATATTTATCGCATTAATCGCTGTATAAATGTGAATGGTGCCAAAAACGTGTCAAAAGTGTCCGATGTGTTCGCCGCAATGTCACGGTGACAGTAAAAAAAACGCAAATCGCCGCCAATACTAGTAAAAAAATTAATAAAATAAAAATGCCATAAATCTATCACCTATTTTGTAAACGCTATAACTTTTGCGCAAACCAATCAATATATGATCATTGCGATTTTTTTTACCAAAAATATATAGAAGATTACGTATCGGCCTAAACTGAGGAAAAAAAAGTTTTTTTAAAAAAAATTGTGATATTTATTAAATAAAAAAGTAAAAAATATTGTGTTTTTTTTTTAAATTGTCACTCTTCTTTTGTTTATAGCGCAAAAAATAAAAACCGCAGAGGTGATCAAATACCACCAAAAGAAAGCTCTATTTGTGGGAACAAAATGATAAAAAAATTGTTTGGGTACAGTGTAGCACGACCGCGCAATTGTCATTCAAAGTGCGACAGTGCTGAAAGCTGAAAATTGGCTTGGGCAGGAAGGTCAGGTGCGTAAGTGCCCGGTATGGAAGTGGTTAAAGCTGAACTCCAGCTTTGCCTTCAGTCATGCACAGTTATACAGGCTCCTCTTCTTATGCTTACTACACTGTGAGCTTTTCACAGTATGCATCAGAATCGGTGGAAGTCAGAGAGAGACATCTCATTTCTTGGCTGGAGGACATCCAGGATCATGTAGCTCTTCTACCAGCCTGACTTCCTTTGACCTGCCCCTTTCATTCATGGAAGGTCATCATCATAAGTGGGCTTTACCTATTGCAGTCCACATGCAAATGCAGCCTCCTATCGAAGAATCCCCCCCCCCCTCCTAAACTGACATCTAGACATGTACAGTTTGTTTCGTTCCAAATTGAAATTTGGACAAATTTTATTTTTGGGAAAATTTGGATGTATTTGAATTTCCGAATTTCAACTAATCTGAAATAACTAAAAGAAAAATTTTAACAAAATTTAAATTCTAATGGATTCGAAAAGTTTTCAATTCAGAATAGTTTTCTAATTAGAATAGTTTTAAATTCGTATTAGAATCGTTTTTAAATTTTCAAAGACAATAAAATATATTAGAAAATAAAGGATGAGAATTAAAAAATGTAATTGAAAAGAAAATACAGAAAATAAAAGAATATAATATAATAGAGTAAAGCAGAACAAAATAGAAAATAACAGAACAGAATATAAATGAATAGAATATAACCATCTTCTAAAATTTGAATTTCAAATAGAATAAATTCTAATTCGAATACATGTACGTGAATAACGAAACAAAACGAAAATACATATTTTTTTTTCATTCTGCACATTTCTACTGACATCCACCCATCAAGGCATTTTCATATTTGCATAACTCCTCCCAAGAGCCAGCCTACTGCATTCTATAGGACTGAAAGATCTTGGGAGGAGCTCTGAGGCATAGAAGTTATGTACAGCACCCTGCCTGCTCCTCCCACCAGCCATGAGCTGCTCGCTTTGCATAGATGAGAACAGAGATGATGATGTCACTGGACCTTAAATAGGGTATGCAATGGAAACTTAACTTTTTGTTTAAAAATGCTTTTAGCGTGTTGATGAGGGGGAAGGAAGTCCTGGGGAAGGCAAAATATAAGCTTATTAAACTTTAGCTTTAAACTATCTCCACTAATGTTATTTCTAGGTAAACATGTAGCATTTATAAGTACAGAAAACAATTAAGAGCTTAAACTAACATAGCAGTAATATGTTCAATATGACATCAGATGTACTGGACCCAATGATCTTTGGGTAAAAATTGGCATCAATGCCATACATAGGCTGGTCAAGGTTCTTTGTGCATTCGCTCTTTTCTCTCATGAAAAGTATACTGCACATGGTTCCTATTTACACATTAAATGTAATTTTTATTACAGTGTATCTATTAGAAAAATATTATCCCTGTAAATCTTCCATTTGCTGTAGGAAATCTATACTTTCCGGTTTTAGCTCAGGTTCCTGATAACAGAAATTCACTATTAATTGACTGAAAGTTTCCTGTGCTGTATGTCATCTATGACAGTGGGCAATTAAATGAAAAGTTAATGTATCCTGTTTATGATTGCCATCATTTGCATTAACATCTATGCCAAAAATAAAACCGGGGAAATAAAACCATAAAAATAAGTGTGTTTACATAAAAGTAGAAATCGGCTTGCTATATGGGTTTGTAGTGTCCAGCAAAAGTCACGGTGTTAGTCCAGACGTACATCAATAGTTAGTGGTAGACCCAGACTAAGCACTATGTGCATTTTTAATTAAATTCCAGTAAAAGAGCATTAAGAGCTCCATGAAAATGGAAGGTGCACTTTTTACCTACAGCCCTCAAATACAAATTTGTAAAAAGGGGCTGGCAATACTAAAGATTTAACAATAATTAAATGAATTACTTACCTCAGTACCGGTGATCTGCCGTGCTGGTTCCAGCTATTGTGGAAGTTCCAGCGCATGCGCAAGCTGATGTGCTGAGATGGTTCCAGCTATCGGGAAAGTTCCTTCAAGGACTGCGCAGGCTCAAACTTGCTGACGGAAATCTCCGAACCGCGGCCGGCATCCAGGGCGACGTGGATTTCGAGGAAAGTGGCCAGCTCCGCTCGCTCGGCCTCCTGGCTCTTTGTTTAACATCCTCCAATCCACGGGGATGTTAAAGAATGAGCCTGGATGCCGGGCGAGGTTCAGAGATTTCCGCCTGCGCAGACTTCCAAGGAACTTCCCCGTTAGGGGAACATAGAGGACAAGTCACCGGCTTCTGATTACTGGAGGCACCAGTGACATCACCATGCTGGAGAACAGTGTTGCAGGCATCAAATGTTGCAGAGAGCTTCTGGGGCTCCCTGCACACTATAATACAGCTTGATGTAAGACCCACCCTGAATTGTGATTGGACAGTTAAGGAGCAGTCTATTAGTGATGTCATCCTGGTGCTCCCCATTCCAGCAAGCATGCTCATACAACTTGACTAACAGGACTCTACAAACCACTAGATCCTGGCTGGCTGAAAATTCTGCTCTTCCTGCCCCCAAGGTGATTGCTGTTAAGCAGTTTATTTCTCCTGAAAATTCAGGTTTGAAGCAACCACATTAAATTCCCAAACGCCAACCATTTTTTTTTTTTTTTTTTTTAAATGAGTACCCTCTGCCCATAAAAATTAAGAATCGGACAGGGATTTTAAAATGTCTCTATTATATCTAGGCCGGAAAAAATATATATTCTGGTAAGAGTTCCAACATTTACATACTCAACTCATCTCAACTCAAAGCCCCTTGGGGTACCTTTTTCTTCTACAGCATTTACATACAACTTACATTTTTGGGTGGACCAACCAGTTAAGGCCTCTTTCACATTGACCGGATCATTTTTTTTACAACCACGGATCCCCTACTGAGTTGAGTGGAGCAGCCAGATGACATGTCCGTATCTGCTCCGCTTATACAGAGTGGATACAGACACAGCCAGCTCTGCTCTATGGGCACCCAGATGTAAACGGTCTAGCTGTCTGTTTACACACAACTGCCCTCTGACCAGCCAATTGGAGTGGAATGGACCAACTTCCTTTTTTTTTTTTGCAGGATCGGATTGGACCCAGAAGTAGCCGGACGTAAACGACACAAGTCTTTTTTTACATCCGACTGCCCATAGAGGAAAATGGAGGGTCCGATCGGGTCCACCTGAAAGACAGACAGGCAGACCCAATCGGACCTCTCATGTCAAAAATCTACCCTTGCAGTGGGCACCTCACTACACACTGCAAGTTTTAAATTCTTTTTGAACCTAGTGATATAGGGATAACGTTTTATATCCCTGGTCCCATCCAACATTGCCCCTGAAGTGACACTAAAGTCATGTTTTTCCTTGGCTAGAGTAAGGGAGGGTTTTAACCCCTATCACAGATTTTTTATTTGCCATCTGTGCTCCATTGGGGAGATTTCCCGTCACTTACTGTCCCATAGCCAAAACCAGGAGTGAGAGGAAACCCCTCTAAAGTGAGGGATGCGTCACCAGAACTAGTGTCCCCAGTGGAAGAATTCCTCTACATTCTTGTTCCAATGTCAACCCAAAATGTGGTATTTTCTTTTGTTTTCACTTTTGATGATAACGGTCAACAAGAAAAATCGGGAGGGTAAATTTCCTAAACAAGGGGACAGACAGCAAAAAAAGAATCCTTATCCATTCTATCCAAAACTATTTTTTTTTAAACGTTATAAATACTTTAAGACGCTTATGCCATGGTCAAATGCTCTCCTCCTCAATGTACAAGGCAGGGTAATAGCCCTGCATTGTACGTTATGAGGCCAAGGGACCACCCATAGATAGGTAAAAAAGAACAGCGCTGGGGCCTGCTATACCAAGGGGGAGGGTAAATAGTATACCTTATCCCAACACCTCTAGACTAAACAAGCATTGAACCCTTCCAGTGCAGGGGACCACTACAAGGTAATATTTTCTCTAATTCCCGTTGTCCAGCTTTAAAGTAAACCTTGATTTAAAAAAAAAAAAATACCTAGGTTGCTATTGCTTCCATACCACCTAGGTCACAGACCGGAACAAGTCAGAATCCCCATTGTGCGTACTTGTATACACAGACGCAAAAATAATTAAAACCATCTGAGCAGTATAACAACCAGGATACTAGCATGTGCAGGATGAGAAGACAGCAGTCACAGTCCCCTATTTCTATCAGTATTGGTTTCCTTTAAAATAGAATGTGCACTTGTACTATAGTCTCAGTCTTTATTTATTTAGCAAACAGATATGTGATTTAAAATCAATTATATTTCAATGTCTTCTTACTTTATGTAATTGAGAATAAGTATCTCATCACTCCCAAATGTAAATGCAGCCATCTAGTGTATAACATAATCAACCTGTTTAATACATATAGATTTCCCTGCTAAAGAGCATTTCAGAAAATTGATGTAACTCAGCTAATCCCTCTATTTAAGGTCACCTTACACAGGAACACACAGATCTACATGAGGAAAGTTATATCCTGTGCAATTAGTATAGAGGTTAACACAGCTGTCATCTATGTTAATCCTTTTAGTGAATGAAGTACATGGCTGTGCATGGTAATAGGGCGTTAAATATTCCCAAACATGGTGCGGCTGTTAGCTATCAGTCACATGGGGGGCACTTTTTTTTGAAGTGCTGTATAGCTACATGTGCTTCAAATCTTACATAAGGACATATAAAAAAAGATTCAGGAATTAGCACGTATGTTGTTCAATACAATATTGTATGGTTTTTATGTTAATAAATCAACCACAATTTATAAAATAAAGATAACATAGGAGCGTGTTCAGGTATAATCAGAAGTCAGAAAATCCACAATTCTAGAAGCAGTAACATGGTTAGTGAGGTTGAAAAAAGACACAAGTCCATCAAGTCCAACCTATGTGTGTGATTATGTCAGTATTACGTTGTATATCCCTGTATGGTGTGGTGGTTCAGGTGCTTATCTAATAGTTTTTTTTAAACTATCGATGTCCACATTCTTGCCGCTCTTAGGCTTCATGCACACTGAAGCTGATAAACTGTATTTTTTTTTGGCGTATTGGCTTTTTTTTTTTAAAGCCCATAAACTGAACTCTATGTTAGCCTATGTGACCATGCACACCTGGGCGTGTTTTAGTGTTAATGAGCTTTGGAGTTTATTTGCTTTTTTCTGAATGCCCTAAATTTGCGTTCAAAGTGCTGTTTTTCGACTGGGAAAAAACGCTAACAAACGCAAAATGCTCAAAAACGCTGGCGCCAGTTTTTTTTTTAGCATTTTTTATCCAGTAAAAAAAAAAAAAGTAAAAAAAAATAATAAAAAGCTACACTGAAAAACGCTGATTAAAGCTATTGCAAAAACGCTAAAAAGCATTGAAAGGCTCCCTGCAAAGCTACTGCCGTTTTTTTAATGTTTTTTTTTAGCTTCAGTGTGCATGGAGACTTAGGCCCCGTACACACAAGAGGATCCATCCGCTGGAATTGATCCGCGGACCGGCTCCAGCGGATAGATCCCCTGGTGTGTACAATCCAGCGGATTTGTTTCCGCGGATTTTTTTCCCCTGGGATGGATTTCCAGCGCATAAAAATTTTAAGACATGCTTTAAAATCTATCCGCTTGAATCCATCCCAACGGATTGATCCGCTGGTCTGTACAGACTCACCGGATCAATCCGTCCGAATGAATCCCCCGCATGCGTCGTAATGATTCGATGCATGCGTGGAATTCCTTATATGACAGCGTCGCGCACGTCGCCGCGTCATCATCGCGGCGACGGCGCGACACGTCATCGCGATGGGAGTACACTCCATTGGATCAAAATCCGCGGAAATCCTCAAGAGGATTTATCCGCGGATACGGTCCGGCGGACCAATCCTCTCGTGTGTACCCGTCATTACAGTAAAGAACCCTCTATGTAGTTCAAGGTTAAACTTCTTTTCTTCTAATTTTAATAAGTGGTCACATGTCTTGTTAAACTCCCTTCCACAAAAACGTTTTATCCCTATTGTGGGGTCACCAGTATGGCAGTTGTTTTACTTGCTTTTTTTTTGGAAGTTGTTGCTTACGTTAACCTTTTTCAACTAGGGTGCCGTGGCACCCTGGGGTGCCTTCTGAGCTCTTCTGGGGGTCCTTTGCAAAATACCTAAAAAACTGTCACAAATTGACAAACCATTATCAACAAGCCAGCCAGTGGATCAAGCCTTTTTGTTAACAAAGCCACAGGTTTTTAATGCGCAGCATTACAAACTTGGGAGTGAACAACCAGTTATGGATTAATAAGAAGGACATCAGGTGCCTGCACAGTATCCTTGTTTGTCTCTCACATTAGCAGAGAGGAGAGAAACTGAGGGAGAAGAGAAACACTGGAATACTAGTCAGTACAAATTTGTAAGGGTGGAGCAAAAAAATTAACTTCTAATGCTTGGTGGGCCAGGTGTGTGGATGCTGCTGCGATATGCAAAACTATTAGTTTAGTTTGTTACATTTTAGATGGGGTGACTCAGAACTGTGCATACTTTTATTGGGTGCCTTGACTAAAAAAGGTTAAAAAACACTGGCTTAGGCCTCATACACATGGGCCAGAATCTCGTCAGGAAAAACACGTTGTTTTTCCGGATGAGATTCTTGGCAAGAATCTCTTGCCGCCCGAGTGTACAGACTCTCCTTTCGCGGTTCTCTTGAAAGACAAGAACGCAATGACATCATCGCGTACGACGAGCATGCGCTTGTCACATTCAATGCCGTCGCCGCCATCTTGCTTCACCCTACCTATGCCGTGGAAGCTACCGCGCATACGTCAAAGTCATTTCGAGCATGCGCGGGTTTCCACGGCGACAGGTAAGTATACACACTCTCGGGTTTCTCATTGGGAAACAGGTCGACAAAAATTTCGACGAGAAAATAGAGAGCAGGATCTCTATTTTGGCCAGATTTCCAGACAAGAAACCTGAAAGCCTCGTACACACGCTCGGTTTACTCGAGAAAACTGAGCGTGTGTACGAGGCTTAATGCTCATATTACAGGGGATTTAAAATCCCCTTGGCTTAATCCCCTATTCGTACCTCTCAGCGTGTACAAATAGGAGGCATTCTAATTGGTCAGCACCGTCACATGGATGACGTTGGCCAATGACGTTGGCCAATCAGAACCCTCCTAGCCTGTCCCGTTCATACTGGAGGAGAGGAGAGAAAGCCAGAAGAACCTTCTTTTATCTGGGAGTTTCACAACATTTTAAACAGAAATAAATAAATCTCAACCATAAAAAGCCCTTGATTGACCCAAGGCATCCATACCATGGGTTATCTCCCAGTGTTAATTTTGATGGCAAATTTTGATTTCTAATCATTTTAGTCGATTTAAATCAAATTGGTTTAGTTAAATTGCAATGCATTATTTAAGTATTGCTCTAGAATTTGCAAACTCATTATATATTCCTGTAGTAAAAATCTAATAACATGTTATTATTTATGGTATTAAGGTTTGAAAATCAACTACAGGCACAGATTTAGCCATTGTGAAATTGTCAAATTTCGATTTTGTTTTATAGTCTTTTGACTAAAATGCCACTTTAGTTGCATTTTAGTTATGTGAAATGTTTTAGTTGACTAAATAATTTTCACCAATGAAATTAGCACTATTTTAGTGTTAATTAACACTGACGTTGACAAAGCAGGTTTAGGCTTCCCCTTACTGACCACTGCAGTTTTCCCAGGTAGCCATATGGATTCCTCATCAAACAACTAGCACCCATATTTTCCTGTCTAGGAACCGATTACCACTTTGTCTGTACTCCTAACACCTAGGGAAGTGTTGAGCAACATTGTATTTTGAGTAATTTCTTTTAGATGTTACCCAGAGATTAAAGCTCACGTTTAGCTAAAAATTAAACTGTAGCTATAATAGCAGCCACCCATCATGCTTATATCTGCTATAATGCTAATAAAAATTTATGAGGAACCTGGTCACATGACCCGTGCTAAGCCAATTGTTATATGGTCTGCAGATTATTTCTCCCATGAGCATCTCATTTGCTGTGTGGACAGCTGCTGCTTTTTCAATGCGTGGGAATAATGCATGCAAACTGGGGAAAAGAAAATCAAAAGCTGAGTTGTTGTTCGTAACAGACAGAATTTCTACTTTTTCTAAAAAATTACTACAGGCAACAACTTCCCTTTTGTTTCTATTTCTACTACCTCTGTAGAGGTCTTCGCATCATGCTTCCAGGCACCTTATAAACAATAAAAGGTTGTAGAAAACTCCCAATAATGCATTTAGTATTAGTCCTTCACTACCCACCTCTGATTACGTGTTGCCATGGTATTGTGATATTGGTGTCTCATGCCGAGAAGCTGTCACAAGACATGAGAAAAGAATTGCTAGATGCTGACACACCATTCATGGAGACAAGATGGTGTCTGTAACTGACACTGATTTATGAATCTCTATAGGTAACCCTTAAACAACATCTTTGGGAGTCACCATCCAGGTGTGTTTTTTTCCTAAGGTACATCCAAAAGGGCTACTTAAATGAAAGGACTGCATACTAAATCTGCTTATATGATCTCTTGGAATTCCCTCGAAGGTTACAGGGTCCATATGAGTACATGAGTAGATCTCTGAGCAAGAAAGCCAGAGAGATTGTTTCACACTTGTTTAAATTGCAAAGTGTTACCTGGCCCTGCACCCAAATAGTGCATGCAAAGTAAATGAACCATTCCTTATGCAGAAAAAAAGAATTTGCTCATTAACCACAGAGTTTTTAAAGTGGTAAAGTGGTTAAAGTTAAAGGGGTAAACCCTTACATATTCCCAGTGAATTGTCTGGCCTCAGGTGAGACAGAGATGAAACACATCCTCCTACATACATTGTACCTGTTTAGCTGCAGTTTTTTTTCTTCTCTAAAGCCTTTCAAAGTCCATAATTTATAATTTATAGAGCTTCCTTAACTGTCAGAAAAAAGGGGGCAGAGACATACAATTACACTCTGCAGAGCTCATTGAGGAGAGCTCTGAGAGCTGATTGGAGGGGAGGGACACCTCTCCCTCCCTTCACACAGCGCACAGGAACACAGTTGAGGCTGTCAATCAGCTGGAGGTCCCTCCTATGTCATCTTTCTTCTTTTGGTGTCAAGAAAACTTGTCAGAAGTGATTCATGCTAATAAAAGAGGAATGAAGCAGCAGGCAGAAATTACACTTAGTGCTCTTAATTGGGACAAGTACACACTGTAAAAGGGATGAGCTTTGTTCATATTTTATGTCTGAGGTTTACCACCACTTTAAAGAATGCTGGAAAATCTGTGCCTGAAGTGTTAACTATTTCCAATATACTGTTTTTGATGTTATTACTCTGAAAATGAACTATTGTCACCCCTATTGCTGAAACCAAGGTTCGAATCAGACATATCACATGAAGACACTGCTCCATTTATAATTAGCTTCAAGCTTCCTTACAGGGATGTGTTCTTTTAGGACAGAAGTGATGAGTAGTGCAAACTATTAACCTTACCTCTGTATATGGCCACTCTGTGTTTCTTAAGGATCTCTCTGTACTCCCTCATGAAATCCATTAAAAGCCTTCTTGTTTTTTGGGGTCTTAATGAAGTACCACTGAATGTAAACAGGTCAGACTGACTCTGCCCACAAATATCCTAGACACATTTGAACATGCCTATTCTGTGATCAATTGAACAAGTAGCTCCATAGCCAAGGACATTTGATATGTAAGGAAAGAGCAGGGAACAAGCTCTTGGTAGGTTGATGCAACATTTATGATTCTCCAATATATCAATACTTTGACAGTGGTTAGCAATGATCTGCGTTATGTTTTTTGTTTTTCTTTCTTGATGTTGTAATTGGTGCCAGACACACTGACATATTTCATGCAAGATTAGATACATGTTCAGCAAGTGATTGTACTTTTGTCCTTTCAGGGTGGCAAAATACCTATTAGATGGACAGCACCAGAAGCCATTTCCTATCGTAAATTTACATCAGCAAGTGATGCCTGGAGTTATGGCATTGTACTGTGGGAAGTCATGTCATATGGAGAGAGACCGTACTGGGAAATGTCCAATCAAGATGTAAGAACTTACTCAAAAACATGACTTATTATGTTTGGTGTATTTATAATTATCAACTAAATCACTTTGTACCAGGTGGCTAACCTAAACAAGGCTTTTACGCTCCACATTTTATCCAAAACTATCCATTTTATCAAGAAACTAAACCAAAAAAGTTTGGTCTCTATATACAGTTGCACCACTTTAGCAAACCTGAGTAGACTGAACTAAAGCCATTGACAAGTGTATACAAGACAGTGTGTACAGTATGTACAGAACAGTGAGGATCACACACACTCCTATCATCTGTGGAGCAGGGAATAGCTCTGTTAAGGTCTCCAGCTATATCTTCAACCTATGCAGGGCCGGCACTACCCTATGGCAGCTTAGGCAGCCGCCTTAGGGCAACTGGATAGGGGGGGGGGGGTGTTTTGTTAAAATCCAAATCCTCAGTCACTTGCTGGGGATTCTGACTTTTAAATACCTGTCTTCCATTGCTTACACCCAGCTTAGCCCTCTTTATGCAGTGTATAGGACAATAGGCAGGTGAATGCACTGGTGCTGTACGTCCTGGGCCACATTGGGAGAGTTGTCACCGGGTGACCCCAGGCTTCGGACAGCAGACATGTTCACAGTCCTAGGATTACAACCAGTAGGTGCGGGAACATGTCAGAACATGTCACCTCCCATGACATACCCTGGCTTTATAGGTATTAGTCAGGGGATTAGTGTTTCGTCAGAAGTCTCCTTGTATGTTGCATTATTTATGGCTTTCTCCTACTGATTACCTTCAGCTCTGTACATGGAGGAAAACAGCATGCTGGTATCAAGCCAGCCAGCCCTGCCTTTATGTCTGTCCTCAGTATTTAACCCACAACTGGCCTTCGTGGACCTGGGAAATATTTATAGTGTTAATAAATATGTGCTGTAAATGCCCCCCCTTTATTTATTGGCCAGCTTCTACTTTACTGGCAATTTTAAATTTCCATTTTGGGACATTTTTGTGACCAGCGCTCCCTATTCAGAGCATTGGTAGCAAGCACAGGGCTGGCACCAACATAAGGCTGCTTAGACAGCTACCTTAGGGCAGTGGTCATCAACCCTGCCCTACAGGGCCCACTAACAGGCCAGGTTTTATGTATTACCTTGGGGAGATGCAGTCTAGAATACTGCAATCACTGAGCAGCAAATGATATCACCTGTGATGTATTTCAGTTATCTTGCAAACCTGGCCTGTTAGTGGGCCCTGTAGGGCAGGGTTGATGACCACTGCCTTAGGGCACCAGGATAGAAGGGCAATAGAATCCAAATCCCCAGCCATTTGGTGGGAATTTGGATTTTTTAAATATCTGTCTGCCGTTCCCTAATACTGCGCCCTCTCTCCTACCAGGCACAGCATGTCATTTTAGTTTGCCTCACTGGCCAACTAGTAGCCAGTGAAGGGAAGCAGTGAATGCATAATCCTGCCCCTCACTACACACTGCCATTTAGTGGCAACTCGGCACAGCTCAAATTTTCGATGCTGTGTGGCATCTTTCACACTGTGCCCCATCACATTAGGAGTGCAATGTGAAGGAGGTACCAGCACGGCTGTAGACAGTGAGGGAATGTGGGTGATATAATAAATGGTATGCCATATGGGGGTGGGGGGTGCAATTTGGAGGGGAGTAGCAGGAGGACGGGGGGCAGAAAAATGCATCTTCGCCCATGTAGACAAAAATCTGGAACCGATTGTGAACTGGAGCAAGAAGAACCAAAAGCACTGAAGAACTGCAACATAGAGCACCACTTTTCTGGAAGATATTTACATTTCATCAATTCCTAAACACATCAGAATATTTTTGGATCATAGTAGGCAGAACCGTGCAATTCCAAAAATAATTTCCATTTCTATGCCCAATATTAGAATATTTTCTTTTGCATTTGTGTTTGAAGTGATAAATACATATATAACTTCTGTATTTTGAAGCCATTTCTGTACTTTAGACATGTCTATATCTCATCTGGTCATTAGGAAGGTAAATAAACACAAGCCAGTATCTTTCCCCAGTCTAAATACTTGTTATATTAATATAATTCAGAGCACAAGGCCAATAATGTATAAGTAAAATAAACAAAATGTAACCCACAAAGAGATGCAGAAATGAAAGCATATCAAATATATGTAATCCATGTCTCCTACAATATAAATGTAAAAGTAAAAAAAGATATACAATTAATGTTTTCTGTAAAGAAGAAATAACACTGTGGCACAATAGGTACTCCTTGTTTGTAACAGATAGATTGAGTCTCCTAACTTTATGTTGATGATATCTTGGCTGATTTACTTTCACACGGAGGCGCCGTCGGCGGTAAAGCGCCACTATTTTTTGTGGCGTTTACTGCCAATTTTGCGGCGCTATTCGACTGCTAGTGGGCCGGTTTTACCCCGCTAGCGGACAAGAAAAGGCTCAAAACCACCGCAAAGTGACTCTGCCGAGGTGCATTGCCGGCGGTATAGCCGCGATGTCCCATTGATTTTAATGGGCGGGAGCGGTGGAGGAGCGGTATACAAACCGCTCCTTCACCGCTCCAAAGATGTAGCTAGCAGGACTTTTTTTACCGTCCTGCTAGCGCACCACTCCAGTGTGAAATCCCTCAGGGCTTTCACACTGGAGACACAGCAGCGGCTGTTTAGGGTCAGTTTGCAGGTGCTATTTTAAGCGCAATAACGACTGCAAACCGCTCCAGTGTCAAAGGGGTCTTACTAAAGAAGCAAAGCATTTTCATTTTCCAAAATGAATCTTCACTTTGGAAAATAATTTTCACTTAGCGAATAAAGTGTTGACTTCTATCATCTAATATTGTGCAGGCAAAAAATGTTTTTTAATTTTCCTTGCACATAGTTTGGTAACTTCTGCTAAGTAGATTTTTCACTACATTCATCAAGATAAATGAAAACTTCCATTAGTAAATCGGGTTGAGTTGTCAATGGCAAATTTCCTGTTCACCTTACAAGGATATTTTAACATTACACAGGATTTTTCCCCCTAGCTTTGTGAATGAGGTGATGATCTACTGACTTCCAACATCCAATTATGTGCAAGCAAAAATATATATTTTTTTATCATCCTTGCACATGATTTGGTATTCTTTGCAAAGTGAATTTTCATCACATTCATCAAGCTAAGGGAAATCCCCTTGCAAAATTAAAATTACCTTGCAAAGTGATCAGCCTTTGTCTAAAATGTATTGGAAAAAAAGCATTCATATTTTTAAGTACAGTAAGCACTATGGAAGAATTTTCACTGTGAAAAGTTGATTACACAACAAGTAGTCTATGGCCAGTGCCAAGAGGTATGTCACCAATTATGAATTCTGTGGTCAGCTGTTCACAAATTCTTGGACGTGTCCTGAAGTGAACAGTTAGTGTTGCAGTAGGCCGAGTCTACCCTCAGCCAAAAAATGATCTAATACTTTTGATTTGCAAATTTGATTTGCTGTGATATTTTTGTTCAGTCTGAAATTGGAACTCCAGGCAAAAATGATAACCTTAGCTTCTGAATGATATGCCTCATATATAAACCTTACTGTTATAGTATTCTATTCCGCACAGTTCTGGAACCTTTTTGCATTTACATTTCGGTAAAGAGATTCACAATGAATTGCCATAGGAAAAAATGGCTGCTAAATTTCAGTTTCCTTGAAATGGCCACAGATGGACCGAAATTCAGGGATCAGTTGAATTTCTATCCATCTATGGTTATTTAGAGCATTCAATCTAAGGAATAACTGTTCTTCAATGGGCTTGTTGGAATATTTTGCTTTGACAAAGAAAGCACTTTCTATCAGAATACAATAGCACACCAGGGAGGATTCCCTCATCCACCTCAAAATGTGTGGATGAGGAAATTGGTTTGGTTGACTGATTAAAAAATACGATCTATCTGTGAGCAGCTTAAACTGGTTCTAAAGGTAAACTTGTTTTTACGTTAGTGTGTTTTCTGCGCCCAATCCCGACTCAGGGCTGTGCCTGAGAACAGTGGCTCTCTCGGCTCTCTCTCTCCTCATTGGACAGAGAGGCAGCAGCAGGAGGCCAATCACAGCCAGTGAAGACAAACTAGGGGTGTGGGGCCAAGCTGTGCTGTGTGTGTCAATGGACACACAGAGTGCGGTTCAGGATTAAGCCAGCACAAGTGCTCCCATAGCAAGCTGCTTTCTATAAGGGACACTCAGAAGGGAGAGGAGCCAGGAGCACCATGGGGGACCCCCAGTAGAGGAGGATTGGACCATTGCACAAAGCAGGTAAGTATGAAATAATTATTATAAAAAAAAATCCCTTAGAATTAGTTTAAGTCACCTAGTCACATCTCCACCCCTGACCACTGGCTGGACACTAAAGGAGCAGCAAGAGGTCATCATCATTTATATATATATATATATATATATATATATATATATATATATTACTACAGACACACAGTATATATCTCCTCTCTCATATATACTGTATATATATATATATATATATATATATATATATATATATATATATATATATATATATATATATATATATATCTGTGTGTGTGTGTGTGTGTGTGTGTGTGTGTGTGTTTTTTTCTTCTAATAGTTGCTTTTAATTACTCTGAGTTCTGCTATAATCTACCTTGTCCTGACACCTATTAAAAATGTGCACCCCAGTTGAGCATAAACATTTTTCTTTAAACTAATTACACTCCTGGTGGTTCTGATAGTAACATTCTTATACATTCTAGTTAGGGTTGTCCTGATACCACTTTTTTAGGACCGAGTACAAGTACCGATACTCTTTTTCATGTACTCGCCAATACCGATTACCGATACTTTTTTTTAAATGCAGCCATGTGTCCCCAAATGCAGCCTTGTCCCTAAATGCAGCCATGTCCCTAAATGCAGCCTTGTCCATAATGCAGCTTTGTCCATAATGCAGCCTTGTCCATAATGCAGCTTTGTCCATAATGCAGCCTTGTCCATAATGCAGCTTTGTCCATAATGCAGCCTTGTCCATAATGCAGCTTTGTCCATAATGCAGCCTTGTCCATAATGCAGATTTGTCCATAATGCAGCTTTGTCCCTAAATTCAGCCTTGTCCCTAAATTCAGCCATGTCCCTAAATTCAGCCTTGTCCCTAAATTCAGCCTTGTCCCTAAATTCAGCCTTGTCCCTAAATTCAGCAATTTCCATAATGCAGCCTTGTCTATAATGCAGCCATGTCCCTAAATACAGCCTTGTGTCCCCTAAGAGAAAGCCAAGCCCCCCCCCCCCCCCTGCCGATGCTGACATCTAGTTGATTTGCACTTGGGGAACATAACAGCTTTCATTTGAATAGCTGTGTGTTCCCCGCCGCGCCTCGTCATGTATAGACACTCCCCCTTGCCCGGGCACTTTGATAGACAGATCACCCGTCCAATCCTGGGACGGGTGATCTGCCTATCAAAGTTTCCGGACAAGTGGGAGGGGCTATACACGACGAGGCGGGGAACACACAGCTATTCAAATGAAAGCTGTTATGTTCCCCACGCGCAAATCAACTAGATGTCGGCAGGGGCGGGGGGCTTGGCTTTCTCTTAGGGGACTAGGCAGCAGCAGCTCTCCTCCATACTCGAGGACTGCTCTCCACCCGCTCTCCGCCCCCTCTCCACCCGCTCTCCACCCCCTCTCCACCCGTCCCCACCCGCTCTTGGGAAAAAAAGTATCGGTAAAGCATCCGGAGCATTTGCGCAAGTGTCCCGATATCGATACTAGTATCGGTATCGGGACAACCCTAATTCTAGTGTTATTTTATTTCATGTACCCCAAAATCTAAACATGAAAATATGTCTAATGCGTCATGGTTGTTGTAGCACTGCCATCGCTGAACACATTGCAGCCTTCCCCTTACACTGAAGTTCTTCAGCAGAGTCATGTGACAAGATGTTGCAGTGTTGCCAAGAAACCCACTAAGAAGTTAGCTGCCTGGGACATTATTTAATTCAGACTGAAGAGTTGCGGTGTTTTCTGGATACTAATAGCTGGATATGATTAGCAGGTCCTTGACTGAATGACCACCCTGTACAATACAACATAATCCGATACTTGAAAATAAGTCAAGGTGGACATAGCCTCAAAGTGCTTTCTTCTCTTGTCACTAACTCGTTTAACAACATCTGTAAGTTTAACATCAAGTCACATTTTTCTTTTCATACATCACCAGCAACAATTAGAAAAATGAGGCATTTATAATCTTCAAGACCATTTTCCAGCCTTTGATTATTTGTTCATAGCGGGAACTTAATTTTTCTGCGCACTGCCAAGCCTCTTCTACATTATTGTAGGCTTACATAAACACCAGTTGACTAATTAAGTGATCAAATGTGACATCAAAGTAAAAATATATATACGGAATGTAGTCACGTGATGCAATGATTTCATTTTATTTTCTTCTTCCTCTTAAGTGAAACGTTTATGCATGAAGGGCACTTTAAGCGGTCCGTAGCTGGGGTGCTATTATTGCAAACTGTTTACCTTGCATGTAATGAAATCCATATTTTACCCAAATGTACCTTTTAAATAGATTTTTTTTTTGTCCTTTGTGTACGGCACGTGGAAGATTTAGCTTGTTCATTCGAGCAAATATTTCAACTACAAGCTAATTATTGTGGTTTAGAGATAGTGTTTACAGTAATCTGCTGGCAGTTTTCTTAAAGGGGTAATGACTTGTGAACATAAACAAATGACAACCATAAATAAGGCAGAAAGGTATTTTTTTATGTTACGTTTGCAGCAAAATAGCATTAATTCTAAAAAGAGTATTTTCCCTATTAACAGGTTATTAAAGCGGTAGATGAAGGTTACCGGCTGCCACCACCCATGGAATGTCCAGCTGCCTTGTATCAGCTGATGCTAGACTGCTGGCAGAAGGATCGAAACAACAGACCAAAGTTTGAGCAGATTGTCAACATCTTGGACAAGTTAATTCGTAATCCTAGCAGCCTGAAAGTCATCGCCAATACGGCCACAAGGTGACGCTTCAAAAATGCTGTTTTTAATAAAATATTTTATACTTATTTTTGGTGATTGGACATAAAGGGCTTTTCACATCTCACGCAGCTTTGGTAAAACACGGTTTCATTTTGACTTTGGTGACAAAAAACCGACAAGACTAGAATAGGTCTTCATCCTCAGAGCTCTGTTTTTGTCGGTTCCATTGGTAGAGAGCTGAGATAGTGACCTGTCAAAGATACACAAAGAGCATAGGGGTGTGCAAGGGGTGCCTGGGCACACCCTAATCCTGGGGTTGGCAACCTGTCAATGGTGGGCAGGTGACAGGTAAACCGCAATCCTTCCTTGCCAGTCCTCAGAACCTGGACAGGAGAGGCGGCGGGGGTGGAATTTAGTGGAACCAATCTTTATTTTCCTCCTGCAGCAGCTGAAAGTAGGCTTCTTCTACTCTCCCGTTTGTCAACATTTAGCTGCCATAGTAAGAAAATATAGGGAATCGGTACTAATATGTGCCACCCCTCCTTTCCCTGTTCCTCTTCCTTCTGTTATCCAGGTCCCCCATGTGCTCCATTGCTCCCCCTTTCTCCCATTGTTTCAGGATGAAGAGCGGGGAAGAGGCCGGTAAATATGTCAAACACATATGTGTTGGAGCTTTTGGGTGCACACACTAATGCAATAAGCTGCACACACCTATGCCAAAGAGCAAACTGTGGGATTTATTTACTAAAACTGGGGAGTGCAAAATCGGGGAGCAGCTGTGCATGGTAGCCAATCAGCTTCTAACTTCAGCTTGTTCAATTAAGCTTTGACAAAAAAAAAAAAAAAACTGGAAGCTGATTGCTTGCTATGCAGAGCTGCACCAGATTTTGCACTCTCCGGCTTGAGTAAATCAACCCCTGTGTGTAAGCCAATAGTACTAAATATTATTAAATCTGAATGAAGTTATAAAAGAAAGCAGAAAATGGAACTAAAGTACAGAATAAGAGAGGTATCAGTGCTCTGATTCCTATCAAAAATGCTAAAGTATTTGGCCTATATGGATTGATTTTACTGCCTTTGACGAGAATAAACAATTGGAGAATAAAACACGACTTTCTCATTTACAAACTCGGTTAACTACACTTTCTCATTAATAGCAGGCTGGCCAAGGGTGGGTTAGGTGGCACAACCTCTGCTGATTTTGTTTTTATTATGTAATTACAGACAACCTTGGCCTGAGAGGGGCAGGTCTATGGGCATGCCTCTTCTTGGCAATCCCCTTGCTTTTTCACCAATCTACACTATTTTCCAGTTACTCCTTAACCATTTTTTTAAGGTTTATACTGTATGTAATAGATTAAGTTGGTATAGCCTTCTTGGGTGCAATTAGGTACCCTCCGTGCACTCTGATGGTGCCTTTTACAGGCGTAATGTTGTACCATAATTTGCATTATTTTTTGTATTTTCTGTAATTTTTGTACCTTAGATGCAATGCTATTGGTGTGGTGGGTGCCTGTATTTCATTGTGCCCCCCTTTTGGAGATATATGGGTGTTTTTTTTTTCCTTACTTGCCTTTGTATTCCTGTGAAATCTAAAAAACTAAAATAAAGATTTTGCAAAAAAAAAAATAAAGCAAGGGAAATAACCTTGATGTGGCAATGGTAGTGGGGAGGCTAGCATGATTGTTTTGTTTTTTTTTGTATTTTTTTTTTCTAAATTTGGCAAGTATACAAAATAATGTGGACTATTTTCATGGCTCCTCTATTTTTCTAAGAATTTATAAGGATTTAGTAGGCATAATGAAGTTAAATGTCAGTCAAAACATTTTGGGTATTTTTTTTTTTTCCTATAGCATGGGTAAAAATGACTTGCTTTGTTTTGTTTTTTTTATATCAGACTTAAGCACAGAATAGGAAATAACTACCGTATGTTTCTATAGCATGGATACAATTACTTTCTTTGTCCTTTCTTTTTTTTTTTTCGTTATTGTTTTCTATTTTTTTATATTGGTGCAGAAAAACCAATAACCATGCTTCTATAGCATTGGTAAAAATTACTTTCTTTGTCGGTCTTTTTTTTTATTGTTTTTATTTTTTTTATATAGGACTAAAGCACAGAATAAAAGCCTTGGAAGGGCTAACATTTTCCCTGGATTTACCAGGTATACAAAATAATGTAGATTTTTCCTTTTCCATTCTATGACCTTCTGAACTTTTAGTGAGGAATAGTTACAAACGTTGTCAGTTTTCTTTTTGTCAATTTTGTTTGCATCTTTGTTGGGGATAATTTCTCTCACTTCCTGTCATTAGGATAAGAATTACAGGTTAATCTTTTTTTTAATTGTTACTTTTTTATTTATATCCTGTATGTCAGACAAATCATATTTGTATCACAATACTATCACTTACATAATGTCAAAAACACGAAAATGCAATAGCTCAATGATCAAAGAGCATAGTTAATGATCCAGAAAAACAGGGAAGCTGTCCTGCACACAGTTTGCGATCATTATGCAAGAGGTAAATAATCACATACAGTGGGGAAAATAATTATTTGATCCCCTGCAGATTTTGTACGTTTTACCACTTACAAAGAAATGAAGGGTCTTCATTTTTTATCATAGGTGAATTTTAAATGATAGAGACAGAATATAAACCAAAAATCCAGAAAAAAAAACACATTGTACAAATATTATAAATTGAGGTGCTGTTCAGTGAGTAAAATAAGTATTTGATCCCCTACCAACCAACAATAATTCTGGTGCCCACAGACTGGCTACAGTATGTGCTCCTGTGGTAAACAGATTAGTCCTGTCAATTTAACCTCCCTGGCGGTCTTCCCGAGACTGACTCGGGGTTAGATTTTCCTGCTACTATCGGTAACCCCGAGTCAGTCTCGGCTCGCCTCGCTGAATCCACAGGCACTTTTTACTTACCTTGTCCCTGGATCCAGCGATGCCACCGCGCTGTGTGAGCGAGCGGGACCTCGCTCGATTCACATAGTGCCTCCGTGTGACGCCGATCTCCGTTCCCTGCGACGTTACGACGCACGGGGACGGAGAACGGCGCCAAATTCAAAAACGTAAACAAACACTATACACACAGTATACTGTAATCTTATAGATTACAGTACTGTATGTAAAAAAAACACACCCCCCCTTGTCCCTAGTGGTCTGCCCAGTGTCCTGCATGTCATTTTATATAATAAAAACCTTTTTTTCTCCCTGCAAACTGTAGATTGTCCATAGCAACCAAAAGTGTCCCTTTATGTCAAAAATAGTTTTAGATCAGCTAAAAAACAGCGATAATAAATTATAATCACTTGCAGAATTGTGCGATAGCGATTTGTGGGGAAATTCGTCATAAAAAAAAAAAAAATAATGACAGCAACAATTCTGCAACTGAGCAAATTTCAGTGATTTTAATTTGATTACATTATTGAATAATTTTTATTATAATTATATTATTATTTGTTATAATTATTTATAATTATTTATTATATTATAATTTATAATTTTGTTTTTAAAAAAATGTAATACCCGGGATGCCTATTAGAATCTTGTTTGGTCAGATTTAAGTGAGTTATTTCTAAAAATTACAGACCTACAATATAAAACGCCAAATTTCCTTGCAAATAATGGTACCGCTTTCAGCATGTTTTTTCTGAAAGAATCATACCGCCAGGGAGGTTAAGAAGGTACTCCCAACGACAACTTGTTTAAGTGTATAGACACCTGTCCACGGAATCTCTTTCTTCTATTCAAACCTCCCCATCATGGGCAAGAGCTATCAAAGGGCCTCAGGGACACCATTGTAGACCTGCACAAGGCTGAAATGGGCTACAAGACCATCAGAAAAAAGCTTGGTGAGAAGGAGACAACTGTTGGAGCGATTATTCATAAATGGAAGAAAACCAAAAAAACATCAATCACCCTCACAGTCTGGAGCTCCATGCAAGATTTTGCTTCATGGGGTAAGGATGATCATGAGAAAAGTGAGGGATCAGCCCAGAACTACACAGGAGGAGCTTGTGAATGATCTCAAGGCAGTTGGGACCATAGTCACTAAACAAACCATTGGTAAAAAAAATAATCCCTACAGTCAAGCATGGAGGTGGAAACATTAGGTTTTGAGGCTGTTTCTCTGCTAAAGGTACAAGCTGAGTTTCCGCCACCGGACACATGAATTACAAAGGCTAGTTTTTTTTTAAGCACCTGATTAGAGCCAGAGGCTCTAATAGGCTTCAACATAGGGTGGACTCGGATCACAGAGGATGTTTCCGAAGACCACTCAGGTCGGTTGCAACAGCGAATGAATATTCACTGTTGCAACACTGATTCTTCTCCTGGCCAATTTGGGAAGCAGGTATGAAACCTGTTTCCCAATTGGCCAAATCCTATTGTTAGGCGATCCTATTGGAACCCAAGGGTCGGGAGGAGCAGCACTGTGGAAGCTGCTCCAGGAGAGAACACCAGAGCAGCTTTTCCCAAGTCTGCCACGCTGGAAGATGGCTGCATCAGCTGCTCTCAATGCCTGCATCCAAGGTAACAACACTGGGAGGTGGGGGGGGGGTGTTAGTTCTGTGCTGTGGGGGGGTGGTTGGCAGTTGGCAGTTGTGCTAGTGCTGCTATTTGCCGCCCCCCAAAAGAAAACCACACCAGCCGCCACTGCTCTTGGCGCTGGCTGTATGCAAATATGCGGCCTCTCTGCACCTGGTCCTTAGCACCAAGGGGTCACACATTTGCATGAATTGCCCTTAATACACGTGTGCTGCACGCTCCCGGCACAGTTACCATTGTCTAACCAAAACCTCCTGATTGCTCTTTGCGATATGGAGTTTTTTGACCACGTGACCACCGTGATCTTAAGCCGCGCCCCACCTCCCAGCGTCATAAACCTCTTAAAGGGTCGGGAGGTACGCCAAGAGGTTAAAGTCACTAAAAAGAAAATATATTTAAAATGTAAGGATTATTAAAGGAGCTTTCCACTTTCATCAAGAAAATAAAAGATCTAGTGTTACAGGGCTAACACATATTTTGTAGTTATGCAGTTACTATGCAGGTTTCTTGCTAATCTTTTCACAACTGCACATTTTTTTTTTTTTTTAATAAAAGTCTCTTTTTATGTTAAAGTGTCACTAAAAGCAACACTTTTTATTGTTTCCATTTTGCATAGCGTAAAGTTTTTTTTTCCCCATCTGTGTCATATTAGGGAGATTTCCCTTCACTTCCTGTCCCATAGCCAAAACATGAAATGAGAAGAAATCCCCCCAGAGTGAGGGAAAACTAGTGTGTCACCAGGCTCACCAGAACTAATGTACCCCATTGGAAGATTTCCACTCTGGTAGTGTTCTAATGCCAACCCAAATTTTTTCTTTTACTTTCACTTTTGATGCTAAGGGTAAACAGGACAAATAGAGAGGGTGAATCTCCATAACAGGGGCACAGACAGCAATAAAAGCCGATAGATGTTCTAATTCCTCTCCACCCTATCCCAAATTAAAAAAAAACACATTTTGTCTTAAGTGACATTTTAAATAAAATGTTAGAACTCAAGTGAAAAACAAGATTAAAATGAATTGTACATTAACCACTTCCTGCCCGCCGTATGCAGAATGATGGCCGGTAAGTGGTTCTGTTATCCTGACTGGGCGTCATATGACGTCCAGCAGGATAACATGCTACCGCGTGACCGTGGGGGCAACGCAGAATGGCGATCGCGAGTGAGGTGTGTCAGTCTGACATGCCGCATCTTCGTTCGTGATAAGGAGCCTCTGTCAGAGGCTTCTTACCACATGATCAGCTGTGACCAATCACAGCTGATCATCGCGTGAACCAGGAAGTGGCGGTAAATGGAATTCCTCGGTTCGTGCTGGCAGGGTGAGCCGATCAGTAGCTCTCCCTGTCAGAGGGGGGTTCTGTGCTGATAATCAGCACATTTATTATCAGCACAGCCTTCATCAAATGTACTAATAAGCTGCCAATTGGTGCCCAGTCAGTGCCCCATCATAACCCCCTGCCAGTGCCCAATAAAGTGCCAATCAGTGCCCACCACAGTGCCAATCAGAGCTCAACACAGTGCCAATCAGGGCCCATTGCAGTGTCAATCAGTGCCCAGCAGTAACACCTGTCAGTAACTAATCAGCACCTCATCATCAGTGTTGCCCATCAGTGCCACCTGTCAGTGCCACCTGTCAGTGCCAACCAGTACCACCTATCAGTGCCAATCAGTGCTGTCTGTCAGTGCCCATCACAGCCGCCTGTCAGTGCCCATCAGTGTCTATCAGTGCCGCCTATCAGTGCCCATCAATTCTACATATCAGTGCCCATCAGTGCCAACTCATCAGTGCGGGTCAGTGAAGGGGAAAACACAATTTTATAACAGAAACTAAGAAAAAAACATTTTTTTATAAAAAAATTGGGTCTTTTTTAGTTTGTTCAGCAAAAAATAAAAACCACAGAGGTGATAAAATACCACCAAAAGAAAGCTCTATTTGTTGGAAGAAAATGATAAGAATTTAGTTTGGGTACAGTGTTGCATGATCAAGCAATTGTGACAGCGCTGAAAGCTTAAAATTGTCCGAGGCAGGAAGAGTGGAAGAGGTGAAAGTGTCTGGTACCGAAGTGGTTAAAAGTTAAATAATTAAAACATTTTTTGCTGCAATAATCACCTTCAATCCATTTCACAGCAATTTTTCTGACGTTAGATGTCCTGAGAGGTCAAAGTCATGTCCTTACATTGCTTGCATTAAAAAAAATGCATTTATTTACGTATCAATGATTACAGAGCTTCATTAATATTATATATCTGAATAGAGTTCAGCTTTGATATTTTTTACACTACATAATTTTGTAAATAAATGAACAAAATAGCAGTCTTTTTTATTATAACTTTTTTTAGAGGAGATTACTTTTTCCCTGAATTGTTTATGCTAAGAATCTGTCAATGCTTCCATGACAACTGTCTCAAATCCCTACTCATAATTTATGTTCCAAGCTCATCAGGGTACCGTCCAAAGTTTGGAAACTGATGGATAATGTTTAATGTTTCAGACAGGCCTTTGCATATCATTGCCAGTCTAAAAGTTTCTACTTTAACGGTCACTGTTTAGTCAACAGATGTATGGAAGCTTGTAGGATAGCTGCAAATTACCACCTGCTAAGAAGGGACACGAGAACTGCTCTTGATCGATGTTGTTTGGCATTTGAGAAGCCATTCTGTAAATCATCTTGTATGTATTCCTAATAGGGCTATTGTAGATTATAGAGTCACAGTATTGCCCTGCCAGGCAAATGTATTATTAATTCACGTCACCCCCAACTCTATTCCCTGTGCTTTTATAGCAGTTAATTTGCTATGTAGGGTAGACAGAGTATTTACATTTCATTTTTTTTTTAACTAGAATCTTGGATTGCACCCTTGTTCTGTCTATCCATGTTAATAAGCATTACACAATACCATCTGAATCCCAGCTCACTCAACGCCTTTAACCATCTTTGTCAGAAAGCATTCCTGAAACTTCGATCATTTTGCTTTAAATTGCTTCATGCTTCCCCGGCACTGAGCAAAATAAACACACAAGCCCAATGAGTGGAAAAAAATGGTACTTTTGAAACAAAATGATATTTAGGGAGCGGTGACGAGTGAGGAGAACGGCTTAAAAACTGCCCAGTTATGCACAGAGCATTTCCCAGAAAACAGTACTAAACATGCCAAATCTGATTTAACTATCTTTACAGACAGAAAAGAAATTATTTTTGTGGGAAGTCATTAAACACCCATAAGTCTATTACCATTAGTAGGCCAATTACAGGAGTCGATTGCCAGTGCTGGCAGTCATGAAGCCACAGAAGAGCAGTTATAAGCTTATTGCTGCTGAAGGTCCATCAGCTTTCCAGTCTGGAACACAGAGTGAGCTTCTATATACAGTCATTTGCTGACAATGTATAATCACAAATAGCGTTCAAGTGTTACCTTACGTTACTGCAGTGTTTATACAAATTAGTTCAATTCTGTACCCCCGTCAACACCATTGTAGTGTCCCAATGCTACTTTACCTATAATTACCATATATTTCATGCACCTACAGCAGTTTTGGTCCTGAGGAATGTAAAGTAAATGTTTCTCACGGGGAAAAAAAAGTTCCTTCTGATCCTACAAAAGGGATTCGTTCTCTGGATGAAAAAAAATACCAAACTATTCAGAATAATTGTTAGACAATCCCAACTCTTTTCACTGCTCATAAGCCAGCTTGTATCCTCTTCAATTCCTTGCAACCAGCCGAAGTCCACAATCCAAATAATGGGCTACACACCGAAGACCTTCAACTACAGTAAAGGTTTAGTGCAATGGCAGCATGCCACTCACTCCCACCCAAAGCCATTCCCAAATGTCAAAAAATAAACAAAAATTCCCAACTCGCTTACCAGCCAGCCTGCAACAAACCGAATTGACCTTCTCTAACAGTTCACGGTCAACACAAAGGGTTAAGTTTGCACACATTTTCAAATATACAGTATGGATAACCGGTAGCCTTGTCTTGGCACCCTAATGTACTGCAGTACTAACTCTAGTTTTGAGAGTCTCCCAAGTTGGAGCACATATATAATAATGGATAGATTAAGAGCAGGTGTGCCTGGATGGAGTCCACCCCTCATTTAAGGCACAAGGGACACACTGGATACCCAGCAAAAGCACAATGGCAGCTGAAGGTATCCAGTGTGCCCCCTCACCAATTCACCAACTATACCAATGGCATCCACCCCCAAAACTACATGGCTTTGAGTAGGAGTGAGTGGTGTGCTGTCATTGCAGTAAATCTTGGCAGGAGTTGAATGCCAGTGTGTGGCCCATAGTTTGGTTGGTATCCAGAATAATTATATGATATATGGGATATCATAAGTTGTAAAAATACATCCAACACTTTTTTTAATTCTAAATCTTTCCATTACTATTTGCAGGTATCGGGGGTATTAATAATATATTCATATTTTTCAAACAAACCCTTATTTCTGAAACAAAAAATCCACTTGGAATAAGGCCAATGTCACACTGATGATTGTGTCATGGCAGCAGTATTGCTGTAAAGGGCCGAAAAGGAAAAAAGTTTCCATGTGTCGTTTCCTTACAGGTTGCATGAGCAAGATGTTGCTCCCCCACTAGAGTTGGGCGAATGGTTCAGGCCAAGCAAGAGTTTGGCCTGAACATCGCCTGTTTGCCCGTTCAGTGAACATCCAAATTTTGGGCGCTACACAATGCATTCTAAGCCCTGATTGTGCAAAGATTTGCTCAGTCAGGGTGCATTGAATAGCTTGTTGGTAAGGAGCGGGGCTGGGAAGCCGGCTGCAACATCCTTAACTACGGATGATTCATCAGCTGTCACTGGGCTTCTCCGCTAAAAAATAAACCGACATAAACCCCCCCCCCCAATCCATATCAGGCTCTTCTCAGAGTATGCAGGCCAGGAAAGGGGGGGAGACAAGCGAATGACCCCCCCCTCCTGAACATACCAGGCCACATGGCCTCAACATGGGAGGTTCTTTAGGGTATTGTTCGATTGGAATGCAAGAGGAATGGCATTGTCCATTTAGGTATAAAAGGTATACGAAACATTGCCTTGAAGTGTATGTCACTATCCTCTCATAAATGCTTTAGCATGTTTTTTGCAGTTTCAACTATTTCAAAAAATGTTTAAAATCTGCAGCTTTCATTATATCATACTGGTAATCGTGCAATGAAGGACCTTGTTCATATCCTTCCCCTTATAGGGTGACAACGCTTTGTCCCTATCGCCCAGTTGAGCTTCTGTGTTGCTGCCCTGTCAAATGGGCAACTGATGGAGACCACATGGTCACCATTAGAAAATCATCCCAGAGAAATGCCTACAACCATTACTGGAGTGCATGTATGTATACAATAAGGGTGCCGGAGATCAGCAGCCCTGGGATGCAAAAAAGCATCAACAAAGTTAAGACAGTATTTTATTTAAAACTGGCAAGTAATTTAATAAACTAATTGTCATTCAGTTAGGGATCACATATATTTTATTCTGACACTCTAGTTACACCCCAAAGGCTCTAAATCTTCTCTACATGTATCTCCACTCTTCCTCTCACCCCCTGCTCATATGGTAAATGGCTCCTATTACATATGTCTTGACTTCTGTGTTTTGTTTCTTTTAACCACACTTTTTCTATTTACCACACACAAACTGCAGAATGGCAAAAAAGGAAGAGTGGGGAAGTTTTGTGTTCTCTTCCTCTGTAGATATGTCATCTTCATGATGTCTTTTTAATGACTGCAGTCTGTGGCCTAGTGGGTACTGATTTATGAAAAGCTGTAAAAGATCAGGTGGAGCTCGGCAGGGTTTCTTTACAGCTGCCTGGATTGAGACCCATCTAATTTGTTTAGTTAAGTGTGAGCTCATGGTGAACATCACCCGGCCCATAAATTTCAGTCTTAGACCTCTGACTGGGAGCTAGGTCCAAGAAAATGCTGATGACTTCAGATGATCTTAAAGGCCTACATTCCCTTAGTGCATATTTGGAAACATCACAGGCGCTTCCTACTTTCAGACACATTCCTTTTCTTTGATAAACTGTCCAGATGTCCTCTCCAAGGAGGAAAGTAACCAATTTTGAGTTTGATTCCTCTGAGGAACATTGGAAAGAGTAAAACAATACTTCACATTGCTGGTTACTTGGAGGTTAGGGACCTTTAAATTAAGACCCCTTTCTTTTTTATTGCTTCTTTGATCCAAATCATAGATATGAAGGTTTAACATTGACTATTTGAATCCCTAATCTGTGGAATCTGTTCTTTCTCAGTGAAGAAGTACAGTTCTTTATTTCAAAGACGTGTGCCTCAGATAAAGCTAATCAACAGCCAGTAACACCAGTTAAACAACAATATATATATACATATATATATATATATATATATATATATATATATATATATATATATATATATATATACTGTATATAGAAAACTGAGGTAAAACCTCACATTCTTTCCTACTGCAACACTTCATAAATACTTCAGAAATGTCTTGGGAATCATAGACCTATTGCCAACAAAATATATGAGTCCAAAGGTGATACAC
Organism: Rana temporaria; assembly: GCF_905171775.1. Lineage (NCBI taxonomy): Eukaryota > Metazoa > Chordata > Amphibia > Anura > Ranidae > Rana > Rana temporaria. The sequence continues at coordinate 473,167,905 of NC_053490.1, read as the reverse complement.
TTATTTTAGCTAACAGCAGTAGCTATTTGGTGTTATATTACCAGCACATAAAACGCATTCAGGAAGAAAAAATCTTTAAAGAGGTTAGCCCTTTTCCTGATAAATAATAATATTTGGAGTTTATAAAATGAGTGTAATTCTCCAGATATCATTAGAATCTATAAAACACATTTACTAGAATTACAATTGCCTTCTTTCGGGTAACTGGTATTTTGTTACTGTTTAACTGTGCAAATATAAGTTTGTTTTTACCAAGTTTTAGGTTTGGTCAAATATTTTTTTACCTCCAATTTTTTGGACACATTTCAGTAACCAAATTACGGAACTTTCCGCTGATCACTTTTATTTTTTTTTTCAAATCAATGCAAAATGTAAACATACGCTTCGAAGGAAAAAGGTCCTTAAATAAGGCATTCATATTGAATTCTTGAGTACAAGTTAATTCCTATTCCTGAAGCCAAAGAATTGTATACATTTTACTTGGGGCAATGTGCAATCTGAAGTCAATACCATACCATAAATAGCATCTTATTCAACAGGTATAAAATGGACCGCAGCGACACAATATATAAAACATCACTTTGAATTTATCACTAAATATCTATACACATAACAAAATACTAAAACAGATATACTGCAACACAAGTAAATATTAGTGGAAGTCAAAACTTCAAAAATATAACGGTGGATAATAATGATACCATAGTAACCTAGCCTGGCACCTGTATCAAATGACTACTGTACTGTACAGAAACGGTTAACCCCCTGCAAAAAGAAGGCAGCATATAGTATGAAAAACAGCTTCATGCACATTAGCTTGTCCAGTTGGTTTTTCAAATGCATGCATATGATGTAACTGTGTGTATATTATGGGAGGTTTTAACGATTTTGCAGATTTTCACTAATATTTGCTAGGGCCCCCATATGTCTATTTTTGTATTTTGTTGCATGCTTATAGTAGTTTTTAAAAGATAAATAAAAGAGATGTTTCATATGAATTGCTGCTATTGTGACATATAAAATTATAAAGCAACAGAGAAAAAGTATTTATTGATATTGGGTATTAAGGGTTAGGGTAGGGGCATTAAGGGTTTATAAGTTCAGTTCAATTTCCTCAAAACTGAGGTCCTACATACCTCTAATTCATTTAGCTACACTTTTATGTTTCTTTCTCCAGTCCCACAACATATTTTGGTACCCAGGACTACATTTTTAGGATGAAGTTTTACTAATGCATTATACAGGGCAAATTTATGTCTCTTTCTTTTGATTCTATACCTTTTTTATCACAAGAACATATCTTGTTTGCTCCAGAAGTCATATATTGGCACTGCATTGTGCTATTAAGTCCTTGATCTGTGTGCTTGGTAGACATGTGTATTTGTTTTCGTCTGAATGCATTTTCATCCGAATTTTCAGGTATTTTCGTTATTGTTTTAACAAACAAAAACGAAAGCGCAAAATCCGAAAGATCCGACATAAAAAAAATGCTTTATTTTCATTTTCATTGTGACAACAGTTTGATATAGATAGGAGATTCGACATGACGCTGACAATAGCAAACTGTGTCTATCGAACCTGTGGTCGAATGTGCCTAACCTTAACTCTATTAGTGCAATATTATTCTACATAGAGAGGAAAGATTCAACATTATAGAGACAGTGTTGGGGTAGACCATTCAACATGAACGTCGAAGATTCGATGAAGCAGCGAAAAACATACAAACGTTGAATCTGTCATTGAAGGCTTATGGTGTCTGTCGAAAGTTCTAAGACAATTCGACAAGCAGCTAAACTGTAGGACGCCGCTATCGTACATTTCCGGTCAAATGCTGCACCCATAGGCTATAAAATAATTTAAATGTTGGTTAACTAGTAATAATAATTTATAAATATAATTATTACTAGTGTCATACATTAGAGTTCTTCTATAGCTTGTAGGCGGAACATTCGACCAGAAATGTACGATTGCGGCGTCGTACAGTTTAGCTGCTCTGTCGAATCTTCTTAGAACATTCGACAGACACCATGAGCCTTCAATGGCAGATTCGACCTTAATAATTTGGATTTTCAGAAGAATGCATTTTTTAACGAAACAAAATAAATAAAAACACATTTCGGGAATAACGAAATAAATGTATTTTTCGGACGAAAACAAAATTCCGAAACTAAATATTTCAGTGTGCACATGTCTAGTGCTTGGTTAGCCTGGCCACTAGGGTCCTCAATATGAATCCTGACTCGGACACTACCTGCATGGAGTTTTAATTTTCTCTCTGTGTTTGTATGGGTTTCCTCCAGGAATTCATGTTTCCTCCCATACGCAAGATATACTGGTAGACTCTTTAGCTCAACTGAGTGCACCCAAGATGGCTGTCTCAGCTCCTATATGCTTTAAAGTGATTGTAAATAATCTCCTTGTAAAACAACCCATATAGTTTAAAATAGAAATGAAAAGCAAAATATTTTTGAATAGATATAAAAAAAAAACATGATAAATACCCTTTTTTTCCCTATTTATAAGTGATCACATTCCCTCTGTTCTCAGCTGCATAAGACCGGGGGGGGGGGGGTAGAAGCAGCACACTGAGCTTGCCAGTGAATGACTGTGCAGCAAGGGCATGTCACGACAAGTCTGGTCATTGGAGGTGAGTACACTAAGTTCCCAACATAGCTAGAGAACTGACCCCGGTGTGCTTTCCTGCTTAGTGTGGTCATTATTAATAGGAACACAAGGGGACTAGCAGTAATGCCAGGGATTTTACTTAAAGGAAGCAATACAAAGATAAGAGGATACTTGTACATGATACAGCAGGCACAGATCAGCAATATGAACTGTTGGGGTGACAAACACTTTTCAGTGTTTAAAAGCCCATATAGTAACATTGTCATCATTCCATCACACTTTGCCTTCAGAATAAATAGAATCCATGATAGATTAGTATTGTCTTTATGGAATTTCAAAGTGATGTAAATAGGATAAAAATGTAAGATCCTTAATGGCAAAGGGTAATCCCATCTAAAATAATACATACACATTTATGTGGTATTAAACTAAACCTGTAGCAAACTTAGGCAGTTCAACCGAGCATATAATAGAAAGAGACATATGAAAATTGGATGAATGAAAATTGGTTGTCATAAAGAATGGAAAGACCATTTGATCTAGGCAGGTGAAGCTATTTTCATATCTTTACCTTCAGTCATCCAGGTTTGTTGGATCTTAAATATGATGGGTGGTCTGACAAAAAGGGAGGTTTGCGGGAAGGTGGCTCAAAGGTTGATTGTGAGAGAGGGGCATGCATGATGGTTTCTCCAGAGAAGGTGGAAAGAATAGTCCTGCTGCCAAAACACCTGGCTTCATCAGAAATTACCCAATTGCCCAAAAGTTATTGTCATAAGTAACTTGAAATTGAGAGCGCTTCTTACATTTGTTACGTAGTTTATGGAAACTTTTTTCATGCAGTGCTTTTACTCTTTCCACTCCGCTCTTGAAGCTAATTGCGTGGATGGTTTGGATCGATGGATTTATTTATGGTTGGTGAAAATGTAAATGTATTTATTGGGATTCCATGTGATAGACCAACACAAAGTGGCACATACTTGTGAAGTGGAAGGAAAATGATAAATAATTTTCGAAATAATTTACAAATAAATATCTGAAAAGTGTTGCGTGCATTTGTATTCAGCCCCCCCTTAGAGCCGGTTCACACAGGGGCGACATGACTCTGGCCGCGACTTTGCGAGGCGCCCTGAATACGACCTGAGCGTGCACCAAAGCGCGACTTGGGGCAACTTACAAGGCAACTTCAAGTCGCCTCCAGGACAGGAGGCTTTCCAATGGCAAATAAAACAACAATCAGCTCTGTGGGAGGGAGGGGATTGCCTGAGAAAACTATTATTAGTGTTGCTTCAGTTAAGACAGGGGATCCGACTTGGAGCCAACTTCCATTGAAATCAATGGGTACAAGTTGCCTAGAAGTCGCCTAGAAGTCGGATTGAAGTAGCACAGGAACCTTTTCTGAAGTCGGAGCGACTTCAGTAGTGTACATTAAGACGGCTCCATTCACTTACACTGACTTTCTCAACCAATGCGAATTGGGGCGACTTCAAGCTGGATCCCAAGTCGCCCCTGTGTGAACCGGCTCTTAGTCAGTACTTTTTAGAACCACCTTTCACTGCAATTACAAGTACCGTAGGTGAGGGTGATTAAATCCTGATTAAATCCTGATTTCAGGTTTACAGCTGCCTTTAAAGTGTAACAATATCTTATTAGCCAGTGTTGTAGTAAGAGGAAAAGCTTGAAAATGCAGAACAAATAAAAAAAGTTTTTTTTTTTGTATAATAAATTAAAAATGGTCTATACAGCAACTGAAAATTTGGAGTTGCCCTTTAATTCATGTTGCCATTATTTAGGCCATTGTAAGTGTCTCCGGCTAGTAAAACTACTGTTTTTATCTTCAGTTTCAATATTGTTAATGTAATATTACATGTTTTCTTTTTTCAGGCCATCAAATCTACTATTAGATCAAAACAATGTTGACTTTCCCACATACCGACCCGCAGGAGACTGGCTTGATAGTATGCAGACCGGACAGTGCAAGGACATTTTATCAGGAGTTTGTTACAGCTCTTGCGAAACAATTGCAAAAATTTCCTTAGAGTAAGTCAATATTATTTATAGTTTATTTTGAATCATAAATGCTTGCAATTGTGCATAGTGGAAGCCATCTTACAATAGAACTGTATAATTGCAGTTAAAAGTGGTTGTGAAGGAAAAAAAAATTAAATAACAAACATTTCATACTTACCTGCTCTGTGCAATGGAATTGCACAGCGAGGCCCTGAAGTTCCTCTTTTCGGGTCCCTATTTAGTGCTCCTGATTCCTCCTCTCTGCCCCCCCTACTGGAATCCCCCCTCCTCTATGTCCAGTGCCCCCATAGGAAGCTGCTTTCCATGGGGAAGCTTTTACTTGCTCACTCTCAAGCCCCACTACTGCATCCATTGACACAGTCATCAGGCCCCACCCCATGCTCCCTCATAACTGGCTCTGATTGAGAACAGCGGAAGCCAATGTCTCCTGGTGCTCAGCAAGGCTAGTGAGACCCGTAAGTGAAGGTGAGAGAAGAGCTGCAGATGTGCACAGTGTTGGATCAAATGAAGGGTAAGTAAAATAGAGGGAGGGAGAGGGGATATTGATGCCTAAACATGTTTACCTTCATGCAAGGAATTAATTAAGGATTTGCGAAATGTTAGGCTTGTTGAAGGTAACCCTCAACAACTAGTGTTAAAGGCACAAGTAGTTTTGGATCTTCAGTAACTGGGGAGAGGAAGAGGGCAGGGAAGCAGTAGTAATCAAAGAGTTGAAAAAGATGGAGAATAGGGCTTCTAAATGTCTGGGCATGGTTAAAACCTATGGTGTAATATTTTGAACTGTGGGATACCCAAGAGAACAGTCCAGTTAGTCTATGTAGCAATATAACTGGCATACCTTTCATGATGTTGAACCATGAGTTCTTCTACGCCAGGGATATGCAATTAGCGGACCTCCAGCTGTTGCAAAACTACAAGTCCCATCATGCTTCTGACTCTGGTGTCATGCTTGTGGCTGTCAGGGTCTTGCTATGCCTCATGGGAATTGTAGTTCTGCAACAGCTGGAGGTCCGCTAATTGCATATCCCCGTTCTACGCCCTGGAGATTGGTCAGTTAAACAGCCCACTACTTCATTGTATCATTAAGGAAAATATTGGGGCTATCATTTTTTTATTTCTTATAAAAAATTTAAAATGTGTACATAGCCAAAATGTTTTCTTTCCATTTAGGATAGAGTAGTGAAAAGTTAAAACCAATTTTAGTTTATTTTATGATCTCTGTGTCTCATTGGGGAGATTTAATTTCATTACCTGTCCCCAAAATGCAACAAAAAGTAAGAGGAAATCTACAAAATGAGTTGTCATTGAAATAGACGCTCACAATAGAAATTTCATCCTTCCCTCTGGTTCTGGTGACAACTATAACATTTTGTGTTTCTTATTACTTCTGTCTCAGTGCTATTATTCAAAATTGCGGCAAAAAATTGCATGACTTTGGGGTTGCAATAGTGGAAACCTAGCCTAAGATAAAAAGCCTTCTGTGCGCAAAAGCCCCCCTGAGCCCCCCCTAATACTTACCTGAGGTCCATCTAGATCCAGAGATGTTGCAGGACTGTCTTGGGTGCCTGGAACTCCACTCCTCATTGGCTGAGACAGCAGTGTGGCGCCATTGGCTCCCGCTGCTGTCAATCAAAGTCAGTCAGCCAATGAGGAGAGAAAAGGAGTGGGGACGGGCCGCAACTCTGTGTCTGAATGAATGGACACAGGGAGCTGTGGCTCGGCTCAGGTGCCACCATAGAAAGCTGCTTGCTGTATGGGCACTCAACAGGAGTGATGGGCCAGAAGCACCGAAAAGGGATCTGAAAGGAGGAGGATCCGGGCTGCTCTGTGCAAAACCACTGCACAGAGCAGGTAAGTATAACATGTTTGTTATTTTTAACTTAAAAAAAAAAAACTTTAATAATACTTTATTAGGGATTCGTATTCATCCTTTATCATCCTTTAGGCCCCTTTCACACTGAGGAGTTTTTCAGGTGGGTTAGCGCTAAAAATAGCGCCTAAATACCGCCTGAAAAACTCCTGCACTGCATTCTCAATGTGAAAGCCCGAGGGCTTTCACACTGAGGCGATGCGCTGGCGGGAGAGAAAAAAATCTCCTGCAAGCAGCATCTTTGGAGCGGTGAGAGGAGCGGTGTGTATATCGCTCCTTCACCACTCCTTCCCATTGAAAATAATGGGACACCGCAGTAATACCGCCGGCAATGCGCATCTGCAGAGGCGTAATACCGCGGGCAATGCACCTCTGCAGAGGAGCATTCCCGGCTGTATTAACCCTTTTTTGGCCGCTAGCGGGGGTTAATACCGCACCGCTAGCAGCCAAATTCCGTGGCAATTCCGACGGTATAGCGCCACTATTTTTAGCGGCGCTATACCGCCACCGCACGTCCTGCCCCAGTGTGAAAGGGGCCTAACAGTTTTGGCTATGTATGCAATTGAATTGCCTGGCTCTCATGCCCATTCACTTGCTTCAGTAATTTCAGAAGTCAGGTACCTCTGCATACATGTTCCAGATTAGGAACGCAAACACTTCAAGGCGGCCAATACGACAGCCAAAAAACTAAGATTTTTCAGGGAAGAACTCAGCAGTCAGCAATCGCAGGCTTCATGTTTTTGGCAGGTTTCTTTAAAGCGATGCCATTTACAAATATATATGGAAAAGCTCTACTATCTATACATTATAAGAGATACTAGTCTCTGTATTTACTTTGCTGTAAAGAGATGAAATTAGGCCTACTGCATGCTATCGGCCATTTTAGGCTAAAGAGGGCTTATCAAAATCTGCCTAAAGTGTTCTTCAAATGGAATACTAAGCAGTATGCCAGATGTGTGGAAATAAATGCTTTTGCCAGGATCAAACTTGAGCTCAAATATTTTCATTTATAAAAAGCTCTAGTTAGCTATATTTGTATATATAGAGATGTAAGATAATAATGTTTAATGTAATATATATATATATTGTTTTGTTTAATGGCCCTTTAGAATACAATTACCTCAGGCATTGCTTAATAAACATTGTGGACACCTCAGAAAACCCTGCAAATTACCCATCATGCTCCATTTTTGTAACTAGTTTTCCATTCACTTAAACTATGTGAATGTGTTGTGCGTGATGAGTAATCAGGGTTACAAAGGGATATTATCAATATATAATGAGCAAAATCTCTGTCCAGGATTATGCAGCAGTCTTCCAGGAAGCCTTAGGGAAGGTTTTTTAGAAGTCTGAAAGCTGACAGAGGGAGTGTTAGCAGAAATATGAAGCAAAATACTTACTTCAATGTCAGATGCAAAGAAAGGATAATTAGAGTAAGGATCAAGTGACAAGTTTAAACTATAATACTCAGAAATATTGGAATAAATGTCAGCGGTTCTGAAAGTGTGGTTTGAAAGCGTGCGCCATAGAATAGCTGGAAATGTGTACTCAGTTTTCCAGTAGAATCAAGCTCTATTCTGGGACTTTGAAGGTTTAAATCTGGTCAAAGTAATGTTTAAATCCTACAGAATGTATTGTGTATTTAAAGTTGAGTGGGAATGGCATATTGCCCATGGTTCCACTATATATTCTGGCAGGCAGTTGGGAAGTCTTTTGTGAAGAGGACAGACTAGCATACCGGTAACACATCATGTGATGGATGCCTCTTTTGTCTGATCTTGTGCAGCCGATGGAGATTCTAGTAGGAGACCTATTAGATGGCTGATTACATTTTAAAGTCCAAGAAATTAGGGGGTTGATTTACTAAAACTGTAGAGTGCAGAATCTGGTGCAGCTGTGTATGGTAGCTAGCTTCTATCTTCCGATTGTTCAATTACGTTTTGACAAAAAGGAAAAATTACCTGGAAGTTTCTATGCCGAGCTGCACCAGATTTTGCACATTCCAAAGTATATGTAAACCCAAAAATCTCACATAAGCTTTAACATGTTAGTTTACTACCAAAAATAATTTTTAACATTTCTAAACCTGAACTTTTTAATAAAATAACGTCTAATGCTCTGCCTTGTGCAGGTACCTCCTGATATAGGGTGGCAATGCTCTGTTACCTGCTAATGACATAAAAGAGTGACGCTTCACTTTATTTTTCAAGCCATGTGAAAACAAAAGGCCGGTAATATATTTAATTTACACACGGTTGGAAAAATGTAAGTTAATCTTTGCTCTTGAGTGAACATTCTCAACGTCTTTAGGAAATCAGACCCAATGGGGGATTTTTACTAAAACTGGTGCACATAGAATCTGGTGAAACTGTGTATAGTAAGCAATCAGCTTCAAGACTTCTGCCCAGGTTCACAATGCTGCAGGTTCAGCTGAATTTGCACGATTTCAAACCGGCAATGCGGTCCGACTTCAGGGACGATTTGACAGACATCTGTGCTAGTTCATGGACAGATGTCTATTCAAATTGCCCCCTAAATCATCAAAAGTAGTACACAAACTACTTTTGGGAATCATTGCGGCGCCGCACCAATTCAGACAGTGCCATTGAAGGCATTAGCCGCCAATTTGGCATGCGATTTGACATGTCAAATCGCATGCCAAATTAGCCCAATGTGAACGCGGGCTTATTGTCAAAGCTTAATTGAACAAGGTGAGTATAGTTACTGTGCACAGCTGCACCAGATTCGGTGTGGACCAGTTTTATTAAATCCCCTCAAAGGGTCTGAAATGAGGCTGCAGGAAATTAACAGCACTGAGTTGGGGCAAAGGATGAAAAAAAATATTGTACTTAATTTTTTTATGGAATAAGGGGAAAATCTCCCCTGGTCAGATGTAGTCAAGGTGTTTAGCAGTTCTTACATTAATAAAATGTGTCTCTGTCTGCAGCAAACCTGTGCAGTGAAAGTCTGAGGCCCCGTACACACGTCCGAGGAACTCGACGGGCAAAACACATAGTTTTGCTCGTCAAGTTCCTTGTGAAGCCGCCGAGGATCTCGGCGAGCCGAAATTTCCCATTGAACAACGAGGAAATAGAGAACATGTTCTCTACTCCCTCGCCGAGATCCTCGTCGGCTTCCTCGGCCAAAAGTGTACACCCGCCCGGGTTTCTCGGCAGAATTCAGCTCCGATCGAGTTTCTGGCTGAATTCTGCGTGTGTTCGGGGCCTGAGTCGCCTGGCACTTTTCATACATGAGGCCGATTGTCTGTAGATGTGAAGCATTATTTACTGGAATAATATGTATTGCCCTCAAGCACTACATGAGAAGTGTGGAGTAGTGTTCATACAATACATGCAGAAAAAAAAGAAACTCCACACAGGTCACTTAGAGTTTCTGTCCACAAATGACCCCCAAGGAATATGTTACAGAAAATAGTTCTATCAGAAGCTTAGTAAATTCCATCATGAAAGCATTGAACTGTACCACAGAGATCTCCAGAGCTAATGAAAAAATTACATTCTGTTGGACTACTAATGAGCATAATTACCTGATGAGTTTTTAAGTAAATTACTATGTAAAACTCTTCCTGTCTAAATGAGCATCCCATTAAACAGCAATCTCTCTGAACATGCCCGGCATTGATGAGGGATTGCCGAGGCTTTCCTGAGATGACATTTTATTTTCTATCAGTTAGAATAGATGTATTGTTCCTTGGACTTGCTTAATGTTTAGGAAAGCTGTGCTGATGTATTGTACTTTGTGGGAATTACACATGTCTCTTGTAATTAGTATGCTTTCTTTAAACACAAAATGGCTTTATTACATTCTGTGTACGGCTCTCCCTTTAGAATCTGTACAACAGAGGAAAGAAACCTGGATCCACTGCACACTGCATATTGAAGGGAACCACTTGTATTCATTTTCTTAATTTAAGTTTACTTTAAGTTTACTTTAGGTTCATAAATATATTGTTTTAAGTTGGATTCTGTCCTAATTTCACCAATTTTCTAGTTCCTTAAATTTTACTCAAAGTCTAGAGACTATAAATTATAAAGCAAAGTTGTAATGTATTTTCAACATATTTTGCTTAATTATTGCAATATGAATGTTTAATAAAAACAATACAATACTACCAGCAATTTATACTTACCTTATCTTCGCTGTTACTAGGAACAAATAAAAATATCTGGGATTTCCAGGTGTAACATCTGACCCACCTCCCCCTCCCTGTTCTCCAACATGACAGCACTAATGCTTGGTGATTGGCATTTTAGGTACAAAGCTGTCTCACACAGTGATCGTTAGTTTTTTTTTTTATATATATATATTTTTGTGAAGAGACCAAAATTATTTTACAGGTTAAGGCTAGGTTCACATCTAAGGCCTCGTACACACGACCGTTTTCCTCGATAGAATCCATCAAGAAACTGGGTGGCAGAGCTTTTTTGCCGAGGAAAATGGTCGTGTGTATGTTTTTCATCGAGAAAACTGTTGTGGAACTCGATGAGAAAAAAAGAGAACAAGTTCTCTTTTTCCTCGTCGAGAGTCTCAATTTCCTTCTCGTGTTCCTCGTCAGGCTGGTTTTCGACGAGAAACACGTCCGTGTGTATGCTTAGAAACCCGCACATGCTCAGAAGGGTGGCGCCAGTGGAATCAAACTCCCCCTTTACAGTGCCGTCGTACGTGTTTTACGTCACCGCGTTTGAGAACGACGAGATTTTGTCTTGACAGTGTGTACGCAAAGAAAGCTTGTCAAGGTTCTCAACAAACCCTAACAAGGAACTCGTTGAGGAAAACGATGTTTAATTTACGACAAGTTCCTCGGTCGTGTGTACGAGGCCTTAGTGGTTCCACATGCTGCGTTTGCATGGGCACAGCAGCATTTTCTGCAGGAAAAATGTCCCAGCACCTTTTTTAAACCGTGGCCTCATGGAAGCCACACTGCATTTTTTAGTGAGTAGGATGCCATTAGAAATTATTGGCACCCTGCATGTTTTGTTAAAATCAGCATGTTTTATGTACGGCTGCATGCAGGTGCAGGAATGCGTTGTGAGATTTGCATGTATTCCCATACCCCAACAGATGTGAACCTAGTCGTAGGTCCACTTTCAAGTGTATCTAAAGTTTGTAGATAGATAGAGTGGCGATGAGTTAAAACCCTTTTGAAATTGCAGAAAGTTATCAGCCCTCAAGAATGTTTTTCTTTTAAATTCTTTATTGTGAAAGATATCATGACAATATGCAATATCATGACAAGATATTATGAGATATCATGAGAAAATATAGCCAATGTTTTGGACCTTATAGGGTTCGTTCCTCAAGGCAGCATTGTGACATATTGCATATTGCTATTGCTATTGTGATACATTGCACGTATGGCGTAGGTGATAATGATTTAGGGGGAACTGTGCTACAGGCAGACACTGAATAATGACAGCCAGAAACATGTTCAAGGCTAATTTTAAGTGCCACCAGCAGGAAATGTATATTGAGAAATATTATTTTGCCCTTAAATTCCTCTTTTGGTTTTACATGGACAAAAAGTGAGAAAAATCTCCTGTTTGGTCATAGACAGCAAAAAACTGACGTAGACTCTAAACCTCCCCCACTATATCCAAAACTAAAGCATTTCTAGCTTGAGTACAGTCTCAGATTTTTGCAGACCTCTCTTTGCAAGTTCATGGAAGACAATTAGTGGACATGATTAAATGCTGAAAATATATTAATTAACCGTGTTTTTTTTCTTTCTAATCTAGTGATATGAAGACAGTCGGAGTCACAATCATTGGCCCTCGAAAACAAATGATGGGTGCAGTCAAACCTCAAGAACTGCATATAAGGAACGGACCTGTTAATGTGTAAAACATAATAAACTACAGGAAGCTACACTTCAAACTTATGGTGCAATTTAATCTAAAAACTGAGAGCGCGCTGTGGGGAGCTTGAACTTAATGTAAACCTCACACGCTCTTACTTTGGAGTAAACATGCCTTAAAATCGGAGTGAAAACTCTTCTATTTCTCTGTCAGGAAGACTGCATTTCCGGTCACTAAAGAAAAATGTACCACAATTAGGCTGTCAAAATAGCAGACATCAATGAAACAAGAAGAAGATCACAGGGTCATCCAGGAGCAAAAGTCAAGACAAGATTTTGCAATACACTATAAAGATATAAGTAGTTTTATGGATTTTGGTTTGTAATGAGTTTTAGCAACCCTAAAGTTAACCTGTCATCAAGAGAATAGCATATTTAATATAAAATGAATATCTATCCATCATTAACAGAGCTATGACAGGCCAGTGTCTTATGCTGAATTTTCTGTATGTTGTTATGGACAATCCAGCCCAAGCTGAGAAGCTAAGCTTTTCTCATTACAGGGGTGCTGGGGATTGTGGGAGATCTCCCTAGTGGCAATATAGAGAGAATTAAACACTCAGGGAGATTAAGATCCTACCCAACTTCACAAAAAAAAAACAGGAATTAATCTGTAGTCAGATTCCATCCTAAATGACAGAGAATACATGGTTTAAGTAACATGATACTGTAGGGCTCTAGAATGAGCTAAAGAATGGTGCGATTCACCCAAATAAAAAGTTTGGGGTCAATACGGAATGCAAAGCTTTAGTTCAGATTATAGACCTGGAGAACTTACTTATTTCTATAAAGGCAAGTTCTTTCTTTTTTGGTCTAAGTTGGTTACATAGATTCTTCAAGTAGGTCCTTCTCTAGATTGAGTTAATATTTTATAAGAACTTAACTGAAATAAACTGATGAGGGTTGTAGTGTTATAAACACCTCATAATATACAGTATAAACCTCTTCTTTCAACTTTCAGTATGTCAAAACAACAAACAATGCACAATGCAAATAATAAATGCCTAAAATTGCTAAAGGTAATAATTAAAAATAAAACAGATACTTCACCCAATATATCTTTGTAAATCTTCCCTAAAATTATTATATTACTATTGCCTATTAAAATCAAAATAATCTATTTTGAAAAGAGGTACTTTATTGCAGCAAATGCTTGAATTAAAGTAAACCCGTCAACACAGAAGTGCAATGGCTGCATTTGCTTAGCTTCTGGTACCTGGCTGCTCTGTTGACCCTCTGCCTTTGGTACTCTGCCCCGGCACTAGCTTGTGGGTCAGTTAAATCAGAAAGCCTTCCCTACTTTTTTTCTGAATCAGCAAGGCAGCATCAGGGTCAGCATGACAGCAAGGCAGTTGGCATTTTCAGGGTAAGAGGTCAGCAGTCGCAGCCTCTATTTTTTTTTTGGACACATTTCCTTTTAAGGACTAGTGCATTATAAAACAAAGTGCCCGTTTACCATTTCACCCCTTTTTCCCTCTTTCATAATCTAAACTACCCCTCGCTTCCCCTCCCAAGACAGTGGCTGTGGTCTCCAGCCCTTGTTTCCAGCACATCTTAACCCAAAAATGTGCTGACTACACCTGCAAAGTGGCTTTTCAATGACTTTGATGACATCAGTTCCAGGACAAGGCCTCATAGAAGTCTATGGAGAGATGCTGTGCAGATGAAGCTTATGTACAGAAAATTTTCAATTCAGGATAAAAACAAAACAGGGGGCCACACCTGTGATTTTGAGTTAAGTATGCATTTGAGGAGAAGATAAGTTGGGGTAGCTCAGGTTAGGTATCTTTCTTTTTTAGTACACTCTACACAAAACATCGAAAATGTATGTCAGACTTTCACTTTATTATGTTTATTGGTATAGGTTGTGCTAAAGAAAAACTTTAAGAATGTAAGCTGAGTATTGCACTTTCATAGATGTCTCTGATACCTACAACTGCCAAGTTCAGGTACACAGGACAAGTCCACAACCCCAGAAATATCTTTAAGGGCGGCCATACACGTTTTTTTTGAAAATTGTATCAAAGAATTTTCGGACGAATTTCGCACCGTTAGTGGGCTGCAGCAACAGCCGATTTTCGTGCGGCAAACAAATTTGAGGAATCCGACATGTTGGAAATTTTTTGAAAAACAAACGATTTTCTGATCAATGATGGGAGAATCGTGCGAGAAATGTAATAGAAAATAAAATGCGCATGTGCAAGAAAAGAATATTCCCAGAGAGAAAAGAATATTCCCGGAGAGAAACTAATATTCCCGGCAACATGAACGTTTGGTCGGCCAAATTTCGAAGATCAATGGTGGCATCATCGGATCAAAAAAAAAAACTTTCTGATTTTGAAAAGAAAATTTGTTCGAAATTCGACCGTGTATGGCCTGCTTAAGGCTAAAAAAATATTTCTGACCAGCTGGAAATTATAGAACTGTAGTTACAGAGTTTTACTCTAACAGCCCAATCACACTAATGAGCCGCACTGATTGCATACTGTCATGATTGACATTTTAATACAGTTCTATGCACTACAGTGGCTTTACAGTGCAGTGGTTCATGTCACAACATGCTGCGGTAAAAAAAAAAAGTACTGCATCAATACAAGGCTGGCAAAATGATTGAAAACAAGGCATTTAGCCTTGTCTATACATTGGTGCTGCCCCCCAAATAGCTGCCAGTGCAGCCCCACAGCATCTGGTGTAAATGGGCTCTTATGCTGCGTAGACACGGCCAGAATTTCCAACAAGAAAAGTTCGATGTGACCTTTTGGTCGAAAATTCGGTCAGAATTTCTGATAGTAAAAATTTGAGAGCTGGTTCTCAAATTTTCTGACGGGAAAAGTTCTTGTCGGAGATTCCGATTGTCTGTATGCAATTCCAACGCGCAAAAAAAAACACATGCTCGTAATCAATTTGACGCATGCTCGGAATCATTGAACTTAATTTTCCTTGGCTCGTTGTAGTGTTGTACGTCACCACGTTCTTGGCGGTCTGAAAAAATCCACGGTTTTCTTGGCGGAATTTCCGATCGTGTGTACGCGGCATTAGAGTACACATAATCAAAAGAGAGAAAAAGGAGCTCTTGATGTTTTAAATTCTAAAAATAAAATCTAAAATTATACATTTTGGAGGAAATAAAATTTGCTCAGAATATTGTTACCTACTTCTAAGACAGAACACATAGGGCAGGAATTGTAGACTGCAAATGGTTCTTGTAGTAAGGAATGTCATAGAGTATTTTTAATATTATAAACTCCTAATTTAAGGTTTTAAATGTGCTTTAGAGCTAACAGTGTGTATATATAAAGTAAACATACATATCCTTTAAAATGAACCTATTCTTTTATAAATGACAGGTTGACTTTAAACTTGCTTTCACTGTTTCTCACATTGTGTGTTTAAAGTGAACCACAATCCAAAATGTATATTTGTTTTGGATAAAGTGTGGAATCTCTAGAACCTGCATCAGATTTTTACTATTGTCTGCAACCCCACTGAGCAGAATTCCCAGAACTTGTCTCAGTGGTTTTTATTTACTAAAACGGTAAAGTGAAAAATCTGGTGCAGCTCTGCAAAGAAACCAATCCGCTTCCAGATTTTATTGTCAAAGCTTAATTGAACAAGTTGAAGTTAGAAGCTAATTGGCTACCAGGCACAGTTGCACCAGATTCTGAGTGCTCCAGTTTTAGTAAATCTCCCCCAGTGATACAACACAAAGTAAACAAATCTACTCAATGGGTTCAAACCCTTCCCACTTCCTCTGATGGCAGACTATTACTGTTGACTATTATCCCCACTGCAGAAGTCCTTTTCCTTTCCTGTCCTGGTGACACAAGAGGAAGTGAGGAGACCTGGCAAAGATTCTAACCCTTCCTCACTCTTTCTAAATATTAAAAAAATATAAATATTTAGTACATATTTTTTGAATTGGTGATAAACACTTTGCAGGAAACGTGATATTTTTCAGCAGTTATTGATCATTTGTAAATGTATATTTATTTTGTGTTTTTTTTTAACATGTTTGTTACCACATTTTAGTTTTACTACATAGTTTAATTTCATTTTAATGCTTCCAGTATAGTCTGTGGCCAAATTATGATTTTTCTGAAAACCTAATCACCTTTATAAAAAACGAACACCTTGACAACTGCCTTCTCATCTCTCTTGTTTATTCTATGACATTTTCAATGCAATCAGAATACTTAAAGGGGTTGTAAAGGTACAATTGTTTTTCCCTAAATAGCTTCCTTTACCTTAGTGCTGTCCACCTTCACTTACCTCATCCTTCGATTTTGCTTTTAAATGTCCTTATTTCTTCTGAGAAATCCTCACTTCCTGTTCTTCTGTCTGTAACTACACACCGTAATGCAAGGCTTTCTCCCTGGTGTGGAGAAAGCCTATTGAGGGGGAAGGGGGCGAGCAGGAGTGTCAGGAGGCCCACTAACACAGAGCTCCTTTCTCTATCTGCAAAGTAGAGAGTGTCCTGACACTCCTGCTTGCCCCCTCCCCCCTCAAGAGGCTTTCTCCACACCAGGGAGACATCCTTGCATTACTGTGTGGAGTTACAGACAGAAGAACAGGAAGTGAGGATTTTGCAGAAGAAATAAGGACATTTAAAAGCAAAATCGAAGGATGAGATAAGTGAAGGAGGACTGCACTAAGGTAAAGGAAGCTATTTAGGGAAAACATTTTTTACCTTTACAACCTCTTTAAGATTCCACTTTAAAGCAGTTAATAGAATGATACAAGGTAATATATGTTTGTAAAATATTATTCTACAGGTAGAGTGAACCTGTGCCCAAACTATGGACATTAAACCATTTACACATTCTTAACAAGCAGCACAGGAACTTTAAACCAAGCCATCTATGACTTCTTTAACTGCTATTAATGTTAAGTAATTAATTCTCAAATCTCTTCAAAGGTCACAACAAGGAGTTCAAATTTGGTTACATTCTGACTCTAAGACCCCTTTCATATGGGCAATGTATGGTTTGATCAGCAGGGGGTCCATGAACAGTTCCCTCCTAAAGCAGAGCAGGACAGGATGGGAACTTTGAAAAATAATTTCTCCACAATGCGTACAAATAAGAGATAAATCAAGGCTTGTTTTAAAGTGCTTTGACCACTGTAAATACTTTAGTGTACATAGTCTGGGCACAAGTTAAGTTTAAACACCTGAGACACTTTATTGTTTAAATTTGTTGCATATTTTTCTAATTACAAATGAAAAAAGTTCAAGACGATTTTCAAATATTAATAATACCAATATTATTATGACTGTCCAGCCAATGAGTTTACATATGTATTAAGCAATATATGTGATGTTAATGTGGACATTTATCAAGCTGCCTCAGTTGTATAAGTAAATCATAGCTTGCTTTTGTACCAGCTGTTATTGTGCATTTTTTCAAAATTCTTTAAAAATAACAGGGAATGATAAATTCCTAAAGAGCCCCCATCTTTTATAGTTTTTTTTTTCTATAAAGATACTGAATTATAATACACCTTGGATCTCTGCATATTTATTTCTTTGTTTCAGTTTTAAATATTTATAGATGATTTGACTTTGATCCATTTTTTTCTTTTAATGCCTTGTGTTGGCTGTGAAGCACATAGTGATGCCTGGGCTGAATCCAGTTAATTCAGAGATACTCAAAATGTGTCATATTGAATTTTAGAAATCTCAAGAACTAAGATCCCATAAATGCTGGGATAAACATAGGTAAAACAAAATGTTAATAACTCAGTCAATTTCAAAGAAACCTGTCAGGATACAAATATGGCAGTTGCAATCACCGGAAATGGATTAAAGTATACCAAATGCAATTTGTTTTTGATAGACCAGGGAATATTTGTTTTTTGTTTGTTTTTTCTACCATTTGTGGACCTAAAAATAGAGTTTTCCCTATGGACACAAACCCCTCTTAAACACTTGGGACCAGAGCAAGCATCCTCGATGGAAGATGTCTACTCCATTCCTGTTCTGGTGGCAAGTCAAAATATTTGATTTTCCTTAACTTTTTGTCCTTGTGACAGTGATCATCAGGACAAAAGGAGGGTGAATCCCACCAGCAGGGGCACATACAACAATAAAAAACCAACAGGGTTCTCACCCCTCATCACCCTATTCAAAACTAAAAGAAAAAAAAGTTTGAGCTTTAGATATACCTAAAGGCAGATGGGACCCTAACCAAGGTAAGTTTTGGTCACCCCACCCTTTTGATTAACATTGATAAAGGTTGCAATGACAGAGAGAAGTCACACTATTTGCTTTGTCTGTACTGGCAGGGCCTGCCCCATTAGACACCAAGGGCCAGATTCACGTAGAAGTGCGGCGGCGTAACGTATCGTAGATACGTTACACCGCTGCAAGTTTTCATCGCAAGTGCCTGATTCACAAAGCACTTGCAATGAAAACCTACGCTGGCGGCCTCCGGCGTAAGCCCGCGTAATTCAAATGGGCATGTGCCATTTAAATTAGGCGCGCTCCCGCGCTGGACCTACTGCGCATGCTCCGTTTCGAAATTCCCGCCGTGCTTTGCGCAAAGTGACGTCATTTTTTCGAACGGCGACGACGTGCGGCGTGCGTATCGTACTTTCGTATTCCCGGATGTTTTACGCAAGACAACAACAATTTTAAATTTTGACGCGGGAACGACGGCCATACTTTAAACAGCACATATGTGTGCTGTCTAAAGTTAGGGCAGGTGAAACCACGCCCAAAATTGCGATGGGAAACTATACTAGCGACGATGTACCGAACGCGAAAATCCGTTGTGGATCGCCGTAACTGCTAATTTGCATACCCGACACTGGAATACGACGCAAACTCCCCCCAGCGGCGGCCGCGGTACTGCATCCTGAGATCCGAGAGTGTAAAACAATTACACCTGTCGGATCTTAGGGCTATCTATGCGTAACTGATTCTATGAATCAGTCGCATAGATACTCTGAGAGATACGACAGAGTATCTGAGATACTCCGTCGTATCTCCACTGTGAATCTGGCCTCAACTGTCTACAAGTGTATACTTCCTTGTAAAGTTAATGACAGATGCAAAGCTTAGACCAATTATACTCTACCACTGGGTCACTGTAGAAGCATTAAGGTTATGGCTGCCCCTTGGATATCCAAAAAGATCTAGGCTCCTGCCTAGGTTGTCTTGTGGATGATCTGACTCTGGCCATCATTAACTTATTTAAAAACTTGTTTAAAAACAAAAAAAAAGATTAAGGAATAACAAAGAAGCCCTTTCCCTAGTGAGTCCCTTGCCTTCAACAAGCTGTGCATAAAGGGTTTTGCATGTATCCCTGAGCCCCAAAGTAGTGAAGGGATCAGAATGGCAAGCCCAGGTTCAGTATCTTTAAAAACAAGTCTTCCTGACTGAACAGTTTCCCTCCAAGGAAACTAAGTCTTCCTAACAGTTTCTCTTTAACGTTAAAAAAAATAGTAATTCCTTAGAATATATCTAAAGCCCAACATTTTTATTAGAAAAGTAAAAAGTGAATAGTTAAAATCCTGTAAGGTGTTTTTCAATTGAGGAGAATTGTATTTATTTTCTGTCCTGTAGACCAAACAGATTAGATAAAATCTCTCACTCATACCCAGTTGTCACCAGAATAGAAGTCCCCATGGGAGGATTTCCATCATGTTCTGGTAAAAACTCAAAATGCTGTCTTTTTCCCTCATTCTCTCTCATAGAGAGGACAAACAGAGAGAATCTCCCCAGCAATAAAATGTACTGCAATAAAAGCTTAACCTAGGTTCTAACACTTTCACATTCTATCCAAAATAAAAAACAAAAACATTGTCTTTAGATAAAGTTTAGTACAAAAAATAAAATAAGTATTGGAAAAGTCAACATCCAAGAAAACGCCTATTCAAGGGCCCATAGCAGCTGAAATTGTGTAATCATGTGTTGACAATAACTGGTACAATTCCTCAGCCGATACAATCCAGACTAAGAGGAATAACTATCACGATAATGGACTGCTATATGGACTCATTAGGCCTCGTACACACGACCGAGAAACTCGACAGAATCCATCAAGAAACTTGGTGGGAGAGCTTTTTTGCAGAGGAAAACGGTCGTGTGTACGCTTTTCATCGAGGAAACTGTTGAGAAACTCAACGAGCAAAAAAGAGAACAAGTTCTCTATTTCCTCGATGGGAGTCTCAATTTCCTCGTCGTGTTTCTCGTCGGGCTGGTTTTCGACGAGAAACTTGAGCGTGTGTATGCTAAGAAACCCACGCATGCTCAGAATAAAGTATGAGACGGGAGTAAAAGTAGCATTTGTAATGGAGATAACACATTTTTCACGCTGTAACAGACTGAAAAGTGCAAATCGTCTCTTACCAAACTTTTACTTAACACACAGTAACATAAGATTAGCAAAAGCAGCCCTCAGGGTTGTGCCAGTGGAATCGAACTTTCCCTGCCATTGTATGTGTTGTACGTCACAAGATTTTGTCTTGACCGTGTGTACGCAAAGCAAGCTTGTCGAGTTCCTCGACAAGCCTAACAAGGAACTCGTCGAGGAAAACGATGTGTCTTTTCCGACAAATTTCCTCGGTCGTATGTACGAGGCCTCAGAGATTACCACCTTCCACTTCCTACTGCTTCATTTTTAATATAGCATTGTCAGATGATTTCTCAAGTATATACAGTATCTCAAGGGTATTGCTATAGGGACAACAGGCATATATAGTAAAATGTTGGTTGGTCTGGGGCAGTCATGTCACAATGAGGCTAAACAGGGTAAGTAACATTTGTCAGGATATCCTGGGTGCTGAAAAGTAGACATACAATGACTAAAGCTATTTCTCCAAGAGGTAAGAATGGTAGCATATGGTGCATAGAGATATTGTATGCAGATTTGTGGTTATATATATGGCTTAGAATGAGGTGCACATATATGTAGGTGTGGTATAGCTTTTTTTTACCTAGTTTGAAAATCCACAATTCTTAAAAGGGCATAATTATAAAGCATTGAATCTGAAATTCAACAAACATTTACTGTAAGGGACTCTTCCGTAATGGAATCTTCCAGATTCATGTGTTTTTAGTGACAGTGATTGATTCACCACCAGATAATGTAATAATAATCACAATCACTGCATTATAACTAGACCCTTTAGCAATGTGTGACCAAGTATTACCAACTGGGATATAAGCATAACAAATGGGCAGTGAACTTCTTTGGAAGTAACAGAAGTCTTCCTGTTCGAGATAAGTTTGAAACAATTTAAACAGCTGTTCCAATAACATGTAATTGTGATGATTTACTAAAGGAGTAGAGAATTTTCACTTTGAAAAAAAAATGTTCACATAGCTGTGTTCACTTCCTCCCTCCAATTATGTGGAAGAAACAAAATCTTGTTTTAATGACCTAATATGAGCTTTTCTGTTGCAATTACCCTGTAATTCTTTCTGCCTCCAGCCTGTAAAAAACACTCTAAATCTCAGCAAGAGAAGCGCCTTTCTGGATGTGTTTCCAAGAGGGTTTGTCAACCTGGATAATAAACTTTAGGTTGCAGTTTTTCCAAAATAAGCCCCACAATAATGTTAGGAGTAGACAGGGATATGTTGTACACAAACCTTGCCATGGAAAGAAATGTTTTTTTTTTTGTCATTTCCATGCATCATTATAGTTCAATTTGCTGAAGTGTACTGGAAGGAATACTGAATGAACAGGCTGCATATAATCAACCACATGTAGTTTACTCTAGCTCAAACCTTATTGGCTATACCACAAGCTTCAGTGTCCTTACTCTCCCCAGTGAGCTAGTTAAATTTAATTACGTGAATGTAAGTAATGATAAAGTAACAGGTAATGAAGTAATTGACTGCTGTGGTGAGATATAATAACAATTAAAAAGGCATTTAAAAGTGAAAAACACAAGCAGATGCTCATCTCTCTATTACGTTTTTTTATATTTTGCCTTCATAACTCCGTTAAATTTGTGTATTAAACATACTATACTACAATCACTTCACTGCACATCACTGCATTGATGGCTATTAATGTTTATAGTCCTGTTTCTTTATAAATATATATATATATATATATATATATATATATATATATATATATATATATATATATATATATATATTTTTTTTTTTGGGTGCTAGTAGGTTTTATGAAGAGCCTTCTTTGCATCAGTGTAAATCACTAGTAAAGTCAACTTCAGACATTTAGATGCCTATTAAATCTGCATTTTCAATTTCCTTTATTTAACATTGGCAGCCTGAATATTTTGTAAGCAATTCATAACATGATTCCCTTTTCTAGACCTATATGTCACCCATTATCCATTATGAAAGACAGCATGTTACTGTAGTGCATACAAATCAATGCATAATGGGCTGGATAGGTTGCAATAACATGGATCCTGCATCCAACTGGTCAATAATATCAATGTAAAATTAAATGGACTTTTTCCTTATGTTTTATTTCGATGTTTTGGGAATGATAATGAAAGTTTCTCAACCTTGCGGTTATGATGTATTCAGTAAGCAGCGTTCAATATATATTATAGTATACACTGAGTAGCTTGCTTTTTCAAGGTCTGCAACTCTTCATAACAAGGTTTGGCCTTTTCTGTACATAATGTATGTAGAACATAGCATTCAACAATTTCTACCTTTGGATTACTAGAGTTTTTTTTTTCTTCACGGCCATCAATATAAAAACAACTTGAATGGAAAAAAATAAAAATAAAACAAGAGTATTCGTATTATTGTATTTTCAATATTATTTTGTTGGTATTTGGCAATTGGCCTATTATTTATTTCTGTTGATATACTTAGTTTGCTGCCTGTATTTAGCATTCATTATAAATTGCATTGATTGATCTAATCAGCATTTATTTGATTTGTTTATCTTTTTATGGATTTTATGACTTAGTTTAAGTTAGTTTTCAGAATGTGCAATTTTAGATGGCCTCTGACTAATGTAAAATGATTTGTAGTGCAAACATTTATATTTTTATAATAAACCTGCTGAAAGTATTTTTGACAGAACTGGTCAGTGTGTTAATTACTTTGCTGAGTTGTAGTTATTTTAAGTAACACATATGGACACATATGGTAATAACAGCGTAAAAACCGAGTGCCATATTCCTTTATGTAAGGAAAACATTTTCAGTTTATTGAAGTTAGTCTGCAGAAAGTGATTGGAAGTTGTGGTAAGTGGCTCTTTTAACTGTAGTTCAGAGTACTTTTATGTATTTCTTATGAATTGAATGTAATGTCTCAAGGAGCAGTGCCCTGTGTTGGAATGTGAAGCAATCCAGAACAGGGCATTTCTCCATTAGGCATTACAAGGAAGCATTTAATCAATGCCTTACTTTAGTCGTCCTCAACCCTGTCCTCAGGGCCCACTAAGAGGCCACATTTTATGTATTACCTTGGGGAGATGCAGACTAGAATACTGCAATCACTGAGCAGCAAATTATATCACTTGTGATGTATTTCAGTTATCTTGCAAACCTGGCCTGTTACTGGGCCCTGAGGACAGGGTTGATGACCACTGCCTTACTTGATGCAGAGCAGTAGAAGACCTGCCATGAGTATGGGCATCCACTGGGAAGTGGGCATCCACCAGGGAGTAAAATCCTGTACATTTTCTCAAGTGTTGTGTGATTTATTGCATGATCAGGGAAAATAAGTTTCTCTTCTCAGTGGTGCTTATACTGATAGCATGTCTGTGGTGGAAGCTTATTTCAGGTAACAGGTCTAAAGAAAGTGTGTGCCCCCCATCCCTCTGAGGTCCTGCAGCCATCTTCAGATCCCCTTATCTTCAACACTGCTTCTTAACCTCCCACAGGCCCCCTGAGAGCCCTTGGTCCCCACAGTACCTGTACTCCCAAACCACCCACAGTGACCCTCCATCTCCCATAGTGCTGCCAAGCTTTCCACAGTGCCCCCGACTTCCTACACTGCTTCCCCAGCCCACAAAGTGCAGATATCTCCAGACACTCTACAGACCCTGCCCCCACAGTTGGTTGAGAACCTTTATTCCCCCCAGGGCCACCATGTCTGCCACAGAGTCTTCTAACCCCCTCCAGAGCCAGGAGTATATGGGGTCTGATCAATTCAAGAAAAAATGTATGACCAGAACCAAAAAACTGTACAACATTGCAGTGTTATATCATGCAACCTAGGACTGACTAGTGGAAGAACAGTATATAATATAGCTCCCTTTTTATAATAAAATGTTACAAGGCAGTACTATGCCATACCTTTATAAATGATATAATCAAGTAAGAGCATTGTTCTGACATTTTTAAATAATCTGCCTAAATGACATTGCTCTAAACCAGCTAGTTTTTGAGCTGACATGGCTGACTCAAGAACTGGTATTCACAGAACTCTTTCTCTGAGATTTATCTTGATTTACACATATATCTTCTGGTGAATACACCTCTCTCCTGGAGTGGAAGTATTGTGTGACCACAGTTTTAGTGTAATATCTGCAACTCCAACTGTTGCCTTCTATTTCCTATGTTTGTGCTCTTGTTCTAATATATTTATTTATATAAAAATAGATTTTTTTTAAAAGCAGATGTTGCCAAGTGTCAGACAATGTATTTTTCAATTGCTGAATATTGAATGAATGTACAGGAAATGCTTTATAAATAGGTTAAATCCAGTGGCGGCTGGTGCTCAAAATTTTTGGGGGGGCGCAAAGGAAAAAAAAAATTACAGTCTGACTGTGCCCAAACGCAGCCACTGTTACATGCCATCAAACACAGCCACTGTTACATGCCATCAAACGCAGCCACTGTGCCATCAATTTGCACCACTGTGCCATGCCATCAAATGCAGCCTCTGTGCCATCAATTTGCACCACTGTGCCATGCCATCAAATGCAGCCACTGTGCCATCAATTCGCACCACTGTGCCATGCCATTAAACACAGTCACTGTGCCATGCCATCAAATGCAGTCACTGTGCCATCAATTCGCACCACTGTGCCATGCCATTAAATGCAGTCACTGTGCCATGCCATCAAATGCAGTCACTGTGCCATCAATTTGCACCACTGTGCCATGCCATTAAACGCAGTCACTGTGCCATCCATTGTCACCACTGTGCCATGCCATTAAACGCAGCCACTGTGCCATACATTGTCACCACTGTGCCATGCCATTAAACGCAGTCACTGTGCCATCCATTGTCACCACTGTGCCATGCCATTAAACGCAGCCACTGTGCCATACATTGTCACCACTGTGCCATGCCATTAAACGCAGTCACTGTGCCATGCCATCAAATGCAGTCACTGTGCCATCAATTCGCACCACTGTGCCATGCCATTAAACGCAGTCACTGTGCCATGCCATCAAATGCAGTCACTGTGCCATCAATTTGCACCACTGTGCCATGCCATTAAACGCAGTCACTGTGCCATCCATTGTCACCACTGTGCCATGCCATTAAACGCAGCCACTGTGCCATCAATTTGCACCACTGTGCCATGCCATTAAACGCAGTCACTGTGCCATCCATTGTCACCACTGTGCCATGCCATTAAACGCAGCCACTGTGCCATACATTGTCACCACTGTGCCATGCCATTAAACGCAGTCACTGTGCCATCCATTGTCACCACTGTGCCATGCCATTAAACGCAGCCACTGTGCCATACATTGTCACCACTGTGCCATGCCATTAAACGCAGTCACTGTGCCATGCCATCAAATGCAGTCACTGTGCCATCAATTCGCACCACTGTGCCATGCCATTAAACGCAGTCACTGTGCCATGCCATCAAATGCAGTCACTGTGCCATCAATTTGCACCACTGTGCCATGCCATTAAACGCAGTCACTGTGCCATCCATTGTCACCACTGTGCCATGCCATTAAACGCAGCCACTGTGCCATACATTGTCACCACTGTGCCATGCCATTAAACGCAGTCACTGTGCCATCCATTGTCACCAATTTGCCATGCCATTAAACGCAGCCACTGTGCCATACATTGTCACCACTGTGCCATGCCATTAAACGCAGCCACTGTGCCATCCATTGTCACCACTGTGCCATACATTGTCACCACTGTGCCATGCCATTAAACGCTGCCACTGTGCCATACATTGTCACCACTGTGCCATGCCATTAAACGCAGCCACTGTGCCATCCATTGTCACCACTGTGCCATCCATTGTCACCACTGTGCCATGCCATTAAACGCAGCCACTGTGCTATCCATTGTCACCACTGTGCCATACATTGTCACCACTGTGCCATGCCATTAAACGCAGCCACTGTGCCCTTTAATGGTCGCCGCTGTGCCAATTGTCCCCACTGTGCCCTGTAAATTGCTTTCTTCCCCCTCTGCCCGGCACTTACCTTTACTGGTTTTAGGCATCCACGTCCCACGATGTCTTCTCCCGTCCTCCATGACTGACAGGCGTCTCAGCCAATCAGGTTACTGGTAGCCAGAACCGGCCAACCTGATTGGCTGAGACGCCTGTCATCTTATTCAAGGGGCGTACAGTCTGTGCGCTCCGAGAATAAGCTTCCGGGACCCGAGGGCTGTATTGGGAAAGCCTATCAGAGGTGTTGGCTTTGATAGACATTTCCGTACAGCCAACCAGCTGGCGTTATTCAGATGGCCGGACATTGAGCGCCGACCATCTGAATAACAGCGGCGAAAATAACATAGATTCGTGCAATGCATGAATCTATGTTATTTGACTCTTTGGCGGTTAGAGCCAGAGGGGGCGGCGCTCCAGCGCCCTCTATGGACGAACCGCCACTGGTTAAATCCCAACTCTAGAAAATCTGAAAATTCTCCTTTGTAGTGGGGATTCACCTGCATTGCAATGGTTATCTGCTGTTTTTTTCGAGGAAAGAATAAAAGTACTTTTACTTACCCAATCTTCTGCTCCCCTGACAGACATCGTTCCACTACGCTCTAGCGGAGGACTGTCCCTCAGCGTCATTATGTCCAATGCAGGGCTATGGACCCTGCAAATTTCTTGATGGCGTAGATACTGTAGGTAAATCTTTCTTTCTATGCTCCCTAGACCTAAACAAAAAGTTAACCCCTGCAGCACCTCTGCAAGGGAAAATTGTCAAGTTTCCTGGAGTTGGGCTTTTATTACTGCCCAGTGAAAGTTGAGTGAGTTTATGTCAAATAGTAGAACTATTTTTTAATAGATTTAACTGCATTTTTAACTGCCTTGCTAGAATGTAACCGTCTATATGTAACATAGGGCAATATTAATGATTGCAGAACTATTTTTCTTCCACAAGATGGCAGTAACATATGTGTCTTGTTTAGATTGTGATTGACTTTAACCAGTGGCACTCTGGGAGATGTAATTTGGAGGAGGATCTGAGCCACGGCCATCACTGGGAAACCAACAACAATACCCAGTGATACATGGAAGTGGGATTGGTTAAATAAAAGGAAAAAAGCCCAGGAAGAAGCGGGTCTGTTGGGGGAGCATGCCAATGGTAGAGAGGAAGGGGGAAAAAGTGCAATGCGATTCTGTTCTGTATTGTGTTTCGCTACGCTGCCGCATCCTCGACCAGGAGACTGGACTAAGCTGAGTTTGTTGCCTTATTGGCCACTCTGGTAGCCATCCTGTCTTTGATCCAGGCCACAGCTGCCTCAACCTGTTGGGGAACCACTAAGGTGTTGCCATCTCACCTGCTACCAGTGACAGTCAACAACTAAAAAAGGGTGCCCCCACCGTTCCTCCAACCAACTGCCATAGTAGAAGTACAGAAAAGGGAAGTGGTGAGCAGGTCACAGACCCACTGTTAAGCTGAACTCTTTGTGGATGTTGTCAGTGTTCATGTGAAATTAAACTGCAGTCATAGACCACACCCTTGCATACAGATTAGCCACTGAGAAAGTACATTGTAATATAATAGAGAACATAATTGGGCAATACGAATGTAACTGTGTACCCTTACATCTTCAGTAACTACTGCCACCATGCACGCTTTAGCATCTGGCTGCTGCAGCTGGGTCTGCCTATCTCTAAGAAATCATCTGCACCCAGTCCCCTCTACTTCTAAGACAAACTTCTTACATAAACTACTGCAACACCCAGTTTATAGACACACCCAACATCTTCAAAGGGCCCCAATGAAGCCAGCAGAAGATTCACCACAGAGACTTACTCAGACCACCTTATCCTGAGGGTAGATCTGTGTTTAACTTTAAAAAAAAGTTCCTTATTTTAGGCCTGCAAGATAAAGATTTAAAGAGCTTTCAAGTGGAAAAGTCATGTTATTTTTTTACTCTTGTTTTGGTCACTTGGGGATTTTCATCTCATATGAAGAGCTACTGTTTATGTCCTTGTGGTCACAGTATATGCTGGAATCTGAAGCTCCTATAAAGGAATCTATGAAGTTAATTCTACAGTCATTGGTGTGTTTATGCTGGTTGAGTTTAACGTGCCAATATTCTCTGTAATAATTTTATGACCTTAACCATCCAATACAGCCTGTTATTTTTTTTATAGAGATGTGAGTCTAATTCCTAAGTGCTGCTGGGATTTACATAAAGCTATACTGATGGTTTCAATGAGGGTGAGGCTCCACATAAAGCTGGACAAGAGCAGAGGTCCCAAATTACTTTCTTGGTAACCAAGACCATGACCATGATCAGTCAGTCTACACTTTGACTCTCTCCTTCAGACATGATGGGCCGGATTCACAGAAAACTTACGCCAACGTATCTGTTGATACGCCGCGTAAGTTGTAGTATGCGCCGTCGTATCTATGCGCTGTATTCAGGAACGCCTGAATTTCTGCTTGATCCGACCGACGTAAGTCTCCTTACGCCGTCGTATCTTGGGTGCATATTTACGCTGGCCGCTAGGGGCGCTTCCGTTGATTTACGCATCGAATATGTAAATGAGCTAGATACGCCGGTTCACGAACGTACTTGCGCCCGTCGCAGTAAGCTACGCCGTTTACGTACGGCGTACATCCGTCGTAAAGTTATCCCACCTAAAGCAAGGGTAAGTCATGTTAAGGTATGGGCGTGGGAACAGCGTCGTATTTTACCTCGTTTACGTAAGTCGTACGTGAATGGGGCTGGGCGTAGGTTACGTTCACGTCGAAAGCATTGAGCCGGCGTATCTTAGGGAGTATTTGCGACGTGATTCTGAGCATGCACGCGCATGCGTCGTTCGTTCGGCCATGCATTTACATGGGGTCACGCTTCATTATAATACTACACGCCCACTGCCTTGCTACTTTGAATTAGGCGGGCTTACGCCGGCCATTTTACGTTACGCCGGCGCAAGAAAGGGAGCAAGTGCTTTGTGAATACAGTACGAGCCTCTCTATGTTACGTTGGCGTAGCGCATATCAGATGCGCTACACCGCTCTAAACATACACCGATCTCTCTGAATCTGGCCCGATATGGTCAAATGCCTAGGTTTTGCAGACATGTAGCCAGCACTGAAATGGCAAGGTTTTTTTTTGTACTCCCCTGTCCACCTCATAAGCATCCCCTAACACTGCCCTTTCTTCTAAGCACTGTCCCTCCATGCCATTTTTTAAAGGAACCAAATTATTATGCAGCCATTTATACAGCCTTTTATTGAAAAGCACTGCAAAGTAAATGTAATGGTTTATAATAAAATATATGGATTTGACAATAAAAAAAGCTATACTCTACAGTCTACACAAGCTACTTATAAAATATTCCTCTCACAAAATGGCAGTCTACAATACAAAATACCGATTAGCCACTGTGAAAGTACATTCTAATATAATAGAGAACATAATTGGGCAATACTATGCGCTTCTCACAATGTAGCATAATGTAATGTAAAACATGGCCAGAATTTAATATTACACAGTGTCCAAATAAAATATAATGCCCCCATATGGCACAACAAAAGAATACTGTATCTGCCCCATTATGAAACATTTCCAATAATAATGCCTGGTGATCTAGTAGGTGCCCTCCTCACCATAGTATTGCAGTTGTAATGTGATGTAATGTCTCTAATGACAGCTACATAAAGCAAAGTCCAGACCAAATATAATAAACAAATCTGGTGCTGCTAGCAAAATAAAGCGATAGGATTGCTGGAAAAATAATTACCGGTGACCGATTAATGGCTGCACAATCTGTAGCATAGCATAGAAGACATACGCAGGTCCGGCAACACAGTATAAAATCCAATCTTCTTTATTAATATTCCATCACGACATAGAGGGAGTTCAAAGCACAAACAGGTTGATGCGTTTCAGTTCCCACAGGGGCCTTGGTCGTAACCAACTTATTCCCCTGTGAGTGATGAAACGCATCAACCTATTTGAATACTGAACTTCTTCTATGTCTTAATGGAACATAATAAAAAAATATTGTATTTCATATCATGTTGCCAGACATTTGTATGTCTTCTATACAGCAATGCTCCTCTTCTGCTAGTTATGCAGAAACATCTCAATTGTTGGTTGCTCCAGCTCCTCTGAAGCAGCAATTAGTAAATGAAAGCATATCACTTCCGGTTTGTGGTTTCCAGTGACAAGCAAGTGTATCCGTATAGGGTTGTGATTAGACAGTCTCTTACAGCCGCTCTCAGTGCCAAGAGGTGTTGGCATTGGGTACCTACACTTCCTGGTGTAAAAGCTCTATGAAAGGGTAATTGGAATAGCATAGGTTGGAAATTATTACAGTTCTTCTAATACTCTTTTTATCCATCCTAGGAGGACAGTTAACAGCCTAGGTTTAGTAAATTTTTTTTTTTTAAATTAGCACACGGGATGTTACTTACAGCCAATTTGATGTGCCCCTTGTCCTGCTGGCTGCAATTTAATAGACATTTTCCATCCCCTGATCCCCCAACCTACCACCGTAATCTTCCAGTGTGGAGGGGTTAATAGAGCCAAGATAAACACAATGGGCCAGATTCACGCAGAAGTGCGGCGGCGTAACGTATCGTAGATACGTACACCACCGCAAGTTTTCATCGCAAGTGCCTGATTCACAAAGCACTTGCAATGAAAACCTACGCTGGCGGCCCCGGTCATAAGCCCGCGTAATTTAAAGGGGCGTGTGCGCATGCTCCGTTTCGAAATTCCCGCCGTGATTTGCGCGAAGTGACGTCATTTTTTAGAACGGCGACGTGCGTAGCGTACTTCCGTATTCCCGGACGTCTTACGCAAACGACGTGAATTTTCAAATTTCGACGCGGGAACCACGGCCATACTTTATACAGCACATACGTGTGCTGTGTAAAGTTAGGGCACCCAAAACGACGACTAACTTTGCAACGGGAAACTAGACTAGCAGCGACGTAGCGAACGCGAAAAACCGTTGTGGATCGCCGTAACTCCTAATTTGCATACCCGACGCTGGTTTACGACGCAAACTCCCCCCAGCGGCGGCCGCGGTACTGCATCCTAAGATCCGACAGTGTAAAACAATTACACCTGTCGGATCTAAGGGCTATCTATGCGTAACTGATTCTATGAATCAGTCGCATAGATACTCTGAGAGATACGACGGAGTATCTGAGGTACTCCGTTGTACCTCCTTTGTGATTCTGGCCCAATATGCACTCTTGAAGAGTGCTACGCCAACACTTTTAGCCCTCTTTCTCCTTTCGTAGAAGCTGTACTATAGTTTATATGGATGAAAAGAGATCTATGAATGGAGGAGAAAGACTTTTCATTAATTCACCCATCCTCCATTCATAGATAATGTTTAATTATTAGAAGCTATAGCAGGGGTCTCCAAACATTCTAAACAAAGGGCCATTTTTTTGTCCTTCAGACTCTTGGAGGGCCGGACTTTGGCCAGTGGGAGTAGAAATTTTCCTGGCATCATTGTTAGTGAACATCTGGTATTAGGAGGAGGAATGGTGCCCCATTGCTGGTATCATAGGGAGTAATAGTGCTCTATTAGTTGTGTCAGTGGGAGAAATGGTGCTCCATTGTCAATGTCAGATGGCAGAATAGTGTCTCGTATCAGTGGGAGGGATAGTGCCCCAAGGGCCTGATAAAGGCAAGCAAAGGGCCGCATCCGGCCCTCGGGCCGCAGTTTGGAGACCACTGAGCTATAGTATGGCTTCTATGAATGAAGGAGATAGGCAGAAAGGGTGGGCATAGTCAGCTCTCTCGATGAGTGGAGTGACAGGTCCCTCAGTTCTAATAACCCCTGCCGGACTGGAAGATTGTGGTGACAGGAGTGTGGGGGGGGGGCAATAGAAGATTGAAGATTTCAACTAACTCTGCAGCCAACAGCACAATATACCATTTACATTTACTGTAAGTAATGCCCTATTGTGCTGAATTCTTTTTTTTTACTTTTTCGACTAAACTTAGACTTTATTATTTGGGTATAGGTCCAGCCCAAGATTTCTCGTAGGAACATATAATTGTCATGTTTGAAATAGAGCCTGAAGTTGTGTGACAGTGCAATATAAAACACCCAGCTGCTGGATACCTCTTATTCTATCTCGCCCACTCAATTCAGTGTAATAAAGTAATTCAAACTGTGCAGATGAACTAGTGCCCTATATCTTAAATTTTGCTAAAAAGCCATTCTGAGAGGTTAACAAATGATTAAGCTGTCGTTGCCTTTTGGGTGGTCAGGATGATATTTGTAGGTTATGGGAATGAAACTGACACCTTTAACCCAGACCAATAGATTTTGTTAGTGACTGGTAATTAGAGGTTCTCAGCGTAGGTGTAAAATCTGTGTGTCTACTTTTTCTCTGTATGTACAGATTGTATCTAATAATTACAGATTGTAGGCAGCCTGTGTCCCAGCATGCTCTGTCACAGATGCATAGAATATAAGGAATATATAAAGATTAAATAAAGATAAATATTCATTAACCAGGGACACTTCTAGGATTCTAAACCACCTAGAGTACTGTTGGGCACATGGAAGGGATGTCTAAGCAAAAGATCATTTTAAAATTGTAATTTTTATACTGCATTTGCTTTTCTGCACACATAATATAGACATACAGCTAACATTTTGTTTGAGCCTACCTTCATGGAAAATGAAAATCATTAAAATAACTGAGCTCTACTTGACAACCTTCAACAATTGAGACAACAAATACTACAAGGAATATGTAATGAACAGAAAAACAAGCAGGACTATCTAACATACAATAAAATGTATAGTATGCAGTGGTCTGGAGTGAACTTTGCAAGCTATGACTAAGCACTAGTGTTAGTGCGAAACGCGTCAGCAGTTGGGTTTTATTTTACTTTGCTGTGACTTTTAGTGCTGTCCTTTTTTCAATAAAGGCTACAATTTGTTCAGTGTGCGGCTGTCCAGAGACAATCTTTGTTTCTGCTTTGCTAAGTGCATTGCCTGCACCTGAGTTGTCTGCAGCAGTGGATGTTCGTCTGGGTTCCCACCTGGAGCGGCTATTCCCCTTTCCCCTTTTTAACTTTGCAACCAAAATTGAAGATCCACTTCTTAAGCCCCCCCCCCCCCCATGGCTGAAAGCATAAACATTAAAAAAAAATGTAATGAGGGAAAGTTCGAAAATATGCTAGGTAAGGGTGATGACATGTCATCTTTCAGACGGGATCTGGCGATTAAAGCATCTTCTCACAAGATTTGGAATCCTTGATATTCCCTGTGAACTCATCGGCAAGAGGATGAGTGTGTCTTGCCTACAATCATGCATGGTGGTGGGAGTTTCATGGTTTGGGGCTATATGAGTGCTGCCGTCACTGGGGAACTACAGTTCATTGAGGAACACTGAATGCCAACATGTACTGTGACATACTGAAGCAGAGCATGATCCCCTCCCTTTGGAGACTGGGCCACAGGGCAATATTCCAACATGATAACGCCCCCAAACACACCTCCAAGACAGCCACTGCCTTGCTAAAGAAGCTGAGGGTAAAGGTGATGGACTGGCCAAGCATGTCTCCATACCTAAACCCTATTGAGCATCTGTGGAGCATCATTAAACAGAAGGTGGAGAAGCGTAAGGTTTCTAACATCCACCAGAGTGGAAGAGAACTCCAGTGGCAACCTGTGAAGCTCTGGTGAACTCCATGCCCAAGGGGGTTAAGGCAGTGCTGGAAAATAATGGTGGCCACACAAAATATTGACACTTTGGGCCCAATTTGGAAATTTTCCCTTAGGGGTGTACTTACATTTGTTTCCAGTGGTTTAGAGATTAATGGCTGTGTGTTGTGCTATTTTAAGGGGACAGCTAATTTACACTGTTATACAATATACCAATCCTCCTGCACCTGTTTCTCCTTCTCTACCTCCCGCTTCTCTGGTCTCCCCGCAGTGCTCACCTCCTCTCCCTGGATAGCTGTGCAGTATGTGGATGGGCTGAATACCGACACAATTCTCTGCACTGAGAAGCTAATCACATGATCGGAAAGACGGGCAGCCACACACAGTTGTAACATAATCTTCCCCGGCACTCGTTCTCCTGGTCTCTCCTTCCCCACTCTCCATCTAAATTCTCAGCGGCAGCAGACAGGATGAAGAGCGAGGGAAGGAGAGACCAAGAGAATGAGTGCCAGAATGAGTGCCAGGGAAGGTTATGTTACAACTGCGTGAGGCTGCCTGTCTTTCGGATCCTGTGATCAACTTCTCAGTGCGGAGGATAATGTCTATATTCAGCCCGTCTGCATACATACTGCACAGCTTTTCAGGGAGAGGAGGTGAGTGCTGGGGGGGGGGGGGGACCAGAGAAGGGGATGGGCCAGGGGACAATGGGGGGACAGAGGAGAATAGGGGGGCAGAGGAGCATGTGGGGGGTACAGAGGAGAATGGGGGGAACAGAGGAGCATGTTGGGGAACAGAGGAGAATAAGGGGGAACAGAGGAGAATAGGGGAACCGAGGAGCAAGTTGGGGAACAGAGGAGAATGGGGGGGAACAGAGGAGAATGGGGGGAACAGGGGAGCATGTTGGGGAACAGAGGAGAATGGGGCAGAACAGAGGAGAATGGGGGGAACAGAGGAGTATGGGGGGGACAGAGGAGAATGGGGTGGACAGAGGGGTATGGGGATTAGATAAGAATGAGGGGGGACAGAGGAGTATAGGGGAACAGAGGAGAATAAGGGTGCAGAGGAGCATGTGGGGGACCAGAGGAGCATAGGGGGAACAAAGGAGCACGTGGGGGATCAGAGGATCACAGGGGGACCAGAGGAGAACATGGGGAAATAGAGGAGCACAGAGGATGAGAGAAGCATGTGGGGGACCAGAGGCACACAGGGGAGACCAGAGGATCATGGGGGGACCAGAGGAGCATATGGGGGGGACATAGAAGCATGTGGGGGACCAGATAAGCATGGAGGGACCAGAGGAGCACATGGGGGACCAGAAGAGGTGCATGGAGGGGAAACAGAGGAGCAGGCGGGACAAGAGGAGCATGAGGGGACCAGAGGAGCACAAGGGGGACCAGAGGAGCATGTGGGGAACCAGTGAAGCATGTGGGGACCAGAGGAGCATGGGGGGAAAGAAGAGCATGGTGGGAACAGAGGAGCATGGTGCACTAGAGGATTATGTGTGGTACCAGAGGCACATGTGTGGTACCAGCGGAGTGGGGGAGGTACCAGAGGGGCAGTGTGGGACCAGAGGAGTACGGGGGAGGGGACAGACAGCTGACTCAACAGCTATAGTCTGGGAGTTTCTCACTTTCCTGCCTAATCTTGTCCTGTTATGGTGGGGGGGATTTTTTGCCCAGGGTGAAAGAATGTCTAGCTTTGCCACTGCTTGGACCTTTCCTCTTCTCCATCTACACCTTCTCCCTGGGTCAGCTGATAGCCTCCCATGGCTTTCAATATAATTTCTACGCCGATGATACCCAAATCTTTCTCCACCCCTCAGCTCACTCCTTCAGTCTCCTCATGCATCATTGATTTACTAACAGACATATCAGTTTGGATGTCACACCACTTCCTTAAACTCAACGTGTCCAAATCTGAGTGCACAATATTGTCTCCCCCACCTCCCCCTTTCACTGTCATGCTCAATGGCACAACCATCAACCTATCCTTGCATGCCTCCTAATTCACTCCCTGGTTATCTCTTGTGTCAACTACTGCAACTTCCTCCTAATTGGCTTACCTTTAATTAGGCTATCCCCTATTTAATCCTGCCAGACTCATCCACCTTACAAACTGCTCAGTATCTGCTACCCCTCTCTGCCAACCCCTCTATTGGCTGCCACTCATCCAACAAATTAATTTCAAAACACTAACAACAACTTGCAAAGCCATCCACAACTTGGCTACATCACTAGTCTTGTCTCAAAATATCAACCAAATATCTTCATTTCATCCAAGACCTCCTGCTCTCTAGCTGCCTTGCCACCTCCATCCATGATCACCCCCAAGACTTCTCTTGAGCATCTCCAATCCTTTGGAATTCCCTACCCCAATCTGTTTAACCTCCCTGGTGGTATGATTACTGTATGTCTGTAATTTTGTACCAAAAGCGGTAAAAACATTTGCATGGAAATTTGGTGTTTTATATTGTAGGCCTGCAATTCTTAGGAATAACTCACTTAAATCTGTCCAAACAAGAGTCTAGTAGACATCCCGGGTATGATAAAGTTTAAAAAACAAAATCATAAATTACAATATAATAAATAAATATAAATAATTATAACAAATAATAATGTAATTATAATAAAATTATTCAATAATGTAATCAAATCAAAAACACTGAAATTTGCTCAGTTGCAGAATTGTTGCTGTCATTATTTTTATTGTTTGATGACGAATTTCCCCACAAATCGCTATCGCACAATTCTGCAAGTGATTCTAATTTATTATCGCTGTTTTCTAGCTGGTCTAAAAGCACTTTTGATGTAAAGGGACACTTTTTGGTTGCTATGGACAATCTCCAGTTTCCAGGCAGAAAGAACAGTTTTTATTATATAGAAGTGCATGCAGGACACTGGGCAGACCACTAGGGACAAAGGGGATGTGTATTTATTTCATACAGTACTGTAATCTGTAAGATTACAGTATGCTGTATGTGTATTGTGTTTGATTCCTCCTGTAATTAATTGTTTTTGCAAACTGTGGCTATATAAATCCTTCGTTTGACCCCCCTCCCACCTTTAGAAACTCGTGGTAGGGGCCCGCCCCCCCATTTTATTTTTTTTATTCTTTTTTTTCATCTGACCCCCCCCTCCTTCTTTAGCAACTCGCGGCAGGGGCCGGCCCTCCTCGCTCTTTTTTTTTTTCCGTCTGCAGGAGAGAGAAGAGAAGACTTGACTTTGTTTTGTTCGTCAGCACCAACCCCCCCCCCCCCTGTCCCGCTTATCATCTCGCGGCAGGAGAGAATAGAGATGACACTTTCGTTACCACAACCCCCCGCTTATCATCTCGTGGCAGGAGAGAGGAGGGCCCCCCTCCGTTTCTCCGCTCCAAGTGGGCCCTGCCCAGGGCTCAAGTCCTGCGGGAACGCGTGGGAACGGAGTTCCTGCACTTTTTTCACAGCAGGAACGCAGTTCCCTTTGCAGGACTAGAGCAGCCGAGAGCAGCCGAGCCAATCCTTCACTATGCGGCGATGCCCAGCTCGAGTCACTGTCAGGGGCAGGCGAACCTTAGTAATCCTTTATGTTACTGCCTGCTTCCTGTATATCAGGGATATGCAATTAGCGGACCTCCAGCTGTTGCAAAACTACAAGTCCCATCATGCCTCTGCCTCTGGGTGTCATTCTTGTGGCTGTCAGAGTCTTGCTATGCCTCATGTGACTTGTAGTTCTGCAACAGCTGGAGGTCCACTAATTGCATAGTCCTGCTGTATATGGATTCATCAGGTAGTGTGCGGGTATTCCGTCACTTCCTCGATGCCGCAATGTCTCCTGGGAGTTTTTGTCATTGTTTCCAGGAGACATTGCGGAGGTCTACCGCGAGTTATCGCGGGAAGTTCTTTCTAAATCCCGCGATAACTCGCGGCAGACCTCCGCAATGTCTCCTGGGAACAATGACAAAAGCTCCCAGGAGACATTGCGGCATCGAGGAAGTGACGGAATACCCGCACACTACCCAATAAATCCATATACAGGAAGCGGCCAGTAACAAAGGATTACTAAGGTACAGTGGATCGAAAAAACAAACAAACATGCGGTTTAGTAATTATGCATTGAGCGTATCATTTTTTATTTTTTTTGGGGGGGGGGGGGAGTTCCCACACTTTTTCCCCCAGGACTTGACCCCTGGCCCTGCCTAAAGCTGTGTAAGGGGCCCCAAAATTTGTGATGGCTGCCCTGTGTATAGGCTTTGGTTGTCAGGATTTTGGAACATACAACATATTGAATAGAGTGCAGTGTAAAGGATACAGTGGTATATAGAGTACAATAGAGTGTATATGGGCTTCTAAAACATAACTTTTTTACCGGTGAAGCATCCAAAAGACCCTACAGCGTACCATGTTCTGCAACATGTGCCCTTTAAGTAAAAGCAATACAAACCAAAATGCTATTAAAAAAGGTAAAATTAAAAACGTAACAATGCAAATATAATGCCAAAAGCAAAAAGCAGTTTGGGGTATCACAGACAGTACCACACACTCAACTTCCTTTATATTGAAGAGCTGAGCTCTCCTATTAATGATGCCTCTGGGCTATGACTTATCCCTTCCTCTAGTGCATATTATCTTTCTTTGTGTTTGAAAGAAAGAATTTTGGCAGCAAAAAAGAAAAGCAGGCAAAGACCTCCAGATAATAATAGAGTTGTTATAACCTGTCAGGCATGTTGTGTAACCCATGTGGGGATTCCAGTACAAGAAAGCCTGAACTTTTGAAACGGCTGGCAATAAATCTAATTATATTTAAATCTATTTAACAAATTAAATTGAAGCACACTTTTAATGTGCTAATTATTTCCCCATCACTACAGGGACCAGACTAGGACCAGGATTTTGTTTTCCTTTTCAACAGTTACATTTATTTGTGAATTATATTGATGATAAATGTCCACATCTTAAAGATGAATTCCAAGCAAATGTAAAAAAATATATAATCAGGTATGCATAAAAAAATATTTTATGTAATTTTACATAACAAATTACACATTTCACATAATAGAATCAATACCAAAATGTGTCCCGATAGTAGCTGCCTGTAATTGCATGCAGCACTCCAATTACAGATCTGTTGCTGTTGATAATCAGTTTAACCACTTCCATACCAGGCACTTACGCACCTTCCCGCCCAAGCCAATTTTCAGCTTTCAGCACTGTCGCACTTTGAATGGCAATTGCGCGGTCATGCTACACTGTACCCAAACAAAATTGGCGTCCTTTTTTCCCCACAAATAGAGCTTTCTTTTGGTGGTATTTGATCACCTCTGCGGTTTTTATTTTTTTTTGCGCAACAACTAAAAAAAGATTGAAAATTTTGAAAAAAAATTACGTTTTAATTTTTTTTCTGTATTTTTTTGTAAATACGTTTTTCTCTTTCAGTTACGGGCACTGATATGGCGGCACTGATGGGCACCGATGAGATGGCACTGATGGACATCGATGAGGTAGTACTGACGGGCACAGATGAGGTGGCACTGATTGGCGGCGCTGGTATGCGGCACTGATGGGCACTCATAGGCGGCACTGATGGGCACACATAGGCGGCACTGATGGGCACACATAGGTGGCACTGATGGGCACACATAGGCGGCACTGATGGGCACACAAAAGCGGCACTGATGGGCACTCACGGGCAGCACTGGGCACTCATAGGCGGCACAGATGGGCACTCATGGGCGGCACTGGGCATGGATGGGCACTGTGGGGTGGCACTGATGGACACTGTGGGGTGGCACTGATGGACACTGAGGTGGCACTGATGGACACTGTGGGGCAGCACTGATTTAACCATGTTGCCAGTCAGTGCCCATTTGTGGGCACTGACTGGCATCTTTTTTTTTTTTTTTAATGCTTTTTTTTCAGACTTTTTTTTTTCATGCTTTTTTTTTTTTGCCCTACCCTGGTGGTCCAGTGTGGCCTTCCCTGGTGGTCCAGTGTGGCGATCCGAGGGGGGGCTGCGCTGATAAACAATCAGCGCGAACCCCCCTGTCAGGAGAGCCGCCGATCGGCTCTCCTATACTCGCGTCTGTCAGACGCGAGTGAGGAAGAGCCATCAACGGCTCTTCCTGTTTACATCGTGATCAGCCGTGATTGGACACGGCTGATCACGTGGTAAAGAGTCTCCGCCGGAGGCTCTTTACCGAGATCGGAGATGCAGGGTGTCAGACTGACACCCCGCATCACCGATCGCCGCGCTGCGCGCCCCCACAGGCGCGCACGGCATGAAGTCCTGCAGGACGTCCATGGACGTCCTGTCAGGATTGTGTAACCACTTCCAGGACGTAAATGGGCCATAGGCCGGGCGGGAAGTGGTTAAACAGGTTTACAGGAGGTGTGATGACCTCATCAGTGTTATGCTTCTCCCTCATTCTCCAATCACAGGCTGAGGGAAGGGTGGTGATTAAGCAAGCTGTATTACATAAAGGGGTTGTAAAGGTTCGCTTTTTATTTTCTAAATAGGTTACTTTAAGCTAGTGCATTGTTGGTTCACTTACATTTTCCTTCAATTTCCCTTCTAAATGTTTTTTGTTCTTTGTTTTCTTTGTCTGAATTTCTCACTTCCTGTTCCTCCTCAGTAAGGTGTTCTAAATGACTTTCCACCGCTCGGATGATGGTGGAAAGCTTACTGAGGAGAAACAGGAAGTGAGAAATTCAAACAAAGAAAAAAAAACATTTAGAAGGGAAATCGAAGGAAAAGGTAAGTGAACCAACAATGCACTAGCTTAAAGGAACCTATTTAGAAAATAAAAGACGAACCTTTACAACCCTTTTAACCTTTTGCTGACAGCCTTACATGCATTAATGCCACATATGTTTTGACACTTTTTGTGCTGGGACTAAGCTCACTTAGAATTCCCAGCTCTGTGACCTTCCTCACAGGCCCTGTACACACGTCCGAGAAACTCGACGAGCAAAACACATCGTTTTGCTCGTCGAGTTCCTTGTGAAGCCGCCGAGGATCTGGGCGAGCCAAGTTTCCCCATTGACTAACGAGGAAATAGAGAACATGTTCTCTATTTGGCTCGACGAGTACCTCGTCGGTTTCCTCGGCCAAAAGTGTACACACGACCGGTTTCCTCAGCAGAATACGGCTCCCATCGAGTTTCTGGCTGAATTCTGCCGAGAAACTGTCGTGTGTAAGGGGCCTCACTGCCAGCTCCCTGTAACTTATATAACAATATAAACAGGTGTTCTAATCCCTCTCCACCCTGTCTAAAACTAAAGAAAACGCTTTGCCTTTAGTTAGACTTTAAAGCGGAGGTCCGCCATTTTTTATTTTATTTTTAAAGTCAGCAGCTACAAATACTGCAGCTGCTGACTGAAAATAAGGACACTTACCTGTCTAGGGCGCCCGCAATGTCGGCACCCGAAGCCGATCTGTCGCCAACATCTTCATTGAGGGAATCAGGAAGTGAAGCCCACTGGTCTCTGCTGTCTTCTGGGACCTGTGTGTCTCCCAGAAGACAGCGGGGGGACAGAGAAGGCGCTGGAAGTGGTGTAGATGCCCGCGGGTGGCTCGGGTATCTATGCCCGAAAGTGGGAGCAAAATACCTGTATTACACAGGTATCTGCTTCCCCCTGAAAGTTGCCAAATTTGACACCGGAGAGGGGGAAGTTTCTGAAAAGCGGAACTCCGCTTTAACTACCTCCCACCCGCTGTATAGTAAAATGATGGCAGGCGAGATCCCCTTTTGTTCTATGACAATGTCGTATAACTTCGCCCCAGTGTCTTCGCTCTCACACGTCCACCCGACCCCGATCTCGGTAAAGAGCCGATGACACGGCTCTTTACCCATGTGATCGCTGTGTCCAATCACAGCCAATCACATGTAAACAAGAAAGTGGCATTTATCGTCTATCCTTGCCTCACACTGACAGATTGTGAACCGAGGAGAGCCGATCAGCAGCATCTCCTTGCAGGGGAGACTGTACAGGTAATCAGGGCAGCCCGAGTAGTGCCCATCGGTGACACCAATCAGTGCCCATCAGTGACACCAATCAGTGCCCAACAGTGATGCCAGTCAGTGCTGCCTTTCAGTGCCCATCAGTGCCTGCCCATTAATGGCGCCCATAAGTGCCCATGAGTGCCAACCATCAGTGCCCATGAGTGCCAACCATCAGTGCTCACCAGTGGCGCTTATCCGTGCTGCCTATTATTGCCCACCAGTGCCACCTATGAATGCCCACCAGTGCTCATTAGTGCCAAAAATCAGTGCCACATATCAGTGCCCATCAGTGCAGCATATTAGTGCCTACTCATCAGTGCCACCTATCAGTGCCCCATATTAGTGCCTTCTCATTAGTGCCACCTAATCAGTGCTCTTCAGTGCAGCCTCGTCAGTGCTGACTCATCAGTGCCCATCAGTGCAGCCTATCAGTGCCCATCAGTGCCACCTCATTAGTGCACATCAGTGAAGGAGAAAAAATACTTATTTACAAAATTTACTGACAAAAACAAATACATTTTTTTGGTCTTTTTTTTTTTTTTTTTAAGAAAAAAACAGCAGTAATTAAATACCATTAAAGAAAGCTCTGTTTGTGGGGAAAACAATGATACAAATTTAATTTGGATACAGCGTTGCATGACTGCGCAATTGTCATTCAAAGTGTGACAGCGCTGAAAGCTGAACATTGTCCTGGGCAGGAAAGGGGTGAAAATGCCCTGTATTGAAGCGGTTAATACTCATTAAACGACTGGTGGGATAGAAAAGGAATGGATTGGAAAATCTGTCAAGTTTTTATTGCTGTCTGTGTCCCCCATTATTCAGATTCACCTTTTAAATTTGTTATTGTGACCAATGTCAGAAAGACAGAGTGATGAATTTTGGGAAGTAAAAGAGAATATTTGGAAGCTCAAGATTCAGCAGCTGTCTAAGGGTGAGAGTAAATCATTCAGTGGAGAGATGTGTTCCAGTGACAATTGCCAAAGAGGAGAATTTCCCTAATTTTGGGAGATTTCTTCTTACTTCATGCTGCAACTACCCAAGGGAATACAGATATCAAAAATAAACTGACAGAGGTTTTAACCATTCCCTATTCTATCCAAAACTGAATTCAACACACTTTGGCTTGACATAAACTTTACTTGCAGTTTAAAAATGTACGATGAGTGACTTGGTGCCAGGAGGTCAGTGATCTGGTGCCCAGATGACAAGAATGGCTGAGAGCATGCAGGGAAAACAGTTCATGTGTACATATTCTAGATGAGCATTTTCAGTAGCTATTTTCTTGGAGTTCCACTTCAAAATATACCTAGTGTTATAAAAATACATTCATTTTTAGAAGTAGTAATAAAGTGGAGTTTCCATCCCAAAAATGTTTTTTTCATTATTGTGCTCATTAGACCTAAAAAAGAAAAAATATTTGTTTTTACTCATCTGGAAATGCCTGTTGCTATGCAGTCCCACGAAATCTGCCTTTGGAATCACCTAGGATCCTGACATTATCTCCCTCTAATGCTCCTGGGAAATGTGTGTCATCATTTCCCAGGATGCAGTGCGTTACCCAATTATCACTCCCCATCCAAGACTTCCAGGAAGTAAGTGCTTGCGAGCTTCACAATGCCCACAAGCAAAATGACAACGGTGTGGACATAGTTTTATAAACTATCTTTTTTGAATAACTATGCAGAGCGGCAGCGGATTGTAAAATAGTAAGTGACCGGATTTATATTATAAAAATGCATGATGAAATGACATACATTTAAAAAATGCTAATTGTGGTTGGAACCCCGCTTTAATCTGTGTTATCACCCTATTACCTTTATTCTCCACTAACATGCCAGCACCTGATAAAAATATATTTGCAAAAATGGAAAACAAAATACAGTGTAACCTCGGATTGAGAGTAACGCGGTTAACAAATGTTTCACAATACGAGCACTGTATTTTTTAGAATCCTAACTAAAACGAGCAGTATTCGAGCCAGAGCAGTGTGCAGTACCGTGTTTGGCCTGAGGTGGGGGGGGGGGGCCGCGGGAGCCAAGCGGAGCCAAATTATTTTTGTTTCCATTGACTTCAATAGGGAAACTCGCTTTGATATGCAAGTACATTGGATTACGAGCATTCTCCTGGAACGGATTATGCTCGTAATCTGAGGTACCACTGTAGTGCATTGCTATTCACCCAGTGAATCGTAATGTTATATCACAGACAGTGATAACAATATTATACATACACTATATTACCAAACGTATTGGGATGCCTGCCTTTACACGCACATGAACTTTAATGGCATCCCAGTTTTAGTACATAGGGTCTAATATTGAGTTGGCCCACACCTTGCAGCTTTACCAGTTTAGACTCTTCTGGGAAGGCTGCCCACAAGGTTTAGGAGTGTGTCTATGGGAATGTTTGTCCATTCTTCCAGAAGCGCATTTGTGAGGTCAGGCACTGAT
Source organism: Rana temporaria (assembly GCF_905171775.1). Lineage (NCBI taxonomy): Eukaryota > Metazoa > Chordata > Amphibia > Anura > Ranidae > Rana > Rana temporaria. Next base: position 473,123,085 of record NC_053490.1, on the reverse strand, counting down.
GTTGGGCAAGAAGGCCTGGCTTGCAGTCTCCGCTCTAATTCATCCCAAAGCTGGTCTCTCGTGTTGAAGTCAGGACTCTCTGCAGGCCAGTCAAGTTCCTTCACCCCAAACTCGCTCATCTATGTCTTTATGGACCTTGATTGTGCACTGATGCGCAATCATGTTGGAACAGGAAGGGGACATCCCCGAACTTTTCCAACAAAGTTGGGAGCAGGAAATTGTCCAAGCCCAACCCCTGAAAAAACAACCCCACACCCTAATCCCCCCTCCATCAAATGATTTGGACCAGTGTACAAAGCAAGGTCCATAAAGACATGGATACTTTTGGTAATATAGTGTTCATTAAGAATCTTTTAAAGTGTAAACAAACTTCTTTTATAGTAAACAGAAAATGTAGCGCTAAAAACCGAAAACTCCAAAGTATGTGATACCATGTGAGATGACAAGGTAAGTATAAAAATGCATATACATAAACCACTGACATATAAATATAAATTGCTCAATCAGTGCTTGATGCAAAGAAAAAAGTCTATATTTCAAAGTAGAAAAAACATCAATTGGGTGATGGGTGCAGGGAAAAAACAAATGAGCTGCTATCCGTTGATTGGGATACAACAGGTGCACAAGTTGTCTGTAGCACTCTATGAGGATCACAATCACATCGAGGTAGGTAGTGGATGAAATACGCTTACCGGATGGGTTGGACTCTACTACTGTACAGCAAAGAGTCAGCCAGACATAGTGGTCTTTGGAAACCGGGACCACTCAAACCGGAATGGGACCATAAGCGAGACTGGGACTTCAAATTGACGTGGACGACAGGAACCAGCAGAGCTTGAATTGATTCAAGCTCTGCTGGTTCCTGTCGTCCACGTCAATTTGAAGTCCCAGTCTCGCTTATGGTCCCATTCCGGTTTGAGTGGTCCCGGTTTCCAAAGACCACTATGTCTGGCTGACTCTTTGCTGTACAGTAGTAGAGTCCAACCCATCCGGTAAGCGTATTTCATCCACTACCTACCTCGATGTGATTGTGATCCTCATAGAGTGCTACAGACAACTTGTGCACCTGTTGTATCCCAATCAACGGATAGCAGCTCATTTGTTTTTTCCCTGCACCCATCACCCAATTGATGTTTTTTCTACTTTGAAATATAGACTTTTTTCTTTGCATCAAGCACTGATTGAGCAATTTATATTTATATGTCAGTGGTTTATGTATATGCATTTTTATACTTACCTTGTCATCTCACATGGTATCACATACTTTGGAGTTTTCGGTTTTTAGCGCTACATTTTCTGTTTACTATTCTTGCTGGCTTTGTTTGTTTGTATGTAGCAGCTAGACATTTTATTTCTGAACTAGCGCAGTTTTTTCTTTTTTTAAACTTCTTTTATATTTTATATATTTTATATATTTATTTGCACGGATGATGATGGAGTTTTAAATGCAATCTGGTGCTACATTCCTCTAAATACTAAAGTGCTTTATGAGCGTGTATAACATATGAGATCAACCACAGAGGGTGGGTCTATGTCCCATAAGGTGAAACTGAAGGGTAATTTTTGGAACACTGTTGCACTTTGGTTGCCATTGGGAATATCTATGCAATGAAGAAAGACACTGTTAAGAGAGACTTTATTTGCACAGTTGCGTGAAGCACACAGAGCACCTTGTTTATGCTTTGGATTATATCACTTTATAAAAGAAGTTTGTTTGCACTTTCAATATTCTTTGATAAATATATTTAGTGGATTAAACCAATAAGTCAGGGTGTTTAGAAAACCTGTACTTTCAGACTGGGCAAAAGTAGAGAAGATGACCAGAGCAACCAATCAGCTTTCTCTAGGCAACTTATATGTCAGTTAAGTTACATACTACACCAGTAGTATAAAAACTACCTGAACTATATCTTGTCTCCTTTCCCCAGTGAGAGTACAGCTGTCCTTGTCTCTCTGACTGAATGAAATGACCTTACCTCAAGGGAAGACTCATGAGATCAGTAGAAGGAGAGTTCTGTAGTTTGTGGACCAAGTTACCCAGGGACCCTGGTGAGAGTATTGGGACTTTGAATGAATCAGTAAGAGGAAGGTTGATGACATTGTAGAGTGTTGCAAGAAGACCTGTCTATGGTCACTGTCAGGTGGAAGAGATCTTTTAATTTAAAATTGTGAAACTGATCATGAAAATAATATAGTTCTATCTAAAAAAACTGGTAGGGTTAAAATATGTAGAGAACTGTGGCTGAGGGGTAAGAAGGGCATGATTTAGATCTCAGTTAGGTGTGAAACAATTGCAAATCATGGCCAAATCTAATAGGGTGGCACATCTACCTGTTCCTAAGCCCTAAGAAGGAGTCTAAATAGATTTTGGCTGGAGGGAGTATTAAGCTTCATGCACAGGATCGGACTTACATCAGACTTTTCCGTGGATTTTGCTCCGAATGGGCGTTGGCCGTGAACTTGGTATGCATACACACGGCAGGACTTTTTCAGCCAACATTCACTAAATCATGCGGTTTTTCAGCTCTTTACCGCCACCCTTTGGGCAACTTCTGCTATTGTTGGTTGATGTTTAGCATTGGTTCTGAGCATGCGTATTTGTACTTTGGACTTTAGTGTACAGACGATCAGATTATGCTTATTCTCGAAAGGTTTGAAAGCATTCACAGCGAACATTTGTCCGATGAAAAAGCGAAAACAATTGTCCGATGTAGTGTACACACGGTCGGATTGTCCGATCAATCAGGTCCGTCGGACATTTGTTGCCAACAAGTCTTATCGTGTGTATGGGCCCTAAGACCAACAAACCTAAAGCTCAAAGGCCAGGTAATTCCTACAGAGTGAAGCCTCTTACACACGATCAGTCCATCCGATGAGAACGGTCCTAAGGTTAACCGATGAAGCTGACTGATGGTCTGATGTGTCTACACACCATAGGTTAAATAACTGATCGTGTCAGAACGCGGTGACGTAAAACACAACGACGTGCTGAAAAAAACGAAGTTCAATGCTTCCAAGCATACGTCGACTTGATTCTGAGCATGCGTGGATTTTTAACCGATGGTCGTGCGTACTAACGATCGGCTTTGACCTATCGGTTAGGCGTCCATCGGTTAAATTTTAAAGCAAGTTCCTAGTTTTTTGACCGAAGGTTAACTAACCGATGGGGCCCACACACGATCGGTTTGGACCGATGACAACGGTCCATCAGACCATTCTCATTGAATGGACCGATCGTTTGTACGCGGCCAAAGACAAGCCAGAGGGGTACAGATCAGGATGCCCCCACACAGTAAACCCCTGAGTACTTCAGGATAAGCTTTGGCACACTAGCTGGTCCTGAAGATGAGATGTTTGCATCCACCACTTCAGGTTTACCTCCTCATGAGAAACACAGGGGGGTTATTTACTAAAGGCAAATCCACTTTGCACTACAAGTGCACTGTCAGGCCTCGTACACACGGCCGAGTTTCTCAGCAAAAACCAGCAAGAAACTTGCTGGGAAATATTTTTTTGCCGAGGAAACCGGTCGTGTGTACATTTCCGTCGAGGAAACTGTTGAGAAACTCGACGAGCCAAAAAGAGAACATGTTCTCTATTTCCTTGACGGGAATGGAGAAAAATGGCTTGTCGAGTTTCTCGACGGCTTCCCAAGGAACTCGACGAGCAAAACGATGTGTTTCGCCCGTCGAGTTTCTCGGTCGTGTGTACGAGGCCTCAGGGTCTCTGGATCTTTACCTGCTAAGCTTGACCGTGGCTCTGGATTAAAAGTTTTCAGTAAGTACACAAACTGAACTACCAATAATAATTTACTATATTCTTATACATTATTTGCTTGTCAGTGTGATTTAACATTTGTTAAATATGTGTTTATATAGGTCTTCTTTTGTGGTTGTTTTCAGTCATTCAGACACACAGACCTTCATTTTTAGAACTTGGGTGAGTATATTGTACTCTCAGTAGTATATTTATGTTCATGAGGCCAGTGTGCTTTTGTGTATATTACAGTGGATTGTCCAAATCTGACACTTTGAGCAGCAGGCTACAGTGAATTTTTTATGTAAACACTGTGACATGGTTTTTGTAACACATCGAAAGGTTTGTTAAAGAAAGTAAATTGAGAAGGCACAGCACAACGTTGAAATTCTTTCACTTTCAAGGTACTGAGCACAGAGAATTTTTGGACAATAATAATTTGTTGAATACCAGGGCTGCAAAAATCCCATGGCTATATATTTTTTTTAATGCTGCTCTTTCATCCTCTAAATATTACTCTAGCCTACAAAATGTCAGGTTGTATCAAAGTGCTTTATTCATCGGGAAGCTACTGGTTCCTAGTGAATTGAAGAGTTGCATTCCATCAAACAACCTTCCAGCCTGATGGCGTTACTGATAATGTTATCCGATGATATATCTCTTTTAGTGAACTAACAAGCCTTTGAAATACATTTCCAGTCTACAAAATGGCAGCATAGCTCCCCTTTATATGTTGGCCAAAAAAATTGTAACGATTCTTGAAATTCATCCCTTTGTAAAATAAATACCATGTCTGCTACAGAGATGTTTTAGACAGTGTTACCGTGGTGTGGAAATACAGGAGGAATTCAGGAAAGTGATTCCACCTGTACAGGATTAACACAATTAAGTCATTTGCTGCTAGTTTTAGGTTTCTAGTGTAGGGAAAGGGCTGCTGCCTGTTATAATAGATGATCAGTTGGGAGAGCTGAATGTATCATTAGAGATTTTTATGAAGGAGTTTGACATTTTAAATTAAACACATGTATTGAGATGTTGACACAGGGGTACATCAGTCTCTTTATTTCTACTTAGAAAGAAATCTGAAGAAATTCAAGATGGAGCACCTGCTCTATGCGATATCATTCATGTTTAAAGGGAAACGCTAGTACAACCAAATAAATAGTTGGAGCACATAGAGTATATTGATCTTTCACAAAGACGGAAAGATTTGTATAGCAATGCACATGCTGCATTATATGACTGTATTGAAGTGGATCCCGGTTTATAACGTTTTATTGAACTAGTAGGATGTGTTTTTTTAACTTGACCTTCTATGTAGCTGTGCAGTACAATAAAGCCTTGTATACAAGACCGAGAAACTCGACAGAATCCACCAAGAAACTTGGTGGGAGAGCTTTTTTGCCAAGGAAAACGGTTGTGTGTTCGTTTTTCATCAAGGAAACTCTCGAGGAACTCAACGAGAAAAAAAGAGAACAAGTTCTCTTTTTCCTTGACGGGAGTCTCAATTTCCTCGTTGTGTTCCTCGTCGGGCTGGTTTTCAACGAGAAACTCGAGCGTGTGTATGCTAAGAAACCCACGCATGCTCAGAATAAAGTATGAGACGGGAGTAAAAGTAGCATTTGTAATAGAGATAACACATTTTTCAAGCTGTAACAGACTGAAAAGTGCAAATCTTCTCTTACCAAACTTTTACTTAACACTCAGTAACATGAGATTAGCAAAAGCAGCCCCCAGGGTTGTGCCAGTGGAATCAAACTTCCCCTGCCATTGTACGTGTTGTACGTCACCGCGTTTGAGAACGGGGAGATTTTGTCTTGACCGTGTGTACGCAAAGCAAGCTTGTCAAGTTCCTCGACAAGCCTAACAAGGAACTCGTCGAGGAAAACGATGTGTCTCGCCCGACGAGTTCCTCGGTCGTGTGTACGAGGCCTTAGGGTGACAAGACCTTTCAAAACTTGCTTTATGGCTCTGTGTAACTTCTTTACCTTTTGCTTGGGCTTTGGACAATGTGTGTCACCACATGATGTCCACACTGTGCTCTCACCCCTCTAGTTCTTTTTCTCCCATCCATACATTTATAGTGTAAAGGCACAGGCTAACACGAGGAATGCAGAGAGACCTTACTCCCCTCTGCATTTGTCTTGCTGGTGCTTGCTTTGGACAAAAAGGTGGGTGCTGAAGACGGGAGTTTGTCTTCTTACTAGCTGCAGTGTTGGGTGGCCATGCACCAAGGGATGGTACCCTACATTGCTGCTAGTGTTTCAGGGCACCTAGAAAAATAGGGGAAAGTAAGACATGGTCTTTGTCCCATTAGGACCTGTAAAATGTAAAAAAGGTGATTATTCTTTAACCTTTTCACGTAGGTCGAACACACATTTGCAGCCTCTCGGCATGTGGGCCTTCATGTAGAGTGGCCATATATATGCAGCCCTGTGTAAAGAACTTACAGTGTTGAACGCAAGCTCCCTGCACGATAGCTGGCGGTTACCGGAAAGCTCTCGATGCATACTAGCCATCGGGAGCTTTCCGATCATGTGACCTCTGTGGCAGCCAATCACAGCCATCACATGACCTGAGTGCCCACCTCCGCCTCCTGGCATCTAGAACCCTTAAAGGGCCGGGAGGCGGCTGGCTGGAGGGGGTTTAATAATGCAGGTCTTGTCCCTGCCTCAATCAGTGACTGAACAGTTACAGGAGAAGCAGCAGACTGATGTCCTCATCTCTCTGTGCTCTCCTCTTATAGACATATTCCTCATTAACCTTTAGGCACTTCAGCGCAACTGATTAACTCTCTGTGCTGCTTCCTCCTTTCCCAATCTGATCTTTGCTATACAAGGATTTGCAAGGGGATGATACCATTACAATTTGAATAATTCCCTCTCATTAAAGCCTAAATGAAAAACAGGAAAAACAGAAAAAATCAGCACTAGGGACAGAAATTAGATGTGTCCCATGTGCTGATTCCTTTTCTTTTTGTAGAAATCTTCCTCCGTCCTGCATTAAAATCCATGTGTCTGGCACCCTACATGTAGATCAGGGGCTGGGCAGATGGATTAGGGGGGCGGCACCCCTGTGCACCTTATGGAAGGGCTGCCACTGATAGGAAATTATAGAATATGTCTTCTATATGTGATAGAGTTAAAGCTTTAGCACACAATAATGTGTTGCATTAATGCAAGTACCTTAACAAAACACATATTTAGCAGGTGTTCTAAGATATTTATATATTACTGGTACTTCCAGAGATACAAAGTTATAAATACTGTTTTTAAAGGCATTTTGAAAATGCTGGACAGCTGTTCATATTATTATGTTAGAAGAAAGTGCTACAAATAACTGGGGAATTAGTTTTATGTAGTGAAATTTTCTTTTTTGTTACACCTTTACTAGTTATATTACAAACTAGTGAGCTACTTGCTATGTTTTTCTCTTTATTGTTACTAATATACACTTTCTGCGTGAAAATTGTGTTATTGCTTCCATCTAATGCTTCCATCTACATGATCCCATCTAAATTCTCCTGTGCTTTGTTTCGTTTTTCCTTGTCCATTGTCACATACAAAGGCATTAAGTCAGATGGGAAATTCTGACTCATCACAAATGCACATGCATAACTGTCTAATTGCAATAAAACTGAAGCTCACTTGTTGCTAATTGCTAATTGAACTTTAAATGAACAGAGGGCGATTAACAAGGTCCAGCGAAACCAGAGCCACGTTATGCTTTGACCCTGATTGCCATTTTTTGGTTGCGTTCTGTTTGAAATCACGAAGAGTGAACAAAAGCTTTGAAGAATTCCAATCGGGAGAAATAATAACAGTTCAAAAATTCGAAGCACATCTGGGCGATCTCTGGAGCTGTAAGCAATTAGCAATGTAACCAAAGATTTCCGGGATCGTATGCCCCGTACGTTGCCATTATGCATAAATGATTCATGCAAATAGCACTAATTTTTATGCATTTTTAGAATCCAGCCTTGGAATAAGGTCTTATTGTTATTTATCCTGCAGTGTGTTTCCTATTCAGGTCTGAACTGTTTCATGTACAGATTAATGGAAGCAGCATAAACTTAAAACAGAGACTAGTACATGTTGTGGCTTTGACTTTTCCTAAATATATCCATCATTTCATGAGCTACCTAAGTGAATACCGTTGTGTGTGGTGGGTTACCTGACTTAACCTTCATGATCAAGCCAAGACAATGGTTTACAAGATTTTTTTGGTGGAAAGATTAAAAGCAATCCTAGGGGGGAAAAGCATGTTGGCAGGGAGTGATTTTGTTTATCACCTTGTTTGTAGTACAATCATGAAGGATATTTGACATGCTTCACCTTTTCACAAATATCAGAGTACTGTAATCTATAACAATACAGTCATCAAAGGCATTATGGATAAACATAGTTTATTTAAAGGGAATCTAAGCTTTATAGTATTTTGAAGCAATGCAAATCTACCATATTATATTTTATAGAAAATTATAAATATTGCATTATGACAGTAATTTGCCTGGCTGACTACCTAAATCCAGTTTACAATAATCTGCAATGTACGGGGCATACGATCCCGGAAATCTTTGCCAGAATTAAATACAGCTGGCTTTCTTTTTTTTCTGATAGTGCTCATGAAAAAAAAACAATATTCACTCCCTACACTCTTCCATAATTAATGTCCCAGAATGCCAAGCCACAGGTGCCCACACATTCACCTCCTCTGACCTTCTCCATCCACTAACATGATGGGTTATGAAATAATAAATATTACTTTCAGCCTGAATTTTGATACTGCATTATTTACATCTCTATTAGTAGCTAAAGCTTTGTAATTTCTTAGAAAGCAGAGAGATAAGTCTTTGAACAGCCATTCAAACAAAACCAATGAAAATTCCCAGCTCAACTTACCAACCAGTCTGCAACCAACCAAATTTAGAGTAAGGATTGCAGATAAATCTGGGGTGCCGTGAATTGGCTCTGCAACATTCATATGTATTTGCAAATGTGTGTAAACTAAACCCCTGTTTTTAAAGCGTTGCAAAAACTGTTGGCGTTATATAAATCCTGTATAATAATAATAATAATGCATATTGTTAGACTGTAGGGATGGGCCGAACACCCCCCAGTTTCGGTTCGTACCAGAACATGTAAACAGGCAAAAAATTGCGCAAACATGCGGACCCTATTAAAATCTATGGGATACGAACATGAAAAATCAAAAGTGCTCATTTAAATGCTCATATGCAAGATATTGCCATAAAAAGTGTACGGGGACCCGGGTCCTGCCCTATGGGACATGCATCAATGCAAAAAAATATTTGAAAATTAAAAAATTTTCAGGAGCAGTGATTTTAATGGTATAAAGGGAATTTTCGCGCCAAAAGAGATATAAAAATGTAATTCGTGTTGTGACCAACTCGTAAATTAATTGAATAAATAAAAAGGTGTATTTTATTTTGACCCTGTGAAATGGAGTGTATACCTCCTATTTAGTGAATGATAGGGTGATATGGGGCGCTGTGAAAAATATATGTCACTAGACAATAAAGGTAGTGGGTGTAACATAAATTTGCTCTTCCTAAACAGGTGAATATAAACAATTTGTGAATAAGTATGATAGCAGTGGAAAAAATTATAATAAAAGTACAATTTGGTGAAAAATAAATACAATTAATAAGGTAGATAGTTTGCAAGTGCACCGTCGCTATGCAAGCGGAAACTATAACTACAAAAAAAGTTCAGAGATGAGACATGTAACAGAAAAATACTTCCATCATGCAACCAAGCTACGCCGCCGACGTACGTTTCGCCCCCCTGAAGACGTAATCCATACGAAACGTACGTCGGCGGCATAGCCTGGTCACGTTGTTTTGAACGCCCAACCATCCGGCTTCCTGTAGCAGCTGACGGTGGAACGCACGTGTATGCCGACACGGAGGTGGAGGAATCCGTGCTATACTGACAGGCCTGCAGAGCCAGTGTCGAGATGGGCACTTTTTAATGTAAGTGGCCACTTGGCCCATGTTTTTTAATCTCCTTTTAAAAATAAAAAACAGTTGAACGATGGAAGTATTTTTCTGTTAAATGTCTCATCTCTGAACTTCTGGAGGACAAGGTGTCTATTCAACTATCTGTGACGCATGATATGTATGCAGGCATTATCCTGCATAAGTGAATTTGACCATCTTTTTCAGTAAAGAGGTCCACCATTTCTGGTAAGCGCATTACCACTAATGAGCACGTTTGGGTGTCGATCGTTGTTTATGGTGAAGGAGCACTCAGAGGCACTTATTGAATGAAAAGATTTTTTTCTGCAATTATCTGCAATTATCTTGAAATATACACAGTGGCATTCAACTAGAATTGTGATATCATATCCACTCCTTTTGTCGTTTTTTGTAGTTATAGTTTCCGCTTGCATAGCGACGGTGCACTTGCAAACTATCTACCTTATTAATTGTATTTATTTTTCACCAAATTGTACTTTTATTATAATTTTTTCCACTGCTATCATACTTATTCACGAATTGTTTATATTCACCTGTTTAGGAAGAGCAAATTTATGTTACACCCACCACCTTTATTTTCTAGTGACATATATTTTTCACAGCGCCCCTATAACCCTATCAGCGATTTTAATAATGCTTAAAGTGAAACAGTAAAAATGAAATATTCCTTTAAATATCGTGCCTGGGGGTCCCCTTGGTCTGGCTGTAAAGTGGCACATCTGTGTGATGTAGAACAGTGCCGCAGCAAAATGACATTTTTTAAAGAAAAAAATGCACTTTAAACTTGCTCGCGGCAGAAATGTATTGCCAGCTCTTGGCAATATAGATTAAAGATCAAGGAAAAAATTGGCGCAGCCCCCCCCCCCAGCTGATACCGGGCCCTTCAGGTCTGGTATGAATTAAATAGGGGAATAGGAAGAAAATACAAAAACAGCTTGGGCCTTTGGGTCTGGTATAGATTTTAAGGGGAACTCCATGCAAAAATGTAAAAAAAATTGGCATTGGGTACCCCCAAAATCCATACCAGACCGTTATCTGAGCAAGCACACCTGGCATGCCAGGAAAGGGGGGGCGACGAGCGACCCTGAACCATACCAGGCCACTTGCCCTCAACCCTAGCTCGGTGGTTGTGAGGGTCTGCGGGTGGGGGGCTTATCGTAATCTGGAAGCCCCCTTTAACAAGGGGGCCCCTAGATCGCACCACCCATGTGAATGTGGTACATTTACCCCTACCCATTTACCAAAAAAAGTGTCAAAAAGTTAAAATATATAGACAGGTTTTTGACCCCTACCCATTTACCAAAAAAAGTGTCAAGAAGTTAAAATATATAGACAGGTTTTTGACAATTGCTTTATTTAAAAAAATAAAAATGTCCCATGATGTACATCCTTATTCAATCACGTCACCAGAGGGACCCAAAAAATAGAAAAAACCTTAAAGAACTCTGCCTAAATGGGAGGCCTCCTGGAGACTTTTGTCTTTTTTTTAGTAAAGGAATTGTCAAGAAGTGTCTATTGTGGTTTTTACTTTTTTGGTAAATGGGTACCCATTCACATTGGGGGGTCTGGGGGCCCCCTTGTTAAGCCTGGCAGCCTGCCAGGCTGCATGCTCGAATAAGGGTCTGGTATGGATTTTGGGGGTACCCAATGCCATTTTTTGTACATTTTGGCGTGAAGTACCTCTTAAAATCTATACCAGACCCAAAGGGCCTGGTATGTATTTTTTTTTGGGGGGGGGGGGGGGGGTCACAATTTTTTTTTTAACTTGCCATGGAGTTCCCCTTAAAATTTCTGCCAGACCCAGAGGGCCTGGTACAGATATGGACTTGGACCCCATGCCATTTTCTTCTTAATTCTGTCATAGGGCTCCCCTCAACCACTTCAATGTACTATTATATACTCTGCACTGACTGCAAAATATATATATATATATATATATATATATACATATATATGTATATATACTAGACTGCCTGCACTGTATATATTGTGTACACTGAATAATGCACTGTATATATATATATATATATATATATATATATATATATTCTTCACTGACTACACTATATATATATATATATATATATATATATATATATATATATATATATATATATATATATATATATACTCGAACACCGGGACCATCCCTATTAGACAAGATAATTTTGTTGGTTGCAGACTAGTCGGTAAGTTTAGCTAGGAATTCTCTTTGGTTTTGTTTGACATGCGTCACTCTTCCATGTGCTCCTTGCTGCAAAGGCTAGTTATAGGTGGGGGCAGTGGCCATTTGTTTGTACTGTTGGAATACAGGTGACGGGATGCACTGGACACCTTTGCTGCAATTGTGCTATGTGCTAGGTGTCCAATATGCCCTTGTGCCTTTAGGAGGGGTGGGCTCCTTCCAGGCACACCTGCCCTCACTGTGAAGTGGCTCTGCACCTTACGCATGTCTTTGTAAATATGGGCAAACTTAACCCCTGTTTTTAACACATACTGTTAAACAGGATAGTTCAGTTGGTTGCAGACTGGTTGGTAAGTTAAGCTAGGAACTTTCTTTGATTTTGTTTGACATACATTGCCCTTCCATGTTCTCCTTGCTTCAAATGTCAGGTATAGGTGGGGGCAGTGGCCATCACATTTGTACTGGTTGAACAGCCATTATCCACAACATGTCAGGCTCACACTGCCCTGCCATTAAAATGGCAAGAGGTGGAGGAAGGTCTATTTCAAGATGAGTGATGACATGAAAACCTTGATCCTGCTTTTGCATGGTTCTTCTTTAACTTGCATGGGCTTCTTTGTAAACATTAGTTCATTTCATAGTCCTCAAAAAAAAAAATTGCATTGGAAGTTGTATTTTTTCAAACACATATGTTTAAAAAAAAATGTTTTATCAGAAAAAAAATAGGATCAATACAGCACTGACTACAGAGTCTAAGAAGTATCTTTTCATACCACTCTCATAATGAAACTTCTACTGCCAGCATCACTGCAGCCTCCTCAATCCTTATAGGTATGGACAGAAAAGCAACTTTAACTTCTGACATGCAGTGCTTAGTACCTATGCAACCAGTGACCAGTAGGTATGAGCCAAACATACCTGCATTCGGTTCGCACCAGAACTTTCGAACGGACCGAACGTTCGCGCAAACATTTAGAACCCCATTGAAGTCTATGGGACTCGAAATTTCGAATTCAAAAGTGCTTATTTTAAAGCCCAATATGCAAGTTATTGTTGGAAAACGTCTTTGAGAACCCGGGTCTTGCCCCAGGGAACATGTATCAATGGAAAAAAAACTTTTAAAAACTGTATTTTTTTTTGGAGCAGCGATTTTAATGATGCTTAAAGTGAAAAAAAAAATTCCTTTAAATATCGTACCTGCTGGGTGTCTATAGTAGTGGCACGTGTTTAGAAATGTCCCTGCACAACATGAGATTACTATAAGAGAAATTTAATACTGCTTGCGGCTTTAATGTAATGTTTGGTCCCTGCAATATGGATAACAATCATTGAAAAAAATAGCATGTGTTTCCCCGCCACCACTCCCCCCAGGTCATTACAAGACCCAGTGCTAATCCTGACCTCCCTGGGGCCCTAAGCAAAATGACCTGGCACATTAAAAATGAGAAGCGGAGGGCGCTGATGACAGTGACATGTCACATTAAAGAAAGTTTAGAAGCGGGGTGAGGGGGCAAAAATGACTTCTCACCAGGCAGGGCCTCTAGTAATTTGGGGGGCCCTTTGCAGCTTTGCGGGGCCCTTCGCGGCTTGCATAGTGAGCCTATAGGGAGGATCGGCCCTGACAAGACCCTTTGGCCCTATACACTTTGAACAGCAGTATACAGGCGGTGCAAACAAGATAAGGACTGTAGGTTTGTTAAGTAGAATCTGAACCATGTCAGACTTTGCTGCTGCATATTGCACAATTTCCTAAAGAGACCCTCAACAAACTACATGACACTTGTGCCTGATGAGGCCACTGATGTTCCAGTGGTGGTGGCCCGTGAGACTGTCCATGCAGGCTTGGCCCCCCAAAGCAAAATTTGAAAAAAAAAAATTCCTTAGTTTAGGCCGATATGTATTCTTCTACAAAAAAATTGCAATAAGTGTATATTGATTGGTTTGCTAAAAAGTTTATAGCGTCTACATTATAGGGGATAGATAGCATTTTTATTATTATTTATTCTTTTACTAGTAATGGTGGCAATTTTTATCGGGACTGCGATATTGCGGCAGACAAATTGGACACTGTTGACACATTTTTGGGACCACTGACAATTATACAGCGATCAGTGCTATAAAAATCCACTGATTACTGTAGAAATGTTTCTGGCAGGGAAGGGGTTAACATTAGGGGGCAATCAAGAGGTTAACTGTGTTCACTCTCTGTGTTCTAACTGAAGGGGGGGGTGGAACTTACTAGGGGAGATGACAGATCGCTGTTCATACATTGTATGAACACACGATCAGTCTCTTCTCCTCGGAAAGATCCCAGTTCTCGATCTGTCATGAGCAATCGAGGGTGCCCGGCGGTCATCGTGCCCGCTGAGCACTCGTTTCGGCTTCCGGCGGCGAGCCGTGGTCACGCACGTGTGCCTCCGGCGGCGCACGTCCCTAGTGACCACAATGGGAAGCGACGTAAGGTAACATTGATTTGCCCACCTGAGCTAACCTGCTGCAGTAAAACTGCAGTTGGCTGGTCAGCAAGTGGTTAAGCCAAAAAAAAAGGTTTGACCATACATATCTTTTAAATGACTGATCAAACCAGATCAGACTAAGCAAAACTGCCCACATGAATCTTTCTGAAACCTACTTGCCTCTTATTCTGACCCATAGGGGTTGATTTACTAAAACTGGAGAGTGCAAAATCTGGTGCAGCTCTGCGTAGAAACCAATCAGCTTGGAGGTTTTTTTTTTTTCAAAGCTTAATGGAACAAGCCAAAGTTAGAAGCTTATTGGTGTCTATGCAGAGCTGCACCAGATTTTGCACTCTCCAGTTTTAGTAAATCAACACCATACAGTCTCGTTCTTGCTCCAGAAAGTGACTGATCTGAGCGGGTGAATGTAATAGGCGAAACATAAAATAGAATAAATGAAATAAAAAAAAATCTGCAGCTCTACCATATAGCTAAAATATAAAATGAGAAATAAAAAGTCATAAATGGGATTAATTACAAAGAACAATGCTAAATCTTCCAAAAATATCCAGCTTTGCACATTATTTTACCCAAATTGCTTCAAAATGGATTCATGCAACAATTTACCATTATGGGAATTTTGTTTTTCTTTACTATTTCTTTCCAAGGTTGTGCTACATGTGTTTTTCTACTTAAGCATAAAGCTGGTCTATTTTGTTATTTAAATTTTCCAAAGCTGTAAAGAACAAAACTAACAAGCTATCGGAGCATGTTCTATGGAAGCACATGGAGGTTTATGTGAGATATGTTCCTTCATAAACAACAATACATGATGCTGGACAAGACTAGCTGCAAAGTCAACATTCTTGTGTTTCAAGGCTACTATTTAGGCATAGACAAATAAAACAACACTATAAGCTAATTTTCCAGCTCTAGAAGACAATAGAGCTCTTTTTAATGTTTCATTGTGATGAACTGTTTTTGATCTGAATCATGTGTATGCCTTTCTTGGTACAATTAGGGATTATGTTTCCATGTTTGTTTATTACATTTTGTATCCTTTCCTTGCACTATTCATGTTCCCTAAAAATAGCTGTCTGTTACAAACATTGCATACTGTAATATTTCCATGAGTTACTAGCTTTATTTACTGCACTGTTCTGTTTCAAATGCCACTTTTTGCATTGACATACCTCATTGGACCCAGTCTATGTGAAGAGTATGATCACCTGCTGACTCAACACTATTCACAGGCAGTTTAGCTCTTCAATAAGACACAGAAGTTGAATCCAACACAATTTTACTTTAGCTACAGGTAATTGCAGTACAGAGGATGTTTTCCAGTCTTTTTAAGTGTAAGAAGACAATGATTTTCCTAAAAACTCTCTCTGTGCCATACTAACTATGACTCGTAAATTTTGCTTTAAGCCTAAGCAACGGGCCCAGATAGAATCCCAGATGTCCCCACTTGCCCCCTGTCTATACCATAGATTCCACTAAAAAACATCCGAAAACAACTGACTTAACCTTTTTATTATTACCACTTCTTAAAATCTGGGATCATTTAGTTAAAACTAGAACTATAGTGGACATTTTAAGTTTAAGAGTAACTTGGTTTGAGAGCGTTTTGATTTGTGAGCAATTTATTTTAAAATTTTGACTCAGTTTGCGAGTGTTGACTTGCAAGACGAGCAGAATTCAAGCCTAAATAGGCCTGCAGTACCTCATTTGGCCTGAGGTATGGGGGCGCAGAAGCCAAGCAGAGCCGAAAATAGGCCTGCAGTACCTCATTTGGCCTGAGGTATGGGGGCGCAGAAGCCGAGCAGAGCCGAAAATAGGCCTGCAGTACCTCATTTGGCCTGAGGTACGGGGTGCAGGAGCTGAAAAAAGCTGAAAATTGGCCTGCAGTACCTCATTTGGCCTGAGGTACGGGGGCGCAGGAAACAAGCTGAAGTGTCCTATGGCCTTTTTGGCCGTTTTCGGTGCTCTCTGGCGCCCCCCACCTCTGGCCACATTCGGTATTGCATTCCATTTAAGTCAATGCGGAACAAATTATTTTCGTTTCCATTGACTTCAATGGGAAAACTCGCTTTAATATGCATGTACTTTGTATTACGAGCATACTCCTGGAACGGATTATGCTCGTAATCCGAGGTTCAACTGTATTTTGACCTACGACAGTCCAATGAACCCAATCTTGGGCAACCCATATTTTCCATCAGGACAGCTTAGACAGGTATTGTTTAAGTAGACCTCTTTCTCACTTTCACCTATATTTAATGCCCTCTCCAAAAGCAATTTCAAGTCCCTAAGGGAAATTCTGGAGGGAACTGAACAAGTGCATGCAGATTGGCTGGAGTATTTCCAAATTAGGAATTTCTATAAGGACTTATTAAAAAGGGACCAATACACACACATCTTACACATCTTTTGAAAAGTTGTGTTTAGGGTTGCAGGCTCATTCTCGCCCAATTTCAACCATGTATGCTTTATTGCAGTTTTTCAACCCCAAGAGTATAAAACTATATAGCTGAGTAGGAAAGTGAATTGGGGAGTACAATCTCACAGGAAGACACCAAAAAATCATTAATGTCGACACATAAAATGTCCTTAGTAAATTACAAGAAAAAAATGTTAAACTAATATCAAAATTGTATCAATATCCGGTTAGGTTGCACAGGATGTTTCCTCAAAAGTTAAATATCTGCTGCAGGTGTCAAACACATCTGGGCACATTGCTCCATTTGTGGTGGACATGCCCAAGAATTGCACTCTATTGGGCAACTATATTTAATGTTTATACATTTATAACAATAGAGAAGTTGCATGTACGCCACAGAGAGCATTGCTGTTCATCCTGCCAAGCTCTGCTAGGGAGATCAAGGAGGGACTCCTACGCTTGTGTCTGTCACCCACAAGAACTGTAATACCAAGATTCTGGAGATCTCCTGCAGAGAATGGAAAGAACTGATCGCAATGATAAATGACAATTGTGAGAAATTTCTCACAGCATGGTATCTCATGCAAATCTGTCTGTGCATCCTCATATTTGAGGACCTTGTTGGAAGTGGGTTACATTGTAAATTAGCTTAGTGGGGCAGGGAGGCGTGGGTGGTGCTTTTGTCTCGGCCCTTTTCTTTTTTTTATTCTCAGAGTGGCTGGGGGGTGGGTTTATGGAGGAGGAGATGTTTCAAGAATTCTACAATCAAGAATGTAGATTGTGGTCGATTTATTCAGGAATAGAGAGACACATAATTGAAAACGATGTGAAAGCCTGTGTTTTTGTTAATGTTGCTGCAAACCTAAAAAAAAAAATATATAATGATTAACCACTTTCCGACGGCGCACCGTCGAAATACGTCCACAAGGTGGCTCTGCTGGGCGAGAGCACGTAATATGACGTCCTCTCTCCCAGCCGCCACTAGGGGCGCGCGCGCGCCGCCGGAGGCGCGCGCGCGCGCCCCCCGCTCGCCCCCGACTCCCGTGCGTGTGCCTGGCGGGCGCGATCGCCGCCGGGCACACGCGATCGCTCGTTACAGAGCGGGGACCGGGAGCTGTGTGTGTAAACACACAGCTCCCGGTCCTGTCAGCAGGGGAAATGCTGATCTTCGGTTCATACAATGTATGAACCGTGGATCAGTGTTTCCCCTAGTGAGGCCACCCCCCCCCCCACAGTAAGAACACACCCAGGCATACTTAACCCCTTCCCCGCCCCCTAGTGTTAACCCCTTCACTGCCAGTGGCATTTTTATAGTAATCCAATGCATTTTTATAGCACTGATCGCTATAAAAATGCCAATGGTCCCAAAAATGTGTCAAAAGTGTCCGAAGTGTCCGCCATAATGTCGCAGTACCGAAAAAAAAAACGCTGATCGCCGCCATTACTAGTAAAAAAAAATATAATAAAAATGACATAAAACTACCCCCTATTTTGTAAACGCTATAACTTTTGCGCAAACCAATCAATAAACGCTTATTGCGATTTTTTTTTACGAAAAATATGTAGAAGAAAACGTATCGGCCTAAACTGAGGAAAAAAATTTTTTTTTATATATTTTTGGGGGATATTTATTACAGCAAAATTTAAAAAATATTCATTTTTTTCAAAATCGTCGCTCTATTTTTGTTAATAGCGCAAAAACTAAAAATCGCAGAGGTGCTCAAATACCACCAAAAGAAAGCTCTATTTGTGGGAAAAAAAGGACGCCAATTTTGTTTGGGAGCCATGTCGCACGACCGCGCAATTGTCTGTTAAAGCGACAGAGTCCCGAATCGCAAAAAGTACTCTGGTCTTTGGGCAGCAATATGGTCCGGGGGGTAAGTGGTTAAAGAAAAAAGGGTGGCACTAGCACTAAACAGTATGAGAAGACAGAAAGAGATACCAAAACACAAAAGTAAATAAGCTGTAGTAGACAAAACCGCCACTAGATTTCAGCATATTACAGAAGAGGGGCATACGAAAATAATTGCCAATGCAACCAGGCCGACTGCTCTAGAGGGCCAGTACCCTGGTGGTGGCATGTCGAGGAACCTATTCCTCCATACAGACACTCAACCCTCCTCTTCCTCCTGCAGCCATTGATTGGCTGCAGGCGGGAAATGGAGGGCATAGGCAACTCCAGAAGTCGCTCCTGCTGCCTCCCTATCACAGTCCTGCTGCCCCACGGCTCCTATGTCCTTCCCTGCCACTCCCCCTCCCACCTCCCACCAGCTTCCGCTCCTGCCGCCTCCCTATCCTAGTCCTGCTGCCCCACAGCTCCTATGTCCTTCCCTGCCACTCCCCCTCCCACCTCCCACCAGCTTCTACGGAGGACTTGTCAGGATGGAGAGCGGGGAAAGCCTCTTACTTGTTTTATTGAATAGAGTCAGTGATCTGTACCGATCACTAACTAACTAGTTTTTTATTTTTTATTCATTCATAGCTGGGGAACAGTAAACTGTGTTTACTATGCCTCAGTTTATGAATGAACAGGAAACTCTGTACAGAGCAATACCTGTTCATTCATTCTGTGCAGCTGAGGCTGCAGAGAAAGGGACTCAGTCCCTTTCTCTACCTCAAAAGTGAGACATCACCCCTGATATTTTACTAAAGCCCCCCAATGGGGGTCTTAAAAAATAGGTAAGAAAAATAAATGTAATTGTAAAAAAAATAAAAGAAAGAAAAGAAAATAACTTAAATGGTAAACAAATCATAAAACTATAAAACAAAAATAAAAAAACGTCTGACACCAGTGGAGGAACTACCAGGGTCGCTCTTGCAACTGGACTCTGGCGTTGGCCAATCCAGCAAGGATTGGCTGAATTTCGATCCATGTGTGGGTCCGCTCCCGCTAAACAGAAGGTAATCTAGCGATAAAATTCTGTTGATCAGGCTTGTTGGAAAATGTTTCTCAATCAGTAGTTGCAGACAATACAGCCACCTTGACAGGAATATATTATTTTCTTTTTCCTTAAGCCTGTAGCTGAATGGGAAAAAAAAAATCATCTATGGCCAGCCTTATATCTCACACTGCAAATATACAGTTGTGAGGCTCAAGATACAGGCCTGCTTAGGCTCAGAAGAAATACAGTAGAAAAGGTAAATTTTTCATGCTACTGATTATGTATAATTAACAGTGCCAAATGCTCTTTAAACAATAGTTTGACTCTCTCTTGGTTTTCTGCCCAGAAGAATTGTATTTTGAATAGATCTCCCCTTCTTTGAGAGTGTTTTGCTACAAGATGCTGGCCTACTAATAGATAAAAAGGATTAAGAATAGGTGGTTCTGGCTGTATGAAAGTTGAACATAAGGAGCTGGATAACGGTGAGTTCAATTTGTTCATCATAGTCTACAAAAACACCAAGAGTATTCTGAAGAGTATCAGAATTTAAATGTTAAAGCAGGGGTTCACCCTAAAAACAATTTTCTAACATTTTTTTTGTTGCTGTACATACCTCGTATAGCTATTTTCTTACCCGGCTTCCGGGTAGTGAATCCCGCGGGGGTGGGCGTTCCTATGCAGCAGTTAGTGATTGACGTGATGATAAAAACTACCACTCCCGTCTCATAAGGAGCGTCACGAGTTGCCGAAAGAAGCCGAACGTCGGCAACTCGTGTGACGCTCCTTATGCAATGGGGGTGGTAGTTTTTGTCATCACGTCAATCACCAACTGCTGCATAGGAACGCCCACTCCCACGGGATTCACTACCCGGAAGCCGGGTAAGAAAATAGCTATACGAGGTATGTACAGCAAAAAAAATAAAAAAATCAGCGTACTGTCAATGTCGAGAGTGAGCTCAATGTAATGTTAGAAAATTGTTTTTAGGGTGAACCCCCGCTTTAAGGCAATGTTAATTTGTGGTATCCTGATTGTTTCTCACCATCCTTTCCATCTATGATTGTTGTACAGTACAATGGAGGATGTGGCTGAAAAACTACAACCTACTGTAGTAAGTGGACATTTCAATGTGGCCTATTATGCAATCAAGAGGTCATCCACTGTGACTTAAGGGGCATTTGTTTGACTATAGTGCAAACAGCGAATAGTTCAATATTCTCTAAGCGAAATGCATGCATATACAGAATAAAATAGTGTCTATTTGTAATAACATTTTGAGAATAGATGGGTCTGTTGAAGTAAAACCAACAGACACAAAGTACCTGCATAGTCCTGATACCAGTCAGTACAGTCCGGAGGCATCAGTGTAGTTTCTTTTGATTCAGATGAGTAACTACTGAGCACCAACGACCTACTACTGAGCTCCCATTGACAATTAACGAAAGAAACAATGTACCTGTTGACCAACAACGAAAGAAAGAAAATAAATGTACTACTAATGTGCACTTTACCTCTGATTACAAACATAAAAGAAAGCTTATCACTGACCACCAATGTTAGGCCTTTGTACACACGGTCGGACAAAACCGATGAGAATGGTCCGTCGGACTGTTTTCATCGGTTCACCTCTGAAGTGGCCGTACGGCCTGATATGTGTACACACCGTCAGTCCAAAATCCGATCGGGTCATAACGCGGTGACGTCAAACACACGACGTGCTGAATAAAACAAAGTTCAATGCTTCCAAGCATGCGTCGACTTGATTCTGAGCATGCACGGGTTTTGAACCGATGCTTTTCTGTACTAACTATCGGTTTGGTCCGATCAGGCAGTGGTCCATTGGTTCGGTTTTGAAGCATGTTTTAAAATTTTGGACCGAAGGAAAACAGACCGATGGCCTATACACACGGTCGGTTTGGTCCGATGAAAATGAACTTCGGTTCATTCTCATCGGTTCGGTCCGACCGTGTGTACGGGGCCTAAGGGGTGGTCCTTCATAAATATGCACTACACTGACTATTCTTCGTAATGCCTACCCTCTGTGAGCTGTGTTGTTTAATAAATACTCATATGCACTGCACTCTGTAAACTGTTCTGTACATTACATTATTTTTCATTGTCACAATAGTTTCCAGTTGTTAAGTTGTCCGCAAGTATTTATATTAAGTTCTTCTATAAACAGACTTTCATTTAGGTGATGGGGTGGAACAAACTGCTACAGCCATAACATTTAGACACCTACAGACAGGGCTGGACTGGGACAAAAATTTGGCCCTGGACTTCATCCAGACTGGCCCACTTTGACAGGTCTCTCCCATGGCGGCCGGACAACTCCCGCACCCCCCCGGCCACCCAAGCCCCCTCTCCCCCTTCACTAGCCACTAGCCATTCTACTTTATTAGAGTAGAATGGCTGGTACTGGTACTCTTATAGGCAGTACCAGTGGGGAAGCTAGACATTATTTCACCCGGGGCAAAGAATCAGTTTGGTGCCCCCCCTTATGGGACAAAATTAGGCAGAAGTGAGAAACTCCCAGGCCATAGCTGTTGAGTCAGCTGTCTGTCCCATCCCCCATGCTCCTCTATTGTCCCCCCTGCTCCTCTGGTCCTCCCCTTGCTTCTCTGTTCCCCCCCAGGTGAGCGCTGCGGGGAGGGAGAGGAGGTGAGCGCTGCGGGAAGGGAGAGACAGAGGAGCAGAGGGGGGAGGCGGTCCGCTTTTACTGAAGCCGGCCCACTGAGCCATCGGCCCACCGGGAAACTCCCTGTAGTCCCAATGGCCAGTCCATCCCTGCCTACAGATACCTGAACCGAGGACACTTGCAGCAGCCTCTCAAACCATAGTGTCACTGTGTTAATTGTGTGGTCCTGTTATCATGATAGTCAACCTTGCTGGCCAATAGGAATGTATAGGAAGTAGGAAAGAGCTGTTGGAACTACCAAGAAGTGCAGAAACTTTGCCTTTCACAAATTTTGTTTCGTAGATTTTAGGATTGTCCCAGGGTTCTTCCATGATATAACGATAGAAGCTGAATTCAAAAGTGATAGATAATTACAATGATGATTTATTTGGTCCTTTTGACAGCTTGTACTTCTGCTGTGTTAAGCTGTGACAACCAGTTGAAGCCCATGTCAAAAGAAAGAAGCACAATGATTGGAGAGTTTTTTTTTTGCTTATATTTTACCCTGCCTGGTCCCCCTAGCCCCACCTCATTAACATACCTTATTTCAGACCCAGTGGTATTATTACTGGGTCTCTGTGCATTTCTTTGCAATGCATACAGATTATAGCTGGTTGGTGGGGCTTTATATAGTTTACTGGAAACATCAAAGCCTCGTGCCTCAGTACTTCCATCAAAAGCCGTCAGTCTTGATGCAAGCAGTTGGCTCCATCTTAGTGGGAGTTATAGAAATATCCAAATGCTTAGGTGAGTGAGTGCCAATCTGGAATAATGAGCATTCGTAGGCAGACAGAATCTGAATGCAGAAAGTAACACCTACATGGAATGCTAAACCTACATTAATGAATTAACTGAAATTCAATGAATGAAATGGGTGAGCAAAGGGACAGTAAGACTAGGTAGGAAATGGATAGAATATACTTGATGACCTCCAGCCAGTAAATGAAGTGAGATTTATCTGACTTTCTGCAACTTCCAATGCACACTTAGACTCCATTCACACCTAGGCAGACAAATTTGCGACGTTTTGTCGCCGCAAATCGCGGTACAAATAGCAGCGTTTTGTACCGCGATTTGCGGCAACAAAACGCCGGTATTGTCCGCCTAGATGTGCCCCAGATTGACCCCCTCTATGGAGATGCTTTCCATCTCCTAGCCGAACGACGAAAGCCGCCTGAAAAAAAGGTCCGGGACCTTTTTTCAGGCGGCAGGCGGCCGGCGGCCGGCGTTCAGCGTGGAGATGTGAACCATCTCCATAGAGGGACATGGGTTTTCATCCCTCTGGCGGCAGCGGCGTAGCACTACAGGCGTAAACACGCCTAGATGTGAATGGGGGCTAAGAGGAACTCACACTGTGCAGTGGAATCAGATTAAGCGGTTTCAGTACATGTGGGGTATACAGTACTTAGCACGGCTATGCAATGTACAACAACGTGTATATAGAACTGTGGTCAGTGTTCTGTAGTGCATATAGCCTGACAGTCAGGACTTTATACTGTATACAGTGGTGCAGCAGGATACTGTGGTGTATTCAGTGTGGTTGTCAGGACCCCGTAGTACATACAGGAGTGTGGTAAGGACTCTGTGGTGCATACAGTTTAGTGGTCAATGTTCTGTCTCTAGGACAGAGAGCTAAACCTCCTTGTTCCATAAACTTCAGATACCACTGGCTGCATGTGGTATTGCATCCCATTGAAGTCAATGCGGAACAAATTATTTTAGTTTCTATTGACTTCAATGGGGAAACTCGCTTTGATATGCAAGTACTTTGGATTACGAGCATTCTCCTGGAACGGATTATGCTCGTAATCCGAGGTTCCACTGCAACAAGAACTCACTTTTTAAGCTTGCTGAGGGGTAATAGCGAGAGATGGAGAAACCCATGCCTTACTGTCTTGCTGAAGATTCCTAAAATGGTGGCTGGCTCACTTCCTCTAGAGAAGCTATACCAGAAAGGGACAGTAGATGGCACCTACACTATGCACATAACTAGCTTGGTATACATCAAGGAAAAAACAATCAACAGCCCAACCAACAAGTGATTGAATAAGGCCCGGTGGTCAGAACAGTCAGGAGTCTGTAGGATAAACAGTGCAGGAGTCAGGACTAAGTAGCATACAGAGCTACACAGTCAGTCTTACCTAATGTGAAACAGTGCCGCAGTTCAATTGCACGGGTCAGGATCATGTAATGAACAGTTCAGCTTGCAGAAATCATTGGTTAGGAGTAAGTTCCCCCTGACATTGGTTATCAGTTTTAAGCTACCCCTAACCACTTCAATACTAGACACTTTTACCCCCTTCCTGCAAAGGCCAATTTTCAGCTTCCTGCACTGTCACACTTCAATTTTTATAATTTTTTCACACAAATAGACCTTTTTTTGGTGGTATTTTTTTTTTAACACAATAGCTTTATATTATGTTTTTGTTATACAAATAAAAGAAAACAAACAAAGGGAAATTGCAGCATGTGTACTATAACATGTAGAGAGTGAAAATAATTTCAACATTGAGCGGATGTGCCATGGGGAAAAAATATTAAAAGCCAGCAGCTACAAATACTGCAGCTGCTGACTTTTAATATTAGGACACTTACCTGTCCTGGAGTCCAGCGCTGATCGCAGCAGAGCACAAGCGATCGCTCGTCTCTCTGCTGCTCCCCCCGCCATCCACGCTGAGGGAACCAGGAAGTGAAGCGCTGCGGCTTCACTGCCCGGTTCCCTATGGCGCATGCGCGAGTCGCGCTGCACCCGCCGATTGGCTCACACGCTGTGTGCTGGGAGCCGAGTGTTCCCAGCACACAACGGGCGACAGACGGGAAGTCAGAAAAACCCGTCTTTTGCCCGTAGCGTGTGGCCGGAAGTGGGTGCAAATACCTGTCTTTAGACAGGCATCTGCACCCCCCTCCCCCCTGAAAGGTGTCAAATGTGACACCGGAGGGGGGAGGGTTCCGATCAGCGGGACTCCACTTTAGGGTGGAGAACCGCTTTAATGCAAGCATTGGATTGGCCATAACATAGGTGTAAGCAATCATTATATAGGTAACAGATTAGTAGTAACAGTAATGCCGCGTACACACAATCGAATTTTAGACAAGAAATGTCCGATGTGAGCCTTTGGTCGGAAATTTCGATCGTGTGTAGGCTCCATCTGACTTTTTCTGTCGAAATTTCCGACAGCAAAAATTTGAGAGCTGGTTCTCAATTTTTCCGGCAAGAAAAGTTCTTGTCGTAAATTCTGATCGTCTGTATGCAATTCCGACGCGCAAAAAAACACACATGCTCGAAATCAATTAGACGCAAGCTCGGAATCATTTTTCTCGGCTCGTTGTAGTGTTGTACGTCACCGCATTCTTGATGGTCGGAATTTTGTGTGACCATGTGTATGCAACACAAGTTTGAGACAACATTCCATCTGAAAAAAGTCCACGGTTTTCTTGTCGGAATTTTTCGATCGTGTGTATGCAGCATAAGTGAGAGCTATCTATTGTTGCATATATCTCATCTTAGGGAGAGCTTGGTGAGGTTTAGAGAGTTAATCGCTAGTAACCATTCAAATGTGTAGTTAGAGCTTACCATAGTCACTACATCTGATATGTTCGGGGATAGGTTAGTTTTCCATTTTCTCAGAATAGTGAGCTGGGCTGCTACCAGAATATGGGTTACCCCTGGTCTGTGTAAGGTCAGATACTGGTCTATTCCAATGTTAAGTAAGGCTAAACATGGTTGAGGCTTACGTAATACGCCTGTGCAGGAAGCAATACAGTGGAACGTTTGGGACCAAAAGCTGGTAAGGTTAGGACAGTTCCACAGGACATGCAAAAGGTTGCCCACTTTGCCACATTCACGCCAGCACAAGGAAGAGGTATTGGGGGGAAATTTTGCCAGTCGGTAAGGTGTATAGTACCACCTATTGGTAATCTTGAGTGTCACTTGGTGCCTAAAGCAGTGGGGAGCTATGGATATAGAGCTACTGTAATTGTGGCATGCCATTGTTTAGGGGTGAAGGTTGTCCCATGGTCCTTTTCCCATTTTAACATAGGAGTGGACTTATATAATGTGTGTTTGTCTAGTAGAGTGTCATAAAAAAGGGAAATTCCCTTCTTTTTTTTGTGCAGGTTGGTTGAGGAAATACCAGGTTGCCGGTGGTAGGGACAATGAGAGGATTTGGCATTTAGCCAAATAGTGTAGGATGCACATGCATGTGTAATGGAGACATCTAGGGATACAATGCTTTTTAATTAGTTCTTCTAGAGAGAGAGAGAGAGGGGGACATTGTTCTTGAAGAGTGTGTTGATTTTGTGAATGTCGAACGCCAGAAGGGGTTTGACCATAATAGATGTGATGAGGGTTTCAAGAATCTAAAAGGAGGTAATATGGACTGGCTATCTAGGACTGGAGCATATAGAAGGTGTCTCCAACCAATCAGTCATACTTGCATGGGATCAGAGAGGGGTTTGAGGTCCCATGGTTTCCAGGTGTCCCGTAATAGGAATAGGTTTAGGTTTGAGGTGGGAGAAAGGTTACTTTCTATATCCACCCATAGTGGGGGTTATGTGGAAGAGAACCAGTTCTTAAGTTTGTCTAGTTGCACAGCCGAGTAGTATTCCTTAACATCCGGAAAGCCTGCTTTGTCAGAAGTTTTGTGTTTAATTAGGCACAGGTGAGAACATCTGGACCTACGCCCAGTCCAAATGTAGGACTTGAGGGACCAAGACAGGGATGTTAAGTATCGGGCAGGGGCTGGGATGGGAAGTGATCTGAACATATAGATAATTTGGGGGAGAGTGTTCATCTTGGCTACTGCTAGCCTGCCACACCAGGAGAGTTTGCATTTGGGTATACGGTTAAGTTCTTTATCAATTTTGAAGAGAAGCGGTATGTAGTTGGCAGCCCCCAAGGTGGTGGTGGAGGTAGTTAAGGTGATGCTGAGATACGAGTTTCCTTCATTTGACCATTTGAATAGGAGTTGGCTCTGTAAATTTAGTTTTGTGGAGGGTCGAACTCCTAAATCTAAAATTAGCATCTTGTGGCATTGACCTTATAGTATGATACAAGGATGAACTGAGCGAAGATCTGCAAGGCCTCTGGTAAAGAGGTATCAGGGTTCATTAGGAGTAGTATGATGTCATCTGCAAAGAGGTTTATTTTGTGGGTATATTTACCAAGCTGGAAGCCTGTGACTTCTGGACTGTAACGGATCGTCTCTGCAAGAGGTTCAATAATTAGATTGAAGATAGATTGAGATAAGGGGCACCTCTGTCTAGTTCCATTTATGATTGAGAAGGGTTTGGACAGTAGGCCAGAGGAGTTCATCTGTGCAGACGGGGTGAGGTACAGGGCCATGATAGCAGTAAGTAGTCCCATGAAAGCCACATTTTTCTAAGACATTAGCCATGTAGAGCCAGTGGACTCTGTCGGACGCCTTCTCAGCATCCACCAAAAGGAGCAAAGAGGGCGTTCAAGGTTTGTTTGCGTAATGAATAATGGTAATAATGTGTCTTGTCGCATCTGATGTTTGTCATCCCGAAACGAACCCCATCTGGTCCTTTTGGATCAGAGTGGGTAAGACTTACATCAGATGCTTTGCTATTACTTGGGCATAGAGTTTTATGTCAGTATTCAACAAGATCGCATCAAAGTTGGCAGTTTTTTTTTACCTGGTTTGGGAAGGTAACCGCCTGTGCTCCCAGCATCTCCAGGACTTTTTCTTATGCCGCGTACACACGGTCGTTTTTGGGCATAAAAAAAATGACATTTTTTAAAATGTCATTTAAAATGATCGTGTGTGGGCTTCACAAATCGTTTTTCGGCTTCTGAAAAACGACAAAAAAAAAAATTCGAACATGCTGCATTTTTAAATGTCATTTTTCAAAATGTCTTTTTTCTTGATGTAAAAAATGATCGTGTGTGGGCAAAAACAACATTTTAAATGTCGCCCCACCACCCCTGTGTGTGACCCTCCTGGCCGGGGGTGTGTGTGTGTCGCAGTGTTTCTGGCTCCGGGACCACGTTGGTCCGGAGCATTAATCTTCCTTGTAGGCTCAGTAAGCAGACTAAGTCTACATATTTGCAAGTGGTCCTGTGCTTTCCGTCCAAAGTGGAGGAAGTTGATCGTGGAGAACCTGTCTGGGGGACACCGAGCACGAGGCTGGTGTCACAGGAGAGGCCTATCTGCTCATCAAAGGACACTTTGTATCTGAGAGGCTGGAAGATGGTCGCCTATCAGTTCCTGATGCAACTAAAGTTGTTTGAAAGAGATCCGGGTGCTGAATCCAGTTGAGAAGGATTTTGGACCAAGATTGTCTCCACCTTTAGGAGGGTCTGTGGCTGAGACTTTAACCTAAAAAGTTTACGAGTGACACTCTGGCTGCTAGGCTGGTGAGAGAAGCCTATCCAGGTGCACTGTACCCACTCTGGCTAGAGTGGAAAAGAAGTTGCCTTTGGAAGCAGGACTGTTTCCAGTACCAGTTAACCCTGAATCCGCCATTTCTAATTCTTCTATCCTTCACCTATTTCTATTCTTATCGTTTTTACCTGGCTGGGTAATAAAAGCACAGAAAAGACATTGACTTTATTACAGCTCTCATCCAGTACCCTAGACGGCGAGAAGACAGAGCAGCTCCTTCGGGGGTAGTGCTACACGTATGTAAACTCAGTTTTGACTATTATGCTCAATAAACTTTATTTTTGATTTAAAAAAAAATTGGTGGTTCTTGGTAAATCCCCTAATACATGTTGTGGTCAGTGATGTGCATGCCTATTATCTCCTGCTGGTCAGCGATGTATATGCAACTTGTAACTGTTCTTGGTCAGTGTTATTGTTTTTGCCCCATAATCCTAGCCTCCATAACATGGTGGTCATTGGTGTTCTTGCCCAATATTATTTGATGGTCAGTGGTGTTTTACCCTCATAACATTGGTGGATAGTGTGTCTCCATTGGTGAGCATTGCCCTTCCTTTGTATTGGTGGCGAGTAGTGTTTTTCCCTCATAATAGTGTTGGTCAGTGGCGCGGTGTTCCCATTGGTGGCCATGGACCCCCCATTTTATTGGGGGTCTGTGGATCAATGAATCCTTACCTGTAAAATGTATTCTTATGCCTGGAACTTTCTGCATACAATAGGGATAATCATTCTGACAATTTGGGTGACTTGCTGGGTTGTGTCTCGCTGTACCCAGGTCTCGTTCCCCCCAGTGCCCAAGTCTAAACATGCCTATGACTGTGACAAAGAATAAATATGTTATGCTGCTGGTATCTATGCAATTATTTATATATAAAGCTATTTCTATGCATTCACTAAAACATTTGGATAAAGAAATATATATAGCATGCCCAACCATAGGAAGAGCTGATCTCATTTTGTGCATCACTCCTAGAAAATAGGAGTGGTGCACAAGCCACTTCTTCTAATTGGTTTCTAGCCTTTACCTGATATTTCAGTCTCAATGGCACATAATAATGTATTGTAGTTTCATACTGTACATCTGTTGTAGGTTTAAACATCAAATGGGCACAGTTTTTGTTTGTCTTTCGCTGCCTTTTGCATTGTGCAGAGTTGGAGAAGATGTCTGCGGTGATTGAGGCTCTGCACACTAGACTTGCTTTTAATAACTGAGTGATCCCATATGTGGAATCTCTGCATGTTTACAAAGCATTCTGGGTGGGTTAATCACATGTCTTGTACCTTCCTTGAAGGCTTAATTCCTTGTTTACATACTGAAAAACAAATGCTAAGCTTGTATAGAACTGGCTTCCTAATGCAAACCGCTGATTTTAATATCAACCTTTATAAAATATAAAATTAACAGAGATTTTTTTTTTTCCAGCTTCTATTGCAGTTCATTTTCAGTTTTATATCACGGCTGTACTTTTATTGGATATTGCCATAAGCAATTTAAATGTCAAGATTATCCAAACATAGTATTCTAAGCAATTGATAAATCTCTGTTGGCTTGGAATGAATACAAAAATTATAAATATTAGGACTGACATCATTTCAAAAATATGGGAAAATTGCCTCTATGGGAACAGAAGCCAAACATATCACAGTCCCGAGGAACATAAAATACATAGGGATTTTCCGATAATCCTGGCACTGTTTTTATTGGAATTGTTTTCAGGATTTCTTTCTTTTTTTTTTAAAGATTCAAATTTTCTTTTTTTTGTAATTGATGTCAAATTTTTATCATTTGCATTTATGATTTTGCTCTTTCTTCTTGTGGTTTTCTGTGTGCTTTTTGTAGTAGATGAAAAGAAAACTAAACTTAGTAAGTACTGTACCTGATAACATTTTAAAATCCCAAATCAGAAACCCAATCTACTTAATACTCAACAAGCTTAAAGTGTATGTACAGCAAAAACTTTTTTTTTTTTTTTTCAACTTAACATATTTGGAAAAAATATATATTTCTAGGTCCCATGCCTTGCCTTTGGTGTGAAGATGTGGAGATCAGCTGCATCACAATGCATTCAGTTGTACCGGGAGGCTATTAGGAATTGTCTCTCACTATAAGAATTTATTTTCCTTGTTCCTGAAAAATCTTGACCTACAATTTCAATGTGACTTCGTCCTCTCCTTGCAGTGGTAATTTGTTTCAGGATGTGCATTCTTTGCACATTTTTATGATAAATTACACTTTTAGTGTGGCTCAAAAATTCCTTTTCATTCTTTGAGATTATCACTTTACTAAGTTATGGGTTTGGCAATTTGATTCAGTCAGAACCTGGTGATTTGATGGCTACACATAAAAATAAAAATGCTTGCAACTCAATTAATGCAAGTGGAGCCATATATTTGAATGCTGAGTGCGGACTTTATGGTGGAGGCAGCAACAGAGCCACAACATGCACTAAGTGCTAAAAGCACTTATCACATTTACAGATTTTCAAACTTGTTAGAATTTCTTTACTTCATTGATCAATAGTAATGTGGAAATAAAATCGAAAACTAGGTGAAATGGCAAACTGCAATTTTTTTCTCACAAATATATGCATATAGATTTATCTAGCCTAATATTAAGTATACAATTAAAGGATCATGTTTGCCTGGATTTCTTAGCTGGATGAGAGCTACCTGAAGATCAGACATTTTTAAATGGCAATATTTAGCCCAATCAAAAATTGGTGAATTATGACTGCTAAAGTCACCACCTCAGGGCGCCAGGATAGGGGGGCAGTAAAATCCTAATCCCCAGACACTTTCTGGGGATTCTGATTTTACAATGCTGAATGTTTTTTTTTTTTACACGCTCCCAGCCCCTATAGCAGCTGGGAGTGTGTGTTCTTTGGTAAAGCCGACTGTCGTCTTTCATGTGGAAGCGTTACAAGTTGCTGTGAAGCCGCCTATCACTTCCACCACTTCCACGATGTGCAACCTCCTTCACCATGTTTACCGGGCACCACTGTCCCACCTAGGGTTGCCAACTCATCCCTTTAAAACAGAACACATATTAATTACACAGGTTCTGAGGCTAATTTAATGCAAATAAGGCACCAAGTGAGTTTAATTACCTCCTTAATCAGCCACAGAACGTGTGAAATTAATATGTGTTCTGTTTTAAAGGGATGAGTTGGCAACCCTAGTCCCACCTGCGGGCCTAGTGCTGTCATGGTGGGTGGACATGGTAAGGGTGGCTGGAGCTCAGCAGACCTTCGTCCACTCAGCCACCCTCCTGTACACAAACTGGGAAGTGTCATGTATAATGTCAGGGGCAGGCTGGGCCGGGGGGCAGAGTGGCAATTGCCCTCCTAGGCCACCCTAACCTATGTTGAAAACAGCTGGCAGTCGCTGCCTTATTTTTTCTTCTGTAGGAAGTTGGGACGGTGGCCCAGCTGGCCGCTGTTGCATTCTTGGAGTTCAAGCTCCCAAATAGTGCTGAGGAAACTACAACCCTGCATTTATGGACACTGGTGTGGCTGTATTGATGGGCACTGATGAGGCTGCATTGATGGGCACTGATGACACGGCACTGGTGAGGCTGCATTGAAAAAAACAGGTGGGCATTCTCTCATTTCTTCGAGTGCATTTAAAAACCACTAGGAAACTGCTATTCCTTTAGACTTGTTTAGATTACAGTTGGGTTGCTAAATATTGATTTACCTAGTCTCGTATTGATTTTTCTGCTATTGATATAGAGCTGCTTTTATAGATATTATTTTTTACCTTTATTACCTGAGGACAGTTCTACTCTGCTTTGTGAACTGCACTTTTTGTCATTTATAAAAGTTCCTAATTATAGACAAATAGGGGCAGATCCACAAAGATCTGCCCCGGCGCATCGTATATAAGATACGCTACGCCGCCGTACCTTACCTGGATTTATTTTGAATCAAGGAAGATTTTGCGGCGTAAGTTACGGTGGCGTAGTCTATCTCTGGCGGCGTAAGGGCGCGGAATTCAAATTGGCGATTAGGGGGCGTGTTTCATTTAAATGAAACGCGTCCCCGCGCCGAATGAACTGCGCATGCGCCGTCCCTAAATTTCCCGCCGTGCATTTTAACAAAAACTTGAATTACGTACATTCCGATTCACGGACGACTTACGCAAAAAAAAATTCAAACGCAGGAACGACGGCCATACTTAACATGGCAAGTCTAACTATACACGACGAAATTGCAGCTTTAACTATACGCCGGAAAAAGCCGAATAGAGACGACGTAAAGGAATGCGCCGGCCGCTCGTACGTTCGTGGATCGTCGGAAATAGCTAATTTGCATACCCGACGCGGAAAACGACGTGAACGCCACCCAGCAGACGCCGAAGTATTGCATCTTAGACCCGAAGGCGTACGAAGACGTACACCTGTCGGATCTAACCCAGAAGCCATCGTATCTTGTTTTGAGGATTCAAAACAATGATACAATGCAGGAAATTTGAAAGTACGCCGGCGTATCAGTAGATACACCGGCGTACTCGCTCTGTGGATCTGCCCCATAGTGTCTACCACTAAGCATGTGTGTAATCTTTTATTGCCTATATACTCCAGTAAGGGAAAAGGTACTATAAGCTACGTGTGTCTGTAGTGATTCAATCAACCAGGTGTGTCAGAGGGGCTGAGGGTGTTCTTGAAGGTAAGGTGCAGAACAGGGAACCCAAAATTTCCAAGCAGCTCCTTCAGGGGTAGTGCTACACAGATTACCCCAGTTTTGATGGACAGGGGACTTTAACACTGCTGTGCTTAGGCAGCGTTAAGAGCCCTGTCTCACTTAAGCGTGCTGAACATCTGATTTGCAGCACTTTAATGCCACTGTTTGCAGGCAATGCTAAGAGCCCTGTTACACTCACATCTCGTGTAACCTAAGACTCCTAATGTTCTGCCTACCAGCCAATGAGGAGTGATGTTGCATCCACGCATGTCACTTCTCCCATCCACCGCACAAGAATCTCAATCTGGGAAGGCCTGCTGCATAGCTCAAGGGCATCAGTTTTGCCTAAGGCCTCACAAAGCCTAGAGCCACCTCTGTGGAGGTAAGTATGACATGTTTGTTATTTAAAAAAAAACAAAAAGTGTATGAATAAATAACCTACCCTGATGAAGCCACATAACGTGTAGGGTGGAGCCAAGTGACATCACTTCCGATCTGGAGCTCCAAACCGGACGTCATTTTTTTTTATGCTGGTGATTCACTAAACCAATTTGAGTGCATATTTTACTGATGTTTTAAGCATTGTAATTAAGTAAAAATGTATTACACGATTGGAGGTTTCCTCTTCTTTCTCATCTGTAATGCCCTGTACACACGATCAGTTCATCCGATGAAAACGGTCTGATGGATTTTTTCATCAGGTATCCGATGAAGCTGACTTTCATCAGTCTTGCCTACACACCATCAGTTAAAAAAACGATCGTGTCAGAACGCGGTGACGTAAAACACAACGACGTGCTGAGAAAAATTAAGTTCAATGCTTCAAGGCATGCGTCGACTTGATTCTGAGCATGTGTGGATTTTTAACCGATGGACGTGCCCACAGACGTTCGTTTTTTTCTATCGTTTTTTTAACCATCTGATAATTTTAAAACAAGTTCCTAGTTTTTTCACCGATGGATAAAAAACCGATGGGGCTCACACACGATCGGTTTGTCTGATGAAAACGGTTCATCAGACCGTTTTCATCAGACGAACCGATCGCGTGTATGCGGCATTAGTCTACAGAGAAAATAAGTGGGGAGGTCTGATGCCATGCATTTAAAGGGGACATGCCACTACTAAACAGTCCGGTCAATGCCTCTGGGGTTGATTTACTAAAGAGATAATGACTGTGCACTTTGCACCCTGCAAGAGCATTTGCCCCAGAGTGTAGTAAATCCATCATCCAATCATTTTCCTTGCACGTAATTGGGTATTCTTTGCAAAGTGAAGCCTCACCTTATTTGCTGCAACTGCACTTTGCAAAGTGCACAGTCTATTTGCCTTTAGTAAATCAATGCCATTGTACTGGGGAGTCCGGTGGATGGATGAAGTAACCTATGCCCGGTGAAAGCTCTTTTTTGAGACCTGTATATTCATTCATATGGGTCCAATATTTCAGGTGAGTGGGTATTTCTACTGGTAGTGGAGCACTCTGATTTAGGGTCAAACATGGAATTAAAGATAAGGGCCCGGATTCACAAAGCACTTACGCCGACGTATCTCGAGATACGCCGCGTAAGTGTAAATGTGCGCCCTGCCCATAAAACTAGATACGCCTGAAAATAGGCTTCCTACGACCGACGTAACTATCCTACGCCGTCTTATCTTGGGCGCATATTTACGCTGGTCACATTTTCCGCTCCCATTGATTTTCTATACACATATTCAAATGAGGGAGATACGTCGATTCACGAACATAGTTGCGCCCGGCGCATAATATACGCGGTTTGCGTAAGTCGTACGTCCGGCGTAAAGTTATTCCCCATATAGGAGGCGCAAGTCATGCTAAGGTATGGACCAGGGAATACAGCCGTCGTATTTTACGTTGTTTAGGTCGTACGTGAATAGGGCTGGGCGTAGGTTACGTTCACGTCGTAGGCAGTGATCTGTTGTATCTTAGAGAGTAATTCTGACGTGATTCTGAGCATGTGCACAGGGATACGTCCACGGGACGGCAAATGCGCCGTTCATTTTAAGTACTTCTATGATGCTTGGCCCATCATTTGCATGGGGTCACGCCTTATTAGCATGGCTCACGCCCACTTCCACCTACGCTGGCTTATGCCGAGGAAACCCAGCGTATCTTTAACAGCGAGTGGGAGCGAGTGCTTTGTGAATCCAGTACTTGCCTCTGTGCGCTGCGCCGGCGTAGCGTAAAAGAGATACGCTACGCCGGCATAAATATGCACTGATGTCTGTGAATCCAGCCAAGATCTTCACGTGATGGATGAATATTGTATCACAGAGAACTCTTTTTAATTTATTACACTGGAAGACATATATAAGGGTTGATTTACTAAAATCAGAGGGTGTTAGGCCCTGTACACACGACCAAACATGTATGCTGAAACTGGTCCGCGGGCCAGTTTCAGCATACATGTTCGGTCGTGTGTAGGCGCGAGCGGGCCGAATTCCAGCAAACATTTGCCCGCCGGGCCTTTTCCCAGCGGGCAAATATTCCTGGACGTGTTTTAAAACCGTCCGCTGGAATCCTGCCCGCTCGGACATGTACGGTCGTCAGTACAGACCTACCGTACATGTCCGAGCGCCCGCCGTCCCTCGCATGCGTCGAATGACTTTGACGCATGCGTGGAAGCCTTTAAATGGCAGGCCCGCCCACGTCGCCGCGTCATCGTCGCGGCGACGACACGGACACGCCCCGCGTAGTGTTTACGCGCGGACTTCTGTACGATGGTTAGTACAACCATCGTACAGAAGCCCTCTGGCAGGCATGTACGGTGAAAACGGTCCGACGGACCGGTTTCACCGTACATGTTTGCTCGTGAGTACCCGGCCTAAAAGTTTCTTTGCAGAGCTGCATCAGATTTTCACTCTCTAGTTTTAGTAAATCAACCCCATAGTGTGGGATTTATCATTGTGCTTGATATTGATTTGTTTGTTTCCACTTGATTTTGAGTAGTATAATTTTTTATTATAGTTACTTATGTGCTATAGATTTATCACAGAGTAGTGCAACACTCTTTATCACTGTCTACCACTCGATTCATTATTGTGTGATGTTACACAATATCACGACCACTGGGCTCTGCTTTGGGTGACCCCATGCAGCTGCATAAACCTCAGCCTGACTGCTCATTGTACAGACAAAGGAGAAAACTGTCACTCATTTTGTCAAGACGTTGGTTTCACAGTTAATTGTCTTCGGTTACCCATGAATATGTGTAGATAGTGTTGCTGGGGAATCTACAAGATGATAACTTGACAGAGGTCCTTTTTTACAAACATGGACACATTCCAATGTTAGTTCTCACTTTTGTCAAGTGGACATTAACACAATAAAAAGGCCAAGCTTGCTGTTCTGTGTATAGAATAAAGCCTGGGCTACAGTAAACTGAATAACCCCCGCTTCACCAAACTCTTTTAGAGGATTAATAGAGACAGACATGGAACTGCAGTGAACTCAAACATAGACAAAACTTTCACGGAAAAGCCTTCATGTAAATGTGTTCTGACTCTATTTGAAGACAGTTATTAGGTGATGGAAAAGACACATACGTTAAAAAAATGGAGAAAACAGCGTTTTGAAATTTATTATGACTTTCTATAAAATTCATTTGCCTCTTAAAATGTTGGTTTGGGTTACTCATGTTACTGCCAAAAAAAACCTCAGACCAAAGTGATTTAAATAGAAAAATATATGCATGCCTAAAAAAGTTAATTTGTACATGATTAACTGGGATTGCTCAAACAAGAGATAAAAATAGAAAAGTTAAAGGGAATTAAATGTATTTAAAGTAGCAATATACATGGAGATGTACAGTGTGCATAGGGAAAAATACAAATAGCCATCGAAAAAAGGTAAGAAAAATAAAAAAGAGGACACCAGTCGGCATCTCTGATCACTGCCAGACCAGTTATATGGTTGCACTGTACTGCTCTGGTGACATTGTGTAACAAAAAGGAAAAAAAAAACATTTTATATTGTGACAGGAAGTCAGGTAAATCTGTGGGTGTTGTCACAGTCGGGACATACATTTCTGCCTTGTTAGACAATACACCAATCATTATTAGGCGTCGGCTGCCAGAAATAGCCAGGAAGGCTAAGGGCCGTTGGAAGACTCCAGCTGTTCAGAGTGAGGCAATTAAAGGCCTCTATAAAGTAGCCCAGAGGATAACCACTAATTGGCTGCATCACTCCTAAGGCTGTGTGAGTAGGAGAGCAGTGCCAGAAAGTCTCCTGATGAGGTGAGGAGACCATTGACTTTTTCCTGTGTTATAAATGTCAAAAGACTACTGTTTGTGCTGTATGACCAGAATTGTCTGCCCAGCGCTAGGCTGAGCCAGACTCCTTAGATAGGTTCCTGTGTGGAAGGTAGACGCCCAGAGTGGCTAGGATTTATTTTATATTTGATTTTGTTTATGCTGTTTGGATGCTTGCAATTGTTTTCCAGCAAGATGGAAAATAAACCAAAAACTTTGTTTTCAACCGTCTTCGACTGCCAGTCTGTATAAATTCAGTGTGTGGTGAACCAAAAAATTGCAACAAAATATTACAACTTCAAAAAACTCACCATGCCTCTTACTAAATACATTGGGGTGTCTACTTTCCAGAAAGGGTTTATTTTGTGGGTATTTGTACTGTCCTGGCAGTTTTTTTTTTTTAAATCCTGACTCGGTTTGCGAGTGTTGACTAGCAAAACAAGCAGGATTCAAGACTCTGAGGTGTGCAATACCACATTTGGCCAGAGGTGCGGGGGCACCGTTGACACTCAGAGCCATTCGGAAATACTCGGAAACACTCTGCAATACTCCGTTCCCGAGTGTTTTTGAGCCTTTCCGAGGGTTTCCTACTGCATCCGAATGGTCTCTGAGTATTTCCGAGTCTCTCCGGTGCCCCGCACCTCTGGCCACATGCGGCATTGCATTCAATAGAAGTCAATGAGGAACTAATTATCTTCATTTCCATTGATTTCTATGGGGAAACTCACTTTGATATTCTCCTTGAAAGGATTATGATCTTAATCCAAGGTTCCACTGTATATCAGGATCAATTTTCATATATACTGTATACCAGGGGTGCCCAACCTTTTGAAGAGCGAGGGCCACTTAAGCGATTTGGTAACCAGTCGTGGCCCACAATGAGTGGAGCGGGTGGATGGCAGCCCACCCTACTCTATAGGGCCCACTCTATTCTTTGAGGTAGATGTTTGTAAATGGACACAAGTCCATTTACATCTGCCACTCCTTAGAGGTGAATGAAGGGTCTGATTGGGTTGTACTGACTGTGTGAAATGGGCCTAAAACTGCTTTCACACTGATGCACTGTTGTTTACCCGCACTGCGAGTGCAACACAGTTCACCTGTGGCTTTCCTTCAGGTTAGCTGCACTTTGCCATAGACTTATATTATATCCTGTAGGTGTGGTGCACGTTCAGAAAGCTCACCAAACTCACAGGTAATAGAAGTTTATGGCTCACTGCAGGTAACCTGCAGGTCCACCGCTCTGCACCTACAGATCAGTTTAAAAGCAGCCCAGTAACCACTGCAGAACAGACATGCCCATATATACACTGTGATTTTAGTAATGAACTTTACTTTAATAACAGTATTCAATTCTATTCCATCCCAGAGCATGTGGTCCCCGGGCCACTGGTTGGGCACCCCTGCTGTATACAGTGCCTTGAAAAAGTATTCATATCCCTTGAAATTCTCCACATTTTGTCATGTTACAACCAAAAAAATGAAAACATAAATGTATTTTTATTGGCATTTTATGTGATAGACCAACACAAAGTGGCACATAATTGTGAAGTGGAAGGAAAATGTTAAATGTTTTTCACCATTTTTTACAAAAAAGTGTTAAAGTGTTGCATGCATTTGTATTCAGCCCCCCTGAGTCAATACTTTGTAGAGCCAGTGAAAATTGCGAGTATTGCCTCTTTTAGATTGGATAGCAATATCTGTAAAATGTGCCAGCATCCCTATTATTTGTAATTGGTAAGACCTGGTCAATAAACTCAAACAAAGGCTGCTTGGGGCCTGGTCAATTGACCATAGATCAAGGGAAGAAGGGGAAATGTTTGGGATTTTCAAGGCACTGATATGCAACAATGTATAAAAAATATATAAATATTTATTTGACAAGTTACAACAATACAAAAAATACAAGACATTTGGGACAAACCCCACAAATCAGATCGATCACAGGACCGTTTTGTCTAATCGGTGGAGTCGTAATCTCGACCGGTTTCGCAGTATAAAACTGCTTCTTCGGGAGAATGTCTTGGTTTGCCAGAGTGATCGTAAGCTTGCTCGGGCAGTACCCCCTAGGGCGCACGTGGGGGATAATAAGGACGGGCTCGTCCAGGATAATATAATCAGTTTAAATAATACTGGGGCGGTTGACACATGATTGTGAAGGAAAAACCAGCAAGCTGACAAAAGAGCCAGTGTAGTTAGACACAGGCGATAGCCAATCACGTTCCATGAAGTGTCGACACGTCCCCAGGGAGAGCTCCGTGCGCACGGAGCTCTCCCTGGGGACGTGTCGACACTTCATGGAACGTGATTGGCTATCGCCTGTGTCTAACTACACTGGCTCTTTTGTCAGACCACGATCCGACTTTGATTCGACTTCAGTGATATTCAATGGGCTGAAGTAGGATCAAAGTCGGACCAAAGTAGTGCAGGGAGTATTTTCAAAATCAGACTGACTTGTGTCGGACCAGTTAAGGCGGCTCTCATAGGAAAACATTGATTTTCACACGTCATGCGACATGAGCTTCCAATGTCAGAGCGTTTGTCGTTCCAGTGTGAACCCGGCCTGAGTGAGTTTAATTTTGCTTCAACAGCAGCAGAGAAAAATCTAATCTTCTGCCTTGCCTGACAGGTCTGTGATGGCTAGAGGCACTGAAAATCGGTTTGTGAACTCTTGCTACAGTACTCCGGGTAAATGATGAGTGAATTCAAAACAGTAAGCATTATTTTATTAAAAATTTCTATTGATCCCTGACAAACCAACAATTTCTAGTATTTTGAGTCATTCAGATAAACAAATGAGGTAAAATACAATAGATAGATAATTTTTTTGCTACAGATACTTACCGTATTTATCGGCGTATATCGAGCACTATTTTCCCCTTAAAATAAGGGAAAAATCGTGGGTGCACGATATACGCCGATAGCCGCTTCCCGCACTCAGTTTGAAATCCTGCGCCGACATATACCGAGTGCAGTACACTCGGGTACATTCGGCCAGGCTCGGCTTAGCTCGTGCTCACGCATAAACGTCACAGAGCGCGAGCTAAGCCGAGCCTTGCCGAATGTACCCGAGTGTACTGCACTCGGTATATGTCGGCGGAGGCGTTCGAACTGAGCGCGGGAAGCGGGGACTCAACTTAAGGCACGCGCTGGAGAAGCCGGGAGGACACCATCGAGGCCGCAGACGGACGCCGGACCGGACGATGGACGCTGGGAAGACACCAAAACTGTAAGTAATAAAATCATATAACATTATTTTTACAGGAATTTCGGGGGCAACTTTAGGGGTGCGCGGTATACGCGGGAGCGCGTTATACCGCGATAAATACGGTAAATAGTACTGACAATGTATGTAGCGCTACACACACACACACAATATATATATATTACATTCACAATAATCCCTGCCTCAAGGACCCTTTAATCTGAGGTCCCTAACTCATTAATTCATACACATACTAGGGCCAGTTTAGACCAGGAACCAATTAACCTCTAAGAATGTCTTTGGAGTATGGGAGGAAGCTAGAGTACCTGGAGAAAACTCACACAGGCACAAGGAGAACATGCAAACTCCAGACAGGTAGTTCTTGCAGGCAGAGGTGCTAACCTCCTAGCCACTGTGCTAGCCCATGTTTTTGAGGGCTTTTTAATTTTAGGCGTACACATATCCTATCTTTTCTTCCGCATACACATACTGTGGCTGCTGACTTTTAATATTAGGACACTTACCTGCCCTGGAATCCAGCGATGTTGGCACCCCAGCCGATGTTTCCATTGGCTCTCGGGTGCTGTCGCCGCTATTCGTGGTAAGGTAAACCGTTGAATGGCCTGGCGGTGGGGGAAGGAGGAAGGGGTCCAAACTTCCAAGTGATCTTGCTGCAGCGAGATCTCTCTGAAGTGTGGATGAGTACCTGCTCCCCTCCAACCCCCCCCCCCCCCCCGCACCGAACTCCTCTTTAAATATAGGAATCTTCTTAGTGGATTAAAACTGCAGTTAGGCAGAAAATAAAAAAAATCCAAAATTTTAATCTCAAATATAAATCACATTGTTCACACAAAAGTACAAATCATATGTTCTACAAAGGAAAATATTGAAAAAGACAAAGAAGTATATTTTAAACAAAATTTCAGAAAGATTTCAGTGTTTCAAATATAATTTCCTCTTCCCCTTGAAGATCTTTTCCATGATTAATTCTCTTGGACTTGCTTTCATCTAAAGCCATGCGTAGAGAATAAAGACAGATTCTGTTTATTTTAGTTTGATCTCTTCTGCTTGCTCAGAAACAACTGCCTTCACGAACAGAAAGTGTTTTAAGCTTTCTTAATTAAACACTTATATTGTTCATCTGCTTTCAATCGCTCGGACACAAGCACCAAATTTGTTGAATACTACTCTTTTGTTTGTCCACATTTTTACTTTTAATCATGAGAATATTTACGCTGACAACAGTTCATATTTAACATATGTTCAGCACCTGAATTTCTGTATTTTTTTTTCTTTTTATTATTTATAAAAGTTTTATTCATTAAAAATGAACTTGGAAATTTCACATGACAAAATAAAATAACATAAAATAAACTAACAGTCCTATTTAATTTCAAAGTGAGGAGTAGCATTGCAATGCATTCAAACCATTCATAATGTATATTATACCGATATTACTGATCTAAAAGGATTACAACTACCACCCTAACATGAGTGTGGGGGGGGGGGGGCTCTGATAATTGTACTATTGATCCTAATGGAGAAGTCAGGGGAGGGGGCATGGGGGAGGTATTATGAATTCAATTTTGGAAAGACTGAGTTTGAAGAAGTGGTGGGACATACATGCAGATATATCAGTTAGTAAATTAGATGGATGAGGGGATGGACCAGATAAGCAGAAGAGTAGACAGTTAGATTTTGGTGTTGTTGGCTTAGAAATACAATTGAGAGCCACGAGGTCAGAGGACAGTACCTTGGGGACCTCTGTGGAAAGAGGAATAATTAGGTAGATTCACGTAGGTTGGCCTAAAATTAGGACGGCCTAGCCTAGTCTTTTTAGGCTACACCGCCGTAAATTATTTAGGCTATTAGTGATTCTCAAACCACTTACCTTCAAATTTTCGGCGGCGTAGCCTAAAACGAGCGGGCGTAAGGGCGCCTAATTCAAATGACTGGGAGGGGGGCGTGTAGTATGGAAATGAGGCTTGACCCCACGTTTTTTGACGTTTTTTTACACTGCACATTCGCCGGGGGACTACATTTCCCAGTGCGCATTGCGGCTAAGTAGGCCATACGGGCCTATTGATTTTGACGCGGACGTAAACGACGTAACTCCCGATTCGCGGGCGACTTACGCAAACGACGTTAACATTTTGAAATTTGCGGCGGGAACGGTGGCCATACTTAACATTGGCTAGGCCACTAGAGCATAGCTCTAACTTTAGGCAGCCTATTCCTTACGGAAACGACGTAATTCGGCGGCGTAGGCCTGGCGTACGTTTGCGTTCGGTTGTGAATCGGCGTATCCCCTCATTTAAATAATCTACGCCGGCCGCAATGGAAGCGCCATCTAGCGGCCAAAAGAAACATTGCAATCTAAGATAGAACGGCGCAAGCCGTCCTATCTTAGATATGTTTAAGTGTATCTCTGTTAGAGAATACACTTAAACATAGGTCGGCTTAGATTCAGAGTTAGGTTGGCTTATCTGTAGATAAGCCGGCCTAACTCTTTGTGAATCTACCTAAATGTACTGAAATATGCAGTGGTATGGTAGGAGAAGAACCAGCAAAGAGTCATGGTGACCAAGGGAACTAAGTTTTATCAAGAGACATGGATGGTCAACTGTACCGTAGCCAGCAGAGAG
Source organism: Rana temporaria (assembly GCF_905171775.1). Classification (NCBI taxonomy): domain Eukaryota; kingdom Metazoa; phylum Chordata; class Amphibia; order Anura; family Ranidae; genus Rana; species Rana temporaria. Next base: position 473,079,488 of record NC_053490.1, on the reverse strand, counting down.
GTTTAAGAGTTACAGTACAGCGTAACGACCATTGTTCTTAGTGGATAGTAAGTTGTTTTAGGAGGGGTGTTTCTGTGGAGCATTGTGATCGAAATCCATACTGAAAGGGGTCAAGAAGGTTGTTATCCATGAGGTGGTAGCTCCGGCAGTTGTAAACTAGAGCAAGGAGATGGGTCTTAAGCTGTTAAGATTGGTCGTGTTTCTTAAGTATGGAGGTGAAAGGTCTTAGAAGGTTGGGGAAGATACCAGTAGAGAGGAAGAGACTGAAGATGCAAGTTTGAGAATGTATATTAGAACATCGTGATTCCTATTTGTACTTAGGCCAGTTAGCTGAAGGAATCCTTCCTAGTTCTGAATTTGAAATTGCGCCTTTTGCCCAAAATTGCCAATAATTGTTCAAAATCACACTTTTAGACTAAAATCGCCTAAAATCTCACTTTTTGTGATTTTGGGCTCTTTTTGAAATTGGCCAAAATCACACTTTTTCCCCAAAATTTGCCAAAATCACACTTTTTGGCTAAAATCGCCTTTTGCCCAAAATCACACCTTTTAGCCAAAATCGCCTAAAATTGTGCTGTTGTCAAAAATCTCCTAAAATGGTGCCTTTTGACTAATATTGCCCAGAATCACCTTTTGTCCAAAATCTGACTTTTTGCAAAAAAAATGCCCAATGCTAGGGGAAAAACAGTGATGTTTGGCATTTTTGGGCATATTTTGGCAAAAAGTGTGATTTTTTGCAATCTTGTGTAATTTTGGGCAAAAAGTGAGATTTTTTAAAATTTTGCCCAAAATCACACTTTTTGCCCAAAATGTCCCCAAATCACACCTTTTGCCAACATTTTTCCAAAATCACACTTTTGCCCAATTTGGCCAAAACTCCCCTTTTTCCCCAAAACCTCACTTTTTGCCCAGAATCATCCAAAATTGCGCCTTTTGCCCAAAATTGCCCATAAATGTCCAAAATCGCACTTTTCGCCTAAAATTGCCCAAAATTGCTAAAAATATCACTTTTTGACCAAAAATTGCCAAAATCACACTGTTAGTTTAATTTTTTTAATCACTAGTATTGCTGTTACAAGGAATGTAAATATCTTTGTGACAGCAATAGGCATGTGACAGGTACTCTTTATGGAGAGATCAGGGGTCTGTAAGACCCCAAATCTCTCCTCTGCCCTTAAATTCATTCCAAACACAAAGATCTGTGTTTTTGAATGCTTTTGAGTTTTTAAAAATGACACTGTTTACATCTGGGTAACCTGGCAGTAATATCAGGTCATCGCTTCTGGGTTACCATATAAGAGAGCCGTTTAAAGCCGGTCCTGGCTTTATTAGGCTGTTCAATCTGCTTGTTGCTTGGGACTCCCAGTGGGACAGGAGAGAGCGAGCAAGCTGTGGAAGGCTGCTTGTAGAAGCAATCAAATAGCTAGTTAGCTGCTCTGAGTGTGATCACAAGAGAGCCAACCCCGTGTATAAAAAATGGTACCAGGGTGATACCTGCAGCTGCAGGCATCATCCCAGTACAACCGCTTGGAGACCGGTGACGTACCAGGTATGTAACTGGTCAGCAAGTGGTTAAATAAATCTTTTTTAAACATATGAACAATATTATTAAGCCAATGGACACAGATTCCAAGTATTCCAAGCACAGCCTGTCAGTGTTAAAAAATGTAATCCTAAATAACTGAATCCTCTTCCTGTGCCCCATGGACATATACCGTATTACATACGTCCTATACCCAAATATTGTTGTGGATGTCTCCAAAGCCAGAGGTTTTGTATACACTGACATTTTAATCTATCACCAAATCAGTTCAACCATATCCCCTTTTCTTGATTAACCTCCCTGGCGGTATGATTCTGTCTGGAATTACGTACCAAAAGCGGTACAATTATTTGCAAGGAAATTTGGCGTTTTATACTGTAGGCCTGTGATTTTTAGGAATAACTCACTTAAATCTGACCAAACAAGAATCTAATAGGCATCCCGGGTATGACATTTTTTTAAAAACAAAATTTTAAATTATAATATAATAAATAATTATAAATAATTATAGCAAGTAATAATATAATTATAATAAAAATGATTCAATAATGTAATCAAATCAAAATCACTGAAATTTTCTCAGTTGCAGAATTGTTGCTGTCATTATTTTATTTTTTTTATGACGAATTTCCCCGCAAATCGCTATCGCACAATTCTGCAAGTGATTATAATTTATTATCGCTGTTTTCTAGCTGATCTAAAACCATTTTTGACATAAAGGGACACTTTTGGTTGCTATGGACAATCTACAGTTTTCAGGCAGAAAGAAAGGTTTTTATTATATAAAAGTACATGTAGGGCACTGGGCATACCACTAGGGACAAGGGGGGGGGTGTTTTTTTTACATACAGTACTGTAATCTATAAGATTACAGTATACTGTATGTATAGTGTTTGTTTACTTTTTTGAATTTGGCGCCGATCTCCGCTCCCGTGCGTCGTAACGTCGCAGGGAACGGAGATCGGCGGCACAGGAGGACGTTGTGTGAATCGAGCGAGGTCCCGCTCGCTCAAACAGCGTGGTGACATCGCTGGATCCAGGAGAAGGTAAGCCAGCGCACGCTGCAGGCTCTGCATGTCTACCCCGAGCGTGACTCGGGGTTACCGATCGTAACATGAAAAACCAACCCCGAGTCACGCTCGGGGATACCGCCAGGGGGGTTAATCAGAGATGTTTATTACTGTTATGCAGCAGCTGCCAGAAATTCTGGGACCCAAGAACAATGTTTTCCTTCCACGTTGTGTTTATTTTGTAAGTTACAGAAGTATTTTAGATAAAAATGAAAACCTAGTGAATACATACGTTTCTAACATCAACCATTCTACATGACGCATGCTATATATATACAGTATATCACTTGGCTTTACATATATGGGCCTTTTCCAGATTTTCCAGAAAAATAGTTGGCCATGCACCCCCATCCCTATTTATAACCCTAACCGCTTCTAATTCCAGTTAGTAACCCATCCAGTCAGGAAACACGGGCCAAATTCTCAAAAGAGATACGCAGACTTAACTGCTGTTCAGCCTGCGTATCCCTGTGCCTAACTTTGGAAACGATTCTCAAAAGGCTTTTTCCAAAGTTAGGCAGAAAATCTGACATGTGTAAGACACTTACACGGTCAGATTTTAGGATGCAGTACCGCATCCGCCACTGAGGGCATTTCTCATTGAAATGCAGCTTTGCGTATGCAAATGAGGACTTAAGCAGATTTTCAAAGCATTTCAGCACTTTGATTTCTGCCTAAGTTCCGCATTTGCCGGCGCAAAACTAGGGCTGGTTTTATAATGTGGAAAGTTAGCCAAACCTTGTAAAGGCCCATTCGAGCGACGGCATTTGGTATGCATTCCTGAGGGAGAACTCCACGGCAATTTTTAAATTCAAAACTGGCATGGGTTCCCCCCCAGGAGCATACCAGGCCCTTAGGTCTGTTATGGGTTGTAAGGAGACCCCCCCACGCCGAAAAATTGACGTAGGGAAGACCGCGCCGGCTGCCTGTTTGAAATCGAGCTAACACACAAACTAAGCAGGCAGCGCTGAAGAAGAAGGCACCGGAGAGCTGCAGAAGAACCGGGGTTCGCCGAGTCAACAGCGGAAGAGGGGAGAAGATGGAAGAAGCCCCCCGGAGTCCAAAGAAGCCCCCCCCGGAGAGCGGAGAAGACCCCCGGAGAGCGGAAGACCCCCGGAGAGTGGAAGAAGAAGCCCCCCCTGCTAATTGAGCTAATAACGAAGACAGGGGGGGCATCCGGAGCAGAATAATAAATTATTTTAAAAAGCCTTGTGTTTTGTGTTTACTACATTTTACTTTTTGCCTCCAGGTGAATGGATAGGGGTACGATGTACCCCATATCCATTCACTTAGGGTGGGGGGCCGGTATCTGGGGGCCCCCTTATTAAAGGGGACTCCCAGATTCCGATAAGCCCCCGCCCGCATACCCCGACAACCAATGGCAAGGGTTGTCGGGAAGAGGTCCTGTCCTCATCAACATGGGGACAGGGTGCTCTGGGGTGGGGGGGCCCGCAGTGCGCCCCCCTGCCCCAGAGCACCCAACCCCCCCATGTTGAGGGCATGTGGCCTGGCACGGCTCAGGAGGGGGGGGGGGCGCTCGCTCGTCCCCACTCCCATTCCTGGCCGGCCGGGTAGCGTGCTTTGGATACGGGTCTGGTATGGATTGTAGGGGGACCCCCTACGTCAATTTTTCGGCGTGGGGGGGTCTCCTTACAACCCATAACAGACCTAAGGGCCTGGTATGCTCCTGGGGGGGGAACCCATGCCGTTTTTTTCTTTGAAAATTGGCATGGAGTTCTCCCTCTCAGGAATGCATGCTGAGCGACGCTGACATTTTTTTTTATAATTATTTGTTTTCCCGGCGCGTCTTTTTTTTTCACCCGTCGCAACTTTAGTGTCCCGTCGAAATTCTCAAAGCCGACCGGCGTTAATTACGTTCGCGCGCTGCACGTCGGGAAAATGACGTCACACGCATGCGCAGTACGGCCGGCGCGGGAGCGCGCCTCATTTAAATTTTAAACGCCCCCAGGAGAGGAGGACCGCCTTATGACGGCGGCACTTAAGTTACACAGCGTGTAATTTCTACCTAAGTGCTTTGACGATCAGGCACTTAGGTAGAAATTTTAAGTCAGTGTAACTTAACTGCTGAAATTTAAGTTACGCAGAGTTTTTGAGAATTTGGCCCCACTTCTTTTACAGTCTACCAACATTTCAAGGATACATTCTAATATAGTTTATTCAACACCAAAACATCTAATAATGTAAAACTTAGAAGGTTAATCAATGCTCACTTACATCTGCGTATAATATATATAAAGCATGTACATTTTGGATAACAATTACGGCTTAAAGTGGTTGTAAAGCCTAAACATTTTTTTACCTTAACCCCCCTGGTGGTATTCCCGAGTCTGACTCGGGGTGAGATTTTTTGGCTACGATCGGTAACCCCGAGTCAGACTCAGGCTCGCCTCGCTGAATCCACAGGCTTGGTTTACTTACCTTGTCCCTGGATCCAGCGATGCCACCGCGCTGTGTGAGCGAGCGGGTCCTCGCTCGATTCACACAGTGCCTCTGTGTGCCGCCGATCTCCACTCCCTGCGACGTTACGACGCACGGGGCGGAGAACGGCACCAAATTCAAAAAGGTAAACAAACACAATACATACAGTATACTGTAATCTTATAGATTACAGTACTGTATGTAAAAAATACACACCCCCCTTGTCCCTAGTGGTCTGCCCAGTGCCCTACATGTACTTTTATACAATAAAAACTGTTCTTTCTGTCCATAGCAACCAAAAGTGTCCCTTTATGTCAAAAATGGTTTTAGATCAGCTAGAAAACAGCGATAATAAATTATAATCACTTGCAGAATTGTGCGATGGCGATTTGTGGGGAAATTCGTCATAAAAATAAATAAATGTAATGACAGCAACAATTCTGCAACTGAGCAAATTTCAGTGATTTTGAGTTGATTACATTATTGAATAATTGTTATTATAATTATATTATTATTTGTTATAATTAATTATTTATTATATTATAATTTATAATTTTGTTTTTAAAAAAAATGTCATACCCGGGATGCCTACTAGACTCTTGTTTGGTCAGATTTAAGTAAGTTATTCCTAAGAATTACAGGCCTACAATATAAAACGCCAAATTTCCTTGCAAATAATGGTACCGCTTTCAGCACCTTTTTTCTGAAATAATCATACCGCCAGGGAGGTTAATGCATTCATTGCATTAAGTTAAAAAATGTTAAGGTGTCAGAACCCCCCCCCCACATACACACACACACACACACACACACTTTTACTTACCTGAGCCCTCACGCTATCCAGCACTGTGCACGTCTGCAGCTATTCTCTCTCCTTACTTCCGGCTCTCGCTGACTTTGCTGGGACACTGCGAGCCATTGGCTCCCAGTGCTGTCAATTAAAGCCAGTGACAAGGGTGTAGGGGGAGGGGCCAATTCCCACTGTCAATGGACACAGCAGCGGGGCTCGGGTGCGGCTTCCCATGGGGGGCACTGGACAGGAGGGAGGGGCCAGGAGCCCCAGCGGGGGACCTAAAAAGAGGAGTTTAACGGCTGCTCTGTGCAATTCGATTGCACACAGCAGGTAAGTATAGACATGTTTGTTATTTTATTTTATTAATTACCTTTACAATCACTTTGACCAATTCAGCCCTGGAAGGATTTACCCCCATTACCAGGCCGTTTTTTGCGATATGGCACTGTGTCGATTTAACTGACAATTGCGCGGGCATGTAATGCTGTACCCAAACAAAATTTATGCCTTTTTTCCCCACAAAATGTTTTTTCTTTTAGTGGTATTTGATCACCTCTGCAGTTTTATTTTTTGCACTATTTTTGGGGCACAAAGTGTGATTTTGGGCAATTTTGGGTAATTTTGGGCAAAAAGTGTTTGGGGCAATTTTGGGCAAAAAGTGTGATGTTGGGCAATTTTGGGTAAAAGTACGATCTGGGGAAATTTTGGGTAATTTTGAGCAAAAAGTGCGAACACACTTTTTGCCCAAATTGGCCAGAAACTCCCTTTTTGCCCAAATTGGCCAATAACTCCCCTTTTGCCCAAAATCTCACTTTTTGCCCAAAATCATCCAACATTGCGCCTTTTGGGATGCTGACAAGTGCAGGCACTGCTGAGTCCTTATGACATCATCAACCAATGACATCACTGTCCCAATTAATTTACATGGGCGGATATCCCCAGCCATGTAAGCATGAGTCTCCATAATTTCTATCAGACCTAACAAGTCTGGTTTGGATTTTAAGGGAAATAAAAAAAAATATGTGAGGTTCACCCCAAAAATCGGCCCTGGTGTGGATTTTAGGCAAGAACTCCTTGCAACCCTCAGTATTAACCTTTGTTCATTCCAAGTAACAAATTACCAGGGGGTGCAAGGAGTTCTCACTTAAAATTCACGCCAGAGCTGATTTTCGGGTTGATTGACAGCCTCAGCTTTGTTCCTGTGTGCTGTGTCAAAGGGAGTCTATTCACTGAGCTCTTTTTTTTTTTGGGCAAAAAGTGTGATGTTGGGCAATTTTGGGTAAAAGTACGATCTGGGGAAATTTTGGGTAATTTTGAGCAAAAAGTGCGAACACACTTTTTGCCCAAATTGGCCAGAAACTCCCTTTTTGCCCAAATTGGCCAATAACTCCCCTTTTGCCCAAAATCTCACTTTTTGCCCAAAATCATCCAACATTGCGCCTTTTGGGATGCTGACAAGTGCAGGCACTGCTGAGTCCTTATGACATCATCAACCAATGACATCACTGTCCCAATTAATTTACATGGGCGGATATCCCCAGCCATGTAAGCATGAGTCTCCATAATTTCTATCAGACCTAACAAGTCTGGTTTGGATTTTAAGGGAAATAAAAAAAAATATGTGAGGTTCACCCCAAAAATCGGCCCTGGTGTGGATTTTAGGCAAGAACTCCTTGCAACCCTCAGTATTAACCTTTGTTCATTCCAAGTAACAAATTACCAGGGGGTGCAAGGAGTTCTCACTTAAAATTCACGCCAGAGCTGATTTTCGGGTTGATTGACAGCCTCAGCTTTGTTCCTGTGTGCTGTGTCAAAGGGAGTCTATTCACTGAGCTCTGCAGAGTGTAATTTCAGCTCTCCATACCCTTCTCTCTGACAGCTCAGACAAGCTTTATAAATGATGAACTTTGAATGGCTGTAGAAAAGAGAAGACTGCACCTAAACAGGTATAACTTATTTAGGGGGATTTGTTTCATCTCTGCGTATCACCTAAAGCCAGTTACCCAGATAGCAAGTAATTGTGCTACAAGTTTGAAAATGACTTGCTAAGCTATTGCTAGACTTCACAAGTTTGTTGCACAATTGCAGCAAGTCCGCATTGCATGACTCCAGATCAACTTTCTTTGCAAGCATTCTGCAAGTATGCTGTAAGTTCTGGTTCAGTTATGCTGTGAAACAGTCATCCCACCACAGAGGTCACTGTGACTAGCAGAGCTCTTGCTGTAGACTCACCACTGCAACTTTGCTCTTTCTAGAGACTCGTCATGCAAATTGGAAAACTGGAAATTTGTGCTTCAAGTGCTCTGAAAGTGTACAACTTGCCAGTGAAAATGTGCAGCAATTTAAAGTGGAGGTTCACCGGTAAATTGCTATTTTTACCCTTAGATGGATGCTCATTTAGTCTAGGGTCTTCTCCGCCGCTTCCGGGTATGGGCTGCGGGACTGGGCGTTCCTTCTTGATTGACAGGCTTCCGACAGGCTTCCGACGGTCGCATCCATCGCGTCACGATTTTCTGAAAGTAGCCGAACGTCGGTGCACAGCGCAGTATAGAGCCGCACCGACGTTCGGCTTCTTTCGGCTACTCGTGACGCGATGGATGCGAGCGTCGGAAGCCTTTCGGAACCATGTCGGAAGACTGTCAATCAAGAAGGAACGCGCAGTCCTGAAGACCCATACCCGGAAGCGGCGGAGAAGATCGCCCTCTACAACGGTAAGTACTGCTCGGATTTGAAAACAACTAGCCGATTCCCCTAGACTAAATGAGCATCCATCTAAGGGTAAAAAAACATTTATGGGTGAACTCCCGCTTTAACAAGACTTACAAAAGTGCTCACAGCACTTTAAAATGTAAAGGTGACATCACCAACATATGTAACTTAAGATGTATTTGTATTCCATGCAATAATTTGAGGGGGGAGGGGGGGTGTATGTTAGAAAGCCGGTCTGCCCTAAAGTGCCAAATTAAGCTTGGCCTTTCTTTTAAACAGTAACTCCACATACGTAGACACATTTTTAAAACCACTAGACCATTGGATTTCTATTGTTATTCTCACACATACTGTATACATAAATACAGGAATGGGCTAATTCAGTATCTATTAACTGAACATGCATGTTTTAAAGCAAACCATTGCCTTTCCCATGCAGAGAAAAAAAAAATTGTTTTCTTTGAAGCTTGCCCCCCCCCCCAACAATAAATACTGCGTTGCTGTACTTATGTTGCTATGGGCTATAACTTATAAGGTATGATTGCACACGGGGCAGGGCACCTGTGGAGGATGGACTTATGATACCAGACGGTATATAACACATTGAGAAGTACAGTGCCTTGCGAAAGTATTCGGCCCCCTTGAACTTTGCGACCTTTTGCCACATTTCAGGCTTCAAACATAAAGATATAAAACTGTAATTTTTTTTGAAGAATCAACAACAAGTGGGACACAATCATGAAGTGGAACGAAATTTTGGGGATATTTCAAACTTTTTTAACAAATAAAAAACTGAAAAATTGGGCGTGCAAAATTATTCAGCCCCCTTAAGTTAATACTTTGTAGCGCCATCTTTTGCTGCGATTACAGCTGTAAGTCGCTTGGGGTATGTCTCTATCAGTCTTGCACATCGAGAGACTGAAATTTTTGCCCATTCCTCCTTGCAAAACAGCTCGAGCTCAGTGAGGTTGGATGGAGAGCGTTTGTGAACAGCAGTTTTCAGTTCTTTCCACAGATTCTCGATTGGATTCAGGTCTGGACTTTGACTTGGCCAATCTAACACCTGGATATGTTTATTTGTGAACCATTCCATTGTAGATTTTGCTTTATGTTTTGGATCATTGTCTTGTGTGAAGACAAATCTCCGTCCCAGTCTCAGGTCTTTTGCAGACTCCATTAGGTTTTCTTCCAGAATGGTCCTGTATTTGGCTCCATCCATCTTCCCATCAATTTTAACCATCTTCCCTGTCCCTGCTGAAGAAAAGCAGGCCCAAACCATGATGCTGCCACCACCATGTTTGACAGTGGGCATGGTGTTTTCAGGGTGATGAGCTGTGTTGCTTTTACGCCAAACATAACGTTTTGCATTGTTGCCAAAAAGTTTGATTTTGGTTTCATCTGACCAGAGCACCTTCTTCCACATGTTTGGTGTGTCTCCCAGGTGGCTTGTGGCAAACTTTAAACAACACTTTTTATGGATATCTTTAAGAAATGTCTTTCTTCTTGCCACTCTTCCATAAAGGCCAGATTTGTGCAGTATACAGGGACTGATTGTTGTCCTATGGACAGAGTCTCCCACCTCAGCTGTAGATCTCTGCAGTTCATCCAGCGTGATCATGGGCCTCTTGGCTGCATCTCTGATCAGTCTTCTCCTTGTATGAGATGAAAGTTTAGAGGGATGGCCAGGTCTTCATAGATTTGCAGTGGTCTGATACTCCTTCCATTTCAATATTATCGCTTGCACAGTGCTCCTTGGGATGTTTAAAGCTTGGGAAATCTTTTTGTATCCAAATCCGGCTTTAAACTTCTCCACAACAGTATCTCAGACCTGCCTGGTGTGTTCCTTGTTCTTCATGATGCTCTCTGCGCTTTAAACGGACCTCTGAGACTATCACAGTGCAGGTGCATTTATACGGAGACTTGATTACACACAGGTGGATTCTATTTATCATCATTAGTCATTTAGGTCAACATTGGATCATTCAGAGATCCTCACTGAACTTCTGGAGAGAGTTTGCTGCACTGAAAGTAAAGGGGCTGAATAATTTTGCACGCCAAATTTTTCAGACTTTTATTTGTTAAAAAAGTTTGAAATATCCAATAAATTTTGTTCCACTTCATGATTGTGTCCCACTTGTTGTTGATTCTTCAAAAAAAATTACAGTTTTATATCTTTATGTTTGAAGCCTGAAATGTGGCAAAAGGTCGCAAAGTTCAAGGGGCCCGAATACTTTCGCAAGGCACTGTATGTTAGAGTAGAGTTCTTATTTAACAATAAGTCTATTGGTCTGAAGTTACTGAAAGGGAAGCAAAATATACAAATGGTGTATTAGTGTATCATACAGAACTGTGACTGAAGGCATATCTAACCTTCTGGGTTGACGGAGAGAAATCTTGTGCTGGGAGAAACGTGTTTAAGATAATCTGCATGGTTATGTGTGTGTGCTGTAGACTTTCTCTGTAACCTTTATGATTGAGGGATGTGAAATAATATACAAATGGATAGCAGCCAGTCTGGAAAATGAGTGCCACATAGTGAAGATGTGACATAAGACTGGTGGAGGTAAGTGTATATTTCATATTATTTATTTTATTTTATTTATTATTTTCAAAATGCTTGGAATTTGTTAGCTGGGTGAAAGGAAACAGATTGGGATGCTGGTTGTAGTGCCGTTAGACTTGCACCTTCTGTCAGTGTCTAAAATGGGAAATATGTCAAAGGCTTCTGGCCTTAAAATTATTTCCCCGAGATGTGTACAAAACAAGAGAAGTTCTTTTGAGCGGTGGACACCAGCGTGGGGCGTACAGAGATTTGACCTCCTGCCACGCAAAAGTTAACACCCGCAATGAAGCAAAATTGCTCATGTGTGCTTTGTAATGAGTAAGAAAACTACTTTAAAACATTTGTACTTCTACGAACAAATAGCTAGTAAAATTATTGATGGGTTATGACATTTCGAAGAGACATGAGACCCATGGGCTAAGTTTATACATGTCCAGTCATCTTCACCTTCAGAATATTCAGTGTCCTCCCCATGAAAGCCCATTCCTTTTATTTTATTTGTTTTTCCACTTTTTCTCAACTTTTTCTGTTTTTGATTCGGTGAGTTTTCCCCGTATGGAGGTTTGGTTCTCTCCAGTGCTTTACTGGATAGGGAAGTTACAATATCTAAAGTCTGTAATGCTTCAATCAGAGGCGTAGCTTGTAGCTTGTGGGCCCAATGCAAAAGTTGACCCCCCCCCCCCCATTACCACCCACCACTTCCACTGTGCCTGCAGATAAATCCACCGCACACAAAGATACTCAAAGTGGCTAAAGAGTTTTGAGTTTCCAGAGTTCCTCTTTACATCAGAAGACAGGGATCACCGCTGGAGAATCAGAGGACAGGGATCACCGATGGAGAATCAGAGGCCAGGGACCCCTGCCAGGTCACTTGGCAGAGCTCCTTCCGCATCCCAGCACTGTATACAGCCCCCACACACACACACACTACACAGGGCTGAAATCACATTCCTTTACACACAATCTGTCAGTCTTCACAGGGTGTGTCTGGTTTTGTGTTGCACTTCTGACCTGTGAAATTCTCTGGTCAGAATGGCAGTGTAGTTGCAGTAAACAGATACACCCAGTGCAGATAAACTGGCTGTGTTGTAAAGGAATGTGATTTCAGCCCTGTACAGGAGGAACAGTATAGAGTGCTGTAATGAGAAAGGAGCTCAGCAGCCGGGCATAGCATCCAGGGCGGAGGTGGTGGTCAGAGGGCTTTGGGGGGTGAAACGTAGATCTGTGACAGCAAAGCCATGTGACACATAATCTGGAACCTGCAGCCCTTTAGAAGCCCCCTGAGGAGGTGTTAAGGGATTTGTTTTAGACATTTCTGAAGGTTATTCTGTCAGTGTTGGCAGGTGTTGGGGGAGAGTCAACTCCCAGCCCAGATGTGTGTCTTTTCCCCAGTTGTCAGGGAAGTGGGGTAAGCGAACATCCGTGGGTGGGGGGATACAGAGAATCCCAGCTGGTGACTAGGAGACACTGAATGGTGTTTTACCTTACCAGTGACATTGGTCCCATCGTGGCTTTAGGACGGCACTCTCCTCTTCTTGCCTCGCTAAGCTTGGTTACCATTCCATATTTCCACACAGAACAGATACTTCCCTATCCTTGGCTGTTCTCACCTAGTGCTCCTCTCCATTCAGGAAATGCCTCACAGCTTCTCCCCAGCCAATGAGAATGGAGGGGTGTGGACTGTGGAAGGCAAAGTAGAGGCCCAGTACTGCAGCGTAGTTGTGGGGCCCTAGGGCAGATCGGAGCTGGACTTTGTGGAGGATATGATATAATGACAGGGAAGCTTCTGGGGCCCCCTGGAGCTTGGGGCGGGGTTGCGATTGTGACCTCTGCAACCCCGTATGCTATGCCCATGGCTTCAATATACACATTGGGGTGGTGTCCTTTATCATTACTATATACATTGACTTTGATAACTATCCTTTCTAACATGTCTAACTTCTCAAGGTTGTATTGAAGCTGGCTAGCTTGCACGCTGGAACATGGAATGTGCTCTGTCTTGTTGTATGTCTTCCTTTTTTTTTCTCAATAAACATATTGAACGAGAAAACATTTGTACTACTATCAGGTGCCCCTGCGCGGCGATGTACGTGGTATGCCCCAACAATCAAATTAAGCTTTGCTTTTGAGGGCTGTGCATTTTAGTTATACAAACTGTAATTCTATTAACCTTCAAAGAATCATCTTATGCTAAACAGAAGCTTACTGTTACAGTTATTAAGACTGAATTATAAATAGATAATTAATATAGTAAAGTGCTTCACTAAAACAACAGTTGTATGCCAAATATCTGAATAGATATGCCAAAGTGTATTAGTTCAATCACCAATTAAAATGTGTGTAGCACTACCCCAGAAGGAGCTGCTGGTTTGATTTGGGCACCTGAACAGTGACTGCGTCTAATTGTATGCAGTCACTGTTCGGCTGACAATTTTCCAACAGAACCATTCACAGCTTGAAATGCATCCCATCCAGCAGGAATCAGGCGATATGCAAGCCTTATATGGCCATCCTAAGTGCATGGATAGCCTAATAGTTAACTTCTCTTTTTTTGTTCCTTTCTTTAACTGTTTTATCTGATTATATTCTTTTTTATCAGATATGTTTGATCCTGCCAGAAATCTTGTACAATTATAATTTCCTGTGCTCTCTGTCTCCCCTGCACTCTTATCAGTTACAAGATCAAGTCATTAAATATATTAGTGCAACACTACTCCCACATACTAACATACACTGTATCTCCAAAAGTGTCTTGTCCTTGTCTTCATCCGTAGGGTTCAATATTGAGTTGGCCCACACTTTGCAGCTATAATAGCTTCAACTCTTCTGGGAAGGCTGTCCACAAGGTTTAGGAGTGTGTCTATGGGAATGTTTGACCATTATTCCAGAAGTGCAGAACAAAGTGCACAGCCAAAGAAGTACAGCCAAACAAGATCCTTTAATCAGGGAAGAAACATATAAAAGATAGAATATTAGATAATATAGAAATGTATTACTAGTGATGTAAGTGTTAGCTGCAACTGTTTTTTTTTTGTTTGTTTGTTTTTTAAATCACCTTACTCATTGAGATTTTGTAAGAACATTTAAACTGTGCGAAACCAAGAAAAACATTTGACGATTTCATTCACAAACATTAGTGGCACAAATGACCTGCTCTAAAGAGAATATGTTGGGTGAGAAGAGAACAGTTAATCTTGGTTTTCTAATAATCTGATCAAAGGTGCGCTGTCAGTGTCTGATTAAGAGCCGTGTAAGAGAGATGAAGACATTTCCTTATGGTTAACTGTGATGATTATGGGGGATCCCGTTGTGCATTTTCCTGTAAGCTGTACAGCGTGACTCCAGGCTCCAGCTGAAAGTAAGGGCTTTAATAGCAAAGCTTCCTGTTGTTGAAGGCTACTATTCATTCACAGCTTGTAAATCAATGCCTAGTAAATCTGCAGATAGAACAGCTACTGTTAAAGAAGCCATTCTTCAGCAAGCCTGCCACTGTTTGGCTTCCCAGACTATATACAGTTGCCATAGAGAACTGTTACACCTCTAAAACATTATACAGGCTTTACATTATTTAGCTCATCATCTGGATGCCACATAGGGCAACCTCCGGCAAGTGTGAGACATTTTAGAAACTCACATATAACTACATAAAAAGCAGCAAAAGTGTAAAGGGCGTGTGCATGTCTGTTCAGCATAACCTAAGGATCTTGTATAAAGCTATCCATACACGGCTGGATTTCTCTTGTTTAGCCCACAAACTAAACAATAGAAAATCAATAGCTTCCTTCATCTACACCAGGGGTGCCCAACCTTTTAAAGAGCGAGGGCCACTTAAGCGACTTGGTAACCGGTCGCGGGCCACAATGAGCGGAGCCCACTCTACTTATTTTTTTATTTTTTTAGCAGATTGGATTGGAGGTACCGTATTTGCCGGCGTATAAGACGACTGGGCGTATAAGACGACCCCCTAATTTTCCAGCCAAAATGTTGGTTTTGGGATATACTCGCCGTATAAGACTACCCCCTTCCTACTAGTCATGCCTCGCCTCACGGTACCACCATTACATGCCAGACTGTGTCACTACATGCCAGACTGTGCCCCATTACATGCAAGACTGTGCCCCATTACATGCCAGACTATGCCCCATTATATGCCAGACCGTGTCCCATTACATGCCAGACTGTGCCCCATTACATGCCAGACTGTGCCCCATTACATGCCAGACTGTGCCCCAGTACATGCCAGACTGTGCCCCAGTACATGCCAGACTGTGCCCCATTACATGCCAGACTGTGCCCTTACCTTATCCCAAGACATGCAGAATCGCGGCCGTACGATTTTTCAAAAGCCGCGCCTTCTACGTCTTCTGTTCCGTGATAGGCGGAAACACTCAGCTTCCCAGGAGGCACTGTGTTCAGTGTTCGCCTATCACGGAGGCCCTCTCGTCCTCAGACGAGAGGGCCTCCGTGATAGGCGGACACTAAACACAAGACGAGAGGGCCTCCGTGATAGGCGGACACTGAACACAGTGCCTCCTGGGAAGCTGAGTGTTTCCGCCTATCACGGAACAGAAGACGTAGGAGGCGCAGCTTTTGAAAAATCGTACGGCCGCGATTCTGGGATAAGGTAAGGTTAGGTTACCGGCGTATAAGACGACCCCTGACTTTTAAGAAGATTTTAAGGGGTTAGAAAGTTGTCTTATACGCCGGAAAATACGGTAGGCGTTTGTGAATGGACACAAGTCCATTTACATTTGCTACTCCTTAGAGGTGAATGGAGGGTCCAATTGGGTCGGACTGACTGTATGAAAGGGGCCTATGGCTGCTTTCACACCGATGCGCTGTTGTTTTCCAGCACTGCGGGTGCAGCACAGTTCACCTGGGGCTTTCCTGCAGGTTAGCTGCACTTTGCCATAGACTTCTATTATATGCTGTAGGTGAGGTGCATTTTCAGAAATCACAACAAACTCGCACGTAACAGAAGTCTATGGCTCAGTGCAGGTGACCCATACTGCTCTACACCTGCGGATCAGTTTGAAAGCCCGGTAATCACTGCAGAACAGATATGCCCATATATACCCTGTGATTTTAGTAATAAACTTACCTGTAATAATAGTATAGAGCAGAGCAGGAGGTTGCGGGCCACATCAGAGGGCTCCATTGGTCACATGTGGCCCCCGGGCCACTGGTTGTGCACCCCTGATCTACACTAAACAGCACTGATGGAGGAATCTACACTTTTGGCTACTTTAATACCTGAACAGTGACTGCGTCTAATTGTATGCAGTCACTGTTCGGCTGACAATTTTCCAACAGAACCATTCACAGCTTGAAATGCATCCCATCCAGCAGGAATCAGGCGATATGCAAGCCTTATATGGCCATCCTAAGTGCATGGATAGCCTAATAGTTAACTTCTCTTTTTTTCTTCCTTTCTTTAACTGTTTTATCTGATTCTTTTCTTTTTTATCATATGTTTGATCCTGCCAGAAATCTTGTAAAATGATCATTTCCTGTGCTCTCTGTCTCCCCTGCACTTTTATCAGTTACAAGATCAAGTCAGTAAATATATTAGTGCAACACTACTCCCACATGCTAACATACACTGTATCTCCAAAAGTGTCTTGTCCTTGTCTTCATCCGTAGGGTTCAATATTGAGTTGGCCAACACTTTGCAGCTATAACAGCTTCAACTCTTCTGGGAAGGCTGTCCACAAGGTTTAGGAGTGTGTCTATGGGAATGTTTGACCATTCTTCCAGAAGCACATTTGTAAGGTCAGGAACTGATGTTGGACAAGAAGACCTGGCTTGCAGTCTCCGCTCTAATTCATCCCAAAGGTGTTCTATCAGGTTGAGGTCAGGACTGTGCAGGCCAGTCAAGTTCCTCCACCCCAAACTCACTCATCCATGTCTTTATGGACCTTGCTATGTGCACTGGTGTGCAGTCATGTTGGAACAGGAAGGGGCCATCCCCAAATTGTTTCCACAAAGTTGGGAGTATGGAATTGTCCAAAATGTCTTGGTATGCTGACACCTTAAGAATTCCCTTCAAAGGAACTAAGGGGCCAAGCCTAACCCCCGAAAAACGACCCCACACTATAATCCCCCCTCCACCAAATGTTTTGGACTAGTGCACAAAGCAAGATCCATAAAGACATGGATGAGCGAGTTTAGGAACTTGACTGGCCTGCACGGAGTTGTGACCTCAGCCGTCAGAACACCTTTGGGATGAATTAGAGCGGAGACTGCGAGCCAGGTCTTCTTGTCCACATAAGTGCCTCACAAATGCGCTTCTGGAAGAATGATCAAATATTCCCATAGACACACTCCTAAACCTTGTGGACAGTCTTCCCAGAAGAGTTGAAGCTGTTATAGCTGCAAAAGGTGGGTCAACTCAACATTGAACCCTACAGACTAAAACTGGGATGCCATTAAAGATCATGTGCCTGTAAAGGCAGGCGTCACAATACTTTTGGTAATATAGTGTATATCATGAGAAAACTATTAATAATCCATCACTTGTTATTGTGTACAATTAAAGCTGAACTCCATCTTTTAACATATTTTACATAATTTGTTTGGGCCAGCTTGACCCAAACAAACTATATCCCTTGTTAATATGTGTGTACCGCACTGTGTTCCAGGTTTGAGCCAATACTTCCAGTCTCATACCTGGAACACAGTAGAGTCTATCACAGCTTCCTCTTATTGGCTGAGTCAGAGGTTGTAACATCATCAGCCCACCTCTCTGACTCAATCAGAGGAAGCTTTGTATTCGTTGATAGCATACATAGCTTACTCTGAATGGCTGAGCACCGCTGTGATAGACTCGACTGTGTTCTGGGTATGAGACTGGAAGTCTCGGCTTGAACCTGGAACAGAGTGTGGTATGTTGTATGTAACCTCAGCTACATACCGTTTATACCACACATCCAGCAGCCTCACATGTTATTGAGGGACATGTAAAGTATGTCAAAAGATGGAGTTGAGCTTTAAACTCATACATTGATGTGATCCACAAAGGCAAATTATTTTAACTCAAAATCACTAGTCCCATGCTGGAAAGTAATCTTATTTCTTAAAGGGGTGTTCCAGCCTTATTTTTATGTTTATTAAAAGTCAGCAGCTACAAAAAGTGTAGCTGCTGGCTTTTAATAAACATACACTTACCTGTTCCACGGTCCAGCGACGTGCCGCTGGGAGCTTCGTTCCGATCCCCCCCTTCACCGCCGCACCTCCACTGCAACTGTGGGCACCCGGCCGTGACAGCTTTTGGCTTCACAGGCATGCACTCACTGCGCATGCGCGAACGGCGCAGCGCTCCCTGATTGGACAGGCGATCGCCTGGGACCTGCCACGTGTCCCAGGTGATCGCCTACAGGGAGGGGCCGCTAAAAGGCGATATGACGTACCGCCTTAGTGGTCCTTGGGCAGAAGGAGGAAGTAGGACAGGAAGTCCCACTCCTCCTGAAGCCCCCACCCCCCCCCCCAAGAAAATGACATGCCAAATATGGCATGTAAGGGGGTGAGGAGTGGATTTAGCGGAAGTTCCACTTTTGGGTGGAACTCCACTTTAATCTTATTTTCATCAATTTATACAAGTTCTCCTTTGTGATACACTGCATAGCACCTCTACCACCAGGTGCTCCACTCCAGATGTGCTCTCACCAGGGGCGGACTGACCATTGAGGCACTCGGGCACTGCCCGAGGGCCTTATGCCACTAGGGGGCCCCATCAGGGTTGCCAGGCTCAGTAAAACCAGGGACAGTATGGAAAAATCTGTGTTTTTTTACATCTGTCCCTGATAAGTCTGAAACCGACATGCTTTTGATGTGAAAATCCCGAGATTTTAGCTGCCCGCCTCTGCACTGCCTCCTGGCGTGATGACCATCTGTAAGCCCGGGTGGGGGCCAATTATCTTCTATTGCCCTGGGGGCCCATGAGTTGTGAGTCCGCCCCTGGCTTTCACCTTACTAATATGAGCTGCACATTATAGAGGTCATATAAAGATGTTTCCCTTTTCTGGGAACGATATAGTACTTCTGTTTTAAGATGCATTGGTGGAGCTTGGTGTCAGAGGGGCCTTGAAGAGCTGGCTTCCACAGTGCCATTTGTGTTTTTGTAGCTGGTTAGTGTGCTTAAAGTGAAACAATAAAAATGTAATATTCATTTAAATATTGTGTCTGGGGTGTCCTTAGTATGCCTGTAAAGCAGTGAATCTTTTCTGTGTTTAGAACAGTATGACAGCAAAATTAAATTTCTAGAGAAAAAAATGGCAATATAGATAAAAATCATTAATATAAAAAAAAAACCTGCGTGGGTGTCCCCCTTCAGGTCTGGTATGAATATTAATGGGAATCCTGTGCCAATTTTTTTTTCCAATTGCATAGGGTTCCCCCCCAAAATCCATGCCAGACCCTTCATGAATCTTAAGGGGATCCCTGAGCCAAAATAAAAAAAATGGCGTAGGGGTCCCCCAAAATGCATACCAGACCAAAGCACACAACCTGTCAGGCTGCACGAAAAGGGGACGACGAGAGAGTCACCCCTCCTGAACTGTACCAGGCCACATGCCCTCAACATGGGCATGATGCTCTGGGGTCACCCCCCAAAAAAACTTGTCCCCATAAGTGGTTGTGGGGGACTGTGGTTAGGGGGGTTTACCAAAATCCTGAAGCACCCTTTAACAAGGGGACCCCCAGATCCCGCCCCCTATGTGAATGGGCATTGGGAACATTGTACCCCTACACATTCACTAAAAAAAGTGTCAAAATGGTAAAAATGACAGTAGACAATTTAGAAAAGGACAAGTCCTTTATTTATCTTCGATCACAACGTCCTCATCCCTAGTGGTTGCCATACAGTATATATAAAGTTTAGAGCTAAACTCTGGGAGACGTGAGAGGGGAATAGGCCTTGGCCAGATATGGACTTTAAAATAAACTGTCCCCTTTCTAGCAACCACATATTAGGGTTGCAAAAAATAAATTAAAAGTAAGGGGGCAGCGGAATGTGCAAAATTTAGGTTTACCACACATGACTTGATTTCTCTATTTTTGCCTGCAGGCTGAATGAGGTAAGTACTCATAGGTCCACCCACGGCTTAAAATTGTACCTATTTTCGCAGGAATCACCAAAATCTGAGATGTTTATAACCGGATGTTGTTTGCTATGTTAAAATCTGATTTTTAACAGCATTATGTGAGCAGGACCAGTTTCTGTTCTCCAGGACTGGCTAGTACTAGCACTAGTCTAGAAATTTTGTTACTATCATTCTACAGAGTTCCAAAGTTTATTTATGACTGTACTAATCTTTTTTTACTAGAAATGCAGCAGTACAATGGACAAACTCTAGATATGGGAACAGAGACTATATTTGGGAAACGGTCGGACTGTCCATTTCCGGAAACCTTATTTTGCACATTTCTTTGTCTTTCAATTGAATCCATTCATTGTCATGATGTAAATAAATCATTTGTAAGTTAATGTAAAATTAGCTCTGCCAAAATCTATATTTTCATTCCTTATAATTAAGACTAAATATTTTTCTGAGAAATTTTCATTGGCAAGGCGCACATTTGGCTGAACTTTCTGATTTGAACAGTTTTTCTTAAATCAGTGACTCGCCAAGAAAGTAGTTATTGTCATTTTTATTGTCAATTTGATTGAATCTAACTATTTGATGGAACAATTTTAAGAATTAAAACACTGATGGATGTCGTATTTCATATATACTTCCATCAGCTTAATGTGGAAAAATGCATTGCCTAAGTATAGAGTCAAGGTTAACACTGATTTGCTTTGGTAATAAGATAATTAAATGTTACAAAATGTAAAGTCAATTTAAAACAGTTTTAGACAAAGTGGGATAGGGATAGAACCCTAGTCAGGTTTTTACTGCTGTCTTTGGTCCCAGTGGAGAGGTTTCCATTTGGTTCCTCTTAGGACAAGGAGTATTTCAAATCTCTATGTGGGGAAAGACTGCAACTGAAAACATTCTTTCAGAAAAATGTGTAAAGTTTAAAACATTAGTCAGGCTATACATTTCTTTGGTTCCCTTCCCCAAACAAGGGGAAATAAAGTGACACAGAGTATCCTTAACAGGGCCAATAGGCTCAAGGAAAACAATAACAAATAGATAGACGTTCTAATCTTACCCTACTCAATCCAAAACTGCAAAAAAAGCTTTGGGTGGAGTTCTAGGCGTTCAGGGGCCATATGCAACAAGGGGCCCTATCTGCTATAAGGCATGGGGAAACTTTTGTTTGAGGAGGCACTACCTAAAGGCAAGCAAGAAAGAGCGAGCAATGATGAAAAACTGTATTAAGCGGGTATATATGTAGCGCTACCCCCGGAGGAGCCGCTGGTTAGATTTGGGATCGGCGTATTTAAGTAACCTCTATGTGGTGTCTAGGGGTGGTGGTAGTGATGAGAGCAGTAATAGAATGTCCAGACGGTTGGTTGACGTTTTCAAATGCTTTATTTCCTGGTCAAACACGACCAACATGTCAACCTGAAGTAGACAGGATAGCTTGGTGAAGGAAGAACAACTTCGCAGAATCAGGCTATAGATAGAGAAAGCAGTCCTGCCTTCTATAATTGTATTCGTCTCGTCGCCACTCCAGCTGGAGTGGGTAAAGTGCCCCTGGACAGGCCTCTCTCACAGGTCTGGCAGCCAGGGGCCACTTAGAACTTCTGGGAAGGAACAAGTCTCTGCCACAGACTTGGCTCTAACTGAATAAGGGTGTTGAGGTGAGACCTCTGCCACAGGCCTAGTGCTTGAAAGTTTGAAAAGTAGAGCGAATCCTCCCAGTATGTCTTTTGAGGTCACCGACTGACAGCCTGAATGCAACCTGTCAGTGTCCGGTGCCTAGATCCCCGGTGGTTCATTCAAGCCCTATCGGATCACCTGCCTCCGGGTTCTCCTCAGACCGATCCCCCACTGAACAGCACCCAGCTTGGGATCTTCTCAATAGAAGTGGGAACCCAGTAAGTCACTGGGGTGCCCTGGCAGCATCAGTTGCTTCGGGGTATGAGAGCCCAGAGCCAGGAACTCCGCGTAGCACGCGACCCCGGCCTGGTAGGCCATAGTAGTGGGGCCCGTGATGTGCGCACACCCTAAAGGTGGGTGCCGCACCCGGAACCATGAACCCCCGAACGACGGCCTCCGCCACAGAAAATACCCCTCCCCAGCATGCCCCGCGAGAGCAACATAACTCTCTCATTCCCCCACTAAATTTAATATAGCACCTGTATAAAAAGTATACAGGCGCTACATATAGATGTGTGAACACACCTATATAATCTCCTGAGCTAAAATATAGAATGTGTAGATAAGTGCATATATTGATAAATAAATAGGCGAATAAATTAATAGTTAATTGGGTGTGTTGCTGCTAAAGTGCATGTGCCTTTAAATGTGAAATAAAAAATGAGAGCTCTATCCCGTGCTATAAACTAATAGATCATTGTAATAGTGCAATAAATTCTTATAAATGACAATGACAACCATCAAGGAATGGCGAAAGAAAACAATATAGCGTAATTCCGTTTATTACTTATTAAAATCAATCAATATCCACTCACACGTAAAAACTTAGTAACAGATGTTTAAAACCCGGAACCAGAAGTGCCAACAGCTTGCGTCTCGCCTGCCGGAAATGTTGGCACTGACGCGTTTCGTCCCTTACACGAGATGTTATCACGGGGTAGAACAAAAGGACGGTTTCTTTGGACAGCCGCACTCTGAAAAAACATTGCCTTTATTTGTAAAAACAGGAAAAGCACCAGAAGGCACAGCAAACTGAACAGCTGACGTGTTTCACACTATACTTAGTGTTTAATCATAACCCGGAACCAGAAGTACCAACGGCTTGAGTCTCGCCGGCTGGAAATTGTGTCACTGACACCTTTTGTCCCTTCCACAAGATGTTATCACGGGGTAGCGATCTCATTTTTTATTTCACAATGATGAAAAACTACAGTTTTCAGTGCAAATCCCCTTCCCAACTAGAGTGGGTGCTTTTTATGGTCAGCAGGTTTAATTATACAGTACATCATGAGAATTGGTATACAAACAATTCCAAAACAATTGGCTAAGATTTTTATAAAGAATAATTGTCATGAAATGTATAGGTGTTGATTTACTAAAGGAAAATGGATTAGTCACTTTGCAAGGACATTTTCCTTCAGCTTAGTAAAAGAGGTAATGTTAAAGGGGTTGTAAAGGTTTGTCTTTTATTTTCTAAATAGGTTCCTTTAAGCTAGTGCATTGTTGGTTCACTTACCTTTTCCTTCAATTTCCCTTCTAAATGTTTTTTTCTTTGTTTTTTCTTTGTTTGAATTTCTCACTTCCTGTTTATCCTCAGTTAACTTTCCACCATCATCCGAGCGGTGGAAAGTCATTTAGAACAGCTTACTGAACACCTTACTGAGGAGGAACAGGAAGTGAGAAATTCAGACAAAGAAAACAAAGAAAAAAAACATTTAGAAGGGAAATTGAAGGAAAAGGTAAGTGAACCAACAATGCACTAGCTTAAAGTTATCTATTTAGAAAATAAAAAACTAACCTTTACAACCCCTTTAAGCTGACTTACATTATCCATTCATATTCCAGGAAAAAATGTAATGTTTTATTATTTTCCGTACACATGAGTAGGTATTCTTTGTAAAGTGAATATTTCACCACAGTCACTAAGCTAAGCGAAAATTCTCTTGCAAAGGGAAAACTCTCTTGCAAAGTAAAACCGCCTATTTGCCTATTTTTTGTCACCCCATACCGACGTCCCTCCAGGGGCACTCCACCTTTCAGACCTCTAGTGGAGAATTGTGAGCATATCCTGCTCTTACATGTTTTTATTTTGAAAATGCTACATCAACTCAACATATAATACACAAATGTCTTGCTTAACTACACCCCTGACGAAGGAAATACAGATATTTTCTGAAACGTGTCGGATGCAAGAATTTATCCAAACAAATATACGTATTAAACGTATTATGGTGATGTTGATAATATTGCAAATATGTTCGAGCATGTTGTGTATTAGCATATACATGTGGTTTTTATAAGTATTTTTTATAAGAAAACATATTTAATAAACAAGTATCAATTTACATACGTTTCAAGAAAGTTGTGCCTTAAAAGTCCACCATAAGGGGATTTTGTTTTTCTCTATCATTATTGGATGTGGCACTTTAACCGCTTAACCCCCGGACCATATTGCTGGTCAAAGACCAGAGCACTCATTGCGATTCGGCACTGTGTCACTTTAACTGACAATTGCACGGTCGTGCAACGTGGCTCCCAAACAAAATTGGCGTCCTTTTTTCCCCACAAATATACGCTATAAACAAAAATAGAGCGAACATTTTGAAAAAAATGAATATTTTTTACTTTTTGCTATAATAAATATCCCCCAAAAATATATAAAAAAAACTATTTTTTTCCTCAGTTTAGGCCGATACGTATTCTTCTACATATTTTTCGTAAAAAAAATCGCAATAAACGTTTATTGATTGGTTTGCGCAAAAGTTATAGTGTTAACAAAATAGGGGGTAGTTTTATGACATTTTTATTAATATTTTTTTTTTACTAGTAATGGCGGCCATCAGCGATTTTTTTTCAGTACTGCGACATTATGGCGGACACTTCGGACACTTTTGACACATTTTTGGGACCATTGGCATTTTTATATCGATCAGTGCTATAAAAATGCATTGGATTACTATAAAAATGCCACTGGCAGGGAAGGGGTTAACACTAGGGGGCGGGGAAGGGGTTAAGTATGTTCCCTGGGTGTGTTCTAACTGTAGGGGGGTGGCCTCACTAGGGGAAATGACTGATCGCTGTTCATACATTGTATGAACAGACGGTCAGGCATTTCTCCCCTGACAGGACCGGGAGCTGTGTGTTTACACACACAGCTCCCGGTCCTTGCTCTGTAATGAGCAATCGCGGGTGCTCGGCGGCGATCGTGCCTGCCGGGCACGCGCTCGGGAGTCAGGGAAGATCGGGGGGCGCGCGCCTCCAAAGAAGGATTTATGATCATATGAGTGATGATTGATTTTTTCACAATCATGGATATGACACATCCAAGGCAATTGTTTGGCTTTGGATCACATC
The DNA here is from genome assembly GCF_905171775.1 of Rana temporaria. NCBI lineage: Eukaryota > Metazoa > Chordata > Amphibia > Anura > Ranidae > Rana > Rana temporaria. The sequence continues at coordinate 473,054,248 of NC_053490.1, read as the reverse complement.
AAGATATCAATGAGATGTGGAGATCTTGAAACTTCTGTTAAAATCACATTGTAAATGGATTTACAAATTAAAAAGTACACTTAATGATAAACAGAGCTTTGCCTCATTGCTATGTTGGTCATTTTATGTATATATGCAGTATAATATGCAGCTGTGGCTTTGTATTAGATGCATATGAGGAATGGGCACCTCCAAAACCCGTTCTTGTTTATGAAGTAGGATTACTATATCTTTCCCACTAACCCCCTCTTCCCCCTACCTGCTCTTCAGTATCTCTTGTGGTGTCTGGCTGGAGGGTGGGACATAGCTTAACATGGCATCTAACAGGAACGATCTTGAGCTCCACCTTGGAAAGCAGCCAGAAGTGCCCAACCAGACTTCTGGGTTATGCCCATGAGGTCATCATTCATCATCACTTCATCAGGTGGAACAGGCAGGGCCACCTTTAATGTTGATTGGACCCTGGGCAAAACATTTCTTGAGGCTCCTTCATGCAATTTTGCTCTCCACCTGCTCTGAGACATACAGTAAAAATCAGCTAGACTTAAAATCAGTTTACTGAATCAGATCAGTCAGTGATTATGATTGTTTGCCAGAGGTTACCGCATATCATTACCACTTACTGACTGGTTGCTAGAGTTTACAGCACACATTACGCCTCACTGATTAGTTGCTAGAGGTTACAGCACATTATTTCTTCTTGTTGATTGGTTGCTAGAGATTACTGTACAGTAATACTGCTCACTGATTGGTTGCTAGAGGTTACAGCACATCATCTCCTCACTGCAGAGGGGCATGATATACATATGAATGCCACCTTTATTTACATATGAATGCTGCCACAATTTACATATGAATGCTGCCACAATTTACATATGAATGCTGCCACAATTTACATATGAATATGGACGTAATTTACATATGAATGCTACCGTTATTTAAATATGAATGATTGTTATTTACATGTAAACACAGGGTCTGCAGGTGAGTCAGTTTTTATAGCGGCATTTCACACTGAGATATCAGGACACAGCACATGACTAAAACTTCAAGGGACAAGAGAATGGGGATAGTTGGAAAGTATGAGGCAGCTGCTTTGGGCCCCACAACAATGACAGGGCCCAGGGAAGCTGACCCTTTTGCCCTGCCTTTAAGACAACCCTGGGAACAGGTGGAAGTCTCTGAGAGGGATAGAAAATTGAGGAATGGCATTACATCCTCCTCTCTCCAAGGTTACCAGTGGTGACAGCAGGACGTTGCCATATTGTAATTTTTTTGGGGCCTCTGGTGCGATAGTCAAAGTAATATGTTCACCATCTGGTGGGCCCAAAATCTGAGGTCTTTCCTGATGTGATATTTATTATTTTATCATATTTCCCTTCTGCCAATGCTTTACATTGTAGTGGCATTTGAGACATGATAGGATATTCCATTATTATAATTCCATTATTTTTTCAAATCCGTTAATGCATCCTTTAGAAGGTGGACTTTGTTTAAAAAAAACATGTTGGATGCACAAATCATCTGCATATGCAGTATTTTTATCTCTATATATTTATAATATACTGGGCAGTGTACTTTGAACCCTTTTGGAAAACAGTTTTATCTTTTTAAACTAAGAGGTTTAAATCTCGCATAGTATGTGCTTAAAGGGGTTGTAAAGGTTCATCTTTTATTTTCTAAATTGCTTCCTTAAAGCTAGTGCATTGTTGGTTCACTTACCTTTTCCGTTTATTTCCCTTCTAAATGTTGTTTTTCTTTGTTTGAATTTCTCACTTCCTGTTTCTCCTCAGTAAGCTTTCCACCATCATCCGAGCGTTGGAAAGTCATTTAGAACAGCTTACTGGACACCTTACTGAGGAGGAACAGGAAGTGAGAAATTCAGACAAAGAAAACAAAGAAACATTTCTTTTTAGAAGGGAAATGGAAGGAAAAGGTAAGTGAACCAACAATGCACTAGCTTAAAGCGGAGGTTCACCCATGGAGAACACATTTTCCCCTTAGCTTCATGCTCGTTTTTTCTAGGGGAATCGGCTATTTGTTTTAAAATATGACCTGTACTTACCGTTTACGAGATGCATCCTCTCCGTCGCTTCCGGGTATGGGCTGCGGGACTGGGCGTTCCTTCTTGATTGACAGTCTTCCGAGAGGCTTCCGACGGTCGCATCCATCGCGTCACGATTTTCCGAAAGAAGCCGAACGTCGGTGCGCAGGCGCAGTATAGAGCCGCACCGACGTTCGGCTTCTTTCGGCTACTAGTGACGCGATGGATGCGACCGTCGGAAGCCTCTCGGAAGACTGTCAATCAAGAAGGAACGCCCGCTCCCGAAGACCCATACCTGGAAGCCGACGGAGAAGATGCATCTCGAAAACGGTAAGTACAGCTCATATTTTAAAACAAATAGCCGATTCCCCTAGAAAAAACGAGCATGAAGCTAAGGGAAAAAAAAAAACGAATTGGGTGAACTCCCGCTTTAAAGGAACCTATTTAGAAAATAAAAAATGAACCTTTACAACCCCTTTAAAGCTACTCACTTCATCATGCTATCACACTCATGCCATGAGTAGCGATATATCCCATACTGTAAAACTGGAGAGTTTGGAGGACCTGAAACAAAGCTTGTTCTACTCTTTCTACCATTGTGGGTATTGTTCTTCCTAAAATACCTGATACAGTTAAAAAAAGAAAGTTACCTTAGTTTAAGGGCTCACGTACACAGGTTATCTATTCAGATCTGTACTTTACTGTAGAATCAGACGCTCCGCTGTAACATTGTTATGGGCTAGACATAATAAATGACAGGAAAAAATGTGCTGATACAGATAATGTTATGGATACAGTTTCCGCTTCCAAAGTTTGTGAAATGGACCCAGCCAAGAAAAATTCTCAGGAAAGTCTATTCATAAAATACATCTGCATTGCCATTAAACAAAATCACTTTGGGTTATAGCAACAAGTATTCCGAGATATATAAATGTATCATAAATTATATCCTGTGCAGCAGAATATAACATGCCAGAGTCTTTTATAATAAAACCTGTGCCTTCATTTCTACTACCTTTATCAACGGAGTATCATAGACAATGTTCTTGGTACACATAAATACTCTGGGGTAGATTCAGGTAGCTACGCTATAAGTTACGGCGGCACAGCGTAGTGTATTTACGTTACGCCTCCGCAACTTACAGGAGCAAGTGCAGTATTCACAAAGCACTTGCTCCGTAAGTCGCGGCGGCGTAGCGTAAATGGGGCCGGCGTGAGCGCGCAAAATTCAAATGGGGAAGGGGGGGCGTGTTTTATGGTAATATGTGATGACCTGATGTGATTGACGTGATTTACGAACAGCGCATGTGCTGTCCGTGTACATATCCCAGTGTGCATTGCTTTCAAGAACGGCGTAACGACGTATTGGTTTCGATGTGAACGTAAATTACGTCCAGCCCTATTCGCGAACGACTTACGCAAACGACGTAAATAATTCAAATTTCGAAGCGGGAACGACGTCCATACTTAACATTGGCTGCGCCTCCTAATAGCAGGAGCAGCCTTACGCCGAAAAAGCCTTAACGCAAACGGCGTAAAAAACGAACGCCGGGCGCACGTACGTTTGTGAATCGGCGTATCTAGGAAATTAGCATATTCTACACCGACAACAACGGAAGCGCCCCTAGCGGCCAAAGTTATATTGCACACAATTCTACGCCGCTGCAATCAAGTTGCGTCGGTGGAGGAAGCCTATTTTTTCAGCGTAACTGCCCTTGTGAATCAAGCACTTGCCCGTAAAACTTGCGGCTGTGTAACGTAAAGAAGATACGTTACGCCGCCGCAGTTCTACAGGAATCTGGCCCAAAATGACTACAACAGGGACTTCTGTTCTATGCAGGCCCTACATCTGCATAAGTGTGGGGTGTTTAGCTCCCATGCTCCAAATGCACTAGACTTCTCCCATCCTGGCTACTATGAAACACCAGAGTCACCTTTCTACTGATAAATGGTCCTTTTTCAGCAGAATCGTTGTCATTTTTCCATTGTTCTGTGGATGATAATAGAGGGCATCTACCAAGGAGTATAATAGAGAACATCATTCAGAGGACATCAATCGTGCTGTTCACAAACTACAGTACAGACACAGAACAGTCAACATTAACATTAGATCACCCAATGTTCTGTCCAAACACGTTGGGGTTGATTTACTTAGGGCAAATCGTCTGCTCACTGCAAATGCAGTTGTTCTAGATCTGAGGGGAACATGGAAGAAAAAAAAACAGCATTTTGCTTGCATATGATTGGATGTTGGAAATCAGCAGAGCTTCCCCTCATTTCAGGTCTTCCACCTATATATATATATATGGGCAATAACTACACTCATGACATTACTACAGGAAAGCTTAGTCTAAATGGGTACCTTAGGCCCCGTACACCTGGTCGGACAAAACCGATGAGAATGGACCGAAGTTCAGTTTCATCGGTCCAAACCGACCGTGTGTATAGCCCATCGGTCTGTTTTCCTTCGGTCCAAAATTTTAAAACATGCTTCAAAACCGAACCGATGGACCGCTGCCCGATTGGTCCAAACCGATGGTTAGTACAGAAACAGAAAGCATCGGTTCAAAACCCGCGCATGCTCAGAATCAAGTCGACGCATGCTTGGAAGCATTGAACTTCGTTTTATTCAGCACGTCGTGTGTTTGACGTCACCGCGTTCTGACCCGATCGGTTTTTGGAACGAAGGTGTGTACGCACATCAGACCATCAGGCCACTTCAGCGGTGAACCGATGAAAACAGTCCGTCGGACCATTCTCATCGGTTTGGAGCGTCCGTGTGTACGGGGCCTAACACTTACTTAAATAATTCACTATTAACATACTATTCTGGGACAGAGCAACCGAGGGGCAAACTAGCTAACTGCACCTTCTTACATAGGGGTGGGGGTTGTTTTGCCCAGAGATTGCTTCTAAATGGCTTTATGCATCTATAAAAATGTCAGTTTAGTCCATACAGAGCATATATTTTTAAAATATCAAATCTCCAAATCAGAAGAGCAGCTAATGGCGACCGTGCTCAACCATGCAAGTAATAAGGGAACATTGTCGCCCTAGAACAATCAAATGTTTAGACCTCTGACATTTTCCCAAAGCCCCCTAACAGGGCTCCTAAAAAAATTATAATATAAAAAAAGTAAAAAATAATAAAAAATAAAACAATCAAAATAAAAACTATTGACACTGCCCTACTGACACCAACCTCTGACCTTATGACACCGTTCACTGCTCTACTGACACTGCATATGTGTTTGAGCTTTGGGGTGCACACCCTAATACAATAGGCTGGGCACACCTATGGATGCATGCCATGATGCCGGGATTGTACACTGAGCTGTGCAGCACAGTGTACAGTTTTGGAAGTTTGTGAAGAGGAAGGTAAGAATCCTTTATTTTTGAAGTAATGGGTATATCTCTTCTGCAATATATATAAAAAAAAGCCTGCTCACAAAATTTTTAATCTACAATACAGTTTTACTTAAATACACCACAGGATAACAAGGGTAAAGGTAAAAAAAAAATTAAACATTGCTTCTAAGGTTAATTTACTGGAAGGAACCATAGGTTCAAACCAATTAACATTCTATACTAGGAATCCACTATGAAACACCAGGGTCACCTTTCTACTGATAAATTGTCCTTATTCAGCAGAATCATTGTCATGTTTCCATTGTTCTGTGGATGATAATAGAGGGCATCTACCAAGGAGTATAATAGAGAACATCATTCAGAGAACTTGAAGCAACATTCTACTGTTTTTCTTTCACGTGTGTTAAAATTATTGTAAAGCATCAATCAAGGCATTGTTCACAAACTACAGTACACAGACATAACAGTCAAGTGTTCCTTGTAACATTAGACCAGGGGTCTCAAACTGGCAGCCCTCCAGCTGTTGCGAAACTACAAGTCCCATCATGCCTCTGCCTGTGGGAGTCATGCTTGTAACTGTCAGCCTTGCAAAGCCTCATGGAACTTGTAGTTTCGCAAAAGCTGGAGGGCTGCCAGTTTGAGACCCCTGCATTAGACCAATCAGTGTTCTGTCTAAACACTTTTAGGTAGATTCAGGTAGATTGGATTAAATTTAGGGCGGCGTAGCCTAGCCTGTTTAGGCTACACCGCCGTAAATTAGCTAGGCTAGTAGTGATTTTCAATCTACTTACCTGCTAATCTACGGCAGCGTAGCCTCAAACGAGCGGGCGTAAGGGCTCCTAATTCAAATTGGTTGGAGGGGGGCGTGTATCATGGTAATGAGGCTTGACCTCACGTTTTTTTAAGTTTCATGCCACTGCGCATGCCCCGGGCGCCTACATTTCCCAGTGTGCATTGCGGCTAAGTACGCCGTACGGGCCTATTGATTTTGACGTGGACGTAAACAACATAAATCCCGATTCGCGGACGACTTGCGCAAACGACGTAAAAAATTCGAACCTCGCAGCGGGAACGGCGGCCATACTTTAACATTGTTATTCCACTTCATAGGTGGAATAACTTTAGGCCGCCTAAGGCCTTACGGAAACGACGTAATTCGACTGCAACAGCCGCGCGTACGTTCGTGAATTGGCGTACAAGCTCATTTACATAATCTACGCCGGCCGCAATGGAAGCGCCACCTAGCGGCCATCCGAAACATTGCAATCTAAGATAGGACGGCGCAAGCCGTCCTATCTTAGATATGTTTAAGCGTATCTCTGTTAGAGAATACACTTAAACATATGTCGGTGCAGATTCAGAGTTAGGTCGGCTTATCTGTAGATAAGCCGGCCTAACTCTTTCTGAATCTACCTATTTGGGTTGATTTACTAAAGCCAAATAGTCTGTGCACTGCAAGTGAAGTTGTTTTATATCTGAGGGGGAAGGAAAATAAAAAAAAAATTGTATTTTTGCTTGCATATGATTGGATGATAGAAACCAACAGAGCTTTCCCTCATTACATATCTTCCCCTCAGATCTAGCGCAACTTCACTTGAAGTGCTCTTGGGGAAGCACTTGCAGTGCACAGTATATTTGCCTTTAGTAAATTAACCTCCCTGTATTACATAATTCGAATAACTAGATTAAAATGGGAACTCGACCATCGAGTTCAGCCTTCACCAACCATAGAAGGGTTCATCAATACCGCTCCCACTCCCCTATAGGCAACTGATGCAAAATCTTCTAATCCTTCCTATGGTTTATTAATCCTAGCTTTAACCAAGAAAATTTTATTTTACAAAAAGGTGTCAAGTTCAGTTCTACATCTCTTTCGCATATTTTGTCATTACTACCTCAAGTGGTAGGCCATTGCCTTGTTTATCTACAAATACTCCTTCAATCCCTGTGCAGTTTTCGATGCACCTACCTGTGTATAGACAACATGCTGTCCTAATGACTTCTAAATAGGGATGCACTGTACAACATATGCTCCTTGTTTTGTACAATTTATGGACATTTTTTGCTCGTGTGATTGGCTCTTTGGTTTTCTCAAACATCTGCATTGAAATGTGAGTAAAATGTAATTTTTAGTGATATCCCTAAAGTCGCGTACTCACGATCAGTCCATCCGATGAGAACGGTCTGAAGGACTGTTGTCATCGGTTAACCGATGAAGCTAACTGATGGTCCGTCGCGCCCACACACCATCGGTTAAATAACCGATCGTGTCAGAACGCGGAGACGTAAAACACAATGACGTGCTGAAAAATGCTTCCAAGCATGCGTCAACTTGATTGAGTGAGAAACTTATGAGTGAGTGAGAAACTTATATAGCGCAACACATGCGAACTGAATTCCTACTGTACTTTTGCCCTCAGAAAAGATGGGTTTTGAGTTTTTTTCTGAAGGCCAGGTGATTCACCTCCAACCGGATGCTAGTTGGTAGAGCGTTCCATAGTCTAGGTCCTTGGATTACAAATCTTCGTTCTCCTTTGGACTTGTATCTGGCTTTGGGTATCTGGAGTAGATTTTGGTTGGTGGATCGCAGAACGCGATTGGGGTTGTGACATTTTAATTTTTCGCATAGATATTGGAGGGGCATTTCCTTGCACTCACTTATGTGTCAGACAGAGTGCCTTAAAAGTGATTCTGTCTTTTACTGGCAACCAATGAAGGGATCTCAGTGAAGGTGAGATTGATTCCCATGTTTTTTTCCCAGTCACGAGTCGAGCGGCCGTATTCACGCATTCTGAGCATGCGTGGATTTTTAACCGATGGTCGTGCCTACTAACGATAGGTTTTGACTTATCGGTTAGGAATCCATCGGTTAAATTTAAAGCAAGTTGGCTTTTTTTTAACCGATGGTTAAATAACCTATGGGGCCCACACACGATCAGTTTTGACCAATGAAAACGGTCCATCAGACCGTTGTCCTCTGTTTAACCTATTGTGTGTATGAGGCCTAAGGGTAAAATACCAACTGCAACTTTCTTCATTAGAACAATGAAAGCGCACAATGTGGATATTTTGTACCAGAGCATTCAGAAATCAGACTTGAAAGGCCAAATTGGAAAAAAAATGCTTTTTTTTTCAGAGCAGAAAAGGGTAGGGATATGTTATAAAGTTTCCCAAAATTCTTGTAATGTACACTTTAAAATATCTAAAGTCAAAACTTTATTCATTTTGGAGAGATGGGGAGGGTAAAACCGCCGTAATTTTTCTTTCTTTTTTTTCTATCTGTAGAATAATAACCTTCACTTGTCCTTTAGACTGAACAGAAAATAAAAGGCTATCTTTCCAATATAAGGGAGATCCCTCCTTATACAGCTGTCAAAAGGAGACACCGACTGCAATAAATATCTGAGAATGGTCTTAACCCCTCTCCACTTTATCCAAACCCCTCCAAAATAACGTTGGCTTTAGTTATACTTTAAGTAATCCTCGCATTTAGTATTAGAGGCAGCATTCTGTCTGATTTATATGTACAGCTACTTTATTCAGACCAACAAACAAGGGAAAGGAGAGATGGTTTGTGTGTTTTGAACTATTGTGACTTCTTTGAACAGGTCCGTCGGAACAAGACAGGCAAAACAAGCAACTGCTTGGGGCCCCGAGCTGGCCTGGGGCCCCAGCAGGGCGGGCCCTTGCCGCCGCACCGCCACTTCCTATAAATGCTGCAGACTGTAGTGTGGCCGAGCTCCTTTCCTAATTCCTCCTGCAGTCCAGCCGGGTACCGTAACCGTGTGGTACAGGAGATTCAGTTTCCTGTTCCCGGCCGGACTGACAGGAAGTGCACACACTCAGTGCTCACTTCCTTTCAGTTCGGCCGGGAACAGCAAACTGAATCTTCTGCCGCGTGGTATGCGTTAGGGAGGGGGGTAAGGGGGGGAGGCAGTCAGAAGAAGTACTACCCGACGGCAGCAGCAGGACCCCCCCGCTTATCCGGTTTATAGCAGAATCAAATTGATAAAACAAAATGCTTCCACAGCTTGCACAGTGTACCCCCCGCTTATCAACTTGCAATGAAAGAAGAAGTACGCTTCTCAACTTGAAACTCAGCAACACCCCCTCCCCCGCTTCTTGCTTGAGGCCCCCAAATTCCTTCAAACGGCCATGCCTTTGAACATCTCTGGAACTCCTTAACAGTTTTCTTGCTGGATTTGGGAGGGGAACACACACACTTAGTGGTGACCCTTCTCATGGGAGATGTTTCCATTTCCCTTACTTTACAGCTGTTCTAGGTTCTGCTCCCTGGCGTAAAAGTGGGAGTGAAAATCCACTGCAGGCACCATTCATTTGAAATGACCTCAACACCCTCATATTCCTTCCCTTGTCATGGCCTATTTAGCGTGGTTTTGCCATGTCCATTTATTAGAAAAGAGCAGTTAAAGCGGGAGTTCACCCATAAAACAATTTTTCCCCTTAGATGGATGCTAGATGGATGCTTGTTTTGTCTAGGGGAATTGGCTAGTTGTTTTAAAATATGAGCTGTACTTACCGTTTTCGAGATGCATCTTCTCCGTCGCTTCCGGGTATGGGTCTTCGGGAGCGGGCGTTCCTTCTTGATTGACAGTCTTCCGAGAGGCTTCCGACGGTCGCATCCATCGCGTCACTAGTAGCCGAAAGAAGCCGAACGTCGGTGCAGCTCTATACTACGCCTGCGCACCGACGTTCGGCTTCTTTCGGAAAATCGTGACGCGATGGCTGCGACCGTCGGAAGCATCTCGGAAGACTGTCAATCAAAATAGGAACGCCCAGTCCCGCAGCCCATACCCGGAAGCGGCGGAGAAGATGCATCTCGTAAACGGTAAGTACAGCTCATATTTTAAAACATCTAGCCGATTCCCCTAGACAAAACGAGCATCCATCTAAGGGGAAAAAGTGTTATGTACAGGTGAACCCCCGCTTTAAGTGAGGCTACATTTTGATGATTTTAATGCAGCTTCAGTTGTAGTGACTGTCCTTTGTGCTATTATAAGCAAAATTATTTGGCTTTATTGTGATATGTTGTTACATTGATAAAACCAATAAAAAGGACACTGACCACTTCTAGACAACATGTTGTAGTGTTAATTTTTTTTTTTTAAGTTCACCAGAAGAGAAAAATCAAAAATGATCAAAGTAATTATGAGGATTAGAGACGTGCCCCTTTTAAATGTACTTGCTTAGGTGCTTAATGAGCTATCATAAAAACAAGGGTAAAGATGATGAAAAGGTTCAAGCCAGCACATTTTTTCTTTTGTTAACAATTAACCTCTGAAGAGACTGGTAAACCCAGCAAGTTGCAGCTTACATTTGCAGCTTCTTTGTGATCAGTGCCATGATCTTGAAGACATACCATCATTTACTTTCTGGTGAGACTGGTCTACACAAAACATCTTTCATTGTGTTTTGACCTTCCTCACTATTGCAATAATATGATATTCCAAGACTCAGGCTTTCTTGTACAGTCTTCTAGGTAATCTTCCCTGGATCCTCTACTCCTGCATGGGTTGGTAGTGCTATCCTACCGGCAAAAAATATGTGGCTGATTCCTCGCATTACTGCCACAATAGAAGAGTCTAGCAGACATAAATTTCCAACACCCTATGCATAACATGAGCAGGTTTATTATGTAAACGAATTAGATGCACTGCTTTTTATTGGATTTAGGGAAGAATAAGTCCCACATCCATAAGAAGTACCAACCATTTTTTGGTGGACTTTACAGGTGCCAATGGAGACAATTTAAAAACGACATAAAGTTTATTGATATTAATATAAAAGCTATTAGACATATAGTCCTAAAATGTCACTGTCAGGAACATGGTGCCAAACATCGAGCCAAGGCCCGCTAACTGGCGGTGTGCAAATTTCTATGAACGTAAAGGATGAACCAAAAGTACATCATTGTTCACACATACAGACACACGTATGTTCTGATTTGTGTGCATGTCCATTGCCGGCAAGTGGCCGTTTTAAGCCTGAACTTTGCACTAGCCCTTTGCTGAATGGTCTTCAGTCTTGTTCCTGTTATCCAGTTCCTGATACACATCTTAATCCTGTTACTGACTGGCTTACTATACTCTCTGATCATGCTCTCGGATTACCTTTGTCTTCTTATATTCGTTGTCTACCTCCATAACTAACCCTGGCTTGAATTTCTGGCCATGTTTTTGCCTAGTAAGTCTGTACCTCGCTGCCCAATTGTTTCTGACTTTTGCCTGTTCCTGAATCTGATTCTACTTACGTCCTGGTGTCCCTCTACTTTATCACTTGACCAGGTTTGGGACCTAACTCTCCCTCAACTGGAATTGGCATCTCCATCAGATACCAATGCTCCCAAGTTCCTGCTCACAGTGTCTACACCTTCACACTTGTGCCTTTCCTTTGCCCCTGCAGACCCTGTCCCAATGTTCAGAGATGCTTAGATGGTAGACTATGTAGGAGACCACCCTTGTCTTCTCAGGCTTTGCATACAGGTACTTGTCAGTCACATAATAATACAGCATACGTATACATGTGAACCTATACTTCCTCATTCCAGAAGGAACACTTAACACCACTGACAAATTAACAGATTGACAAATTACCAGATTAACAATTCTTTTTTTTTTTTCAGAATAAAGATGGCCTTCCAACACAACGTATTTCACAGTCATAGTCTGCTTCCTCAGGATGGAACATTGATTCATTACCATGTATTGTATACATGAGTGTGGCAAGCAGCACAGGTTAAAAGGCACTTCCTGGGTGGACACAGAAGTAAGAGGAGACAAGCAAGGGAAAATGAGATACTGCTGCTACCCAGCAAAGATGGTGAGACTACAAAACAAATGACAACTGCCACATAAATGGTATAGGTAAATGACATAATTAGGAGCAGACACACCCTTGCTCTATGTTATATTTCCAGCAAGGCACAATGATCAATTTTGCATCGTAAGTATAACAGAAGTGCTCCAAATCAAGGGGCAAGCTTGTCCCAATACCTGCCAGAGAATATGTTCCTCCGGGAACTGGGATGTATAGGTTCACATGTCCAATATCTTTTATACCGATCTCAATAAACATTATGCAGTTTTTATATTGTTGTCCCCACTGGCACCTGTAAAGTCTATCAACATTTTTTTTGATGGTACTTCTAAAAACTGCTGTCAACCAGAAAAAAGAGTCATACAGTTTGGCCCCTTTCACATGGACGGACTGTTCAGGTCAGCCTGTCAGTTTATTTGGTGGACCTGAATGGGCGCACCATGCTTGTCTATGGAGTATCGGATGTCAGCGGTGACCATGTCCGCTGACATCCGATCCACTAAAATCAGACGGATGGCGATACCTGGTGGATCGGATCGGGTGAGATCTGATGAAAACGAACATGCTGTCCGTTTTCGTCCGATCGCTCCATTGACAAGCAGCAGCGGTCGACAAGCCCCTCCCCGCTCAGTGAGCAGAGAGGGACCTGTTATCCACCAGCTCAGCGGAGATTAACGGAGAGACCTCCTGCTCAGCCGGCGGGCGCCGCTGATGGATCCGTCCCAATGTGGAAGGGGCCTTATTGACATTGTCAAGTTAGATGACACATGCCAATACTGCTAAACTTGGTCTGGGTGTCACAGCTTCATAAAACTCTCATCACAAAAGGCAGTAAAAGCTGAAAATGTTTTAAATATTGAAAATTATTTTTGAAATGATATCGATATGTAAAGTTTTTTTTTTTTTTTTAAATTTTTTATTTATCATCAAAAAGCCAGTCCGTGTGGACCGTCATCATACAATCATAACATATGAAACAAAAAGACCCTGTGTCGGGTGAGTAACAAAAAGTTGTACGGTCACATATACAGGCAATAACATCCTTCAGCACATGAGTCAGAAACCGTATTATTACGCTGTGTCTTTATGACCCATTAACCAAGTCCCCATGAGCCGGCTTCCCGTCCCATTTTCCGTGTTCTGGAAGAGAATAGAGCAGAAAAAGATAGAAGTATAGAAAAGAGCAGAGATATGTAAAGTTTATATGAGATTTTAATGATTCGGCTCACATATGTATTGGAACTTTAGTTACCTGTAGAAACCAAACATAATTTACTTTGTTGACATCAGACCACTATAAGGTGGATTTTGATTGGTTGCTATGAGTACTGTCCTTCGTATTTAGTTCTTTGCACTACTTTGTTCAAGAAGGCATATTGGGTTTAATTACTTTTTGCACTCTGCGAGTTAACTTTGTTTTACACTGAGTGTGTTTTACTTACATTTGATTATTTTATAATTGCATTAAATTGTTTCAGCATGTTGCTTGGCTGATCTAATGATTACAACCTGTTCCTTGATATGTTCAGTGCAAATGAGACTTATAAGAAACTATTAAACCTTTTCACCCATGCCGCTCAAACTTATGACAAGAGCTTCACTTGATCTGTGAGGAAAAGCTTTGGGATTTGTTCTATTCTGATGTTTTCCACACAATTTGATAGACTTGAAAGAAAGCCACCTACAGCAGCATTCCTGAGGATTCATGTACAATGTCATACATTACACACAACAGGATGTATCCAAATTTAAACATCACATCTTATCTTGACTTTTCATACACTCTGTATTAAATCAAACTTATTTATACTTCATCAGACTTGTGGAACAATGTTATCAATGTTTTGATATATTACATGTTTCTTTTATTATTGTATTACGCTATCACATTACAAGTTTTTCATTTGTATGAAAGAATATCAAATATTTCATTTTAGTCATAGGAAAACCATTCATTTTCTTTGAAATTAATATTTTACATTTACTGAGACTCAGGCCCCATACACACCATAGAATCCATCCGCAGATAAATCCCAGCAAATGGGTTTCAGCGGATAGATCCTATGGTGTGTACACGCCAGTGGATCTTTATCCGCGGATAAATCTCCCCTGGGATGGATTTCCAGCAGATGAATATTTGCTGACATGCTCAACAAATCCATCTGCTGAAGTCCATCCCAACGGATGGATCCGCTGGTCTGTACAGACTCACCGAATCCATCCGTGCGAATGGATCCCCCGCATGCGTCGTAATGATTTGACGCATGCGTGGAATTCCTTCTATGACAGTGTCGCGCCGTCGCCGCGATTATGACGCGGCGACGGCACGACACGTCATCGCAAGAGGATTTCGGCGCGGATTTCAATGTGATGGTGAGTACACTCCATCGCATTAAAATCTGCTGAAATCCTCGAGAGGATTTATCCGCGAAAACGGTCCGCTGGACCGTATCCGCGGATAAATCCTCCCGTGTGTATGGGGCCTCAGTCATAGGCATGATGTTAAATGGGCCATATACTAGACATCTGAAAAATTGAAAAATGACTAGAGGGTGCTCTGTGGCCTTTTGCTGGTTTATCCTTCATGGATCATGTTGTTTTTGGCTATTAATTTGAGGTAGGTGTTTCCTGACACTGTTAAGATTGGGTGCACAATATCAGTTCAATAGGTCATGATAGTTACTGTATTTATCGAGGTATTGCACGCTCCGGCGTATAGCGCGCACCCCTAATGTTGACCCTAAAATCCTGTAAAAAAAATGTTTTATTACATTTTACTACTTACAGTTTTGGTGCCTACCCCGGTGTCCATCGGCCGACCTCGTCCGGTCCGGCTTCAGCCTGCGGCCACGGTGGTGTCCTCCCGGCTTCTCCCGCGCTGTCTCCGTGTCGAATCCCCGCTTCCCGCGCTCAGTTTGAAGCCTCCGCTGACATATACCGAGCGCAGTACACTCGGGTATATTCGGTCACGCTCGGCTTCTCACGCATAAACGTCACAGAGCGTGACTACGAGCGAAGCCGAGCCTGGCCGAATGTACCCGAGTGTACTGCGCTCGGTATATGTCGGCGCAGGCATTCAAACTAAGCGCAGGAAGCGGGTATCGGCGTATATCGCGCACCCACGATTTTGCCCTGATTTTCAGGACAAAAAAGTGTGCGGTATACGCCGATAAATACGGTAAGTGTTTGAAGTTAAATGTGTCATAAGCAGTAGGTTAAAGATTACAGTACAATTAGGCTTGGGATCACAGGTTGTATAATGAACTTGTGGTATATCTATGCATAACAAAGAAACAGGTTGACCTAAATTTCCCCTTCTCCAGCAACAAAGACCTTTCGCTCTCCAACTACTCCATTCAGCTTCAATGGAATACTCTGTGCCTGACAGTATGTGTCTCACTTGCTTTCCTCCCTCATGAAATTGAGGATTGGTCTAATATTGTCACATAGGGATAGGAAGTCCTCAGTCTTGTGTATGTTCTAAGGCAGGGATATGCAATTAGCGGATCTCCAGCTGTTGCAGAACTACAAGTCCCATGAGGCATAGCAAGACTCTGACAGCCACAAGCATGACACCCAGAGGCAGGGCCAGATTAAGAACATCATGGGCCTGGTGCTGAGGATTTTGGTGGGGCCTTTTAGGCTGCATTCACACCTCCGCGACAAGCAACGCCGCGTACGCGGCGTATTTTGCCGCGAATAGTGTAACTTTTTTTTTACAAATCCTTCCTATTGCTTTGTATGGCCGAACGCCAATGCCGCCTGAAAAAAAGGGTCCGGGACTTTTTTTCATGCCACAGGTGTACGGCGTCTATGAGATGTGAACCATCTCATAGACAGCAATGGGAATTCTCCCCTCCAGCGGCACGAGCGGCCGGCGTCGGGAGTTTTCTCGCGGAGGTGTGAATGGGGTGTAATAAATAATAAATAAATGCGTGGGAATGACATGAACGCAGCCCAGCCAAGGCAAGTGACCAAAGGCACAGAACCCAGAAGGAAGACCGGGTGAAGATGGAAGTGTCCAGGCCCCGCCTGATTCATCGCAGCACTGGAGGGCTCAGTCTGAAAATTGAAGTGTACACTAATGTGCTAATATGCTGTGCATACTTGTACATTGTGGAATAACCTACCCCAGGGCCTCTAAAAAGTAGTAATGTCAGGAAAGTTTACTACCGCTTTATTATCACAGGATCCCAGGAGCCTCTCATGGGGCCCACTACTGACCCGGTGGACGGTGGTCCTTGGGCAGTGCCTAAGTGCACAGTTGCCAACATTTAAAAAATATTTTCAGGGCCACTTTTTTATACAAATGCTATATTTAGAGTAGCTGAGATCCCCGATGTTGCTCTATACATCATAGTAGTAATCACAAAATTAAATGAGTACTAATAATGGGGCTGAACAAATATGAGAACTGAGATTTCCTTTAGTTGAACTAACAAAAGTGTCTCCATTCTAGAGCTGGTAACATTGAGGGTATTCAGTATAATTTTAAAGAACTGTTTTTGTGGGTAAGCGACATAGGGGAGGAGTATGGACGATATATACGTGGGAAGTATGTGCAGGTGAGGGAGAGGAATGTGGAGGGTCTAACAGTGGGCACTATGTACAGGAGAGGAGTACAAAGGGTACAGAAAAAAGCACTATGTACAGGAGAGGAGTGTGAAGGGTATGACAATGGGCAGTATGTACAGGAAGAGTGAGGGGGTATGACAGAGGGTAGTACAAACCAGAGAGAAGTGTAGAGGATATGATGGGGCAGTATGTACAGGAGAGGAGTGTGGAGGGTATGACAGTGGGCAGTATGTACAGGAGAGGAATGTAGACGGTATGATAGTGGGCTCTATGTATAGGAGAGGAGTGTGGAGGGTATGACAGTGAACGCTATGTATAGGAGAGGAGTGTGGAGGGTATGACAGTGGGCACTATGTATAGGAGAGGAGTGTGGAGGGTATGACAGTGAGCAGTATGTACAGGAGAGGAGTGTGGAGGGTGCGACAGTGGGCACTAAGTACAGGAGAGAAGTGTATGACAGCAGGCACTATGTACAGGAGAGGAGTGTGAAGGGTATGACAGTGGGCGCTATGTATAGGAGAGGAGTGTGGAGGGTATGACAGTGGGCACTATGTACAGGAGAGGAGTGTGTAGGGTATGACAGTGGGTACTATGTATAGGAGAGAAGTGTGGAGAGTATGACAGTGGGCACTATATACAGGAGTGGAAGGATATTTAGGGACTGAGTAGTGGTTAAGCGGGTCATACATGGATTGAAATTACGCCAATTATGCAGAGACCAGCCATAGTCAATCTATGTATGGGCTAGCTGGTTTTACACAAGTCAATCTATTAATCAACTTGAGTACAACCAGCCTGTTTTTTTTTCTTAAAACAATCAGTGCTGCCAGCTAAAGTTAGCAACACTGATCATTGTACGCACTGGCAGAACACAATAACACTGCAGGAGTGATTCCCCCATCCACAGGTCAGCAGGTGAGAGGGTGTGTGGGGACAGGCTGGGGAGAGATACTAGTCAGTGGCTGGGTAGGCACTGGTAGTATCAGAGCCAGATACACACAGGTTACATACGCCATGATCGTTAGAGCGAGAACAATAATTCTAGTACTAGACCTCCTCTGTAACTCTAAACATGTAACCTAAAAAAATGTAAAGCATCGCTTAGGATACCAAAACAAATTGTGCTAACTTAACTAACTGTTTTTCTAATGAATGAAACATTTTTTTCCAAAAAAACATGTTTGAAAAATTGCTGCGCAAATACCGTGCTAGAGCTGCACAATTAATCGGTAAAAAAAATCGTGATCTCGATTCAACCCCCCAGCAGAGTTTGCTGATTCTTTCATATAACAAGTGGAGAGACTTTCAGCTGTCAAAAGAAAATATCTGGGCAGTCTGCCAAGTTTTTATCAGGAAACATTGTAACTAACACTTCCTTCTTAGATCAAAGGGATACACTTCTGTGTGTAAAGAACAAATCTGGGCAGTCTGCGAAGTTTGTAAACAAAATGAAACATTGTAACTAACTAACATTGTAACTAAATTTAACCACTTAAAGTCCAACACTTGTTTCTTAAGTTAGAAAGCAATATTATTTGCGAGAAAATTACTTGGAACCGCCAAACATTATATATATTTTAGCAGAGACTCTAGGGAATACAATGGCTATTGCTGCAATATGTTATGTCACACTGCATTTTCCCACTTCAATGAATAATAAAAACCATAAAAACAAAACAGTGAAGTTAGCCCATTTTTTTTTTTTTTTTTTAATGTGAAAGATGATGTTACGCCGCAACAATCATGAGAGAATCGTGATCTATCTTCTAAGCAAAAAAATTGCAATTCTCATTTTAGCCAGAATCGTGCAGCTCTGTACCCTGCAACATAAAAAGTGCAAAGACCACCATAGAGTAATTTTCTAGCAAAAAACAAATGATGATTTTTACATGTAGTAGAGAAGTGTCAGAATTGGCCTGGGTGGCAAGGGGTTTAATTACCATGAGTAATATACAAATAATTATTATAAGCACTGTGATCCTATCAGTCTCCTGTAGTGTGTCAGCTTGTATTTATATTGGCCGCTCTGAATGTAGCTTCTGACAGGCTGTGCAAGCAGGCCCGTATCTCCGGAACCATAAATGATAGCCGTCCCATATTTTAACCAGTTGTGGGGTAGCTCTTTCCATGCCTACCCCCAAATGTAGGGTTTCTGTGACCTCTGGTCATCAAGCTACAACCCCCCAAATTCGATCTTAAAAAAAAAAAAATCTTAAAAAAAAAAAAAAAAATTTTTTTTTTTTTTTTATTGGGCAAATGGGCCTATCTTGAGAAAGGGGCCTGGAGCTGCAGCTCCATCAGCCCCATTGTTAATCCGGCCCTGCCCAGAGGAAGAGGCATGATGGGACTTGTAGTTTTACAACAGCTGGAGGTCCGCTAATTGCATATGCCTGTTCTAAGGGTTTTTCCCCTCATTTCCAGTAGCTGACTGACGCAAAGGGGAGCAAAAAGAAAATTAGTATGCTGGTTATGGATAATTTGTCCTGCACTGGAAAAACATGGGTTCACTTTAGGTTAAGGCTAGAAGGAAGGAACAATTCTAGGATTCTGTTTACGGTAAATGTTACTTTTTAGTGTTAGAATAAGGATTAGGAAGTTTAATCCTCAAGGTTAGGTGTCAGATTTACCTTTGCTGATAAGTACTGTATTACTTCTCAGGGCTATTTTAACCAGAGCTTTTTTTCTCACAAAATAGGTGCAGGAACTCAACCACGACCCGTTCAGATTTCACAAACAGTAGAAGGGTCTTAAAGGGGCAGTAAATACCAGAATTGCATTACATACAGAGTGCAGAGTTCAGGGGGTTACAAAGCTGTCACTTGTAAACACAGAAACCAGACTTCTGTGTTTACAAGTGATTGTGGTGAGCAGGTACCAAAGGGTCTGAGCCAGAGGTGGGGGAACTGAGTTCCCCCAAGTTCCCCCTGAAAAAAAGCCCTGATTTTAACCACTTCCTGGGCCACCCACTGCACATATACTGTGTACCTGCACAATGTCCGCGCGACCTGGTTTGGGGCGCACGCGCTGCCGTCGACCTGATCCAGCTGTGATTGGACACAGCAGGAGCCAATCAGTGGGCCCAGCATCCATGATGGCAGCCGTCCTCCTGAGTAGAGTTGCCACCTCATCCCTTTAAAACAGAACACATATGAATTACACAGGTTCTGAGACAAATTGAATGCAGATAAGGCACCAAGCGAGTTTAATTACCACCTTAATCAGCCACAGAACCTGTGTAATTAATATGTGTTCTGTTTTAAAGGGATGAGGTGGCAACCCTACTCCTGAGATTGCTTCAGGGAATGACAGAACGGCAGTCTGCTGATGTAAACAAAGCAAACCATCCTTCTGTCAGACAGGAACAGAGAGATCTGTGCTTCCTGCTAATCAAGAACACAGATCTCTCTCTTCCTGCAGTGAGTCCATCCCCCACACAGTTAGTAAGCCCACTGAGGGAACACTGTTAACCCATTCCCTGCCAGTGTCATTGTATTGGTGTCACTGGTCCCCAAAAAGTGTCACTGAGTGTTTAAAGGGTCACTAAAGGAAGACATTTTTTTGCTGAAATTACTGTTTACAGGATATAGAGACATAAAAGTTAACTGATTCCTTTTAAAAATGATTAAAAATAGATTAAATTCAATCATATAATGTGCCTCTAGTTTCACTTTCGGTTTTAAACTGGTTTCATGTTTTTGTGAAGTAAAGAGACACACAGAACCAAAACAAACAAATCCAGGGCAGTGTTTTGTTTTTAAAATGAATCTGATTGGTTCTGTTAAGTTTTTGACACACAGTAATGACAGCTTAGACCACCGTGAAAAGCTCACAGTACCATGGTTATAAGGAAACAGGCAACCAGGAAGTGTGGAGATCACAGCAGAATTACAGCTACTTCAAAGCTAAAACGAACAATGAGGACATGAAACCAGTACTGCAGTAAGGTAAAGGAAGCTATTTAGCTAAAAAAAAAAAAATTCCTTTAGTGATCCTTTAATGTATTCGCTGCAATGTCGCAGTTCCACAAAAAATCGCTGATCTCCACCATTACTAGTAAAAAAAAAAGAAAAAACAATTCCCTTAATGTATCCCATAGTTTGTAGACGCTATAACTTTTGCTCAAACCAATCAATATACACTAATTGGATTTTTTTTACCAACAATATGTAGCAGAATACATATTGGCCTAAATTAATGAAGAAATTTGATTATTTTTTTATTTATTTATTGAGTATGTTTTATAGCAGAAAGCTTTTCATAGCACCCTGTTAGAGTCGCCAAAAGGAAGAGTGAACAAGTGAGAAAAAATAGCAAAGTCATCAAAAATATTGTGTAAAACATTGTATAACTGTGTAATCTCTTAAGGTTAAATGTTGACTTAATGGCAGATAATTGGTTAAAACTAGCACACAGTTAATTACAATTACTCTTCTTAGCACCCTGTTAGAGTGGTCCTCCAAACTACACAAGGTTGTCATTAGTGGTTATGACTCTACTCAACACACCCAAAGTACAACAAAACCTTAATGGCTATCACCCAGCAAACTCTTCCTAAAAAAACATGCTCACTTCATCTTCCAGGAATTAACTGCCCACCAGAGTATCAGTTTTCAGTTTACAGTATGTAAGCAATATTTGTTCATTTTTATACCACCTTAGAGATAATAGTATCCAAATAACCAAACTGCATCTTTTTACAAAAGTAACAATCAACTAATAGCAAGTTTGGATTTGAAGGGAACCTGTATAAATAGACTTACAGCAACTATCATTGCTGACTCAGGTTTGAGCCATCATTTTGATCTGTCTTTCATTACTTAATACGTTTCTGACCTGGAAAAAGCCTGTGCACATCAAGTGCACCGTCACACTGCCATGTGACGTCAGAGGGGGCGGGCTCACCCGTTTATGTCACCGGTGGCCCCGCCCTTAGCTATATAATGGCTGTCAAAGCGGGAGCCTCCCATGGAGTCCGAAGCTGTTGCAGCTTTTTTGGGGGGTTTGTCAGGCGGTGTGATAGAAGATGAATGGACATCCCTGGACATTTAAATGTTTTACTTTTTAATAAAAGACTTGTCCCGAAGGGTTTCTTTTCTTTTTTACAATTTTTTGTGAAATAGTAGGTTGTACCCCTTACCAACTCACATGGGGGACCGGGATCTGGGGCCCCCTTTGTTAAAGGGGGTTTACAGATTCCAATAAGCCCTCCTCCCACAGACCCCCACAACCACCAGACAAGGGTTGTGGGGATGAGGCCCTTGTCCCCATCAACATGGGGGAAAGGTGCTTTGGGGTGGGGGGCGCAGAGCCCCCCCTGTCCCAAAGCACCCATCCCCCCATGTTGAGGGCATGTGGCCTGGTACGATTCAGAAGGGGGAGCTCTTTCGTACCTCCCTCGTACCTCCCTCTTGTCTTGCATGCTCGGATAAGGTTCTGGTATGGATTTTGAGGGAACCCCTACGCCATGTTTTTTATTTTGCTGCAGGGTTCCCTTTAAAATCCATACCAGACCAGGGTCTGGTGTGGATTTTGGGGGGCCCTACACCATTTTTTTTATTTGGCACAGGGTTCCTCTTAATATTCATACCGGACCTGAAGGGTCTTGTATGGATTTTGGGGGGGACCCCCACGCAATTTTTTTTTGTAATTCCCAGATCAGGATCTGGAGACTTTGAAGAGCTTTGGGTGGGAAGAAGTCTCTACCCATGGGTCCATGTCTTATCAAAGACCATCAGGCTATGACACTTGGGCAATACCCCTAGAATATTACACTACAAACTGACCATGTCTCTGCCTGCCACCTTAACTTAACCTGGACTAATAATTGACCATGTTTCTGCCTGCTGCCTATACTGATCCTTTACCTGTATACCAACCACATCTCTGCCTGCTGCCTGAACTGACCTTGGTCTGTTTATCAACTATGTTTCTGCCTGCTGTCTGGACCAATTATTTTGCCTGTTTTCTGACCACATCTCTGCCTGCTACCAGTACTGACCTATTTGCATGTCCCACTGACTACATTCCTGTGAGACACCAGTCCCAACCTTCTTTTTATATATTTTAAAAAGGGCCATGTCTTCCTGTGGTTCTGTAGATGGTGTAGGTGTTGTAAATGGTCAACTGGAACAGATAGTTGGATACTTTTTGTACCAGTAAAAGGATCTTCTGGTTGCTAGGTAGAGTGTCATCATTTGGTCGTTTAAATCTACACTTTGTACACTTCTGCTGTAAATGAAGGAATACAATGCCATATGGTGAATAGGGTTTGTGGACCACAAGGACAACAGTTTTTGTTTTTGTGAGTCCAAAATTTGGGTATGGCCAAAAAAGATTTTAAATCCTTCAATTGAGTGAGTGAGTGAGTGAAAAACGTATATAGCGCAACACATGTGAACTGAATCGCCTCTGGGTGCTGTATCCATTCCATGGGTAAAAACCCTCAGAAGAGATGGGTTTTAATCCTTCTCCTGAAGGCCAAGTGGTCCAACTCCAATCGGATGGTGGTTGGTAGAGCGCTCTACAGTCGAGGTCCCTGGACTGCAAATCTTCGATCTCCTTTGGACTTGTATCTGGCTTTGGGTATCTGGAGTAGGTTTTGATTGGTGGATCGCAGAGTGCGATTGGGGTTGTGGGCTTTTATTTTTTCGCATAGATATTGGGGGGCGTTACCTTGAATACACTTATGCATTAGGCAGAGTGCCTTCAAAGTGATTCTGTCTTTTACTGGCAACCAGTGAAGGGATCTCAGTCGAGCGGCTGTATTTTGAACGACTTGCAGACGAGTGATTTGGTATTTGGGGAGTCCGAGGTAGAAGGCATTTGCATAGTCTGGAAATGATGATTGTTCCCACCACGACTGCAATGTCCTCTTTCGGGATAAATGGGGTGAGTCTGCGTAGTAGGAGCAGCAGATGATGCGATCCGCTGACTACTGACCCTATTTGTGCATCCATTGTCATGTTGGTGTCGAAAATGACTCCGAGACTTTTGACTTTGGTGCTAGGGGTGATAGTATTACCCAGAATGGGCGGGGGTGTCCATGTTGTCGCGGGATGATTTTTACGGTTGGCGTGAAACAGGAGAAGTTCTGTTTTCGAACGGTTGAGTTTAAGATAACTCTTTGTCATCCAGTTTTCTATCAAAATAAGGCATTTCTCTAGTCCAAGAGAATGATCCTTTTTGTTGCATATGCGAAAATTCAGTTGCGTGTCATCAGCATAAGAGTGGTAAAGTAGCTTCTGGTTCCTGATGATTTCAAAAAGAGGGCGGAGATAGATACTGAACAGTGCAGGCGACAAAGGGGATCCCTGAGGGACTCCGCATGATACTGTGCGTTTTTCAGAAGTGAAAGGCCCCAGTTTCACTGTTTGTGATCGGTTTTCCAAGAAGGAGGAGAACCAGGGTAAATCACCTTCCACGACTGTGACAGGCGTTCATTCAAATGGATGGCCATAAACAGAATTGGGATTATGGGTGATGTACTGCTGGGCATAAAGATTACATTGGTCCACAATTAAAAAAATCTATGAAAAAAAAACTGGTGGTAGAAAATGTTCAGTTGCTGCTTGAATGCCTGTCTGCATTACAAATGGGGAATCATAGGTACAGCTGAATAAGAAGATCCATAAGCATTTAAAACTGCTTCTGGGGAACCAGTATGGACTCTAATCCATTGCTGAATCAGAGGGGGTTACTGAACCAGTGCTCTCCATGGATTCATATGCAGAATCCAACTCTGGCAGTGAGAGCTCCCCACTACTCTTATCTCATGCTCAGAATCGGAAAGGCTTCTGGCTTGTTTACCTTTTTTTGGACATGGCGTTCAGATTCTGGTGACACTTTACTGGCGTGATGGTGATCAGGGGCGTATCAAAGCAAACAAGGCATTTGCCTCATACAGCATTTTTTAGGGGGGCAGCGCCTGTACTATGATGCCTGCAGCTAGCGTCACCCCAGTATAGGTTTTTAGAGCTGGTGGTCGGCTCTCTTGTAATAGCAATTGGAGCAGCTTTCTAGCCACTATTACTATTGCTATTACAAGCAACAGAAGGGGATGTCCCCCCTCCCTCCGCCATCCACGGCTCTCTCAGGCGCTCCTGTCCCACCAGGTTTTTAAAAGTCCAAAGCATTCAAAAACACAGATCTTGTTGTTTTGAAAACTTTTAAATGCATAAAGAGTACCTGTCTCCTTAAAGAGTGCCTGTCACATGCCTAATGCTGTCACAAGGATGTTTACATTCCTTGTCACAGCAATAAAGGTGATCAAAAAAATTTAAAGCAACAGTGTAAAAATAAATTAGTAATTAAAAAACAAATTAAAGTGACCCCCGTCCTACTGTGCTTACACACAAAGGGCCTGATCCACAAAAGGGATACGCCGTCGTATCCCTGTTTCTATCTATGGAACTGATCCACAGAATCAGTTTCACATAGATAGGCAGAAGATCCGACATGTGTAAGGGACTTACACTGTCGGATCTTAGGATGCAGTACCGCAGCTGCCGCTGGGGGCATTTCTCGTCGAAATCCAGCGTCGGGTATACAAATTAGCACTTACGGAGAAAAAAACGCTTTGTTTTTTCTCTGTAAGTATTAGTTTGCCGTCGCAAAATTAGGGCTGCTTTTAGGGCTGCTTTTACAAGGCCTAAACTGTTTACACCTTGTAAAAGTAGACCCTTCTATCCCGCGTCGCTGTCATTTTTTATTTATTTTTTATTTTTTCCCGCCGCAACTCGTTTTTTTTTACGCCCTTCGCGATTCTCAAAACCCGGCGCAATGTAAAACCGCGGAAAACACGTCGGGAAAATGACGTCGGGAGCATGCGCAGTACGTCCGGCGCTGGAGGGGGCCTAATTTAAATGGGACTCGCCCCATTAAATTAGGAACGCCTTGCGCCGGACGGATTTAAGTTACACCGCTCAAAATTTCTAGGTAAGTGCTTTGTGGATCGGGCACTTAGGTAGAGATTTTGCGGCGGTGTAACTTAAATCCGAGTATTTAAGTTAAGCCCGCTCGTTGTGGATCAGGCCCAAAGTCAACAGCATGTGTCGGTCCGCCTGTCAGTTTTCTTCTGATCCACCAGACGGGTGGAAAATAGGGTCTCCACTCCATCCATCTGGATATCACAGACAGGATTGGATATCAGCAGACATGTCACTGCTAACATCCGTCGCTCCATAAAGGTGAATATAGGGTCCGATCAGGTCTGTCTGAAAAACATAGATAGATAGATAGATAGATAGATAGATAGATAGATAGATAGATAGATAGATAGATAGATAGGTTTAGTATGCTTATTGCCTTTTCGTCAGCAATGAAACGTTCCAATGAGTTTTCTCTCATAAAGAAAAGGTATGCTATTTCTACTTGAATTTAGCTGTAGAGACATCTGACTCAGTGCTTGGAGCTAATTCAATGTCTGGTTTTCTAGACAAAAAAGATTGTTTTCTTCCGATCCTTCCATCTGCATTCACTAATTTGTGCTATAGTAAAAGCAGGAGGTCCCGTCAACTTCAGATTACATAGAGACGTTTCCAAGTGGCTCGTCACCCTGGGCAGTGCCTCTATGTATCAAAAACGACTTGAATACATCAGTTTATTCTCTTTCTATCGCAGTTCTGTGCAGTGTCTGAAAGGTTAACAAGAAAAACAAATAAACGTGACAATGTGATCTCCACTGGGTTGCTTTTTGTGCAGATTTATTTTAAGGAACTGTTCAGTTGTAGTATCATAATGAGAGCAGTCATACTGGAACTGGATCATGAACGTTCTCAATTGATACAAACCACATTGTTTCTGAATCCAGACAGTGAGGAACCCTGGGATCTGTACAAACAACTTCAGCTGATGGAAACGTAGATGTTTAATTACCAGAGGTAATTGTTGACTCTTCATGCTAAAGGCTCGTACACACATATAATAAAAGGCCCATACAAACGATCTGACTTTCCGACAACAACGGTCCGAAGGACGTATTTTATATGACAATCCGACCGCCTGTATGCTCCATCGGACAATTGTTGTCGGAGTTTCCACGGACAAATGTTAGCTGTGAATGCTCTCAAACTTTCCGACAACAAATGTGTTACGTCGGATCATCCAATCGTGTGTAAACAAGTCCATCGAACTAAAAGTACAAACATGCATGCTCAGAACTAATGTTAAACATCAGCCAACAATAGCAGAAGTTGCCCAAAGGGTAGCGGTAAAGAGCTGAAAAAATATGTGGTTTGATGAATGTTGGCTGAAAATGTTCTGCCGTGTGTATGCATACCAAGTTAACGGCCAGCGCCCCTTTCGGACAAAAATCCACAGAAAAGTCAGATGGAAGTCCGATCGTGTGTATGAGGCTAGAGGAACTTTTGTACGATTTTCGTATAGTGTTTACACAACTTCCTATAGCCGATTCCGACCTTCTGAACGGAAATTTCCAAAGGGACAAGCCACAAAATGTTTCTTGTATGAGAACAGAACGAACGGTTTTCATTTAATGTGTACCGTTTTAGTATGAGTTTTGTATTCGAAAAATCAGAAACGAAAGACTGCGCATGATCAGAAACAATACACAACAAACAAAAGCCTTTGCCGCACGAGAATTTTCATACAAATATTTCTTCATTGGTTCCGATTTTCTCTGAAACTAGGAAAATGGGGCAATCGTTCATCCGATTTTCTTATTGTGTGTACCCCAATTTAGGGAAAATTATAAAGTTAGACAGAGTCAAAAGCACTGGACACTGAAGGCTGGATATAAAGTAAGGATTGGCTATGACTTTATTCATGTGAAAATGAATACAGAAACCTAAACTAAATTTTAACCAACTCTCCTAACTCTGCCATATTGATAATATTCTCAGAAATCTATTTTTTCACTGCTATGAGCCCTAATACACTTCCAGAGAATTTTGCCTTAAAACATAGATTATAGGTTTGTATCTATTGCAATATATGTTCAAAATTGCCAGCTATATCATCCCAGGGTTCAGTGCAGTCATGGGCGGTAGGGGGTGCATGGTAGGCTGCAACTTCTGTGGTCTCCATTTTTTCCCTGGTGACCGGTTGTTGATGCTCCTACTCTATGATCTCCCTTGTAAGGGTCTGTAGTAAAGTCTAGTAAGCTAGGAGATATTACAGCTGACTGGGTGCTTCAGCTTAATATTGCAACAAAGGTAAGACATGTGGAAAATAGTGAAGATTTTAAGGAGGGGGGTGAAGATGAGGGCAGTGGAGGGAGGGGTTGTATGCAGAGGGAAGAGCTACTATTTGATGCCATTTGGCAGGTATGTGTGCGTGGTGGGCATGGTTGAGTTCCTGCACCTATTCTCTGAGAAAAAAAGCCCTGTATATTATACTAGTATATCTCTGGCCAGTCCCTATTTTACCAGAAAAATGCCAAACACCTACAGTACATGGGCACATTAGGTTCAGTTCACAAAGCTTTTATACAAGGATAAGGATCTTATCTACCACATGACTGTAATGTTTACATTTTATTGGACTCAGCTGAAAATAAAAAACTTACCCAGGTGTGTTAGCTGTGGAAACTGAGTGTATTGTACTAAGGGCCAGTTCACACCAGATGCAGTTACGTTCAGTACTTTTTTTCTGCACTAAAAATTAATGCACAGTGTTTTTAATGTATTCATATGGCTCTAGTTCACACCATGCAGTCAGTTTCCGGTGCAGAAACTGACTGGAAACTGACTGCATGGTGTGAACTAGAGCCATTGGAATACATGTGCATGCATTTTTTGCAGAAAAAAAGCACACGGAACTGAACGGAACTGCGTCTTGTGTGAACTAGCACTTAAAGCGTTTGCTTCTGTTCCTTTAGGAGCCAGTTCACACCAGATGCAGTTCTGTGCAGTTCCCTTTTTTCTGCACCAATACAGTAAGTTCCAGTCAGTTTCCGGTCAGTTTCTGCACCGGAAACTGACCAGAAACTGACTGGAACTGACTACACTGGTGTGAACTAGAGCCATTGGAATATACTGAAACACTGTGCATGCATTTTTAGTGCAGAAAAAAAGCAACAGAACGGAACTGCCTCTGGTGTGAACTAGCACTACAGCATGAATAACAGCACAGTGCTTGCGCTGTGTAATTTGGCCCCCTGTATAACCTGAAAAACCTGGCTGATCATGCCTGGTTTTGCCCTTCCTCCTGTAAACTGACCACAGTTTATCATGGCTGCTGAGCCCTGACAACGTAGTCAGTTTACATGCATCTGTCATCCGCATCTCACCACTCTGGTCTCCCCCGTCATCTCCCCCCTCCCCTCCCTGCCTGTTAGCTCCGTCCACTTCCCAGCCCTCCCCTTCTGCTGCTATCATAACTATAAGAATGCCATCCCCTTTGTGAGTCAGTGAATGTGTGTGAGTGAGTGAGTGAGTGAAAAACGTATATAGCGCAGCACATGCGAACTGAATCGCCTCTGACGATTATTTGTCATAGTGTCTGTGCTGTATAAAAAAATAAGCCAATTTCTACCTTATATCAAAGCGTCTCCCGATGCTCACATGACTGCTCAGCTCCCTCTCCTCTCTCCTCCCCTCCTACCTGGCTGAAGTCAGAGGGAGTTTTCGAGCCCCTCCCACTATAGCTCTCAGCTTGGGAGAGGAGAGAGCCGATGAGTCACGTGAGCGTGACGTGACGTTGTACCCAAACAAAATTGACGTCCTTTTTTTCCCACAAATAGAGCTTTATTTTGGTCGTATTTGATCACCTATGTGGTTTTTATTTTTTGCGCTATAAACAAACAGAGAACGACAATTTTGGGAAAAAAACAATATTTTTTACTTTTTGCTATAATAAATTTTCCAAAAAAAAATAAAAAAAAAATATTTCTTCCTAAGTCTAAGCTGAATTGTATTCTCCTACATATTTTTGTTAAGAAAATCGCAATAAGTGTATATTGATTTGTTTTTCGAAAAAGTTATTGCATCTACAAAAAAAGGGATAGATTTATGGCATTTTTATTATTATTTTTTATTAGTAATGGCGGCGATCTGCGTTTTTTATCGTGACCGCGACATTGCGGCGGACAGATCGGACACTTTTGACACTATTTTGGGACCATTGGTATTTATACAGCGATTAGTGCTAAAAAAAATTGTGCTAAACACACAGCTCCCGGTCCTGTCAGGGGGGGGGGGGGAGGAATGCTGATCTTCTGTTCATACAATGTATGAACAGAAGATCATTGATTTCCCCTAGTGAGGCCACCCCCCCTACAGTTAGAACACACCCAGGGACATACTTAACACCTTCCCCGCCCCCTAGTGTTAACCCCTTCACTGCCAGTGGCATTTTTATAGTAATCCAATGCATTTTTATAGCACTGATCGCTATAAAAATGCCAATGGTCCCAAAAATTTGTCAAAAGTGTCCGAAGTGTCCACCATAATGTCGCAGTACCGGAAAAAAAAACACTGATCACCGCCATTACTATTTAAAAAAAAATATTAATAAAAATGCCATAAAATACCATTTTTTTTACGAAAAATATGTAGAAGAATACGTATCGGCCTAAACTGAGGAAATTTTTTTTTTCAAAATTGTCGCTCTATTTTTGTTTATAGCGCAAAAACTAAAAACCGCAGAGGTGATCAAATACCACCAAAAGAAAGCTCTATTTGTGGGGAAAAAAGTATGCCAATTTTGTTTGGGAGCCACGTTGCACGGCAGCTCAATTGTCAGTTAAAGCGACGCAGTGCCGAATCGCAAAAAGTGCTCTGGTCTTTGGGCAGCAATATGGTTCGGGGGTTAAGTGGTTAAAGAGACAATATCGCACTGGAGTTTTAATAATTTTTTTGCATGTTTACATCTTTTATTGGATATCTGGGATACCTGCTTTGACAACTGCCCGGGACACAGAGGCTTCCAATAGGAAACGCCCAGGACATCTGGAGTTCCATGTGGGATATTTGATGACAACTCATGGGGCCCCCGGGCAATAGAAGATTATGGGGCCCCCGGGCTTACAGATGGCCACCATGCCAGGAGGCAGTGCAGAGGCGGGGCAGCTAAAATCTCTGGATTTTCACATCAAAAGCATGTCGGTTTCGGACATATCAGGAACAGATGTAAAAAAAACACAGATTTTTTACATACTGTCCCTGGTTTTACTGAGCCTGGCAACCCTGATGGGGCCCCCTAGTGGCATGGGGCTCTCGGGCAGAGCCCGAGTGACTCAATGGTCAGTCCGCCCCTGATCCAACTAGCGCTTTGTGACCTCCCTGACTAAGGGGGGTCGCTGGTGTTCCGGCAAGCCTACCATCTTTTTGTGGTGACGGGTCTCACGAGGTCAAGCATTTGTATCAAGCCTTATATTTTCACAAGGATTTTCTTTTGTGATTTTAGTCACTTATAAAGTGACATATATAGTGATACAAGTCCATATAAGTTATTGCACATTATTGTTGCATCTAATTATACTATACATGGTGTTGTTTGTATAGTGATGGATCTATGCATTGGTATATTCACTTTCTTTTTTTGTACATTTGCATTTTATTGATATTGTATTTATTTACACATGTATTGCATTCCATTTTATTGCCCAATATCTGGGTTATGGTGCTGTTTTGTTATACTCCATACTGAGCGCGGATATTTACCTACTGATAGATGGATGTACACTAACTTAAATTGTCATTGTCATGAAAGCCTAACTACAGGCAAATATTGTAGTTAATTGTGGATTGTGTAGAAAAGTTAAAATTTATCTCAGGCTTTTATTCATGTCCATGACTACATTGGAAAGATGTTCAATCAACTTCCTTTCTCAGTGACACCCATTGAAAAAATGCCAGGGTTTGCTTGTTGTAAAGGTACAGATTGATAGATGGCAATATAAACTCTGTCAGATGTTCTATCTTTTCTCCATGCTAATAAAAATCTCCATACCATCATTTCCAGTTTCTATTTGTTTTTATTTCAAAATTTTTTAAAACATATACACAATTCACATTATATTACATTTGTGTTAAACGTGTACAAAAAATTCACCTTTAAATACACTAAACATTACTTAAATATACATAACAACACTAATAACAACATTCTCGATATGGGTCTATCCTACACCTTTTTATCTTTCTCCTTCTCCTTTATTCTCCCCCTTCTCCTATGCTTCCCCTCCATCTCCCTCCCAAGAAAAAAAAAAAAAAAAAAAAATATCCCATCATTTCCAGACCTGGCAAGATAAAAAAAAAAAAAAAAACGAGGAATCTGCCCAATAGGGACACAAACAGCAATACGAATCAAAAGTATTCTCTGTCCAGTTCTATTATCGCCAATTTGCATTTTTTTGTGATTAATTTCCTTAATTCCCTGATATAAATTTCACTGGGGACTTTGCTTACATAGTCCATTACATTTTTTTAGAAATTGTTTATGGTATTTTTTCACATATGCTCACATTTTTATACATTCTTAAATACCCCACAGGAGCTGCTTGGTAGATTGGGTTCTCTGTTCTTCTGCCTCACTGCAACCTCACGCCTCACTGACACACCAGGTTAAGCAAATGGATACCCTGCAAACAACAGAGGTGCAGTATCAAAAAGAAAACATCTGATTGGTTAGTGGTAAATTAACCCAATTTATTGTCATGAGTTGCAGTAAATGTTCACTGTGATATAACAGCATACAATGGAGTTCTATGCAGCTAAATTAGAGTAAATCTGGTAATTCATAAAATCAGCAATTCGTACTGACATTAGAAAACAGTAACAGCAATTATACTCAATACTGTTGGTAAACAGTAAGCTATATCCACTTTACCGTGCACCAATGCTGTATCCTGGCCTAGGCCAACAAGGCCCAGGCCTAGGGCAGCACTTTGTAGGGGGGCAGCACAGACAGTGTCCCCGCCGGCTTGCGCTACACTGTTAGGCAAATTAGTTTAGCACCCCCATAAATCGGCCGCACTGCTTCCAGTATGTGGGCGATTGGCATTCTGCAACTGTGGGGGGGAGGGGGAGTCGCTTCAAATTTTTCACCATAGCAGAGATTTCCCTTCACTTCCTGTCCCATAGCCAAACAGGAAGTGAGAGGAAATCTATGCAAATTAAGGGAATCCATTGCGCCCCCCCCCCCCAGGCCATCAGAACTAGTGTCCCCACTTGAAAATGTCAGGGTGGGTCTTAAACCGCAAGGGGTGTGGCCTTGACAGGAAGGGGTGGGTCATATTTAAATTAGGGGGTGCATGAGTTTAGTCAGGCCTAGGGCATCACAAAACCTAAATACATCCCTGCCGTGCACTCTATATGAATGGCAGCGATGAAATGTAAAACTCCCCAAAGAGGTACCTCTTACTATGGACACGTTTTTGTGAACCAGCTATCTAAGTGAGCAGTCTTTATCCCTAGTTCTTCAGCCAGCTAGAGTTGAGGCCCAGTCTTTATGATGGTGCACATGAGTACTGTCCTCGAAAAGTCTGTATGCAGTAAATAACGCTGCTAGTTAGATGGCCAGCATGTACTCAATCTCTGCTAGCAGAAACAGGTTAATGGCAGCAGTATCCTCTCACCAGTCCCAGAGATATATCATTAGGGGTCTCACTGTTCAGATGTCAGCTCACTTCTAGATCTGGCACAACTGCGCTTGTCAGCACAAGGCCGCAGGCATGTGTCAGGTTGCATACCTCAGTCAGTCTCCTTGCAGCAAAGAGAAAGCTCTGTGGTGTTCAGCCTGAGAAAATACAACTCTCTCTCCCCTTATACCCAGCTCCCATGGGGAATTGTAGTCTAATGGTCCATAGACTGCTATAGTAAAGTGTATTTACCAAACTTCATCTCCAATGATTCAATGCTGCCTGCCATTAAGTCTCTTGAGCACCTTCTGCTTGTTAAACACCCCCACCTGGTGGATGGAGGCTAGCTAGTGATAACCCATTCAGCTGAAGTCCATTGTGAACAAAGAGAACACTTCAGCACCGTGTCCTAAACCACTCTCTGTCTGTAGCCAGACACCTGGCTAAATAGCTTTATGATTTGATTGTATTTCTTTAAAATAGATTCTATATACAGTATGTATAATTTTTCTCATTTATTTCTAGGCCTGGTGAAGGAATTTGTTTGTTAACTCTCAAAACGCAGTGGTTGTCCAATGTGATCATAATATGAACAAATAAAGTTATTTTGCACTCCTCCACTTTGGTCTGGCACGTTTTTGTGGTCTTACATTTGGATTTGTATCCTGAGTACCCACCAAGGGGATCCAGTCAGGTTGGCAAATTATGGTGCTTCCTGGACTCTTTGGTTGTAGATAGATTTGTTTTAATCAACCCCAAATGAGCTGAAACTAAAGTTCATCTTTTCAGGTAGCTGACCTTTATAAGTACATCTATTGTAACAGAATTATGTAGGCAGCTATTCATGAAATGTCCTTTTGAGAATGGTAAATCCCTGGCTGTCATATTAGTGCTTTGGCTTCAATGCTTTCTCAGTCACTGACCTGGAACAAGCATAGAGATAAGGAGTTCTGACACTTTACTGACACTCATACAGATCATGGCCATTGTAATGTGTAACTTAAGACAGACACAATGAGTCAAAATAGCATTTTTTAGAATAAGGCCCAGATGATATCATAACAGCCATAATTTTGTGAAAACATCAAAAAGTCCTTAGGCTTTTTTCCTTGACAAAAATTAGGGGCATCAGTGAAATAAATGGAATATTTCTGAAACATTGCCATCTGCAGGAGATTCACAGACAAGATTCTGTAACTGTCCCACAGGAGCATTTGCGCTCGACGGCATTAATATTCATTACGGGTAACACCATATGTTTCACAGCAGGAGCCATAGCCAGAAGACACTCTGTCAAAAAGCCAGATTTAATAAAGCATTATAAAACCAATGTTACGATGATAAACACAAAATGACAAGCTAATTAAAATAATCTTAATTGCAGTTTTTTTTTGTTCCAGCAATAACATTTGTTTTGCAGTTGTGCCTTACCTGCTCACTACTCACCTTATATTAATTTTCACTAGGGATTTAAGCCTTGTCTCATTTAAAAGACGCAGTAGCCTTTTTCTCCAACTGATTAAATACCATTTAATGAATTATTTTCAAATATGTTAAGGTAGCCAGTTGCAAGAAATAACATTGACAAAATGAGAGCTGTGATTAGTTGTAATACACACTTTTCTCTGTATTAACAAATACGGCTGATGCAAATGAACAGTTCAAAATATATCTGGCTATTAAATCAAAATAATTGAAAATGCAAATGTACAAGGTACATATTAATCCTGCTCAGGATTTTGTTTAAAGTGGAAGTTTACCCTAAAACAAAAATGTCTAAATCTACTTGCATCCGGAATCTATGAATAATCTATATAACCCTGTGAAGCAAAAATCGATATACATAACTTTTCTGAAGCTGACCTGGACCAGTCTCCAGTGGCAAAAGCTCTGTGCAGGAGACAGCCGAAAACAGCTGGGAAATGCCTGGAAAGTGACGTCACCCATAGACTTACTATGGGGAGTCCATTGTTGGCTGCTTTTTCTGCACAATTCCACATAGAAAAGCTGCCGATGACAGTTCAGCATGGGACCAGACCGGAGCGGCTTCAGGAAAGGGATGTATAGCAATTTCTTATTTACAGGGCTAGATAGGTTAGTCTTAGATTGTGGATACCAGTAGATTCAGAGGGCCAGATTCACGTAGAATTGCGGCGGCGTAACGTATCGTAGATACGTTACACCGCCTCAAGTTTTCATCGCAAGTGCCTGATTCACAAAGCACTTGCGATGAAAACTACGCCGGAGGCCTCCGGCGCAAGGCGGTCCAATTCAAATGGGCGTGTGCCATTTAAATTAGGCGCGCTCCCACGCCAGACCTACTGCACATGCTGTTTCGCAATTCCCGTTGTGCTTTGCGCGCCGTGACGTAATTTTTTCAAACGGCGACACGCGTAGTGTACTTCCGTATTCCCGGACATGTTACGCAAATGACGTTAAATTTTAAATTTTGACGCGGGAACGACGGCCATACTTTAGACAGCAATACGATTGCTGACTAAAGTTAGGGCACCCAAAATGACGACTAAATTTGCGACGGGAAACTAGACTAGCGGCGACGTAGCGAACACGAAAATCCGTCGTGGATCGCCGTAACTCCTAATTTGCATACCCGACGCTGGTTTACGACGTGAACCCCCCCCAGCGGCGGCCGCGGTACTGCATCCTAAGATCCAACAGTGTAAAACAATTACACCTGTCGGATCTTAGGGATATCTATGCGTAACTGATTCTATGAATCAGTCGCATAGATAGAAACAGAGATACGACGGCGTATCAGGAGATACGCCGTCGTATCCCCTTTGTGAATCTGGCCCATATTCCATAAGGAAAGACATAAACATTGTGGACAAATTTGGTATATGCGGTACTGTCTAAGGAAATATACATCATCTGGAGTGGGGAGGAAGCTGCATGAGTGCCTTTTTTTTATTTATAGTGTGAAATAAGCGGTGTAATAATATTTGGTATCAGATCATGATTATTTATTATCCCAAAGTACCATCATCAAAGTTGATATTCAAAAAAAGAAAAAAAGCTGGACAGGAATCTTCCTCCCAATAATGGGTCCTCTAGTTTAGTTTAAAAGCACTGGCATTGGAGGGTAGAGTTCCTTTACCTCCCCCTGAGCACAGAATGTTCCCATTAGGGGTGTCTAGGGGTAACGGACCTCACAGATTACTTTGCCTCCACCACCTGTTATAGTCATGCAGTCTAACCATCCTTGACAACTTAACGTCATATGTATATCCATTACCATGTATCTGACTTCAAGTGTGTTGCATGACAATGACTGTTTATTCTGCTTCTTATACTGTATCTTCAATAAAAACTATTGAAACAAAAAGCACTGGCATTCTGTATATTATTTATCGGTTCATTTGAGGTGAGGCGGACAAGCCAGCAGCTCTTAGGCCGCGTACACACCATCGGACCAAACCGATGAAAACGGTCCAAACCGTCCGTGTGTACGGCCCATCGGTCTTTTGTCCTTCGGACAAAAATTAGAGAACTTGCTTTAAAATCGAACCGATGGACCGCTGACCAATAGGTCCAAACCGATGGTTAGTACACAAAAGCATTGGTTCAAAACCCGCGCATGCTCAGAATCAAGTCGACGCATGCTTGGAAGCATTGAATTTTGTTTTTTTTCAGCACGTCGTGTGTTTTACGTCACCGCGTTCTGACCCGATTGGTTTTGGAAACGATGATGTGTACGCACATCAGATCATCGGTCTGCTTCAGCGGTGAACCGATGAAAACGGTCCGGCAGACCATTCTCATCGGAATGATCGACAGTGTGTACGCAGCCTTAAGTAGATTAGGCATCCTGTGATGTTAGGATATTTGTAGTCTCCCAGAAACATCTATGCTCAAGAGTAAGATGGCGCAGTTTGGCATTTTGTGAATTCGCCAGTTTTTGTTTGGGCTTTCCAATTAATCTGCCAGATTATGGAAACTCTGGCTTTACTGGTACTTATTTTTAACCCTGTGCTGCTAACTGAGATTAGTGATATCAATAGCAGAGTTTAAATCAGGATAATAGTAATTGCTGGAAGAGGTTACTAGTGGGTAAATGGAGATTTACCATCTCTTTTTTTCCTCAAGTCAGTTCAAATTGGGTCCAGCTCATGTATTAATTTTACTTTGCCCCCTGACGCATGAATAGTAGAGCAGATAGCATTGCATGACAGGGTGATACAGATTCCTTAAGCCAGCTATGCATGGATTGAATTTCGGCCGGTTCAGCAGGGACCAGCCAAATTTAGATCCATGTATGGGCAGGCAGATTGTACAGAAGTAAAGCTACCAATCAACTTCTGTACAACCCGCCCTGTTGGATTTTCCCCACTCGATCAGTGCTGCTGGCTATAGCTTGTAATGCCAATCAGTGTATTATGATGGCGGGGAAATCTCCCTGCTGTCAGAATACAATAGCTCAACAGTGGGAAAATTCCCCCAATCACATTGGAAGTGTGGATAGGGAAATTAGTCATTGTTTTTTTTTAAACTAACTCAAGCTGAACTGAATGAACTGAGACTTTTTTGTTCAGCCAGTGCCTTAGTCAGTTAGGGGGAAAAAGCCCCATTGCTAGAATGCCAATAGTTGCAATAATGACAACAGATAGTGAAAAGTGATGACATTTATGAACCTGAATCATCAAGTAGTAGTTTCACTCAAAATGTGCTAAATAGCACTCAAGGCATGCTAGAATTACACGCAATAATATTTTTAGAGGCCAACTTAGCATGCAATGGCATGCTTTAGGCACACTTTGCATTGCTTTATACACTATTGCAGCTTGATGAATCAAGGTCAATAAAAGAAAGAATGAAAGATCAAGAGCCTGGCGTGGAGATAGGGGGGGGGTGCAGTGTTAGGTGGGCTTTGTGGGTCAGAACCAGGACTTTGAATATAGCCATTGTTTTCAGTAATCAATACAGTAACTTATTTTGCCGTGTCTTTAACTAAAACAAGATTGTATTGAACTCGCTGTGCTTTATGTACAACATGGTGGGAAACTGTGTAGGTGTATAAAAAGTCATCAGTCTTCTGCTCTGGGGAGAGAAGTTATAAAAATGTACAAAAACATAGTTCACACTACAGGAGCCCAAGATCTTTCCCACCATGCCGGCCAGTATAATACATCTATGGACAGTAAAACATGTTGCCATAAATTCATACATGTTCTGTTGATACATATGTAAGTTGTGAAACGCCAGCATAGCAGGGGATGAAGCAGTTTTTATGGCTCTGTAGATTGCCCAGCTGGTTCTATAAATTGTTCACACCGGTTACTACAGCACCACCTATTGAGAGGGAAAACACTACTGTCTTAATAGAAAACCTTTAAATTCCTTTTTTCAGTTGTCACCAATATGTTCCTTTATCCGGTGAGGGCTGTAGAATAGATATATGGTGTGTTTGACCTCTTACCCCACGTAGACAGCCTCCAGATTTAATGAACCGATTCAGCCCTTACCGGCAATCCATTTTAGTATATGCATTCCCTAATAATAATTCATATGATTAAATAAATAAGTTGGATGAAATATTGTGTGCCATATTTGTATAGTTGTACTGTCTTACTTTTTCTGCCGTACAGAGGATTAGTAATCTCTGATGGAGCTTTCAGAATAATGACACTGCCAGCCACACACTTTTTTGGGGAGTTATCTATTTATTTATTTATTTTTAACAGACGCCAGTTAAAGGATCGCTAAAGGATTATTTTTTTTTAGCTAAATAGCTTCCTTTACCTTACTGCAGTACTGGTTTCATGTCCTCATTGTTTGTTTTTACTTTGAAGTTGCTGTAATTCTGCTGTGATCTCCACACTTCCTGCTTGTCTGGCTCCTTATGAAAAATCTCATGGCAGCTTTTCACTGTGGTCCAAGCTGTGTGTCTAAAACTCCTCAGAACCAATCAGATTCATTTTAAAAACAAAACACTGCCCTGGATTTGTTTGTTTTTGTTCTGTGTCTCTCTGTACTTCACAGAAACATGAAACCAGTTTAAAAACGAAAGTGAAACTAGAGGCACATTATATGATTGAATTTAATCTATTTTTAATAATTTTTAAAAGGAATCAGTTAACTTTCATGTCTCTATACCCTGTAAACAGTCATTTCAGCAAAAAAAATGTTTTCCTTTAGTGAACCTTTAAGCTAACAGTGTTTTGGCCTATACAATAACCAGAGTTCTGGAGAAAGTCTACCATACACAAGCAGATTTTTGCAGGACTGGTTTCTCCTCCATATAAAAGAATCCTTTGTCTGGGCACGTGTCATGGTTTATCATTTCAAAAGCCGAGGAGAAACATAACAGCAGACTCGGTCCTTTAAGTTCAATTGATGAAAATCCACATGGCTAATTCCAAGAAGTTATTATAAAGATGTCATATGATGACCCATTTCTGTCATTACATTTGCCATTTACTGCAGATAGGCAGTTAAAGGGTTAGGTATTGATGGCAGATGACTCCCATTTGAAGACATTAATTTGAGCATTTAGTGAAATACATCTAAAACCTGGACTTTTTATTTTATAGACAGCCAGAGAGAGAAAGAGAGAGAGAGAGAGAGAGCGAGAGAGAGAGAGAGAGAGAGAGAGAGATTATAGATACATTTACAATCAGCATGGTATGTAAGGTGTTATCATGGGCGTCTGCAGGTAGGGGCAATTGCCCCCCCCCCCTCCTGGGATCGTCAAGAAGGTGTTGTAGTTGCCAGCTGCAGTGTCCGCCGCTGGCTTTTTTCTGAGTCAGCCGGCTGCTCTCTGCCCGGACATATCTGATGTCCCTCCCGCACCCCCGGCCTGATCATTGGATGAAATGGCTCAGCAGCTCGGCTGTTCCACTGCTCCTCTTCAGTGATTGGCTGCCTGTACCCTAATTATATAATTTTTTGAGACAGAGTTTAAACTTGGATGAACCAGTCGTTTTTTTATTATTTGTTATATAAAAGAAAAAAGACCAATGCATTTGATAAAATGTTTCCCGTAAATTACACCCCGTAAATTACACCCCTGAAATATCCCCTTTTTGGAAATGAGATCTATATTTTTGCCCCAATTTTTTTTAAACTTTTAAAAAAAAAAAACATGCTGGTACTGACGAGGTAAAACATGGTGCTTCGTAATGGTGCTCTAGGTATAGTGCATTATTAATGTAGGGTCATACACAGGGGGAGGAGGAGGTGAAGGGTTTAACGTACAGGTCACATACATGAGGAGGATGAAGAAGAGGAGATTAATATACAGGATAACTAAGTTAAGGAGTTAAAGATGTTAATATATAGGTAACTACAGAGAAAAGATGAAGATGAGGAGGAAGGGGTGAAAGAGTTAAAAAAAATCCTCAATCGTATTGATGACCCCCTTCCCCATCCCAATCATGAATCTTCTGCTTCCTACACGTTACTTCATTTATTAAATACTTCTCCTCTTCCTCTGTTGTAAGGCTCTGAGTGTTTTGTGTGTGATTTGCGCTGTCTAAGGACAGCACGTTCACAGGATTGTGAGGGTGCCTGGCACTTGCACAAGTAGTAATCAGAGTGTAGTTTTTAAATAGCGCTCCAGCGCTCACATTCATGTACTTGTCTTTTTCTCCATACAGAAGTAGTAAATTGGTAAAAAAAAGTGGCAAAATAATATTGAATTGATTTTGCAAATAGTTAATTAGAGATTGCATTGTTTTTACCTGAATATGATGCAGTATATTGCATATCAATATTTAATATTCACATTTCAAGTCAACATGTGTAAAGCCGCGTACACACGATCAGTCCATCCGATGAGAACGGTCTGATGGACCATTTTCATTGGTCAACCGATGAAGCTGGCTGATGGTTCGTAGCGCCTACACCATCGGTTAAAAAAAAGATTGTGTCAGAACGCGGTGACGTAAAACACAACGACGTGCTGAAAAAAAACGAAGTTCAATGCTTCCAAGCATGCGTCGACTTGATTCTGAGCATGCATGGATTTTTAACCGATGGTTGTGCCTACTAACGATCGGTTTTGACCTATCGGTTAGGAATCCATTAGTTAAATTTAAAGCAAGTTGGCTTTTTTTTAACCGATGGTTAAATAACCTATGGGGCCCATCAGACCGTTGTCCTCTGTTTAACCTATTGTGTGTACGAGGCCTAACTCTAAGTTTTATTTATTTATACATTTTTAATTTCTTGTTTACAAGCAATTGTGTACATTTCTAAACCAGGTGATAAAATGTAGCGTATGACATTATTCAAGGACAATCATCAGGAAAGGCATGTTATACTGTATATTGAATACATTCAGGCCAATATCTGGTCTGTAAATGAGGTGCTGGATGTGTGTTTTGGCAGAGGTCCTCAAATGGGCAGGTAAGTTTGGAAAGTTGATTTTGACCTGGAATAGACTATAGAAAATGTTGGACTTGATATACCTCCCATAGATCTAATAGCTGTGAGAGCAAATGTTGAGATTCTTTCTAACTCAGCCAACATTAAGAGCCATAAAGAGGTTGAAACTTGCCTGGATCATTAAACAAAGTAGGAAATCAGGATTCCTCCAAGATCTGAGTCATGCAGGAGGGATGGGGCAAAATCACTGGTAAGTGAAACCCCTTGTTGATAGTGGAATTAAACTTTGAAAATGTTGAGGGAACATGAAGAGAGTCAATGGAGAGAAGTAAGGCTTCATGTACACAGATGTTTTTACAACCTCTCCTGAACGATTTAATTTGACAGATAGTATCCCACATTTAAAACGTCCATTTTGCCACGTTTACATGCAGCGTCTAGTGACGTTTTGACGCGTTTGAGTTTAGAATCGTTTAAAAAAGAGAACTGCTATAAACGAAACATGGCTAAATGCAAGTCACCGCATGTAGCCGCGTTTAGACGCGTTTAAAAGTGTTTGGCGCTTTAAACTCAGCTTCTGAACCCATTTTTTTGTGTTCCAAAAAAAGCCTCTAAACTCAACTGCCTAGAAATGACTGTAAACGATCCTGTGTACATGTACTGATAAGATAACATAGAGGAGAGTTCAGGAGCAGCTGAAGAAAAATTCCCAACTGCTCCTAAACATCTGTTTAACAGAGGCAGTGTACATGAGGCCTAAGAGGGACTTAGGTATAGTCCTGGTCCACCTGGACCATTTTTTTATATTAGAGGAGTTACCGCCACTCTTGGTAGATGAAGTTCTCTGTAGTCACCAGGAGCAGGTAACACATATGGGGGAATTATAACTGTGGTAAATAAATGTTGAGCAGTTTAATCAGACATAAGATGTGAGATAAGGTGGTCATTTTGAAGTTGTTGCTTCTTCCCAACTAAGTTAGAGTAATTGATTGCCAGCAATGACGATTTTTGGGGATTTTAGATAATAAGGGGCTACAACTGGCTTTCTATAGTTTTGTGGGGTCTGGTGTGATTTTGGTTCCCATGTGTTTGAGACTGGAATGGCCCTAATGGAAAGGAAACCCTCCTTTCACTCTTTGCTTCTATTTATATTTACCAAGCTATTCTTGACTGCCTTAATGTAAAACTGTTATTTTCCAGAGCTCAATAGCTAAAGCTGGAATTTACACATACAATTACACTAAATGAGTATCCAGAGTGTCAAAGAAAGTCTGAAAGCAAATAGTTTCTGCTGTGATATGAAAACCCATAATGCTCTCTGTACCCAGTGTAATAGTTGCATCTCGTGATAAATGCTTGTTTGTACAATAAAAATAAATAAATACTAAAAAGGTATAAAACATCAGTTTAAAATATACAAACGTAAAAAAAAAATGACCTAAACCATAATATTGTCCTCATTAAACATAGGCAGTAAGGAGTAGTACTGTGCTATGTTCTTCACAAAGTCCACTATTCCATTTCCATGACTAAATTTTACATTTATCTCTGGCAGCTTGGTTGTTTTTGTAGCTGTTATTTTCAGTGCATACACAATAGCTGTCCAAGGAATGATAAATCTCTTACTCAGCTATGTGATTGAATTAGTCAGGTATCATGTGCAATTATATTTTAGATTTATTTTAATTAAACCAGCAGATAAAGTACATATTGGAACACACATTCCCTTCATCAGGTGCAGCGTACAAAAGGGATGTGTGCAATTAAATGTCAGAACTAGCAGAGGGATTTCTTTTCTTCCTCACTGAAATCTGTTTTGTTCACAGTACATATTGCATCAAGTGCTACAATTAGAGTTTGTAATGAAGCATTCAGTTTTCTGTCTCAAATTGAGCAAGAGGGAACAGAGGTACTAAGAATTGCGTCTTTAATTACAAAACCATTGAACTCTGTAGTTATCAATTGGTGTAGATTCACTTTACAGCCATTTCCTGAAACACAGGAAAATGCAGTTTCAATACATTGTCCCGGCCCTCTGGGGCTTCTGGCCAGGGCAAGTTGGTGCTATCAAAACAGAATGTTTTAAGTATTATCAGAATCAAGTTTATTATTCATCTTACTTGTTAGCATATTTATTTGATCAAATATGGAGATTTAGGTCCTAACAGTTTACATTCTGATAAAAAAAATTAACAGTAGAGCATAGGGAAAAATATTGTGCTCAAAGGGCGTGACCATGTTGGGCATGTGAGATGCCTCACAGAGCTCCAGGCAACGTCTTCTAAACACAGTGCTCCTGTTGTGGTTCTAATTTGCCTGCATTATGACCTGTAAAAGACAAGAAGAAATGGTGGCTGTGGCAGAAAGGCAGGAAAGAGACATTTCTTCAGGCACGTGGCCACAGTAGGCCAGACAAATATTTCAGGCTAAAGAAGTGGAATCTTGACTTAAGAGGTTTACACATACGCCTGCAAGAGACAAACTATGCTAGTCTGTCCCAACTGCCTCCTGAGAGGCCAGCTCAAGAAGCTACATGGGAATGGAGTGAGTATCTTTCACCCAAGGTCCTCTGTGACAGTGCCATGCTGCACAGGTCCACTCCTCACACAGGCTGATACTGATCCTACCAGCTCTGATGCAGGGCCAACGTTCTGTCATTACCTAATGCAACACATGTGTAATTCAGCTCAAAGATCAAGTTAGGGGAATAAAAGAATCAGTGGCATTACTGAGACAAGATCCTCAAGAGATCCAGCAGATCACAGCAGGGCAGAGTGGAGGACAGGGTAGAACCTATGGC
The DNA here is from genome assembly GCF_905171775.1 of Rana temporaria. Classification (NCBI taxonomy): domain Eukaryota; kingdom Metazoa; phylum Chordata; class Amphibia; order Anura; family Ranidae; genus Rana; species Rana temporaria. Next base: position 473,009,737 of record NC_053490.1, on the reverse strand, counting down.
GTAGAAAGCAGCCTCTACTTTACAGTTAGCCAAAGTTAATGCCCTTCAGGAAGAAGATCTTGAAAATCCCATTAGGCACAAAAATTTGTTCATATAGTTGGCGGAGAGGAGAGCAACAACTCCATTGTGTTTGTATAGTACTGGCTCTTAACCCTGTTCAAGAAGAATGCATTCACACAGGGGTCAAGTCCTGGGGAAAAAAGTGTGGAAACTCCCACCCAAGATCCACTCCCCCACCAAAAAAAAATGATGCGCTCATATGCATAATTACTAAACCGCATGTTTTTTTTTCGATCCACTGTAACATAGTAATCCTTTAAGCAAGTTCTTTCTAAATCCCGTGATAACTCGCGGCAGACCTAATGTCTCCTGGGAACAATGACAAAAGCTCCCAGGAGACATTGTGGCATCGAGAAAGTGCCGGAATACCCGCACACTACCCAATGAATCCATATACAGGAAGCGACCAGTAACATAAAGTAACATAAAATTACTAAGGTTGGCCTGTCCCTGACAGTGACTCGAGCTGGGCATCGCCGCTTAGTGAAGGATTGGCTCGGGTGGCTCTTCTGCTCTCGGCTGCTCTAGTCCTACAAAGGGAACTGAGTTCCTGCTGTGAAAAAAGTGCAGGAACTCCGTTCCCACGCATTCCCGCAGGACTTGAGTCCTGCCTTTACATCCCTTTTCTCAATGGAAATAGTGCACAGAACCCCAAAAATTCTTGCTAAGATGTTAAATTAGAAAGATCAGAGTCTCATCCCACATTATGTTTGGGGATTGCAAAAATGTTGTGTATGGTACAAAAAATGTTTCTACAACAGTGCAGTGGAACCATGCAAAGTTTTCAGATGTTAAGAAATGGTTAAAGTGTCTTAGATTGCAAAATATAATGTTATATCTTGCTAAACTGAGGGCCACGGCTGAGGGGGTGACATCTTATTTTGGGATGGCAGCAGCCTAGCCTGATGGCCTGTTTCAGTATGAAAAAACTATCTTTGGCGGAGAGTGTGTTGGCACACAGTTGCATCTCTCCAGCATGAAAAGGGTTGTGTTCTGGTAACTATATGGGGTTAATACCTGTAATGATAGTATTTAGAATATGAATACCATTTTTAATTTACATATTTCTTTTTGTATTCTTCTTCACATTTGTATGTGGACCAAGCTGTCCAGCAAATATGCAGTTTTATTGAAAACTAAACAACTTTTCAAAGGTCCTGTGTTCTAAAAAATGTAAATTACTGCACATCCAACTCAATTAAACTAAATGTAATTACAGGATAAAATAATGACATGATTAAAGAGGATGACACATTAGGACATCATCCCCAGTCTAAACAAATATGACAGACAACAAGAATTAACAGTGAATATCCTCAAATCCTAGAATCCCTAAAAATGCTTCAGATGTTTCATGTGTGGTATGTTTTATATGTTATTATGATGCTGAACAAGCAAACATCAAAGGATGACTAGTAAAGTCCACATCCTGCTTACTCTGCTTTGAATTTGGTCCACTTGAGTCTCCCAGCAGTGCCAAGAGAGAGGGAGACGAAACGTGTGTAGGGCCTGGGCTTTCATCCAAATCATCTGTTGACTAAACAAAGAAGCTTGGATTCTCAGCAGGTCAACACAATAGCAACTTAGCTTATGTAGGTTCAGAAACTGTTCAGGAAACACTTCTGAATTTCATTTCAATACATAGAACACCTGTAACACACCCACACTGTAATCATTTGCTCTCCGGGAAACATTAATGACATTGTATTGTGCATTGTGTTATGACTGCTTAATGGCTCCACAGCAGAAGGCTGACAACAAGCCAACTTCCAACCTACAATATCTCCAATCCGCACATAAAATCAGGTAGGTCAGGCCCATAGTGTTTATTAATTCCAATAAAAACAGATTGCTCCAACACTCCTTTTAACACATTTGGCTATGGAATTTATTTTCATGTCTTCGTCCTTCCTTTAACCACTTAAGACCCGGACCAATATGCAGGTTAAGGACTTTGCCCCTTTTTGCGATTCGGCACTGAGTCGCTTCAACTGACAATTGCGCAGTCGTGCGACGTGGCTCCCAAACAAAATTGGCTTCCTTTTTTTAACGATTAGTTTGCGCAAAATTTATAGCGTTTACAAAATAGGGGCTAGTTTTATGGCATTTTTATTAATATTTTTTTTTTACTACTAATGACGGCGATCAGTGATTTTTTTCGTGACTGCGACATTATGGCGGACACATCGGACAATTTTGACACATTTTTGGGACCATTGTCATTTTCATAGCAAAAAGTGCTATAAAAATGCATTGATTACTGTGAAAATGACAATTGCAGTTTAGGAGTTAACCACTAGGGGCGCTGTAGGGGTTAAGTGTGACCTCATATGTGTTTCTAACTGTAAGGGGCGGGGCTGGACGTGTTACGTCATTGATCGTCTTTCCCTATATCAGGGAACAGACGATCAATGACACTGCCACTGTGAAGAACGGGGAAGGTGTGTTTACACACACCTCTCCCCGTTCTTCAGCTCCTGTGACTGAACGTGGGACTCCGGCGGCGATCGGGTCCACGGGTCCCGCAGCCGCGGTCACGGAGCTTTGCGCGAGCCACGGCTGGGCTCTTAAAGGCGACGTACATGTACGTGCCTGTGCCCAACTGTGCCATTCTGCCAACATATATCGGCGTTAGGCGGTTCTTGAGTGGTTAAAGGCTGTTTCAGTGTAAATTTGATAACCAGCAGAACAATTGTAAACACGATCTGGCTCATATACTGCTATTGCTTATGTATCTTGTTGGACTGCAGTCCAACCAGTAAAATACACAAGCCCACGCTCTGCCATATTTAACCACTTCCATACAGGGCACTTACGCACCTTCCCGCCAAAGCCAATTTTCAGCTTTCAGCACTGTCGCACTTTGAATGGCAATTGCGCGGTCATGCTACACTGTACCCAAACAAAATTGGCGTCCTTTTTTCCCCACAAATAGAGCTTTCTTTTGGTGGTATTTGATCACCTCTGCGATTTTTTTTTTTGCGCAACAACTAAAAAAAGACTGAAAATTTTGAAAAAAAAATTACGTTTTTATTTTTTTCTGTAATTTTTTTTGTAAATAAGTACGTTTTCTCTTTCAATTACGGGCACTGATATGGCGGCACTGATGGGCACCGATGAGATGGCACTGATGGACATCGATGAGGTAGTACTGACGGGCACAGATGAGGTGGCACTGATTGGCGGCGCTGGTATGCGGCACTGATGGGCACTCATAGGTGGCACTGATGGGCACACATAGGCGACACTGATGGGCACACATAGGCGACACTGATGGGCACACATAGGCGGCACTGGGCACTCATAGGCGGCACAGATGGGCACTCATGGGCGGCACTTATGGGTGGCACTGATGGATACTTATGGGTGGCACAGATGGGCACTGATAGGTGGGCACTGGGCATGGATGGGCACTGTGGGGTGGCACTGATGGACACTGTGGGGTGGCACTGATGGACACTGTGGGGCGGCACTGATTTACCCATGTTGCCAGTCAGTGCCCATTTGTGGGCACTGATTGGCATCTTTTTTTTTTATGTTTTTTTTCGCCAGACTTTTTTTTTTGTCCCCTTTTTTTTGCCCTTCCCTGGTCCAGGGTGGGCTTCCCTGGTGGTCCAGTGTGGCGATCCGAGGGGGGGCTGCACTGATAAACAATCAGCGCGAACCCCCCCTGTCAGGAGAGCCGCCGATCGGCTCTCCTCTACTCGCGTCTGTCAGACGCGAGTGAGGAAGAGCCATCAACGGCTCTTCCTGTTTACATCGTGATCAGCCGTGGTTGGACACGGCTGATCACGTGGTAAAGAGCCTCCGTGAGAGACTCTTTACCTTGATCGGTGTTGCAGAGTGTCAGACTGATCGCCGGGGGTGCGCATCGGCTCAGAATCCTGAGGACGTCATATGACATCCAGTCAGGATTCTACAACCACTTTGCCGACTTCAATATGTCATTGGCGGGTGGCAAGTGGTTAAACAGCAGGTAATACTACAACTGAATGATGATATTTCAGTTAAATGTCCTAAGAAAATCTGGGAGCTATGGAAGCTGGGATACACGATATTTAGTAATCCTCATAATATATACACATTTCACCAAAATGTATCCCTTAAAAGACCCTAAACATTACAGACCCTTTTCTTGTGAAAAAAAACAAAAAAACATTACAGACCCTTAAAATACAGAAAACAGACCCTGTTAATCTGCTGCAAATCCTGATCTAGGCCGGTAAGAGAAGTTCATTGTTATGGTTTACATACAGTTAAAATTTATGGTGATATGTGGATACCTTTAGGCTGGATTCACATATATGCGGCTGTAGTTTTCAGTCCCAAGTCCAGTGCGTTTCTGTTCACCGGTTCAGGTGTGATTCAGGTTAAAATTTTTTCCTTTATTCGCACCTAAACCGTACCCAAAAATGCACAGGACCCTTTTTAAATCTGCACTGCAGCCGCCCTGCACATGTGTGAACCGGCTCCATTGAGTCATATTTACGTTATGCGAATTGGATGCAGTTAAAAACTCATTCAATTTGCATATATATGTAAACAGTCTGAAGGTAAGTAAACAATGTTGCACTTCAAAGTACTTTCCCTGTTGGGCCATTTTCCCCTTTAACCACTTCAGCTCTCACACCTGTACACTGCCTACACTAGAATAATTTCTACATTCCAGCTACGGGTCTATCGATTCATCAACAATGTAATACATAAATACTGTATATATTTTAGGACATGCAGGGCTTTATTTTGGTGGTATTGTCTTGCAAAATGTATTTAATTTTTATGCAATCCACAAAACTAATAACATAACAAAACATAAATATAACACACTTTTTTTCTACTTTAATCAGTTTTATTTTAAGAAAATTTAGTGGTACTATAGGTTACCTATTTGTTAAATCTATACATTTTATTCTATCACTTTTCCCATTTTAAATTATACAAAATTATGATTCAAAGCATTGCAAAGTTACCGTATTAAACAACTTACATGACTTAAAGGATCTGCTGCTGACAGCTTGGTGCCAAATTCCACAGCATACCTTCAGAGGTAGTGGGGTCCATGCCTCAAAGGGTTATAGTTAGGCCTTGTACACACGATCAGTCTAAACTGATGAAAACGGACTGAAGTTCAGTTTCATCGGTCCAAACCGACCGTGTGTGGGCCCCATCGGTCCGTTATCCTTCGGTTGAAAAATGTAGAACTTGCTTTAAAATTGACCCGATGGACGCCTAACCGATTGGTCAAAACCGACTGTTAGTATGCAAAAGCATCGGTTCAAAACCCGCGCAATCTCAGAATCAAGTCGACGCATTCTTGGAAGCATTGAACTTTATTTTTCTCAGCAGGTCGTTGTGTTTTACGTCACCGCGTTGGACTCCGTCGGTTTTAAAACTGATGGTGTGTAGGCGCATCAGACCATCAGTCTGCTTCATCGGTGAACCGATGAAAACGGTCCTTCGGACCATTCTCATCGGATGGACTGATCGTTTGTACAGGGCCTAAGTGGTCATAATGCTATGCATGATCGGTGCATATGACCTGGTGTTGAGCCTATGCAGATCAATGCAGCTCAGCTGAAGTGGTGTCAACGGGCCCTAATGTAATTGCAATTCGATTTCTTATATTATATACAAAAAGGTAAAAGTGAAATGTAATGCCTAGTACACACGATCGGTTTTCCCGTTGGGAAAACTGCCGTGTTTTCCTTTGGCCGGGAAAACCGGCCGTGTATGCTCCTTAGCAGTTTTCCCGTCAGGAAAACTGCGGTTTAAAAAATGAGAATATGTTCTCTTTTTTCTCGCTGCGTATCACAGCGTTTTTTTCCCCTGGAGTTTTCCTTTGGGAAACACTGCGAGGGAGCATACACGCGGTCAGTTTTCCCGACCAAAGCTCTCCTGGCAGTTTTCCTGTCAGGAAATCCGGCCATATGTACAGGGGAAAAGGCACTGAGCCCGTTCTCGGTTTTCCCCTCGTTTTTCCCGGAGGTCTTTTGACTGACGGGAAAACCGATCGTGTGTACTAGGCATAACATTTTTAATTCTCATGTGTTTGCATTTTAACCACTTGAGCACCGGGCCATCGTCAAATGACGGCTTCACGGTGACTCTGAATATTCAACAGGACGTCTTTTGACGTCCTGTATTCCTCCGGCCACTGGGGGGCGCGCGAGCGCAGCGGCGGCGGCGCGCGCGCCCGGCGCGTCCCCGAGATGCCGATGCGTGTGCCTGGCGGTCGCGATGTCCGCCAGGTACCCGCGATCGGTAACGACAGAGCAGTGACGTGGAGCTCTGTGTGTAAACACAGAGCTCCATGTCCTGTCAGGGGACAGAGGAGACCGATCTGTGTCCCTTGTACATAGGGACATAGATCGGTCACCTCCCCCAGTCACCCCCCTTCCCCCACAGTAAGAACACAATACAGGTATACATATTAACCCCTCCCTCACCCCCTAGTGTTAACCCCTTGAATGCCAGTCACATTTATACAGTAATTAGTGCATATTTATCGCATTAATCGCAGTATAAATGTGAATGGCGCCAAAAACGTGTCAAAAGTGCCCGATGTGTTCGCCGCAATGTCACGGTGACAGTAAAAAAAATCGCAAATCGCCGCCAATACTAGTAAAAAAATTAATAAAATAAAAATGCCATAAATCTATCACCTATTTTGTAAACGCTATAACTTTTGCGCAAACCAATCAATATATGATCATTGCGATTTTTTTTACCAAAAATATGTAGAAGAATACGTATCGGCCTAAACTGAGGAAAAAAAAGTTTTTTTAAAAAAAATTGTGATATTTATTAAATAAAAAAGTAAAAAATATTGTGTTTTTTTTTTAAATTGTCACTCTTCTTTTGTTTATAGCGTAAAAAATAAAAACCGCAGAGGTGATCAAATACCACCAAAAGAAAGCTCTATTTGTGGGAACAAAATGATAAAAAAATTGTTTGGGTACAGTGTAGCACGACCGCGCAATTGTCATTCAAAATGCGACAGTGCTGAAAGCTGAAAATTGGCTTGGGCAGGAATGTGCGTAAGTGCCCGGTATGGAAGTGGTTAAATATGCAACATTTTTCTCTGAAGATTTGGGACTGCCATATAATAGTTATTTGTCAAAGAAAATTTGATTAAAGTAAAAACAGAACATTTACCATTGTACAACAGATTACATATGGCAAAGTGCATAATTTATCACCCACAATTCACTGCTACCAATGTTTAGATCTGTCCATATGAAAGACATTACTCTCCCACATAAAGGCACTATAATTAAACATCTTGCCATAAAGTCACCATTCACTACACCAACATAAATTTTGGTGTAACAGCAGCACTATGAAAATACTCCTTTATTTCACACGTTTAGCAACAGCTATAACACTTCATAATTTAAAAGAACATATTAGTTTTACAAATGTAATCTTAAAATCCCAATGCTAATATCAAAATAGGGAAAGGGCTACGAACACAGAACCACAGACTCTGTTAAAACAAGACAAGTGCATAACGTTCCACATATTTGGAAAATAAAGTAGGTATTAAAACATATTAGTGTCGTGAAAAAGTAGGTGTGAACATTTACATAAGTATTCTTGTATAGCCGGTAAAGTAGAGGGCAGTTTATGCTTTTTTCATTGTATTAAGAAGCTATAGGAAAACTAATAGCTGATACTTTGATGGACCAAGATACCTTTCTTTGGCATTTAATGACTTAAATTGACCCTATCAGCGTACAAATAATCCTAGGGGAAGGACTTTTTAATAGAAGATTTATTATATTCTTCTCTCCGCTGGCTTGTGTCTCCTACACTTTATCAGTTGCAACACTGTGTTACCCACCATATGTCTCACTGTGTCCTGTATTGGCGTAGGAGTTGGAGGATGGAGTGACTGAGCAGCAAAGAGGAGGGCACTGAAGATGAGTATTGAGCTGGGGTGGAGTTTAACCACTTGGACCCCCCAGACCATTTGGCTGGCCAAAGACCAGGCCACTTTTTGCGATTCGGCACTGAGTCGCTTTAACTGACAATTGCGCGGTCGTGCGACGTGGCTCCAAAACAAAATTTACGTCCTTTTTTCCCTACAAATAGAGCTTTCTTTTGGGGGTATTTGTTTTCAATATCCTTTTTATTAGATTTTTCACAATTTACAAAATTCATTACATCCTTTAAAATCATTTACATCCTCAACATTTACCTTTTATCAGAGAAATTATTTAGAGAGATGGTGGTATTTTATCACCTCTGCGGTTTTTATTTGTTGTGCTATAAACAAAAATAGAGCGACAATTTTGAAAAAAAATCTATGGGCCAGATCCTCAAAAGAGATACGCCGGCGTATCTACTGATACGCCGTCGTATCCCTGTTTCTATCTTTGAAACTGATCCACAGAATCAGTTTCCAATAGAAAGGCAGAAGATCCGACATGTGTAAGGGACTTACACTGTCGGATCTTAGGATGCAGTACCGCATCCGCCGCTGGGGGCATTTCGAGTCGAAATGCCGCTTCGGGTATGCAAATTAGCACTTACGGAGATCCACTCAGATCAGATCAGCTTCGTTTTTTCTCCGTAAGTATTAGTTTGCAATCGTAAAATTAGGGCTGCTTTTACAAGGCCTAAACTGTTTAGGCCTTGTAAAAGTAGACCCTTCTATCCCGCGTCGCCTTCTTTTTTTTTTTTTTTTAAATGTTTCCGCCCGTCGCGATTCTCAAAACCCGGCGCAACGTAAAACTGCGCAAAGCACGTCGGGAAAATGACGTCGTGAGCATGCGCAGTACGGCCGGCGCGGGAGCGCGCCTAATTTAAATGGGACTCGCCCCATTTGAATAGGAACGCCTTGCGCCGGCGGGATTTAAGTTACACAGCCGAAAATTTCTAGGTAAGTGCTTTGGGAATATTTAAGTTACGGCGGCTGGCTGTGGATCTGGCCCAATATTTTTTACTTTTTGCTATAATAAATATCCCCCAAAAATATCTAAAAAAAAAATGTCTTCAGTTTAGGTCGATATGTATTCTACATATTTTTGGTAAAAATTTTTCAATAAGCGTTTATTGATTGGTTTGCGTAAATATAAATGCCCATATATGCGTATTTGCGCAGCCATGCCATTCTGCCAAATACTCATGCCGCGGTTGGCAAGCGGTTAAAGCGGTTGTTCACTCTGGAAATGAAGAAAAAATAAATAAAAGTCATCAGCTACAAATCCTGTTTAATAAAAGGACACTTAGAGCCCATTCACACCTCCGCGACAAAACGTCCAACGCCGGACGCTCGTGCCGCTGGAGGGGAGAATTCCCATTGCTGTCTATGGAGATGGTTCACATCTCATAGACGCCATACGCCTGCCGCCTGAAAAAAAGGCCCGAACCCTTTTTTTCAGGCGGCATTGGCGTTCGGCCATACAAAGCAATGGGAAGGCTTTGTTTAAAAAAAAAAAGCTACACACTCGCGGCAAAATACGCCGCGTACGCGGCGTATCTTGTCGAGGAGGTGTGAATGCACACTTACCTGTCCATGGATCCAGCATGATCCTCTCCCAAGCTAGTTCTTCGCTATCCTAACTTTGGGAAGCCAGCTATGCTGCTCTTAGCTTCACAGCCGGCTGCCCACTGCACATGCGCTTTGTGAATGGTCCCGCATTCTTCTGGGACCTGTGAGGTGTCACAGATAACCACGGGGAGTGAGGGTGTACTTGTCAAAACTAGGCCCCTCCTCCCAATTGATATGCCAAATATCCCCTTTTGAGTAAAGTTCTGCTTTAAATAGATGATGTCACTTTGTCTTGAATGGGCAGTCACTTTAAGAAGGGTTCCTTTTTTTTATCATTTTGGATAGAGCAAGGAACTGTAAGAACATCACATTTTCTATTGAGAAGAAAAAAATGCAGAACATGAATGGAAATTTCCCTAAGTGGGACAGACACTGCAATCAAGTGGTTGTAATAGCAGGAAATTTTCTTTTACCTTTATGCATTTCCTAAATTAAAGTAAAAATGTCTCAGCCGTTGTTTTGCCCACTCACCCCCTCTTACACTTACCCGAGTCCTATTTCAAACCATTGCTGTGCATGTCTGCAGCGGCGCACTCCTTTCTCTTCCTCTCCCCACAGGACATGAAGGCAGCAATGGAAGCTATTGGCTCCTGCTGCTGTCAATCACATCCTGTGAGGAGGGAGTAGGGGCAAGGTTGGATCTCCCTCTGTGTGTCTATAGACAGACACAGCCCAGCTTTAGAGAGAGGTGCACCACCATGGGAAGTGGCTCCCTATGAGGGTGCACAGCGAAGAGGAGGAGCCAAGAGCACTGGCAGGTGATCCCATAAGGGGAGGTTTGGGGCTGTTCTGTGCAATACCATTTCACAGAGTAGGTAAGTATCAAATGTTTATTATTTAAAAAATGTGGAAGTCACATCAAAATATTACTTTTAGGTAAAAACAAAAACAATAACCTAGTTTGTGTGTAAAGAATCTAAATATGTAGCAATATTATTTTCTCTTTACATAGACTTGGTTTGCTACTTTAAGTAGCATTACAGTCTGTTACTTCTGTCTATTACTTTTTCTTTCTTAGACCACTTATAAACAACCGTTCAGATCAGGACCACCTGTCAGTTTTTCAGGTGGACCTCATTGGGCGGTCCATTCATTCCTATGGACCAGAGGGTGTAAACAGACTTGTGTCCATTTATACCAGCCTACCTCCGATCTGCTCTGGTCCACTAGAAATAAACAGAAAAGGATCTGTTCTACTCGATGTAGGCGGATTGAATTGGAGGTATTCAGGAGCCAGACAGTGGAGTCCGTTTACACCCAGCCATAGAGCAGAGCTGGCTCTATCATCCACCCACTTTGCTTTGATTTGCTTTGATCAGCAGGAGATCTGTGAGCAAACTAATGCCCTGTACACACGATCGGTTCATCTGATGAAAACGAACCGATGGATTTTTTCATCAGATGTCCGATGAAGCTGACTTTCATCAGTCTTGCCTACACACCATCGGTTAAAAATCCGATCGTGTCCAACGCGGTGACGTAAAACACTACGACGTGCTGAGAAAAATGAAGTTCAATGCTTCAGGGCATGCGTTGACTTGATTCTGAGCATGCTTGGATTTTTGACCGATGGATTTCCCCACAGATGATCGTTTTTTTCTATCGTTTTTTTAACCATACGAACATTTTAAAACAGGTTCTATTTTTTTCACCGATGGGAAAAAAACTGATGGGGCCCACACACGATTGGTTCGTCCGATGAAAATGGTCCATTGGTCCGTTTTCATCAGACGAACCGATCGTGTGTACAGGGCATTACAGTGCAAGCCTAAGTTTTACTGGTATAGCCAGGCTATGCGCAGTTTCACCTATAGCAGCCGTCTGCGTCTTACAACTAGTATGCCTACTGGTACATGAATGCCCCCAAGACTTAAGGTATGTAGCTATATTTGCACCTCAGCAACTCAGAGAGAGGCAACGAAGTGGCTAAGTGGTTAGCACTTCCACCTAGCTGAACTAGGGTTGTCATTTCGAATCCCAACCACAGAACTACCTGTCTGGAGTCTGCATGTTCTCCCTGTTCCTTAAGGCACTCTGGGTTCCTCCCACACTCCTCACACTCCTCCTTCCTCCTCTAAATCGACCCTAGTATGTGTATGTGTATGTATGAATGTGAGTTAAGGATCTTAGACTATAAGCTCCTTGAAAGCAGCGACTGATGTGAATAAACAGAAAAAGATAAATAGTGTCCTACGCGCTACTTGTGAGTGATAGGTAAATGTATCAAAAACAAAAAGTGAAAATGCAGCAAAAACTAACAGTACTGTAAAGTACACAAAAATAGAAATAAGTGAAAAAGAATTCTCGCACATAATCTATAATATCACAATAAAGTGAATCAGAGTGATGGTGGTAAAAATCAATGCACAAAAATAATGTCCTCAGTGATAAAAGCAGCTATACTGCCAAAGAGGAGAACAGAGGAGAAACTGGATGTCCACAGATCTTGTAAGTAGATAAATAAATAAATGGCTTGATCACAAGCGTGTCTGGTCTCATAGAACTCTCAACTCATCAATAAGTTTAATCAGCAACAGCAACAATCCACAAACCAAATGATATCCACACATTCCACACTTCAACTGGTACTTCTCAAACTTTCTGCAGGCTCATGGATAGTGCCACAGCTTAATCCAAACTCAGTACATGCAGTCCCCGAGTTACATACATCCTACTTATACTTTCAAACGGAGGGAGACAACAGGAAGAGGAAATGTACCCTTAGGAAGGGAAATTCCTTCCTGTAAGAGTTATCATTGGAAAAAAGCGTCTCCACCGAAGCTTTATCACCAATCCTTGCTTCCTTTACAACCCAACATTTTCCAAATCCAATTGTCACAGGTACAGAAAGTGAAGTGAAATCTTCTGAACAGGGGTACAGATAGCAAAACAAATGTTAGGGGGTTGTTAACCCTTTCCTAGGCGATCTATCCAAAACTTTAAAAAAATGTTTTGGCTGAAGTTGCACTTAAAAACTTAGGCCCAGATTCTCGTAGGAGATATGACGGCGTATCTCCAGATACGCCGTTGTATCTCTTTTTCTGAGCCGTCGTATCTTGCCGCCCGATTCAAAGAATCAGATACGCCAAAATTTCACTAAGATACGACCAGCGTAAGTCTCTTATGCCGTCGTATCTTAACTGCATATTTACGCTGGCCGCTAGGTGGCGCTTCCGTTGTTTGCAGTGTCGAATATGCAAATGAGCAAGATACGCCGATTCACGAACGTAAGCCCGGCCAACGCAGTACAGATACGCCGTTTACGTTAGGCTTTTCCCGGCGTACCCCTGCTATATGAGGCAGGGGTACGCCCGCATCTACGCTATATGAGGCGTAGATGCGGCGTACCAATGTTAAGTATGGACGTCGTTCCCGTGTCGAATTTTGAACATTTTACGTCGTTTGCGTAAGTCGTTCACGAATAGGGCTGGGCGTTATTTACGTTCACGTCGAAAGCATTGGCTTCTTGCGGGTTAATTTGGAGCATGCGCACTGGGATACTTTCACGGACGGCGCATGCGCTGTTCGTAAAAAGCGTCATTTACGTGGGGTCACATACAATTTACATAACACATGCCCACATCTTCCACATTTGAATTAGACGGGCTTACGCCGGCCTATTTACGCTACGCCGCCGCAACTTACGGAGCAAGTGCTTTGTGAAGCGGAGGCGTAGCGTAAATAGGATACGCTACGCCGGAACAAAGATACGCTCTCCTACGAGAATCTGGGCCTTAACCTGTTCCAACTTACATACAAACTCCAATTAAGAACAAACCTACAGAACCTTGTTTGTAACTCGGAAACTGCCTTTGCAAGAGAAATGATGGTTTAGGCAAGGTACATGGAACATGAGCTAGGTAGCTGAAAGCCTGGTCTTGTGATGCTCTAATAATTAGAGTGTATTAGAGTCCAATAGATGACCAGAGTCAACCAAAAGGAGGAGAAGGAGCATGCAGTGAGGACACCTCCTGCCACTGGAGTGAGAGTGGAGGGGTGTTACTGCCAATGCTCAGGCTTGGGAAGGAAGTGCCGCCAAGTGATGGCTGCAGCAGGAATGTGTCCCACTCTTCTAACAACAAGTCTACCAGTCAAGTCTGACTGATTAAAAGCAATGCATTTTCTATGTGGCTAAAATTTTATTTCAGCAAGGGTAAAAATAAGTTGAAATCTGTGTTCATTGAAAATCCCTATAAATACTGATATGTTATACTTTTTGAATTTTATTTCATGATATTTGAGCATGCATTTAAAAAAAGTCACTAAGCCTAAAGCAGTTTTCTTGGTTACTACATTAGGTGTTAGATTAAGTCCAAATTCCATATATGTTAATTTAATGGCTGAACACAAAGAACCCACAAATTACCCACACATTCGTTGTCAGACAAACCACAGCTTATGGGGAAAAAGTTAAATACGTGTAAATCTTTTCTTGTAACAAACAAGAAGAAAAAGATCGCTGGATATTTTCTTACAGCCATAAAAACCACCAAGATAAGTTTAAAAGGGTGTTTGTGTTATTTATGAACAACAAACTTTAAATACCGTAACACAATTTGAGTCATTGCGGCTGTCCTAGCATATGCCGATCGTATTTCAAGGGCAACTGCGTATTCCTGCAGACATTGGACTAAGCTGTACGCAGCAATTTAGTCGCCATCCACTTGCAAACATATTCCGCAAAACTTCTTATCAGGGTTTGCACAGTAGGGCGAAGGTGCTTAAAATGGAAATGATGGCTGTTATTGTACTCCATTTAAACTGTGGTTTTCCCAAAGGTGTCGTTATTTGTAATGTCAACAAACTCGCAGCTTTCCGGAAAGGCAAGTCAAAGCACAAAGGAAAAATCTTCACTGACAAAGACCACACAGCAACTTCATCAAGAACCAGCTATGTTTAACTTTTTTTTTACATACAGTATATGGCATATTTTATATAAAATATTTATTTTATACGTATGCACATGTGGACGCACTCACAGTAGAAATGTTCCTGTACAGAAGTTTATCGCCATTCATTTGGAATGCTTTTAAAAGTGAACTTTGTGTTCTACATAACAGTAGCATTATATTTTATTATTTATGTTAGAATAATGCTTAGAATAAAACGTCTTTAAGTGATCATGTACTCATATTGGCCAATGTCATCTAGTATTATAATGTTTGTATTCAAATAAAAGCCTAAGGAAAATGTAAACCTTGAGTACATTTAGTTTGCCAAAGAATTGTGTATCATAAACAACTTTCTTTTTTTCAATTGGCTTCAGGTGCAGGCGCCGGCATCTCAAGTAAGGGAAAACGGAATTGAAGCCTTATGGCTTCACAGCTGGACCTGGGTTCTGCCCCAGGGGACATGTATCAATGCAAAAAAAAAAGTAAAAACTGACATTTTTTGGGAGCAGTGATTTTAATAATGCTTAAAGTGAAACAATAAAAGTGAACTATTCCTTAAAATGTTGTACCTGGGGGGTGTCTACAGTATTCCTGTAAAGTAGCGCTTGTTTCCCGTGCTTAGAAATGTCCCTGCACAAAATGACATTTCTAAAGGAAAAAAAGTAATTTAAAACTCACGGCTATAATGAATTGTTGGGTCCCAGCAATACAGATAAAAGTCATTGAAAAAAAACAACATGGGTTCCCCCTTAGTCCATTACCAGGCCCTTTGGGTCTGGTATGAATATTAAGTGGAGCCCCAAACCATTTTTTTTTTAATGCGTGGGGGTCCCCCGCAAATTCCATATCAGGCCCTTCAGGTCTGGTATGGATATTAAAGGGAACCCTGCCCATTTTTTTTTAAATGGCGTGGGGTTCCCCCCAAAAAATCCATACCAGGCCCTCCTGAACCGTACCCAATAGAGATCTGATTGCTGGGGGGATTTATTTTTTAAACTAAGCTTCGGCTTTAAACCTTTATTTTCATTCTGTGTGGCTGATCTCCTACAACCTCTTTTCAACTACTTTCTATATACACTCACTGACATTTCTCATGGCAAGTGCCCTGATAATGATAACAGTAGTCCAGGTTTGTATACTGTATGCTGAAGGAGTCACTTGTAATCTCCATCAAAAGCCATCAGAGTGTTGTCACTCTATAGCAGGAAGTGCCTGAATATTTTCATTGTGAGATCACTAGGTATTGTATGAATGAAAGCTGTAGATTTATAAATATTGAAATCTACCCTTTTGACTATATTAACATTTGTAAGCTCTATGATATTTTAGTAATTGGGAGTGAATATACTTTAAGCTTGGAAACCAGCATTAAATCCACCCTACTGTTTGGGTCAATGATTATTCTTATTTCTGTAACACTCTGTTGGTCATTGAGCCAACCCATTGATCAGGGCCCTATTGTATTGGATTTTATTGTAACTGCACTGTCTCCCTCCATATTGAAGTGCTGCACAGACTATTGAAATGTAAAGACAGAACTGTGCTAAAACCCAATGTGAACTGTTAAAAAAAAAAAAAAAAAAATGTGAAAAACAAAAGCCGCCAGCACTCCAGCAAACAAAGTCAAACAGTAATAAAAATAAATAGTGCAGCGCTATACAGTCATGAGTGGTACACTTATTAGAAATTCCACAAGATGATGGGTGATAACCAATATGTGATGTTGCAATAAGTGATAAACAAACAACCAAATATAATAATGTGAAAGTCCATGTGTAATGAACACAAAATAAATTCCTCCCAGAAGAAAACACTGAGTTCAGGAATGACCAGTTGTCTGTAGAGGTCAAGGATACTTCATACAGGAAAAAGGTGAGGTACTCTTACCATAAAGGATGGACTCTTTTGTTATGTAACAGTGGGTTAGATAAGCTTGTGGACTTGAAGACTTGGATTAATGCGGCAAGGTCTTGCTGGTTGCCCAAAATGGTCTGGAAAGATACTGTAAGGCAGATCCAGAGAACTGGGATAGGGGATGCTGATCTTCCGATGGTAAGTGGATATGGGGATGAATCCAAGTGGACTCCAAAAAGGACAAAAGCAAAAGAAAAGAGATGCTCCAAATGGTGCAGGTCATAAAAACCAATGAAGGTTTATTGAAAAACAAAATGGTCATACAGAAAATGATGGATAAACGTGATCACATGAGCAAATAAAAGCAGTATGGGGTGCAATATTGCAAGCCTGACATGTTTAGACTCAGGCCCCTTTCACACTGGGGTGGGAGGCGCGGTGAAGCGGGGGTTCACCCCAGGGCTGGACTGGGACAAAAATCTGGCCCTGGACTTCATCCAGACTGGCCCACTTTGACAGGTCTCTCCCACAGCGGCCGGACAACTCCCGGCCACCCAAGCCTCCTCTCCCCCTTCACTAGCCACTTGCCGTTTTACTTTATTAGAGTAGAACGGCTGGTACTGGTACTCTTATAGGCAGTACCAGTTGGGAAGCTAAACATTATTTCTCCCGGGGCAAAGAATCAGTTTGGTGCCCCCCCTTATGGGACAAGGTTAGGCAGAAGTGAGAAACTCCCAGGCTGCTGTCACTGAAGCCGGCCCACTGAGCCATCAGCCCACCGGGAAACTCCCTGTAGTCCCAATGGCCAGTCCATCCCTGGTTCACCCCAAATAAAATTTTTAACATTAGATTGAGGCTAATTGTGGGAAGCACACTCGGGTGTTTTTTTTTAAATCAATGCAGTACATACCATTTTAGAGATAGATGTTCTCCGCGGCTTCGGGTATGGACTGCGGGACTGGGTATTCCTATATGATTGACAGGCCTCCGACCGTCGCATACAGCGCGTCACGAGTTTGCGAAAGTAGCCGAACGTCGGTGCGCAGGCGCCGTATAGAGCCGCACCGACGTTCGGCTTCTTTCGGCAACTCGTGACGCGCTGTATGCGATGGTCGGAAGCCTGTCAATCAAATTGGAACGCCCAGTCCCGAAGATCATACCCGGAAGCCTGCAAAGAACATCTATCTCTAAAACGGTATGTACTGCATTGATTTAAAAAAAAAAAAACACCTGATTGTGCTTCCCACAATTAGCCTCAATCTAATGTTAAAATAATTTTTTTGGGTGAACCCCCGCTTTAAGTAACTAGATAACTAGATTGCCAACTATGAAGCCATAACAAGACACATATTTCTTTATCTTCCAGTGATAATTGTTGTGACTGCTTTCATAGTATGTTGAGCCAACACAAGATTTTGACCAAATGGAGGCACATTATTTTCCATGCATTCTTAGTAGGTATGACGCCACCAAGCTTGCACATGCTGCTTCTATCCTTTTGTGGTAGGACCCAATAAATTGAGTTTTGAAGCTCTGATGGATCACATCTAAACAGCAATTTTTTACACATTTAATGAAATGTGTACTAGACTCTAAAAGATATGTATATTACAATGCATGATGAAACATTGTGCAAACTGATTTGGGAGGCTCTAGGCAGCATTACAGGACAAGATATTGGTCTGACTCCTTTCATTTACACATTTTACCAGCGATACCTGAGATAGAAGGATGGGACCTGCTAACACTGACAGTCAAGCTAATGCCGCGTAAACACGATCAGTCAAACGGATGAGAACGGTCTGATGGACCGTTTTCATCTGACCAAACCGATCGTGTGTGGGCCCCATCGGTTATTTATCCACAGGTTAAAAAAAAGCAATCTTGTTTTAAATTTAACCGATGGATACCTAACCGATAGAAAAAAATCCACGCATGCTCAGAATCAAGTCGACGCATGCTTGGAAGCATTGAACTTCGTTTTTTTCAGCACGTCGTTGTGTTTTACGTCACCGCATTCTGACACGATTGTTTTTTTAACTGATGGTGTGTAGGCACGACTGACCATCAGTCAGCTTCATCGGTTAACCGATGAAAACGGTCCATCAGACCGTTTTCATCGGATGGACCGATCGCGTGTACAGGGCATAAGGGTACTTAGGCAAAAGTAGAAACATATTTAACTGGGTGGACTTGTGTATTTATTCAACCTTATCAATTATAAAAGGGAAAACATTAATTGAAGCAGTCTTTAGTATCTTTTTACTACAAGTCTTTTGTGAAAATTACCTGCCAGAAACAATGCTGAAATTAGGATTCAGTTTGGGATATCCATATTTATGACATTTTGTCCCAATCTAACATCATCTGGATTTCAGGATCAACCCTAGCTATGACTTCTTTTTACTGTCATACTAAAGGTTGACTGGAGTAAGAGGCAAAAGACAGTGGGCCAGATTCATGAACAATGGTGCAGATTTGCACCGGCGTGGTGCATCATTTTTAGACTACACCGGTCCAGCGCGGAGAGGCAGTTAGGTGATTCATGAAACTTTTTTTGTCTACGATGCCCCAGCGGGGCGGATTTTAGACGGCGTAAGGCGGGGTAAGGCCAACTGGGAGTCACCCTATGCTAATGAAGTGCCGACCGTGGCGCAGGGGTCACGCCGGGGCGCATCTTAGACTGCACATGCTCAGTGACATCCAGGGGTAAATGCCCCAATCTGCACATGCTCAGAACTGCGCCCCGGCGTGATCCCTGAGCTACGCCGACCCACTACCAAAGCCCAGTCCATGAATCAGCCCAGACTTCCGCCCTGCAGGTGCAAATGTACTGAAGCTTTTTTTTTTCTAAGCTAGGTTGTTTGCATTGTGGTGGGGCAGTTATGGCTGATGAGGAATCCTCAGGTGGGCAGATGACCAATTTCAGCCCAGAGGAGAGGGCTGTAATTATTGAGGGCCTCTCCCAACATGGGGACCGCCTCTATGTGTTGTCCAGCAAGTGTTGTTGCTCAGTTCGTTTGTAACGCTGCTGCTTTAGCTAAGTTACCCCTGCTTTTATGAGGTGTAACTTTGCACCGGAAATTTCAGCTCCGCTCACCGGGAGTAGCCTGCGCCGGTCAAGCTTAAGTTGATGAATCGGCCCAAAAACCTAATTTGCATATTTAAAACACAAAAACCATGGCCGCGCCAGATCCGACCAGCGTAAATCTGCGCCAACGCCGAACCGGCGTGGAAAGGTTACACCGAGGCGATGAAGTCTATTTGGAGGCGTAATCTGGTTCTCTGGGTAAGGCACAGCGATCCGCCGGCGCAAATCTGCACTTACGCCGTGCATCTGCCAAAAAAACGGTGTAAGTGCTTCATGAATCTGGCCCAGTAACTATAAATCATATTCCAATACTGATGGCATGTTTATGTGGTGTTTTGATAAGAACCGTTGGTTGTTTTCTATGGGTAACACGCAGTTATTCAAGTTGCTTTTATGTATCATACTTCTCTTACAAACACTTCAGCATTCCGTAGCAATTTCTTTTTTGATCACAGAGAGTTATTAATGAGCCACTTGTGTGATAAAAGTCTTTTGGACATTTATGGATTCTTCAATTCTGAAAAGAGAAAATCAAAGGGCATTTTTCTATCACAGATCAGCGCTATTGATTACAGGGAAGGAAATATTGGCTGTTGTTCCCAAAAGTGATTGGAGAAGCACAGGGAAGAACTCATATGTAGAGAGAACTTCATTTATGGTCATTTCCAGAGGTTATAAATGAGGGTTACATACAGTTCATGAGATAAACAGCAAAGAGGGAGGACATGAAATTAAGTGAGTACAGACAGATCATAGGAAGGAGGAGATGCAGCATATCGTGGCTTGGCTTTACTAATAAAACACTTCATGGTCTACATACCAAAAACTGACTGGTCACCTAGTCAGCATTGCAGATACATTTACTAGTAATCCTTAAATATACAATCAATCTGCACTCCTGACACTTTCAAAATGTGTCAGTGACTCTGTGTCTTCTGTAATTCCACGTCTATGATAAAATATATTTGGATACCTCTCCGATGCAAAAAGGCACTGTGGGCCATCTGTATTATCCAGAGCCTAATGCTTTGGAGTGATCTTTTCAACGATAAACTTTTATATTAAATCATTTTACTTTTAGGTTTCTGCACTAAAACCAACTTAGTAGCATTATTATTTAGCATCAACTCCTATCAAGACTTATCTGAGGATATACAGTCTCTTTTTTAGAGTTTAGGAAATCAAATTTGGATACCTGGTAATCATGTATGGCCCAGATTCACAAAGGACTTACGACGGCGTATCTCCACGTACGCCATCGTAAGTCCAAATGTGCGGCGTCGTATCTTTGCGACTGATTCATAGAATCAGATACGCCTCACTGTTGCCAAGATACGAGCGGCGTAAGTCTCCTACGCCGTCATATCTTGGGGTGCATATTTACGCTGGCCGCTAGGGGCGCTTCCGTATATTTCCGCGTTGAATATGCAAATGAGCTAGATACGCTGATTCACGAACGTACTTGCGCCCGGCATATTAAAATACACTGTTTACGTAAGGCGTACGACCAGCGTAACTTTACCCCTCATAAAGCAGGGGTAAGTCATGTTAAGGTATGGACGTTGGAAAGGTCGGAACAGCAACGTATTTTACATCGTTTGCGTAAGTCGTACGTGAATAGGGATGGGCGTAGGTTACGTTCAGGTCGACTAAGCATTGAGCCGGCGTAATTTAGGGAGAAAATTTGAAGTGATACTGAGCATGCACGCGCATGCGTCGTTCGTTAGACGCTCCATTTACGTGGGGTCACGATTTATTTCCATACAACACGCCCCCCACCAGCCTACTTTGAATTACACAAGCTTATGCCGGCCCATTTACGCTACGCCGCCGCAACTTACGGAGCAAGTGCTTTGTGAATACCGCACTCGCCTGTCTAAGTTGCGGCGGCGTAGCGTAAATAGGATACGCTACGCCCGCACAAAGATGCGCCCAGGTACGTGAATCTGGGCCTATATATTTATATGCAATAGTACTTAGATATTTTGGTATACTTGTGCCTGCTTATGCTCTGGCATGATGTGGTCTCAATTGGAATCTTTATCTTACTCCCATAAGGGATGATTGTTCCTCTTTTCATTTTTGCGATAACCTTTATACACGTTGAGGAGCTGATCCGCTGTGTTCGCCCCCAAAAGAAACTGGCATGTGTGACGTTCCGCCATGTTATATGTGAGTGCTATCTAATAGTATGATGACAAATTCAGAATTTTGTGTATATATAACAAGTAACGTGTTTTATTGTATTTAGCAGAATATGATACTCAATAAGTTGGTCCTGAGGAAGCTACATAATTAGCGAAACACGTTGACTAGCAGATGAGAATATACACACTGCTACCTATAAGTTACAGTATATACCCCACAAGAAAGAGGTGTTTGTATTGTGGTTCTAACTGGGACGTATGTACCATATGAGAAAGTGTGACATTTTGAAATAGTTGTTATATGCAATGGCGTTACTTTAACAAAGTTGTAAATAAAGACTGTTATTTTTATTTATTTTTTGTGGTTGTCACATGTGGGTGCCCAAGTCCACACACAGGCAAGACTTGCTCCTGCAAATTTTGTAGTATCCAAGATATTATTTGGATGTGGCACAGGAAAAGGTCTTCTGTTTCTGTCTAAAACATTGTTAGCATGACATGAAGTGAGATAAAATCTCTCTAACAGAGCATTGGATAGCAATAAGAGCCATTCATACTTAAGTTTGATAATGCATTGCATTAAGGCAGTCCATGAATTCTGAATTATATTTCAGACAGGAGGCTTCGTATCTTGCATTATCTTTCTTTAATAATGCCCATAGCAGAAATACAGTAAACATTTATTGTAACTTAAAAGAAAAAATTCAAAGAACTACCCTTCCCAGCAGTCCCTGGGCCAGCGTAGCCCCTCCCAGGCCGTAATCTATATAAGGGACTGTCTGAGGTAACCTATTCCTCTTTCTTTCTGCTCATGGCAGAGCATACAAGATAAGTGATTCATGTACCTTTATTATTGATTGTGTATTAAGTGTCCCTGATACCGAATCCCGGTGTCAGGTAATTTCTTTGATATTTGATTGTTATATTGATTTTGTGGAATATTGGGGGTTTCTCCCTAGTATTCCCCCGTTTTTACGTTTTCATGTCTGAGCCTTGAGACCGAATCTCGGTGTCAGGTAATTTTGTCGGTTTTATATTTCGACTTTTCAGTTTTATTGCTTGGAATATAATCATGCTTACTTAGGCTTTATTTATTGTTTTTTCCCTTTTGGCGCCGGAACGCTAGGGCGCCCTCTGTTTCACAATCCGCTGTTTTCCTGTGATATTCCCCTCAGACGTCCATCTTTATTTGCTTTCTATTTCTGCCTCCTCCCCCCCAACCTTCTGGTTGGGCTCCGGTCGGCGCGCACCTCCCGGGTGCCTGTGCGCTTTGACCGGCTGTCATTGTTTCCTCACGTCGAGGTCCGGACTATCGCGAGACGTCGCCATTTTCTGGCCGCGTCTCGCCGTCTTCCACATTCGCCGACGCACCCGCGCTCTCTCTGAGCTGCGCGCTCTCCCTCCGAACCGCGCGCTCTCCCCGTCGTGCCGCACGCTCTCCCCTCCAGACCGCGCGCCTCGAGGGGCGGGCGGGACTTCCTGCACATCGCGTTGAGGCCGGAGTCTCGTGAGACTACGTCCTCGAGCTAGTACCTCGCCTACCCCTGCATCGCTACGCCAGTGTGCGGCGTACGGTGTAGGGCACAGGAAGCGGGTCCTCAGGTCACACTTCCCTGGTCGTGGGGAATCTCTCCCCTCTCTGTAGTAACACTGTAGGTGTCGGGGGAACTCCTCATGTTTCTGGGGATTTCTTCCCCAGATTATATCCCTCATGTAAATAAATAATTAATTATATAAATAAATAAATTATATGAATATGATTTAAATAAATAGTTTAAATATATAAATAAATAAATTATACCAATCTTAATGAATAACAATATATATATATTGTAAATAAAATAAATAAATTATAAATCTAAATAAATACATAAATAAACAAATATATTTCTGGGGAATTTATTCCCCAGATTAGATTCCTCATTTACCCTAATAATCTAAGGAATAATTAAATATATAAATAAATACATTTTTACCAGTTTGTACATATTTCCATACGATGCTGGATTAATGGACTGTTCGCAGTCAGCAGTCTCTTCCCCTATGGCGGCCGTCTGGACCTGTCGTCTGGACCTTACCACCGCTAGTACCCCTGAAGTGGTGGACACAGCCCACTATATAAATAAATATATTAATTTATTACTTAAACTATCAAATATATAAACATTATAATGAATTTACACATAGGTAGATCAGCCCAGACGGCTAGGGCGTCGGTTACCCCAACCCGCCTGCACCCCATTTGTCCGGACCATCCGGCAACGGTCTACCGCCCCTAAGAAGGGCTTGGCGTCCCACACGCCGCCACGTTCTCCGTGGCCCTCGACTCCCCGGCAGGGGAAGTAAATATTAATATGCCCCAGGCAGTACCCTCCCAGGACTGCCGACTCACTGCTCTTCCAAACTCCAATCGACCCCCGAACCTCGGGGAGAGGTACATGCAGAGGCAGCGATCCGTTAGACGGACTAAGCCAGACACACTCGCGAACTCTGCCAGAGTCGTCCGTGGAGTCCGAAACGGCTAACACCTTTGAGTTTGAGGATCGTATGATGATGATGGTTGGAGCAGTGGGCACATGGCGCTCCATGGCGACGCCAACCTGAATCCCAGGGTGACACATTATAGACTCTCGTGGACAGCCATTGTAGATCCGGGGGCGATTTGCCACCCACATTCCGGTGCCTAGACGCCTCTACCCGAGGTGGCCCATTAGACTATATATACTAGGGCGTAATACCCCACTCCGGTGACTGGGCACCTCTACCCGAGGTGTCCCATTAGAATATGTACTGGACCCGGTGATCAGTCGGTTAAGTTCACCGACACATAATATGGGCATAATACCCCTTACATTACCATATAAGGTTATGCACAATTCCAGGTGGACCCCAAACTCTGGGGGTATCCCACCAAGCACGGGAAGTATCCCAAAGATGGGAATAGGGAGGTCCTTCGATCCATACCAGCCAGGGTCTTAGGGTTTTTGGACCTATCACCAACACCCCACACCTTAGTTAGGCTACCGCCGCTGAACAGCCGATGGACCTATCCCAAGTCAATGGTTGGCCCCAGCGGGCAGACTTTCTAAAGTCTGGATAAGTCACATTCCTCTCTGGGAATATCCCAACCTGGCAAGGTTTGGGAGAACCGGTAGAAGTAGAGGGCGTTTTACCGCCCATACTACCCCATACAGGTCCTATGCAAGACCGCCCAGCCACCAGTTCACTCCGGCTCCTCACCCATACGCCTTACCCATGGCTCAACCAGCACCCTTCTTCCCTCCCCGAGGACATCCCTGAAGAGGACGCGGAGGTCGTGGATTCCTAGACTAGGCCACTGACCGGCATGTGCATTCCCACACTCAGTCCCACATACACTGGTGGGGGGCAGGCTAATGTATATTCCCACGTCTGGCCCACGATTCGGCAGACGTGCAGACCCACAATATGGTGATGGGCTCCTGGATAGAGTTCCATCTCTTCCGACCCTGAATAGGTTATCCCATCCCATCCGTCCCTTACCAGGACATGGCACTGATAGACGACAAGCTCAGTGTACTCCTGCCCTGAGGGGCGGTACAGGAAATAGAAATGGACTCTGATTCGCAAAGCAATCAGACCTACGTTCCGCAAAAGTCAAGTATCCTGGCGCATGAAATAAAGTAAAAATAGCAGGTGGTGGCGCCACCCTAAAGTGTAAAGTGTGGACTAATACCAATATTAATTTATAATAGCATTTGGGTGATAAATAAAAATAAATATAAATATATAAATATGATCCAATATAAAGTGCTAGTGATAATCCAAAAAAACACAAACTCAGATGTGTACCAGTGCTATTAATTTCCAAAAATGCTTCATGCACAAATTAAATAAATAAATATAAGTATATATATATAAATATATATATATGGTGCTGTGTGCTATTCAGCACTCATATTAAAGTGAAGAGTCCTTATGTAAAAAAATTATATTTATAGTTCCATGCAATCAATAAATAAAGTAAAGTGCTGCGTGCTTCTTCCAAGTGAAAAAACTTTGATGTGAATCTTCTGTGCAAAATCGTGCTCACTCCCTGTGGTCCCGCACTCACCAGATACTTGAACCCCTACAGGGGTAACGGGCGTTCACAGTATAATATACTGACAAGTTCCCTGGATCTTCCCAGACTTTAAAACTCTCAGCCGCTCATAAGAGGAGACAGATAGATTGCCCAATAGCGTGATACCGTTTTTAAAGTGATCGATAACTTTTATTCACATATAACAAGGTACTCACATTTAGTAGAAAAGTTACTAGACATGTAACATAAAAACATAAAAAACGTGCTGTGGCTTAGAATAGCGTCTGCTCTACCGGTTTCGTCGATCTGACGTCATCTGGAGCGCGCCTCTAAGCCCCCAGCACTTCCTTATTTATATGGGACGTTATGTCTGAAACGTCCGCCATGTTGTAGTTTTTTAAGGACAGAAGTCCAGCCGCTAGAGGTCCTATATTACAAAACGCAACCGCCATGTTGTAGATTGTGGCAGACAGGAGACCAGCCACTGGAGGTCATGTAAAGTTTTCTTAGCGCTGTAACTGAGCATGCGCCAAACAACGTCCGCCATATTGTGGCTTATTGAGGACCGAAGCCCAGAATAAAGATTGCTCTATGTATTTAAAACAGAGGAGTATACCGCAGCGAATCTCCCTGCTGTATTAATAGATGTAAATACATGTATTTTACGGTTGTCAACAGAACGGTATTGTGGCATTAGGATTCATCATATTTGAGGCATAAAAACATATATCATTCAGACATAAAGTGCCACAATAATGATTTCATAATCTTAATCCAATAGATCATGAGAGAAGACAACCGACCCTTCAGGTCACAAGGATGGAGACAACCTTTCAGGTACCCACCGAGGAGAGCCCCATACGGAGAACAACAAGGATGGGGCCCGAGAACACACAGACACCCGAGAGGGGACTACTGGGATCAGGAAGAAAACGAGTGGGAAGAGAGGAGAGATCAGACCTACAGACCACAAGGATGGGACAGAGGATACGCAAACGAGGCAAACGAGGGGGGCGCAAGAAAAAGAAGGAGAGAATATTAGGAGGAGGCATTTTTAATTTAAGTAATGAAGTTTTTACTGAAGAAGAGATGAGAGTTTTAGATTTAGGATTGAAGTATGCACCGGATAAAGAATTGGATAAGTTTGAAACATATATAGACTTACAAAAATTTGTACGCAAATTGAACATAAAAAAATTCTTTGCAAACAAAACAGCAAAACAAATGGAAGGTACAACACAATATCAGCATTCTAACTTAAGAAATAATTCAACTTTTAACCCCAAGAGTCAACAAAATGAAAGTTTGACAGTCTTTAGAAAAATGGTTGAAGAAGATATAAGAAATTTAAGAGTTAATAAATCAAAACGTAATAAAATATGGAAAACTATTAAGGAGCTTGAAAAGAAGAAAGATATTATTATTCGACCTGCGGACAAAGGGGGAGGACTGGTCATACTTAAGAAAAAGGACTATGAAGAGGAAATGAGCAAATTATTAAACATCCCTAACACTTACAAGAAACTGAAGACTAACCCTAAGAAAGAATATAATAAGAAATTGAATACTTTCGTGGAGAAAGGTAAAAAAAATGGGCATCCTTACCAAGAAAGAGGCAAAATATTTAACTCCAAAAACAGCAAAAACACCTATTATTTATTATGTTCCAAAAGTACATAAAGATGAAGTTCGTCCTCCTGGGAGGCCAATTATAAGCGGCATTGACTCGCTTTTTTCCAGACTTGGGGCATATGTTGATGGATATCTACAACCGTTAGTGAAAGAAGGACCATCGTACCTCAAAGACAGTAGGCAGCTTATAATGGAACTTAAGGATATGGCAATAGAATCCACCGATCTCCTGGTTACTATAGATGTCAACTCTCTATACACGAACATAGTACAGGAAGATGGTATTGAAGGAGTAAAATGGGCTTTACATAGAGATTCTAAACTGAAACAGGAACAAATAAATTATATTCTGGAGGGTCTAACCCTAGCCATGAGCCACAATTATTTTTGGAACAAGGGACAGTATTATGTCCAAACAAAAGGGGTAGCAATGGGGGCTAAGTATGCCCCCAGTGTAGCGAATATTTTCTTGAACCACTGGGAGGCGGAACAAATACAAGGAGTAATGAGACCATCATTGAAATTTTATAGAAGATACATAGATGATATTCTGATCATATGGGGAGGTACAGAAATGGAATTACAGACGTTTTTTGACGAGATTAATAACAACATTTATGGTATCACTTTCTCGGGAACCTGGAACACAGAATCCATAGATTATTTAGATCTACAATTATTTAAAGTTGGTAATAAAATTCACACGAGGACTTTTTTTAAGAAAACTGACAGGAACAGTTATATCCCTGTAAATAGTTGCCATCACAAGCAATGGATTCAAAATATCCCTAAGGGACAACTTATGAGACTGTTTAGAAATTGTAGTAACAGTGTTGATTTTGAAGTACAGGCAACACAAATTATTAATAAATTCGTCGAAAAAGGATATAAAAGAAAAGAGCTAGAAATTTTGAAAACAAAAGTCATGAGAATGAACAGAGATAATATTGTAACAGGGAAGCACAATAAGAAAAAGAAGAAAATCATGGATATAGCGTTCCTAACTGGTTATAATATACAGCACAAGGATATTGAAAGAATTTTTAAACAACACTGGCCCATTCTACAATCAGATAAAAGTCTAAAAAATCTGTTACCAAATAGACCGAGTTTTATATACCGGAGAGCCCCTAACCTCAGAAATAGATTAGTCCACAATGCAATAGACCCTCCCAAACAAATCCAAATTTTTAAAAACCTGAAAGGTTTCCATAAATGTGGAAAATGTCTACCATGTCGTGTTAGTAAAAAAACTAACAAGAAACGAACAGAGTTCACCTCAACAACAAATGGATCCATACATAAAATAAGGGAACTCATTACCTGCAGTAGCACACATGTGACGTATGTTTTAGAATGCCCCTGCCACAAGCAATATGTGGGTAGAACGACAAGAGAATTACATATTAGAATAAGAGAACATATTGCCAACATAAAAAAAGGGTTTCCATAAACATAGTGTGCCCAGACACTTCAGGGATTATCACAACAAAGACCCTGGGTGTATGACATTCTATGGGATTGATAAGATAAAAGAGCACTGGAGGGGGGAGGACAAAACTAAAAAAGTATCCCAAAATGAAACCCGATGGATTTATACATTAGACACCCTCCAGCCGGCAGGTATGAATATTGATGTAGACCTGAATTGCTTTTTAACTAACTTTTAATTATCATTTTTATCACTTTTATCTTATTGGTAATGTGAGCTGACACATTACAATACTAGCCTTTTATTATACTTTATTACATCTTTATTGCCTCTCCCTTTTTTATACATACACACCATATTATAGCTTTATCTTATAATCATAGGTACCAAATCTAAAATATATGTTTACTAATGTACTAACATTTTTATCATTTACATATGTTTTTAATAATTTGTATTGTTATACTCTAATTGTATTGATCTATTGGATTAAGATTATGAAATCATTATTGTGGCACTTTATGTCTGAATGATATATGTTTTTATGCCTCAAATATGATGAATCCTAATGCCACAATACCGTTCTGTTGACAACCGTAAAATACATGTATTTACATCTATTAATACAGCAGGGAGATTCGCTGTGGTATACTCCTCTGTTTTAAATACATAGAGCAATCTTTATTCTGGGCTTCGGTCCTCAATAAGCCACAATATGGCGGACGTTGTTTGGCGCATGCTCAGTTACAGCGCTAAGAAAACTTTACATGACCTCCAGTGGCTGGTCTCCTGTCTGCCACAATCTACAACATGGCGGTTGCGTTTTGTAATATAGGACCTCTAGCGGCTGGACTTCTGTCCTTAAAAAACTACAACATGGCGGACGTTTCAGACATAACGTCCCATATAAATAAGGAAGTGCTGGGGGCTTAGAGGCGCGCTCCAGATGACGTCAGATCGACGAAACCGGTAGAGCAGACGCTATTCTAAGCCACAGCACGTTTTTTATGTTTTTATGTTACATGTCTAGTAACTTTTCTACTAAATGTGAGTACCTTGTTATATGTGAATAAAAGTTATCGATCACTTTAAAAACGGTATCACGCTATTGGGCAATCTATCTGTCTCCTCTTATGAGCGGCTGAGAGTTTTAAAGTCTGGGAAGATCCAGGGAACTTGTCAGTATATTATACTGTGAACGCCCGTTACCCCTGTAGGGGTTCAAGTATCTGGTGAGTGCGGGACCACAGGGAGTGAGCACGATTTTGCACAGAAGATTCACATCAAAGTTTTTTCACTTGGAAGAAGCACGCAGCACTTTACTTTATTTATTTATTGATTGCATGGAACTATAAATATAATTTTTTTACATAAGGACTCTTCACTTTAATATGAGTGCTGAATAGCACACAGCACCATATATATATATATTTATATATATATACTTATATTTATTTATTTAATTTGTGCATGAAGCATTTTTGGAAATTAATAGCACTGGTACACATCTGAGTTTGTGTTTTTTTGGATTATCACTAGCACTTTATATTGGATCATATTTATATATTTATATTTATTTTTATTTATCACCCAAATGCTATTATAAATTAATATTGGTATTAGTCCACACTTTACACTTTAGGGTGGCGCCACCACCTGCTATTTTTACTTTATTTCATACTCCTCTCCACCTTTGTGGGGATTCTTTGCAGGGGCAGCCTTTTATATTTATTTGTTCTTTAATTACCAGAGAGTCTACTCGAGGGCTCCAAATTTTTTTCTGTGGCGCAGATTCATATTTTCTTTCCTATCCTGGCGCATGTTTGCAACGTATGGTGGACCTGTTGTCGACCTCTGTCCGGGCAATATTTCCAATCCCCTGGCACTGCCGAGCTCTACTGAGGCTTAAGGCGCTTCTTTACGCCAAGGAATCAGATACACGGACGAGGTTCTGTGTACCCCGAAGCTATAGAGGAGTTGATGTGGCGGCTCCGCCACACCGTCGCATGGAACGGCAGAACGATTTTCAACTCTTAACACCGGGGTAATGATCCGCAGAGGAATCACTTCCCCATATCATTGCCTTAGTTCTCTTAGCGACATGACTAAGCATTAGTTGTTAATGCGAAACGCGTCAGCTGTCTATCCCACTGTATGCTGTTGTGTGCTGTGCATTTTTTCCTTTTTACAATAAAGAGCACGTCTTTTTTTCAACAAGACTTTTTGGAGTGCGGCTGTTCATCCATTCTCCCACCTGCTTAATTCTCTTAGCGACATACTTGCTATCAGAATTTCCTCCCTCACACTTCCGACTGATGCATACTTATGCATGTACAACGTTCGATCTTCCGGGCATTTCTAACCCTTCGAGGTCCCTTCCATACTGACCTAGTCTCCTCGCCTCAATAGGCAGCTACCCCGCTTTATAGCTGGAGGCCTGATCCGGAAACGTCAGCAGCCGATGCTTTTGTCAATTCGGGGCGCGAGGGATGCACTACGCGTCCCCCGTTTCAATATGATCACCAGAACCCTTCTTCAAGTGATAAACCAGAGAGCGACGGTGGTGTGGTTCACCCTGTTGGCCATCGCAACCGTGGTTTTCCCCTTCTCCTTGGAATATCGATCGACTATCCCCGATTGATTCACCACTCTCCTCACCTCCTGTCCATCACATTCGGGGGTTGCCTCCTCCTGTTGATGGACAGCAACCTTCTTCTCCTAGCATGGTTGGTGTGATCAACGGCAAATTAATGCCGTTCATGCACCTGTTGCAGCAAGAGTGAATTACCTAGCCGACCCTTATGAGGCTGGTAAACCCTATGGTTCGCTGAAGATTGTAGATCAGCCATTTCGGCTTATCACGGCCCAGTGGACAGTTTACCTGTGGGCAGACATCCTTTGGTATGTAGGTTTCACCGGGGAGTGAAGTTCATAAATCCTCCTCGTCCTAGATACCGGTCTGCGTAGGATGTCTCCCGTATTCTAGAATTCTTCTCCACTTGGGAGGACAATGACGTCCTCTCTTTGGAAAACTTCTCCATCGGACTCGCCACCCCCTTATACCTGTTTCCCATCAAAGGGTTTTGGACGTGATGCCACTGGACGTCTCCCGGCGTCAGTTTTTCGCCAGACGGGGTTCACTTCTCCGTGGTTTGTAGACCAAAAAAAGCGAATTCAAACAGTGTTGTTATTCCCTTCTCTCCTGTTCATCCCTACATTTGTGTGGTACGAGGTTCGTAACAATATGAGTCACGGACTGCAGCACCGCAGTCGACTGCTTTTGACCAACCATGGATCTCCTATGTGAGACTTCACCTGCTGGTATCCTCTGCCACGTTAGCTAGGTGGCGGATAGCAACAATGGACATGGCTAGGATCGACATTTCTCTTTTGGAGCCCACCCCTCAGAGGTGCCAAGGCTCCAAGGTGGTCACGTCAGGAGGTTCACTCTCGGACCTTTTACTGGCGGCGGATGGGTCGTCAGAAACGACTGTTCGGCAATACTATTCCGACCACTAGACCATGTCTCTACTTCTGTACTTTAATATTGTGTATTTGCAGGTCATGTATAATGTATATGTTAGCTTTAAACTTGCAAGATACGAAGCCTCCTGTCTGAAATATAATTCGGGATTTTCCTAGCTAATATGACGGAAAATCTAGATTATATGATGACAGGAGGCGAGTATCTTCCCACCCTACCCACCCCTGTCACGATGTGTTCTCGTTTCAGGATATTGAGGAGTGGAATTTTCGCTCACACAGCCGACCAGGAAGGTTTCGGATCGCGGAATGATGGACTGTTGAACCACACACCCTGCAAGTCGGAGGCTGGTACGCCCCGGCAGTTAGTTTTCACTAACCCCGTCGGGATTGCTGTTCCGTTTCGATCCATGGGTTTAGTTCACCGCAGATGGAGGCTCATACTACGTTCCAGATCCGGAGTCGGGATGCCGTTGACTGAATCCGTTGATCCATGTTCCTGAAGACGACTGACCGGTCGGCTCCGAATGGTTTTGGTTTTCCTATAATCCCCGTTGGGATGAAGTTGGTCCGGATGAAGTTGGTCCGTGTTGGCCTTGTCCTTTCGTTTCCTCCAGATTCAGATGTTGTGTTCCGGTCGTAAGGTTCCCGGCAGCCGCGGAGATGTCTAATTGGACTTTCGGTTCCTGTTTACACTAATTCGCATGAAGAAAGAGGAATAGGTTACCTCAGACAGTCCCTTATATAGATTACGGTCTGGGAGGGGCTACGCTGGCCCAGGGACTGCTGGGAAGGGTAGTTCTTTGAATTTTTTCTTTTAAGTTACAATAAATGTTTACTGTATTTCTGCTATGGGCATTATTAAAGAAAGATAATGCAAGATACTCGCCTCCTGTCATCATATAATCTAGATTTTCCGTCATATTAGCTAGGAAAATCCTGAATTATAAATGGCATGCCAAGCATACATGTGCTTGGTGCACTGCAGTCCTTTGTGCTCTTTTGTATAATGTGTTTGGGCACCGCAAAGGTACTTCGTAAAACAGACCCTTAAATGCACCCTGAAAACCCTTTCCCGCTATATCTCAGACTAAGAAGACATGATTTTGCTGGACACATTTGAATACTCTATCTGGGCAGCACTGAGGTCCCAGACTAATTTTCCAGTGGCGATGTTGCATTTGATTTATTAAAGGCCAATAAGCTGTTCACGTTACAAGAGGATTTTCACTTTACAAGAACATTTTCTGTTAGCTTAGTGAATTAGATGAAACTCTGCTGACATCCATTATCCAATAATATGTCAGCAAAAATGCATTTTTTTTTTAATTCCTTGCACATGAATGATTTTTCACCATATTCACTAAGCTAAGGAAAAATCCCCTGGCAAAGTAAACTCTGCCTTCAGTAAATCAACCCCATTGTCTACAATAAATGGGTAGATTGTCATTTGTTTGTGTGGATATCTTCAAGGTATTCTGATTGCTGACCGGAGCTAAACTGGTATAAGTATATGTACAGTAGCCGAAGAATGTGAGACTGGCAGCTACTGTGAGGCAATGATTAATTTAAATAGCTCTATAAACTCTAGAATGTGAAATGTTGTATAATATTTAAACTTTATATAAATGAAAAAAATAAATATATAGTTTCAACATTAATTTAATCATAAGACATGCTGTTTTATCTAACTTAATACATTCAGCCATCTTCTTTCACTGATAAAGTTTTTTTAAAATAGACTGTATATTTTACCATTGTTTTACCATGTACAGTACACCTGGAAAGTATTCACAGTGCTTCACTTTTTCCACATTTTGTTATGTTACAGCCTTATTCCAAAATGTATTAAATTCATTACTTTCCTCAAAATTCTACAAACAATACCCCATAATGACAACATGAAAGAAGTTTGTTTGAAATCTTTGCAAATTTATTAAAAATAAAAGACAAAAAATATCCCATGTACATAAGTATTCACAGCCTTTGCTCAATACTTTGTAGGAGCACCTTTGGCACCAATTACAGCCTCGAGTTTTTTGAGTATGATGCTACATGCATGGCACACCTATTTTTTGGCAGCTTTTCCCATTTTTCTTTGAAGGACCTCTGAGGCCTCATACACACGACCGTTTTCCTCGACAGAATCCATCAAGAAACTTGGTGGCAGAGCTTTTTTGCCGAGGAAAACGGTTGTGTGTATGTTTTTCGTCAAAAAAACTGTCGTGGAACTCTACGAGAAAAAAAGAGAACAAGTTCTCTTTTTCCTCGTCGTTAGTCTCAATTTCCTCGTCGTGTTTCTCGTTGGGCTGGTTTATAACAAGAAACACGTTCGTGTGTATGCTTAGAAACCCACGCATGCTCAGAATAAAGTATGAGACGGGAGCGCACCTTTGGTAAAAGTAGCGTTCGTAATGGAGATAGCACATTCATCACACAGTAACAGACGGAAAAGCGCGAATCGTCTCATACCAAATTTTTACTTAACACACAGTAACATGAGATTAGCAAAAGCAGCCCCAAGGGTTGTGCCAGTGGAATCAAACTTCCCCTTTATAGTGCCGTCGTACGTGTTGAATGTCACCGCGTTTGAGAACGACGAGATTTTGTCTTGAAAGTGTGTACGCAAAGAAAGCTTGTCAAGATTCTCGACAAGCCTAACACGGAACTCGTCGAGGACAACGATGTTTCATTCACGACGAGTTTCTCGGTCGTGTGTACGAGGCCTAAAGCTCCATCAGGTTGGATGGCGAGCGTTGGTGCACAGCCATTTTCAGATCTCTCCAGTAATGTTCAATCAGTTCAAGGCTGGGCTCTGGCTGGGCCACTAAAGGATGTTCACATAGTTGTCCCGTTGCCACTACTTTGTTATCTTCGCTGTGTGCTTAGTGTCGTTGTCCTGTTGA
Organism: Rana temporaria; assembly: GCF_905171775.1. Lineage (NCBI taxonomy): Eukaryota > Metazoa > Chordata > Amphibia > Anura > Ranidae > Rana > Rana temporaria. The sequence continues at coordinate 472,974,621 of NC_053490.1, read as the reverse complement.
AAGATTAACCTTCACCGCAGTTTGAGGTCCAGAGTGCTCTGGAGCAGGTTTTCATCAAGGATGTCTCTGGACATTGCTGCATTCATCTTTCCCTCAATCCTGACTAGTCTCCAGTTTCTACCGCAAAAAACACATCTCCACAGAATGATGCTGCCACCACCATGCTTCAATGTAGGGATGGTATTGGCCAGTTGATGAGCGGTGCCTGGTTTCCTCCAGATCAAATAGTCCAATATTTGTTTTATCAGAGCAGAGAATTTTGTTCCTCATGGTCTGAGAGTCCTTCAGGTGCTTTTTGGCAAACTTCAGGTGGGCTGTCATGTGCCTTTTACTGAGGAGAGGCTTCCATCTGGCCACTCTACCATACAGGCCTGATTGCTGGAGTGCTGCAGAGATGGTTGTTCTTGTGGAAGGTTCTCCTCTCTCCATAAAGAAATGCTGGAGCTCTGTCAGAGTGACCATCGGGTTCACCTCCCTGACTAAGGCCTTTTCTCCCAAATCTCCCAGTTTGGTCAGGTGGCCCGCTCTAGGAAGAGTCCTGGTGGTTCCAAACTTCTTCCATTTATGGATGATGGAGGCCACTGTGCTCATTGGGACCTTTAATGCTGCAGAAATTTTTCTGTACCCTTCCCCAATCCCTTGGACTTCATGGCTTGGTTTGTGCTCTAACATGCACGGTTAACTGTGGGACCTTATAGAGACAGGTGTGTTCCTTTCCAAATCAGGTCCAATCAACTGAATTTACCACAGGTGGACTCCAATAAAGTTGTAGAAACATCTCAAGGATGATCAGTGGAAACCGGATGCACCTGAGCTTGAATTTGGGTGTCATTGCAAAGGCTGTGAATACTTATGTACATGTGATTTTTTGGGGGATTTTATTTTTAATAAATGTGCAAAGATTTCAAACAAACTTCTATCATGTTGTCATTATATTTGTAGAATTTTTAGGAAAATAATAAATGTAATCCATTTTGAAATAAGGCTGTAACATAACAAAATGTGGAAAGAGTAAAGCGCTGTGAATCCTTACCGGATCCACTATATACAGTATTTATTGGTGTATAACACGCACAGGCGTATAACATGAACCCCAATTTTAGGAGGGAAATTTAAGGAAAAAAAACTTACTTCAGTGTTCCCAGCGTAGTTCTTCCTTACATCAGCAATAAAAATCCCCAAAAACTCAGGATTGGGATATCAGCTGAAGTAACGTGACATACTGCGCATGCGACAGGACACCGGTGCTCTGTCACTCACAGCCACGCCTCCTGGCCCTGCTCATATGATAGACAAAACAGTGGCCCAATGTGAGGCCAGGAGGCGTGGCTACGCCAGGTACACAGTACACAGGTGATCGCACCTTTATGTAATTCAGCGGAATTCGCTCTCCCCTCAGACAGCAGGGATTGACGAATAACACGCACCCGCGATTTCCCCCCGATTTTAAGGGGAAAAGTGCGTGTAATAAGCTGCTAAATATGGAATATTTGGTTTAAATGCACTACTGGTTTGAAACCAGTGTACGAGGTTTAGAAAGACATACACCATTAACTGTAAGAACAAATATAACAGGTTATTTACATATCTAGAGCTTGGACATGTTTATCATATGTTATGTTATGTTAATCATAATATGAGGTGATCCAAAGTTCATTGTATATTACCAGGATATGTAAATAACCTGTAACACTTTGCAAGAACAGAGAAAAAGACTTTATAATTTGGCAAGTTTTTATCTGGAATTCTGTTAATTTTTACTGAACATTTAGCCCTGGTTCACACTGGGTACGATTTGGAACGATTTGAGATGCGATTTGACATGTCAAATCGCATCTCAAATCGGCGGCAATTGTCGGCAATGGCACTGTCCTAATCAGTGCGACGGCGCATCTGCGATTTCAAAAAGTAGTTCCTGTACTACTTTTTGCGATTTCGGGCCGCGATTTACATTAAATTGCGGCCGAAATCGCGGCAAAATCGCAGTCGCAAAATCGCGGTAAAATTTTACCGCGATTTTGAATTCGCAGCAGTGTGAACCTAGGCTAAAAGAGGATTGCTCAGCACTGGATTAACTCTGTGTGGCAAGACTGGGCACAGATGATAGGAAATCTTATACTCTACATTGTGACATCAAAAAAATTTTTTTGGGGGGTTTACATCCACTTTAATGAAATGGGAGCCCCTCTTTAATTTTCATCTACAAAATTATTAATAGTCAAGCAGTCTCGACCTGGTATTCTCACTGGCTTATGGCTGTTAAAAATCCCTCCTGAAAATGGTTGCCCACCTGCAAAAAACACACAGCTATGCTTCTGCTAGTTACTGATATGATCCCATATCCATACTAGTAAGTAATAATTGGAAATAATATTTTTAACATTAGAACTTTTTACATTACCATAGTTAGAAGGTGGAGTGAGCCTTCAGATAAATAAACACATCTGTGGTTGATGGTAACAAAAGAGACCCTGATATACTGTATAATTAATTGAGGGACGCAATTTTGGTCACTGTGAAAATATGTTTACTGACACTGGGAGAGCCAGTTTTGTCAGTAAAAAAATGCCTGATAGATAAGAACAGGTAGTTCAGTGGGGAAATCTCAATAAAAACAGATAGTTTTGGTTGACATAGGGAAGAATCTAGTGTGGGGTATCCATCTGTGTGGAAAAAATACACCCAGGGGTCATGTGTGTAAAGGCATGCTTGGGCTAAGAACAGAGAGAGAAATTGAACTTGCAGCCATGGAGAAGCTGTCACCAAAAACAAGAGGCTGAGCATTGTTTTTTTTTTGTATTAACCACTTAAGCCCTGCACCATTTGACTGGCCAAAGACCAGAGCACTTTTTGCGATTCGGCACTGCGTCGCTTTAACTGACAATTGCGCGGTCATGCGTCGTGCCTCCCAAACAAAATTTACGTCCTTTTTTCCCCACAAATAGAGCTTTCTTTTGATGGTATTTGATCACCGCTGCAGTTCATTGTGTCGACGTATATATGCGTGAGCCGGTCGTTAAGCGGTTAAGTTGAATTAAATCCTTGCAATGGTCAACCATGTATGCCTTCTAAATCAGTGACATCATTCCCACCAAGCTGCTGAAGGAATGCGCCGACATTCTGGCGCCTCCCATCACACAGCTTATAAATCAGTCATTTAAGGAAGGCATAGTGCCATCCCTGCTGAAAGAGGGCACAATCCAGCCCATCTTGAAAAAAACTAACTTGGATCCCAAGGACCCAACTCACCGCCGCCCCATAACAGGCCTAAATATTCTCTCCAAGATAATGGAGAAAATAGTGGTACAACAGCTGCAACAGCATCTGGATACCCACAATCTACTCGATCCATTTCAATCAGGTTTCCGTCCCAGACACGGGACAGAAACGGCCTTACTCAAAATATGGGACGATGCCCTCGAGGCCGCAGACGAGGGAGAATCCTGTCTCCTGGTTCTGCTGGACCTAAGCGCAGCCTTTGACACAGTAGACCACAAAATGTTACTGATGCGACTGGCCGAGGTAGCCAGAATCGCAGAAGGTGATTTACCATGGTTTTCCTCCTTTCTTGAAAACCGATCACAAACAGTGAAACTGGGATCTTTCACGTCGGAAAAACGCACGGTGTCATGTGGAGTCCCCCAAGGATCCCCCCTGTCACCGGTACTGTTCAACATCTATCTTCGCCCTCTCTTTGATATTATCAGTAGCCAAGAACTACTTTATCACCCTTATTCAGACGATACGCAATTTTATTTTCGCATCTGCAACAAAAAGGATCATAATCTCAGTTTAGAGAAATGTCTCTCTTCGATAGAAAACTGGATGACTAAGAGTTATCTTAAACTCAACAGTTCCAAAACAGAACTTCTTATGTTTCACGCCAGCCGAAAGAGTCAACTGGCAACAACCTGGACACCGCCGCCCATTCTGGGCCAAAGCATCACCCCTAGCTCCAAAGTCAAAAGTCTCGGAGTCATTTTTGACACCTTCATGACAATGGACGCACAAATAGGGTCAGTAGTCAGCGGATCGCACCATTTGTTGCGCCTACTACGCAGACTTATTCCATTTATCCCCAAAGAAGACGTAGCAGTCGTGGTGGGAACAATCGTGAATTCAGACTGGACTATGCAAATGCCCTTTACCTCGGACTCCCAAAGTACCAAATCTCCCGTCTGCAAGTCGTACAGAATACGGCCGCCAGACTGGTGACTGGGAAAAGGACATGGGAATCAATCTCACCTTCGCTGAGAACCCTTCACTGGCTGCCAGTAAAAGACAGAATTGCATTTAAAGCACTCTGCCTGACACATAAGTGCATCCATGGGAAGGCGCCGCAATATCTTTGCGACAAGATAGAACCTCACAATTCTAATCGCGTTCTGCGATCCACTGACCAAAATCTGGTCAAGGTGCCAAAAACCAAATACAAGTCCAAAGGAGAAAGAAGGTTTGCTTTTCAAGGTCCGAGACTATGGAACGCTTTACCAACCAGCGTTCGGTTGGAGGAAAACCACCTGACTTTCAGAAGACAGATTAAAACTCTGCTCTTTTGATGTCATGAGACACGAAACATCAAGCGCCCAGAGGCGATTCAGTTCGCATGTGCCGCGCTATATAAGTTTTTCATTCATTCATTCATTCAGTGATGAAATGGGTAGGAAGCCATAAAAACAAACTTGTGATTTTTATGCTTAATCCTGATGTCTGCCTTTGAAAATATAAAAAATATTGGATCAGCATGAAAGCCAGGCAACTAGCACTTTCAGAAGTAGAAGTCAGCAATGATAGCCTCCAAATTTGCTCAGTGTATATTTCCTTTAGCAATAACATGCATTCTATCACATTAATCTTCAAGTTGTGACATCAGTTGACTAAGCTAGCTCTGTTCCATTTCTGTGATTGTACATCAATCCACAAAATATTCTAAATACTGTCTTCTTGTACATATTCTAAAACTCTTGTTATATTTTGTTATACCATAAAACCCAGCGCTGTTCTCAACATAATTTACACATGTTGCTGAGCTTAAAACCTTGTTTGCCATTCTGGACTATTCTTGCAATAATCAATCTTATGTTCAAATTTTGAAAGCCGAAAAAAAGAGAATGTTGGTAATTTCATAAAAAAGTTTACAGTGGTTCAAAGAAGCAGAAACATCTGTTGCAGACAAAGAAAGTTTATTGGCTCAATTTAGAAACTGTTAGATGGTTAGGTCTGACCATCAACAATCTAATTCTTTAAAAATAAACACTGATTTATTTTCTGCTTGTAAAATAAAGATACCAATTTTTCACATAAAGCAGAAAAAAATACATTCATATTTTGTTCATTTAGCTTTTAGCCTACAGCATTGTCTATTGTTACCACTTGAAACACCAAGAGACCAACTTGCTTATAAGTACTCTCCTGTCGAACATAAAGATTTTTCATTCAAAGAGGATGCCTGTGAAAAAGTTGAATTCCTTCCATTTACTAAAGAAGTAAAACTATTCCATGATTTACAGCCTCATGCCGCGTACAGACGATCGGACATTCCGACAACAAAACCGTGTTTTTTTTTTCTTCCGATGGATGTTGGCTCAAACTTGCATACACACGATCACTCAAATGTTGTCGGAAATTCCGATCGGCAAGAACGCAGTGATGTACAACACATACGACGGCACTATTAAAGGGAAGTTCAATACCAGTCGTGTTAGTAGAAGTTTGGTGAGAGACGATTTGCGCTTTTCAGCCTCGTGCTTTTGAGTCCGTTACAGCGTGACGAATGTGCTATCTCCATTACAAACGCTAGTTTTACCAGACCGAGCGCTTCCGTCTCGTACTTGATTCAGAGCATGCGTGGAATTTTGTGGTCGAAATAGTCTACACATGATCGGAATTTACAAGAACAGATTTTGTTTAATGGGGCCTACACACGGTCGGAGTTTCCGACCAAAAGCTCCCATCAAACATTTGTTGTCGAAAATTCTGAGCATGTGTACGCGGCATAAGGCTCACAAACTTACCCAGGAGCGCCAAGGGGTTTTTATAGGTGTGTGTGCTCTTACCTGATTAATAGGAGAGAGGCGTAGTACCTATTCAGTTCTAAGAGCATAGTCACATCTTTGGTAATGTCCACTCCGTCTCAATATGGCTGATTTTAGATAAAAGCTGAGACTTCAAACAGCTCTTCACTGTGGCGTTAAAGTGCTGAGTGATGTAACTTACTGAACTGCCTCCATCTGCAATAGAAACAAGTTTACACTATTACTCTTTACAATTCTTCATGCTAACATAGATCCCCATACAAATCTTGAATGGTGTATATTAATTCAAGGTGTATTTTAAATCATGTGAATGTTTATATGAAAACTTTTCCTGTGTACTTATTTACTTTTACAAAATATATTTTTATTGAAATTTACCAATACAAACAAATTGCAAAAAACATGATATTCCTGGTTCAACAGAGGCAGTAGTAGGAGGACTACCTAGCCAGCAATGCCACACTTTCATAAAGCTTTGGGGTTTATTCCTAAGATTGAGGGTCAGCTTATACAATGGGAGATTACCAATAATCATATCTTTCTAAACCTCTATTGATAAACTTGGGGTGCCCTTCCAGGACATAACCTTTTTGGCATAAAAAGATAAGATGCGTAATAGGTTTTTGACACATCTAGAAAGGTGTATGCCACCGAAAATTCCCAGCAAATAGTTCTTGTATAATATTGGGAAGACCAAGGGCAATAGAATGGAATAACAAGTATAAAAAATGGGGGGAACCAATGCGCAAACCAACCTGACAAGGGCAAATATAGCTAAACAAATTAAACTAACAAGCAGCAGCCACAACTAGTAATGTTCACACACTGATAACAGATTGATATAAGGGGGGGTGTAATGGCGCTTGCAATAACTAACTAAAATGACAATTCCTGTTGATGAAAAATAATGCGACCCAAGTAAAATCCACCACTTTCTGTGTTTCTAAAAATGTTCCACTCCAAATATAGTTAAGACAACCATCCAACATCAATAAAATAATGTGGGAGTGAGAAAATATCATAAAGATATCATAAATAATAAGTGTAAAATCCATAAAAGTGCTCCATTCATTGAAAGTGCATTTGTGTAATCATAAACTGTAATCCAATAATAATCCTAAGAACACAAGAACACAAATGCACTTTCAATGAATGGAGCACTTTTATGGATTTTACACTTATTATTTATGATATCTGGATTTTGATTGCCATTAATTCATTTATAATCTTATAGTATATTCATTCATTGTATTTTTATCGGCACATTTGCTCACCAATAGGATATTTGATTTTATCTCACTCTCATTATCCCCCACACTTTATATTAATGTCTCGGTGAGTTCTTTATCCCAGGTTTTGAGGATTGATTATGTTAATTTTTTCTTACATTGTGCGTATATAGGCACGTTTGTACATATGAATAAGGTTATTCTTATTAATATTTTCTCACTCCCATCTCCGCCCACATTATTTTATTGATGTTGGATAGTTGTTTTAACTATATTTGGAGTGGAACATTTTTAGAAACACAGAAAGTGGTGAATTTTACTTGGGTCGCATTATTTTTCATCAACAGGAATTGTCATTTTAGTTAGTTATTGCAAGCGCCATTACACCCCCCCTTATATCAATAGAATGGAATGCATTTCCTTCAGACCAGAAGGCAGAAACCAGTGGGCAATTCCACACACAATGGAGAAAATCATTGTCTGCTCCACAACATCTAAAGCAGACTGAGGCCTCGTACACACGACCAGTTTCCTCGGCAGAATTCAGCTTCCGACCGAGTTTCTGGCTGAATTCTGCCGAGGAAACTGGTCGTGTGTACACTTTCGGCCGAGGAAGCCGACGAGGAGCTCGGCGAGGAAATAGAGAACATGTTCTCTATTTCCTCGTTGTTCTATGGGAGCTCTCGCCCCGCCGAGCTCCTCGGCGGCTTCAGTGCTGAACTGGCCGAGGAACTCGACGTGTTTGGCACGTCGAGTTCCTCGGCCGTGTGTACGAGGCCTTACAATTGTCGGAGGCCCAGACTGTGCAATCTGCCCGGGATGTATTAGCTATGATGAAATCGTTCTAAGTGCTTTCCTGTGTACTTCAATAGTCCATTGCCTTTCTATATATCGTAACCAGAACAGCTGCAAGTCTCCATAGAGTCAAATGATGGGTCACATACAGTGTTGCCAACCTATCAGATTGAAATTTACTGGCATGACACCCAAAAGTTACTGGAATTTTACAAAAGTTACAAAATTACATTTTTAAGTGAAAATTTCAGTATTTAAGCTGAAAACAGATAGAAATGCGATTTAAGGTAGATATTTTGGGAAAACATAATATTTCTGCTATTTTCGATATAATAAGGTCGGATTATTTAGTCCATCAGTTTCTGTCACCTATGTCCAACTGGAGAGATTTCCCTTTTGCATCTGTTCCATAGCCACCACAGAAAGTAAGGGGAAATCCCTGGTAGCCACTAGGATCACCAGAATTTATGTCCCCAATTCTAAAGACCCCCTGCAACGTCACCCCCTGCCACCATCACCTCCATCACCTCCTGCCACCATCACCTGTCACCATCACCTCCTGTCAACATCACCCCTGCCACCATCACCCCCTGCAACCATCACCTCCTGCCACCATCACCCCCTGCCTCCATCACATGTCACCATCACCTCCTGCCTCCATCACCCCCTGCAACCATCACCTCTTGCCACCATCACCTGTCACCATCAACTCCTGCCTCAGTCACCCACTGCCTCAATCATCCCCTGCCACCAACACCTCCTACCGCCATCACATGTAAACAACACCTCCTGTCACCATCACCCCCTGCCACAATCACCTGTCACCATCACCTCCTGCCTCCATCACCTGTCACCAACACCTCCTGCCACCATCACCACCTGCCACCACTACCTCCTGCCTCCATCACCTGTCACCAACAACTCCTGCCACCATAACCTCCTGCCACCATCACCCCCTGTCAATATCACCTCCAGCCTCCATCACCTGTCACCAACACCTCTTGTCACCATCGCCTGTCACCATCTCCCCCTGCATTATCCTGAATATCGTTATCACTCCAGTGATTGATTTTATACCTCTGAACTGGTCTCTGAACAAAGCATACAGGATATATTAAATCAAATTTATAAATGCTATGTAACTGAAGTAAATATGCCATTTAATAAAAACGTTTTTTTTTTTTGTCATTTTTTTTAGGCAATAGCAGGAACAGGCCAATATGCACAGCTGCGTAATTATTTACAATTAATTTATGAACGTGTCAGGACTTTTACTTATATTCCAGGAAAGCACTGCAGTCATTTAGAATTACACGTGGGAGAGATTTTTTTTTTTAAATAATAAAAAAAAGTTTAAAGTTTAATACATTGCCAAAAACATAAAAATAATTATAATCACAGTTTCAGAATGAAACATATATATTTATGATGCAGTTAAGCAAGGTAACATTAACTTATATATACAGTATATATGTGTGGGGTTAAGTATCTCAGTTTAGACAATGAAGCAAGAACTGGAGAATCTATAGGATGCTCAAGGGTTTAAAGGAATTGAAAACATGTATTGAGTGCGCTTGTACTTTGAGTCATCATTACTTCTTATAGTCATTTTGACACGATTTTCAAATTTTTACAGGTTTGCTGTTTTCTTTTCTTTGGTATTGTACCCTGTATGGCTAAATGTTTGTGGCAACTATGTACTATACTAGTTGTGTGTTGAATTTCTACTGCTGTAGGAAGAGAAGACTTGACAAGTAAATGGTATTCTAATTCAGCCCGAGGATGTTCAATAGTGTTGAGGTCAGGGCTCTGTTGCCACACGGTTGGAAGTACATAATTGAATAAAATGTCTTTGTACTGTTATGCTGTGTCATTAACTCATTGATTTGGGATATGTTTGTGTCCTTTAGATCATATAGTGTATTAAAGAAAATGTCCAGACATGGTATATATAGAAGCTCCTTCCTCAATCTCTGCAAAGTCAGAGGACATTCCAGTGACTCCTGTGGCACAAAACTGGCCTAGGATGGTTTTGTACACAGACATACTCCGGTTTCTGGCAGACTCCTGTTGGCCTCTTATTGAATTGTATAGATGTAGCACTACCCCCGGAGGAGCTGCTGGTTTGTTTTAGGTGGCACATTTACCTTGTGGCTCTCCGAATTCCTAGGGGTGTATGGTGCATATAGCAGTAGTAATGGAATGTCCACGACAGGTGTCTTTTGCTGTGCTCTTTATTACCCAGCCGGGTAAAAACAATAAAACTTGTGGTGAAGAAGGTAGAGTTGAAAGGAGAAGAAGAATAGCAGATTCAGGCGTAGCAATAGGGAAAACAATCCTGCTCCCACGTGTAACACTCCTTGCGCCACTCCTGCTTGAGTGGTAATGGCGTACCTGGACAGGCCTCTCTCACTGGCCAGGCAGCCAGGGTATCGCTCGAACCTTTAAGGAAAAGTCTCTGCCACAGACCCTCCTGGAATGAACTCAGGGAAAAACCTCTGCCACAAGCTTTTCCTGATTGTGGTTACAGAGATGAACCTCCTTGATGGAATTACACCTGGATCTCCTTCAAGTAGCTTTTAAGTACCGAATAACAGGTGACCAGCCTCCCAGTGTCCAGATACCTCGATCCCCGGTGGTTTTTTCAAGACCCTATTGGATCGCCAGCCTCCCATTGGCTCTCCTCAGATGGACTCCCCACCGAACAGCTAAATCGATTGGGATCTTCCAGATTTGGAACCCAGTCGACCACTGGGCTCCCTGCCACAGCTTAAATGTTCCGGACCAACTTGGTCCCGGAACCAGGAACTCCGCGTGGCACGCACACCTCGGCCCGGTAGTCCATAACGCGTGAGCGCCGAGGTGCAGTCACCCTAAAGGTGGGTGCCGCACTCCGAAGAAGAAGACCCAGAACGAATAGCGTCTGCCCCATAAATACCCTCCCCCAGCATGCACAGCGAGGCCCAACCCTCCTGATTGGCTGTTGGGGAAAAGTACCCAAATCTTGACTCCACTGCTGCCACCTACTGCCCTGGGGTGGGAAGAGCACCCCAGCACAACAGAATGAGCCCACAGCACAGCCAAGCTGGGACAGAGACCCAAGTTTGAACACATCAACTGGATCAGAGTTCAATTAACACTATGATCTCCCTCTAAATTTAAATAGCACCGGTACTTTGAAGTAACCAGGCGCTACATAGATATTCTGTATCATGGCCTGATCTGCCATCCTGATTCTCGGTTTTTTGCTTTGATGGTCTGGCTGTTGAAGCGCAGGTCCTGAGGGACAGAAGCTTATCAAATTCAGTTGTCCTGGAAGACTTACTTTGCATGGTGCAAGCAGAAAGTTTCCTCCTAGACAATACTACGTGGGATGTATCCTGGCTTTTCTCAACTCAGGCTCAGGCCTTTCTCAAGTCTGGATCAGCATCTGGCCTTGAGTACCCTCAAGGGACAAATTTGGCCTGGGCTATCCAAAGTTTCATTCTAGACAATATTCCATGGGACATCTACTGGCTTTTCTTCAGTCAGGTATGGATCATTATTTGACCATGAGTACCCTCAAGGGACACATTTTGACCTTGTCTATTATGTTCTAGCATCCTTTAGCCTTGCACGCCATGGTGAAGGCCTTTGTGCAGTGAGTTATTCATTTATCTCCTCCTAGCCGCTCTCCAGTGATGCTGTGGGACTGATGCTTACAGATCTTCAAAAGCTTCTCTTCAAACCTATTAGGGATATTCTCGAAACTTAGCTCACTTTCAGGTTGTTTTTCCTGCCACCATTACTTACACTCAGTAAGCATCATAAGCATAAATCTGTCCTGAACCCTAAGGCTTCCTTTCTGCCCAAGGTGGTCTTCTCGTTTCACCCAAACCAGGATGTCATGCCGCCATCTATCTGTTCAGCTACTGTACTAAGTCCTCTAGAGTTGTCTCTCCTCAATGCTTGGATGTTTTTTGTGCTGTATGAAAGCCGTAATGTCAGCTACAGCTTAGCTTAGACTTTCTTCAGAGCCTCATTTTATTCTTCTTGCAGGCTCTCACAATAAATATCCTGCTTCTCGTTCCACCCTAAATAGGTGAACTCAGTTCAGGCCTATTCCATACAGAATAAAGTTCCCGCTTTCCTGTTAAGGCTTACTCTACTAGGTTTGTGGGAGTTTCTTATGACTTTTAGCTTCAAGCAACTGCTTTGCTGATATGTAAGGCTGCCACATGGTCATCTGTATACACATTTGCTAAGTTTCACCAGGTGCATGTTCAAGCCTTTGCTTGTTCCGGATTTGCCAAAAGATGCTGCTCCCACCCCTCTCCTCTTTATTTTTTGTATTGCTTTTGGACATCCAAGCTATATAAGAATATATCTGTGTCCTGTACTGTATGATCCAGAAAAAGGATTTTTGGCTTACTTGTAAAATCCAAAAACTCTCAGAATCAATCATTGAGCTACTTAGGCAATGTACCTTCTTCTCCTTATTTATATAGTCTGAGCTTTTTCTAGGATATTTTTAGGTAGTTAAGCTTAGTCAATATGTTTCATATAGTGTTCTTTGTATTTGTTGTGTTTTGTTTTTCCTTTATGTTAAAAGATTGTAAAATAATGAGGGTAATTTGAAGGACAATTATGTATCAAGTCAGACACATTCAAAAATGTTCAAACTATCAAAAATCTTTGTGATCAATCATTAATTTTCCTTCACAAAATGAGTCAGTTTCCTCTTAACGATGGCTGGATGGGGAAAGGGATTAGCCGCTCCAGGTGGGAACCCAGATGAATATCCTCTGTTGCAGACAACTCAGGTGCAGGCAATGCACTTAGCAAAGCAGAAACAAAGATTGTCTCTAGACAGCGGCATTCTCTGAACAAATTGTAGCCTTTTATTAAAAGAAGGACATCACTACAAGTCACAGCAAAATAAAATAAAACCTGACTGCTGACGCGTTTCGCACTGAAACTATTGCTTAGTCATAGCAGGCTGGATCTTGTGATACTTGTGAGTAGTGTCAGTACCCAAAGTCATGGTGATCAGAGCTAGCATGTACAGGTCCTGCTCATCAGTCTCGGAGAGACATATATGCATACATCCCTGGATGACCAGCCCGATTTTTTTATATTCCATCCTTGTTCAGTTTTTCCTGTTTATGTGATGTTTCCTTTGAGTCTACTGTTTGTTTTGTTTTTAGACAGATACAGAAATATAACTCTAAATTGCATAAATGGAAAATAGCTGCTTACAATGACTGTGTACATCCACTGGAGCTCCAATGTCCTTCACTGGAAGTTCTTCATTTTCTTTTAGACAATATAATGTGTGACAGCAGCATATGATAAATTCCTATGGATCCTGGAGACCAGAAAGTCCTTGTATCTGTCCCCAAAGTGCATCCAAGGCAGCCAACTACACTGTATGTCATTACTTGTCATTTCCATGTTGCTTTACTACTAGTAAAGGACATACAGGAGATCTTTTATGTGAATAATGTGAGTCAGGTTTCATCCATATATTTTTTTATCCACAATCAAAGAATTTCAAGTACAGGTCATGTACACACTACTGTGGCTTATGTGCATTTTATTAAATTGTAATACTTATAAATATGCTTCCATTTTTTTCTTATGCATTGCTTTGTAATTGAAGTAGATTCAAGCCCAATCACAACAATCTGATATACTCTTGAACATGGTAATGTACATTAAAAAAAAATAAAAAACCTTTTAAAAGCCACTTCCACATAGGTTAGCTGGAAGGTGGTAAAAACATGCAGCTGAACCAGCTGACCAGCTCATCTAAAGTGTAGAATACAACAGAAAGTGACTGTTCACATGCCATGGTGCAATGCTTTTCATTGCAGCTTCAGCAAATTTGATGTGGCATGCCAAGGTGACAGGTGGTATAGCCTTTCAACTCAACTGGGAAAATGCTTAGCTCCTGTTAGGGGTGCATTAGATCTGCTTGTTTTTCAGCAAAAATAAAACCAGGAGGCGACAGTATTGTTGCCCCATGGTCCACTGTGAAATGCTTTTCAGGGGCTGCAGACAATGTGTAATAACCTGTGCACCTTATCTTCTGTGGAAACCGCTAGGGATAGGAATTTTATGTTCAGCAGCTTAACCAAACCTACCTCTGTTAAATTATGTGAACTGATCTTACATGTAGGTGTAGTTTGAAGAGAGATGTATCTGTACTTCTGAAGTGCCGCAGTAAAGGAATGGTAATTAACCATGTAAGTGGTCAGTATCTTTTGCTCAAAAGTGTTAACTTACAGTGTGTAACCTTGGTGTATCTAAACAATCAAATATTGAGCGTTTAAGCCATCTAACCGTCTGGGTTACGCAGCCTTGAGCTGCGACCGGAAAGTTGTACCAGTTTAACCCTTATGATAAAGTACATCTGCAGAGATGCACATTCTAACCTTCAGGTTTGGGACAGAACTCAAGTGATGATGGCCAGTCTGAAGATGACTGTGACAGGTGGGTGACTGTGGTGAGTGACAGTGACCCTGTTTAGTGGGAAGACAGGTGTGCTTAGTGTCCCTTACCCAGCAGTGTGGTACTTCTCTGGAACCTGCTGTTCCACAGGGCTAACATAGAAACCCAGCCTATGTAGTCACAGGAGCAAGACCTTGCATCAGTCCTAAGTGGTGGCTTCAGTGGAATTGAATCCTCAATAAACATAACGATGGTAACCAAGTGTTAGGTGTTCTGGGGAGACAGAAGAGACTGGTAAGGCATGATACATGTTCTGTATCCCCTTGCTGGGACAGTGATTCATTTAAGAAAGAGAGTGGGAGGAAAATACAGTGACGGTTGGTTCCAGATGACACAAAAAAAAAAAACACATTGTACTTGTGGTGCCATTAATTCATAATGACACCTTAAACATGGGTAGCAATTGCATTTTTGGAACACAGCAAAATGCACTAAAAATGTGCATTGCAAAAAAGTGGCTTAATGCGAAAAAATAGCTACTTTGATGTGTTTGTCACATGCAGGGCAGCTCATTCAAGTGGAAAAAAAACGCTACACATCACGCAGGTGTGCATGCAGCCTAACACTAAACATTTCTGTGCAGCCTCTGGCCTCTAGGGTTGGTGCTTTCAAACTTGTTTGAATACTTCCTGGCAGGACAGCTCATTCACGCACATAATTGAATTGTGCCAAATAGTGATAATGCATCTGTCGTGAGGAAGACAGCAGTCCCGGATTCCTACGAGGCACTCCCGTTACTCCTCTATGGGGACTCCTGAGCCTCATAGCCAATACTAACCAGTGATCCTCACTTACTCCTCGCTGGAACAATTTGAATCTCCAACATCTCCTCCAAATTCCAGAGCCAGTCATCTGGGCGTCATGAACTATTAGGGTTTTAGACAGTAAATTTCCATTTCTTTTGATATCTTGAAATTAATTACTCCCTGACAAATAGATACTGTATTTATTCCACTACATTTAATTGTGCCATGCTTGCATTGCTCAGCTTCATCTAGCCTCTTGTAGTTTGGTGATAACAAGAATAGAATCTCTCTTAAGGAATGAGTCTTTGCCTGAGGCTCACTCAATTCTATACCAACCATTACAACAGCCTACATCACAGGGCCTAAATAAATGCAAGTAAATATGAGTTCTGGTACTTCCTGCTGGATAACATTGACTAGGAGGATGTATGGGACCACTATTTGATCTTAGTCAGAGATAGACTTGTGATACTTAAAATGGTTCACTGCTATTATCTTACGCTAGCCAGGGTAGAAGGGTTCTTGGCTACCCAGTCCAGTGAATATTGGAAGTGTTCCAAGTTAAATGCAGATTTTCTTCATGTCTTCTGGATGTGTTCAGTAATTCATGACTATTGGGTGCAGTTTCTACAATCCATCCATCCATACAATAATGACTGTTCAGGTTCCCCAGGAGATTGGCTCCTGTTTGCTGGGCTTTTTTTACTCCTTGTTTTTTAGGAAAGCAACCAGAACATTGCTTGGTATATTGCTCTGTTACGCTAGGAAGGCAATTGTCCTTCATTGGAAATCCCCTACACCTAAACCTCTGACCCAAAATAGGTGGAGGCCAATTGTAAATGCTGCTCTCCCATTACACAGGGCCACGTATGATAGCAGATGATGTCAGTCTAAATTTGAGAAAATGTGGTCCTGATGGCTAGAGCGCTCTAAAACTGTAGTTCTGAATTGAAAATGTTGTCTATAATAATTGAGAAGTTGGGCAGTACCCTACGCACTTTTGTCCCTCCTAAACCAATTTGTTCTCTTCACTTTGTCCTGTTGCCTTTAATGGAACATTGTCCTCTGCTACTGTGTGGCTAGGTACTTGTTCCACTAGTCCAGTGGTTCTCAACCTTACTAGTGCCGTGACCCCCTTGATAAAATTTACCAAGTTGTGGGGACCCCTAACAGTACAATTATTTTCGTAGCGTGTGTTGTCAGCACCCAAGGCAAGACAAGTAATTTGCACCCCATGGATTTAGTGCTCCTTGAGTCCCTTCCACTTGTACAGTATTAAAACCACTTCTGGTACATTTCAGGATTATCCACTCTTTCTCTTTGTTCTCCTTTATTTCCCTTTTATTTCTTGCTATCCTAATTTATTGTCCCCCCCCCCCCATCCCTCTCTCTAGCCATCTTTTTTGTTCTTTCTCTTATTATTTATCTCCTTTTTCTTTGTTCCACCCCCTCTTTTGCTCTACCTTCCATGTATTCTCTATTTTTATTCCTTCTCTTACTCCTTGGTGGGGGAGAATGGGATGAGTGGCAGTGCTGGCAGGGAGTTGGGCTGAGTGGCAGTGCTGGTGGGGGTTGGGATCAGTGGCAGTGCTTGGGGGAGTTGGAATGAGTGGCAATGCTGGGTGCAGTTCTGATCGGCCAACTTACTGTAGGTGGTGTTCTTGATCAAGGTCATCTGCTGATCTGAGAACTGTAGTGGAGACTTATAATGGCAACTATAATCACAGGTAGTGTTACTCACTGTGTCTCTGGATTTGTGGTGTCTCGTAGCAGTGACACCTATGCTCGAAATCAGGAGATAGGGTCTCCTTCAGCCTTTCCCACTTCACATTCCTCACCAGTCAGTTGACATCTAGTCTCTGTCCCCCCAGCCATGCTGTAAACTGAATGGGCGGCTGTGGGCTTCAGGAAAAGCCCTGCTGGGTGGCTGCGAAAAGACTGGGAGAGCAGCGTGGGCTTCAGGAACAGCCCAGAATTTGGTGACCCATGGCAAATCGTCATTCGACCCCCAGGTTGAGAACCACTGCTCTAGTCCTTATTATCTAATTTGAGAAGTACCTATGAGCTGAATTTCCTACATTTCCTGCCTTAAAGGAGTTGTAAAGGAATTTTTTTTTTTTTTTTGCTGAAATGACTGCTTACAGGGTATAGAGACATAATAGTTAACTGATTCATTTTAAAAACGATTAAAAATAGTTAAAAATCAATCATATAATGTACCTGTAGTTTTTTAGTTTCGTTTTTGCATCTAGTTTCGTTTTTTCATGTTATCCTGCCTCTGTGCATGTACAGAGCCATAGAGCAGTGATGGTTTGGAAAATGAAACTAGAATCTCCCAGGACTGTGGTCATCAGGAAACAGACAACCAGGAAGTGTCCAGAACAGAGAAGAATTTCAGCAACATCAGAGCAAAAACGAACAATGAGGACATGAAACCAGGACTGCAGTAAGGTAAAGGAAGCTATTTAGCTGAAAAAAAAAATTCCTTTAGTGACCCTTTAAGAGACACCTGGAAGTTTTATATATTACAACGTACCTTTAACCCTTGTTTGACAAATCTGAAGGGGAAGGGGTGGAGCGCAGCTTGTTTTTTAGGTTCTTTATTGTTGATAATTTGTCTTGTGAACAGAATTGGTTCCATGTTTCTCTTTATTTTGTAAAACTTAATATAATAAAATGTATAAAAAAAAGTGATATGCTAATTTGATATTAACCAAACTTTAGGTACATTTGTTGAATTATTATTTTCACCAAACCCATGCAAAATTGTGTGTTTTTATTAACTTCTACTTTCTTTATATTCTAGACAATATAGAAATTGCTTATAGGTGAACAGATGTAAATATGTTTTCCTGTCTATTTTCCTCACAGTGTTGACAGTTTTCAGCTTAATGGTGAAAGAAGCATTATTCATTTTCCATAATTAATTGACTGTGAAGGAACTTACCAAGTCACACACCTTACCCAATTTCCTACTGATTGGTATTAACTCCCTTCTGTGAATAAAGTAGTATTTAGCCAGGAAATGGATAAATGGGGAGCACAGGATAGAAACTACATGGAGAAATTTGAATTAGCATGCATGAATAATAAAGTGCCTAATGGCCTCAGGGGTACATTAATGTTATTGTAAACTTGTCCTGCAGTTACATGCTTTATGCTTTTTGGAGATACACAGTGCATTATGGTTATAACAAATTGAAAATAAGAAACTGCCAGCTAAGAATATGGCTTCCAGAGTAATAACCATAATTATTATACAATTTATGTCTATTAACTTGTGGAAGTACATATCGCTGCAGAAACATCCTAATAGCTTTAATATAATAGTTTTCAAATCAACAACACATATATTTTTTTACACACTTTTTAAATATGTATTATCATCCCAGCAAACCAATACACAAATAGAGGAATTTCCAACACACTCCAGTTAAATAAATGCATTTTATAATGATGTAGAGGGCATATTCTTAGCTCAAAAAATACATCATATTGCTCTCAGCCTCCTCCAAATCTCAATTTTTCTCACTTTTTTTTTAGCTGCTGTGATCAGACTTCCTGTGGCATGGTTGCTAAATGTATTCCCCATGTTCTTACTGTATGCAAGAATGTATCCACCCTCTTTTGCGCCTTCTAGAGATGGACTATGGCATTTTTAGTGTGCAAGCAAGTGCTTCCAAAGTGTTCTAGTGTTGAAGTTTTTCTTTTCTGCTGTGTTCATGCTCTGAGGTTTTTCAGTTCAACTTGTTTATGTGTACAATTAAATGTTAAGGAGAGAGGGAATAGCCACAACTCAGGTGCAGGCAATGCACTTAACAAAGCAGGAACAAAAATTGTCTCTGGACAGCCGCACTCTGAACAAATTGTAGCCTTTATTAACCACTTGGGATCCGCCTGCCGTCAATTGACGGCTACAGTGCGGATCCCAATTTCCAAACTGCCGTCAATTGACGGCCGCCCCTTTGGGCGTTCCCCGCGCGCGCTCCAGAGCGCGCTGCGGGGAAAATCTGTGTTGGCCGTGTCCCTCGGACACAGCCAATTACAGATCGCCGCGAACGGCCAATCAGAGTGGCCGTTCGCGAGGCGATCTGTGCGGCCAATGAGAGAGGATCTCATATGTAAACATATGAGATCATCTCTCATTGCCGTTTTACACAGAGACAGCGGTGCTGTCTCTGGAGAGGAGACGGATCTGTGTCTCTTGTACATAGAGACACAGATCGGTCACCTCCCCCAGTCACCCCCCTCCACCTACAGTTAGAACACTAAGCAGGGATACATTTAACCCCTTCCTCACCCCCTAGTGTTAACCCCTTCAATGCCAGTCACATTTATACTGTAATTAGTGCATATTTATAGCACTGATCGCAGTATAAATGTGAATGGCGCCAAAAATGTGTCCGATGTGTCCGCCATAACGTCGCAGTCCCATTAAAAATCGCAGATCGCCGCCATTTCTAGTAAAAAAAAATAATTAAAAAAAAATAATTCTGTCCCCTATTTTGTAAGCGCTATAACTTTTGCGCAAACCAGTCGCTTATTGCGATTTTTTTTTTTTTTTTACCAAAAATATGTAGAAGAATACGTATCGGCCTAAACTGAGAAAAAAAAATGTTTTTTTTTTTTTAAATTGGGATATTTATTATAGCAAGAAGTAAAAAATATTGTATTTTTTTCAAAATTGTCTCACTTCTTTGTTTATAGCGCAAAAAATAAAAACCGCACAGGCGATCAAATACCACCAAAAGAAAGCTCTACTTGTGGGGAAAAAAGGACGTCAATTTTGTTTGGGAGCCACGTCGCACGACCGCGCAATTGTTAGTTAAAGCGATGCAGTGCCGAAAGCTGAAATTTCACCTGGGCAGGAGGGGGGTATATGTGCCCAGTAAGCAAGTGGTTAAAAGAAGGATAGCACTACAAGTCACAGCAAAGTAAAATAAATCCCAACAACTGACACGTTTCGCACTGAAACTAGTGCTTAGTCATAGCTAGCTATGACTAAGCACTAGTTTCAGTGCGAAACGCGTCAACAGTTGGGTTTTATTTTACTTTGCTGTGACTTGTAGTGCTGTCCTTCTTTTAATTTGTTCAGAGTGCAGCTGTCCAGAGACAATTTTTGTTCCTACAACTAAATGTTATTGTTTATTGAATATTTTTGTTAAGCGTTAAATCACATAAGTATCAAAACGCTACCCTGCGACGGGACCAGGTGCCATTCGCCGTACATACAATAACAACAATAAAATCACAAAAACATAAAAAAAACAATAACATAAATCAAATAAAAATGGAAAAAAAACAAAAAAAACTGTAAAAGAATAAAAAAGCCCAGAGAAGAAAAAAAAACCCTATCAGCCCGTCAGTTTCCACCCCCTGACGCACAGCAATCTACCCAGCCTCAGTCCACAGATGGGTTTTCAGTCCCCTCCTGAACTGGAGCAGGTTTGCGGTCTGCCTAAGAGCCAACGGCAGGAGGTTCCACTCTCTAGGTCCCAACCTCTAGAATGCTCTGCCCCCCTACTTTTTTAATCTAAACTTTGGGACCTCCAGGCGGAATTGAGTGGCCGCTCTCAATAAACGGCCAGTGATGTTATAATGTAGCTTGTTGCAAATGTTGTCCATAGGTTGACCTGCTGAGCTGGCGGATCTGAGAAGAAAGGGTTAACACTGCTGGTCAGATTTTCCTGTTCTTTTTTAGAAGATAACCACCCATGCAGGTCATACCATTTAAATAGAGACTCATTAATGCCCTAGAGTGAGTTTCAGATCTACTGTCAAGATATAGCCGTTATTCTGCCGGTTTGTCCCTTGTGGGAGCCCAGTCAGAGTTCCAAGGCGTCTGGATCTATATGGACTTATGCTGGACTCTTGTTGATTACCTATTGCCTGTGTGGATTTACTGCCTATGTGGACTCTTGCACTGCTATGGATTACTTGCATGAACTTGCATCTCTTGATTCAGGTATGACAACCTAATGAGGCGTTTAGTGTTTGCTGACAATGTCTTGGGGAACTGTTTCTGTCTTACCATCAACCAATTTAGTAAATTACTTTGTTATTCAGTTCACCTTCCTGGTCTGAAGTCCTTTAAGTGGTGCATGTAAAGCGTATCAAAGAACAGGGTTTACAACTAAGGGACCGAAGAAGTTAGAGAAAATACAGTACAGAGGTCTAACGAGCAGAATGTTGTCTGCAGTATTGCCATTGCTAAGGACTACCATATTTGTGTCAGTTTCCCATCGGCCAACCAGCCAGGAGATGGATGACATGGCAGAATTGACAGATGCTCTGGTAGTGAAGCGGAGTTATGGTTGGCCACTTCACTAGCGAACAGATTCCCACATCTTGGGATTGGCCTTGGAGCACAGAGTACCTAGGGGCCTAGCCTGGAGTCACGGGAGAGAGATGTAGAGGGGACCACAGGAGGAGAACAAGAATGGAGTTATGGAGATGTGTGTTTCCTGTGTCCAAAAGTAACATACTGACATTACAGGCAAGTGTACATATCAGTCGGGGGCGCCACGCTGGGAGTGGCTGGGAGTCAATGATTTATCACATCTCCTTCTCCTCAGCTCGGACTGCCAGCTGTGTGTGCTCTGCCTAGACATATGTGAGAGGCCCAGCGCTACCTTCTAGATAGGGGCCCCGAGAACACCCACCACATGGGGCCCCAGCCTCATCTGAGCTGCTTGCCATATGCAGCAGTTGTTGGAGCCTCCCATCTGCCTTTTCTGGGGTTAGTAATTCATTTAATCCTCTATAATGTCATCTGAAGCTTGCAATATAGAAATTGATTGCAGGGGAGTTCTCCATACTAATGATTGTGTGTATG
This sequence comes from Rana temporaria, assembly GCF_905171775.1. Lineage (NCBI taxonomy): Eukaryota > Metazoa > Chordata > Amphibia > Anura > Ranidae > Rana > Rana temporaria. Next base: position 472,952,489 of record NC_053490.1, on the reverse strand, counting down.
GGGGGTGTAATGTATCGGGGTGTAATATGTGTGTATTATTTTAAAGCTGTTGAGTTTGGAAGCATTTTTTGGAAAGCAACAAAATATGTTCAGGATGCATGTTCAGAGGCATTTGATACGCCAAATGCCTGTAACCGCATGTAAACGCTGGTAACTCGCATTTAGCCGCATTTAATTTACTTCTAAACGCAAATACAGCTACACTCAGCAAAACTGACGTTTTTAAATGTTGGTTACTATCTATCAACTTAAATCATTTAGAAGAGGTTTTAAAACGTTCCGTGTACATTAAGCCATACGACTTTTAACCTTAGCTCAGCTTTAATAATATTATGTGATGACACCCTGATAGTATGAACATCGATGTATGTGCAAATTGTGTGTAGCACCCTCTAGTGTGTTCTTCTAGAAGTGGTAGTGTAGGAAAATTTACCTGACTCATGTTACAGCCTGTAAGTCTTAATTGGTCAGGGTTCACTAGAGTTCAGGGCTGGGTGACTCATTCTGGTGCCTCCCCCTGGTGTCTGGAAGGTTGGAGAACCTTCTAGAATTAGAGGGTGGGGGTTAGAAAGAGCTGCCATAAATATTTATGGGGCCTCAGCCAATCCCCAGAGGTGGGCTGGCAGGGGGCATAGAGAACCCCATATATAGACATGCACCATTCCAGCAAGGGGAGTCGGGTGGACGATGGAGATGGAGTTCTGAGGAAAGGCTGACGGTGGCCCTTGAGGGAAACCCCTGCCGGGGAGGGGTGATACGTCTGGCTGGAGGCTTGGGATAGCTGGCCTAGAAGGAACCAATCACAGGAGGCAGTTGGAGGAGAACCTTCAGGAGAGGCAGCGGGACAGATAAAAAGACAGACAGTGAGTAGAGATCAGCACTGAGCAGGGACAACACAAGGGGAGAGACTGTCAATGTTAATAATGGTCTCTGAAGGCAGTAGTAGGCTCAGTCTTCATCCTTGCCCTGGGTAATCTCCATAGAAGTGTGCCATTCAGGCAGGACTGGGGCAGAAAGTCAGTCAGGAGAACTGTGAAGAAGATCAGCCAGGAGTGGCTCACGGGAGCCAGGTGGGCTAGCAAATTTCTTCAAGTAAGTGGAGCTGGCATCAGTGACCACAGGGAAGCAGAAGGAGGAATGTCATGCTGTTTGCTCTCTGCACTACTTTGTCAAGGGACTGAGAGTTCCTGCCTGTGATGGGCCTTTGCTAAGCTAACAACAAAACTGTTAGTTCTCTTGAGAGAGCAGCAGGCGCTTTACTGAGAAAACCAAGCTTGCGTAGGAAGAAGGAAGAAGAAGAATTTTTGTAAATAGGTAGGAATGGTCCCTTTGTTCGTAGTTCTGGACATTTTTCAAGTTGAGCATCCCATAATTCCCTACCCCATCCAAGTTATCAACCCCTAATACAACAAAATAAATGATATTCCTGTTACATGTTCTGGCTTTTTACGTTTGAAGCTCAGTTTTGTTCACACATTTATTTGCTGTGCTAAAAATGCTTGAAATCTCAAGTACCATGTGATTTTTCTCATTAGTTCAACACTGATTGCAATTTACAGAAACACTCATTTTTAACTAAAACGAAGTGTCTGTAATCATTGCATTAACTTTAATAAGAAAGTTTTAGTTCTTAAAGGGGGACTCCAGTAGGAAAGGGTTTGAATCTCCTTTAGGTAATTATTTGTGTCGGTGTCCCCATTGGGAAGAGTTACCTTATTTTTTGTCATGTCACCAGAACAGGAAGTAAGGGAGAATCGCATTGGCAATAAAAATCTAAAGAAGTTCTAAACTTTTCCAATTTTGCCAGAATAAAAAAAAAAAATGCTTTAAACTCGAGTTTCACATTAGCTGATTTTTTTAAACCACAATTTTATAATATGACTTGACAGGAAGGGTTTCTGTACACATAGCACAGAGTGCTTTTTCCAAAACAAGAGATTTATATGAAAGGCAGATGAAGTAGTACAGACTGTGCTGCTGGCTACACACTTTGCGAATTCCTGTCTTTTTTAGTAAAAGCAAGGGTAACTGAAGCGCAGTACACGTACTGGGAGTTGAATGGAATGCATAATCTTTTCTACATGTTTTAGTTATAAATGTAAAACAGGTCAACGCGATATAACTATCATAAAAAATGTGCATTAATGGTAAAAAGATCAGATTTATGTGTATGCCTTGTTATTATATGTTATTCTATATTATAGATTGGCAACAAAAAGAGTTCAGTATGCAGCACTACCAACTTATTATATATATAATGCAAGTATACTGGGTTAAAGTGATTGTAAATGCTCTTTAAACATTAAAAATAAAACAAATAGGTTTATACTTTCCTGCTCAGTGGCACCAAACCTTTTCTTCTTAAGTCCCCAGCTGGTGCTGCTTCTGGCTCCTCCTCTTTGCTAAGTGCTCCCATAGAAAGCCTTTTTCCATGGTTGCACTTGCGTAGGCTCGCTCCCAAACCTCACTGCTTGTGTCTATTGACACAGACAGTGGGACTCTGCCCCCCTCGTCACTGGCTTTGAATGACAGCAGCAGGAGCTAATGGCAACCACTGCCTCAGCAAAGCCAGTGAGACCAGAAAAGAGAGAGAGGGGAGAGAAGAGCTGTAAATGGGCATAGCTCTGCATCAAATGAAGGTTCAGGTTAATAAAAGGGAGGGTGAGGGGGTACTGATGCCTAAACATTTTTTACCTTAATGCAAGGAAATGCTAATAGGCAAGATTGTCACACAAATGGCAGAGGGGGTTGGGAAATGTCCAGAAGGACATGTACCAGAACACAAAGCAAAGCAAATTAGAAGTCCAGTTAAAAAATAGCAAATATAATACCTAAGGAAAGGGGGCACAAACATGCCCTCTCCTTCCGCAAACCACACCAGGCCACATGTAGGGGGTACTCTACTAGAGTGCCCCATGTTGATGAGGACAATGTCCTCTTCCCTCTGCCCCAAGAATGTTATAACATGGCCTGTTGGGGGTACTTGAGGACAGGCTTGAGAACCACTGGCCTAGATCATAGCTGAGAGCTTTCACACTGTAACAGAGATGTTCTGCATGCTCCACCCTTGTGCCGTGTTCACAGTATTAGTGGTCTCAGCCTCCTGGGGACAGCAGGAGTGCCCGGGAACCACAGAGTAAGAATACCACTGGAAGAAGATTGGCAGCCTTCATTTACATAAAAGTAATCAGGAGATTCCAAAGTTACCGATTTGCCTTTTACAATAATGCCTTGAGCTGGCTGATTAAACACAGAAACAAACTGATAACTGCTACTGCAGCCATAAGCTTGTTCCACCTCTTCAAACAAAAAATGGGACTAATTCAAAAACAAATTAAAAAAATGTCCCAAGACGTACATCCATTACTAATCACATTATTCAGCACTATAGATCCACATCAATCATGATAAACGACACCCATCACCTGCCAAAAGAAAAAGATCACTCCAAAAAACAACCAATGGACACATGATTTCATCACTGACACTGAATGACATCTCCAGGGGCCCCTCTGCTAAAAGTAAATAAAGGGGTAAGATTTCTGAGTTAACAGTATTAAATACATGCGGCCTCGGTCAGTGATGCCACGCTATCCCTGCTACTTTGTTTACATGGCTTGAGATTTCTGCCCAGTAAATGAATGAGGAGGGCTGATGTCACTGATCGATAAGGACACGTCAGGTGCCAGCATCCTATGCAACCATTACATATAGGAAGCTGTCATATATAGTCATGATAGAATACCCCAACAGCCAAAGAAGAATTTGAATGAATGCCTGGGCTGAACCTTGAGCTCAATCCTATTGGCAACATACACAGTATATTTAATAAGATCATTGATGTCCAGACAGGTATTAGGTGGGTGAGGCACTACCCTGAAATCCACTTCAACTATGCAAGAAGAACAACCAAATAAATCCTACACATCTTAATAATTTCCCTAATATTTCCAGTAGGTTTGCAAACAAATGCTGATATGTTTACAGGTAAGTACCGTATATACTTGAGTATAAGCCGACCCGAATATAAGCTGAGGCACCTAATTTTACCACAAAAAATGGGAAAACTTATTGACTCGAGTATAAGCCTAGGGTGTCCATCTGCATGCCTCACTTTGCATTACTGTGTCCATGTGCATGCCTCACTGTGTCCATGCCCCACTGTGTCCATGTCTCACTGTGTCCATGCCCCACTGTGTCCATGCCTCACTGTGTCCATGCCTCACTGTGTCCATGCCTCACTGTGTCCATGCCTCACTGTGTCCATGCCTCACTGTGTCCATGCCTCACTGTGTCCATGCCCCACTGTGTCCATGCCCCACTGTGTCCATGCCTCATTGTGTCCATGACTAGACTGACGTTTAACATGGGAGTCTATGGAAGGGGTGCCCAGTTTTGAAAAATCGGTGCTCCCTAGCTGTAGGTCCCCCAGACAACAAACTTTGCACACTTGTAGAGGAGAAATGGGGCTACATGTGTGTCCAGGGGACCTACGACCGGCCAGTACCGGGTCCCCAAAGTCACCAGAGAAATTACAATTTAACACTGGAGTCTATGGAAGGGGTGCCCGGGTTTGAAAAATCGGTGCTCCCCGGCCGTAGGTCCCCCGGACAAAAAACATTGCACACTTGTAGAGGAAGAGAGTGGCTACATATGTGCTTAGCTTGGGGCCCAGGGGACATATGGCTGGCCGGTACCGGGTCCCCAAATTCCGGGAGATCAGGCGCAAAAAGGTGACTCGAGTATAAGGCGAGGGGGCATTTTCAGCACAAAAAATGCTGAAAAACTCGGCTTATACGGTATACTGAATTTAAAAAAAACAAAAAAATAAAATGCCAGAAATAAACATTTAAAAGAGATTAAGGGAATCAACAATTTGCTAAAAGGTTTGGAAATAAGCTCCATACTGAGCCTATTTGAATGAAAAAATTGCTTTGTTTTTTTTTGGAAAATTAATTGCATTTTAAGAGCATGGTATTTTTTGTGATTATGATAATATGCTGTTTTTTTTAACTATGAAAAGATTGACATGGCAAATGAAGCCTAGCCTCAGCAAAAGCCCCTTTTAGTGCGTCTTTTTTTTTTTTTTTGGCTTACCTTAAACATTAAACAGAGTTTGATTGACCTTATGCTGGCCATAGATGGATTACATGTGACTGGTTTAGCATGGACTGGCTGGATTTTGATCAGTGTATGATCGTCCCTGCTGGACAGACGTCAGTTGTTTGGAGAACTTTTCTTGTTTGGTGACTGCAGGTAATCTGTTGCAGTTCCTGATCACTGTATTCTGACAGAAGCAGTTTAGAAAGGACTAAACTAATAGATGATGATGTTGTTATGATTTTGGAATTTTAACAAACATTGTCCCAGAGAAGTACTTGCTTCTGCTCTGAAGAAAAAGCTGTTTGATTGCGTCAATGTGCAAAGTGAATCTGCATAGGAGTGACTTTTTCATTGTTAATCAACTGATGCACTTTCAGTTTTCCAATGAGTCTGCACCCCTTTAGAAGTGAATAACCCTTTGGAAGTATATAATCCAAAATTACAGAGGATGCTTAAAATCAAACGTGTATCTTAGTGTAGACTTTTGTAAAAATCAGCGAGCCAATCACACAAGCAAGAAATGGCATTTCTGGTGGTGCTCTGTACAATGATGTCCACCTCCAGATGGAACACCTCCAGGTCGCCATTTTGCATTGAATTTTACAGGAGAATTACAGGAAGATTATAAAGGAAAGGTACCGTATTTATCGGCGTATACCACGCACTTTTTTGCCCTTAAAATCAGGGCAAAATTGTGGGTGCGCGATATACGCCGATACTCGCTTCCCGCGCTGTGTTTGAACACGGTCGCCGAAATATACCGAGCGCAGTACACTCGTGTACACTCGCCCATGCTCGGCTCCCCTCGCGGTAATGCGAGAGAAGCCGAGCGTGGCCGAGCGTGCCTGAGTGTACTGCACTCGGTATATGTCGGCGGCGGCGTTCAAACACAGCGCGGGAAGCGGCGATCGGCTCAGAGACCAGCGCGGGAGAAGCGGGGAGGACACCACGAAGGCCGCAGACGGACGCCGGATCGGGCAAGGCCGCCGATGGACGCTGGGCAAGACACCAAAACGGTAAGTAATAAAAACATTTTTTTCAGGAATTTCAAGTCCACATTAGGGGTGCACGCTATACGCCGGAGCGCGCAATAGGCCGATAAATACGGTAATTATTAATAAGATTCAATTACAACATGGTTTGTGTAATGATTGTATTTGATGTAGTATTATTTTTCTTTATTATTTGTTTTTTTCCCCATTAAAATGGAGTTCCCTTTTAATATATTGAATGAAAACGTATGTATACCCAAAACGTTTATTTATTTATTTTGTTAATAGAGTGGGAAAATGTTAGAGCCCCAGTCTGGTTCTACTGCTATACAGGGTTCAGTTAAAAAGGTTTCGCTTTACTTTTTGTTTTAAGGACAACTTTTATCAGACAGGAAGTTATGGAAAATCTGCAACAGGAAAAAAAAAGTGTTGCTATTAGAGAGGTTCCCTCTCACTTTCTGTCTTGGGGACAACCTTTTTATTAGATAAAAAGTGAAGGAATATCTCCAATGGAGCCTCAGATGACAGTAAAACCTTAAAGAATATATTATCCTACCCCCATTTTGGCTATAGGTAAACTTTAAACACTTGATTATCGGGGCAATTTTGACATTTTTCACATACATGTTGAAATCTCTTTGCTAGAAAATTACTTAGAACTCGCAAACATGATATCTTTTTCTGAAAGCAGAAGCCCTGGAGAATAAAATGGTAGCTGTTGCAATTTTTTATGCCACACAATATTTGCAAAGCTGTTTATCATACACTTTTCCAGCAGCTGTCAAAGCAGATATTTGTTTGATCAGTTGTTTCCCTGGTAATATTGACTAGGGAAAGACAGTTATAAAACCGGAAGTGATGAAATTCTCACGGGAATGGCAGTGGGTGGCTGCAGGAGGGGGGACTCTGTTTCAAGTGCTGTAGAAGTGATCATGTAGCCATAAGGCCACTTGGATCACATTTACTGGAAAGTCAATCGCAGGCTTTAAAAAACGGTACCAGGATCATGACAGCTGCAGCAGACATCCTGCTATAACCATTTGCTGCCCTTGACGTACTATATATATACATATGCTGTCTCTAAAAAAAATACAGTAGATGTAACCCATTATTGGATTGCATTAGATTGCCTAAGGCCCCGTACACACGAGAGGATATCCGTTGGAAACGGTCCGCCGGACCGTTTCCAGCGGACATTTCTCCTCCGGATCTTGATCTGATGGCTTGTACACACCATCAGATCAAAATCCCCGCGGAAAAAATCCGCGGTGACGTGGCCGCGCCGTCGCCGCGACGATGACGCGGCGACGTGCGCGACCCTGGAAGGTAAATACCTCCACGCATGCGTCGAATAATTACGACGCATGCGAGGGATGGGGATCGGACGGACTTATCCGGTGAGTCTGTACAGACGACCGGATAAGTCCGAGGGACTGGTTTCCAGCGGATAGATTTCTTAGCATGTTAAGAAATTTTTATCCGCTGGAAAACCGTCGGCTGGACAAAAGTCCGCTGGAAAATGTCCGCTCGGGCCTACACATGACCGGATCTATCTGCTGGAACTGATCCGCGGATAAATCCCAGCGGACAGATCCGGTCGTGTGTACGAGGCCTTACACACATCATAAATAGGGATGAGCTTGGGTGTGGTCGGAGCAGAGCCAATCAGCTGGGGCCAGAAGATTCTTCGCCTTGCAGTTGTTCTCACACAAAGGGACGGGGATGTTCATGACTTCATTGACCTAATTTGGCCACAAGTCAATGGCGTCAATTGCACATCATTGCCCAGGACCAACTTCTTGAAAGTGACCATGGTGGACCATGCCTGTGTAATGTGTTGGCATGGTCATTAGTAAATTTGGTCAGGTGACAACACAAAAGAACAACTGGGTGAACAAGGACTTTCATCAGAGAATAACCAAGTATTCTTTTAATGAAAACTGCACAACTTTTGAAATGACATCAGCATGTTAAAGAGTATGTGAAATTATAGCAATTGGATCTAGATCTATTCGAACATCTTTTGAAGTACAATGTATAGTACAAGTATGCTGCCAACATTAAACTGTAATATGGTATACACCCACACACTATCTAAAAACTATCAGACACAATGGGGAAATGTAATGATGATGACTAGATGCAGAAACAAATGTAGGATACAGAAGCCAATGCGTGATGAGCGTCATTTGGAAATGCAGCTGGCAATAGGCCTTGTATGACAGAATTGACACTGTCAGTAAAATGAATGGGCTTTATTTTCACAACCTATAAACTTATCACACTCCAGATGTATGGCATTTATGAAGATGACATAATATGACCATATGAATATGACTTAATATGACTTAACCTTTTCATGACACAAAGTCATTGAAGCCTAGATACCAGAACCATTGACAAAAAAATCTATAGCTAAAGAGCCTACCTGCATTATTTTCGCATTGCTTTTAGGAAAAATTGAAGGGTTTTATCTGGCACCCTTCTTTAATAAATACCACATTTATGGTTTTCAAATTATATTATAATATAATGTCTATCATGAATGCTGCTGCCAGACTTATCCACCTTACCAATCGCTCAATGTCTGCCAACCCTCTCCTCCAATCCCTACACTGGCTCCCAATCGCCCAGCAAATTAAATTCAAAATACTAACCACAACTTACAATGCCATGCACAACTCTGCCCGGAGCTACATCACCAATCGTGTCTCCAAACATCACCCAAACTGTCCTCTCCGCTCTTCTCAAGACCTCCTACTCTCAAGCTCTCTTGTCTCCTCATCCCATGCTGGTCTCCAGGATTTCTCCAGAGCCTTTCCCATCCTCTGGAACTCACTGCCTCAACCTGGCTATCCCCTACTCTTGCTACCTTTAGGCGATCCCTGAAAACTCATCTCTTCAGGGAAGCCTATCACGTTTCCAACTAATCTTTTTCCACTTCCATCAGCTCATTCCCCACAGTTACAACCTTTTGTACAACCTGCCCCATCCCATTAGATTGTAAGCTCTTCTGAGCAGGGCCCTCTCAATCCTCTTGTATTTTATTGTATTATAACTGTTTTGTCTCCCATTTATATTGTAAAGTGCTGCGTAAACTGTTGGCGCTATATAAATCCCATATTATAATAATAATAATAACATTATAAACGGAAAAATACACAAACATAGATTTAAATTTTTATACATTTTTAGTTCAAAGTTTTTTTCTTTTAATCGTAGTTTTGCACTTTCACACTGGGGCGACTCGTCAGGCGACTCAGCCGCCTGACAAGTCGCGTCTCATTGTATTCAATAGAACCGTTCTAATAGGAGTGACGCAAGTCGCTCCGACTTAGAAAAAGGTTCTTGTACGACTTCAGGGGGGACTCGGGGTGACTTGCATTGACTTCTATACAGAAGTCATTTTGCAAGTCGCCTCTGAAGTCGTCTTCAGGACGCCTTGCCTAGTCGCCCCCGAATCATGCCGCCCCAGTGTGAACCGGCTCTGAAAGTTTCAACAGTCACTGTGGCAGCTGAAGTCACTGGGTTTGTTTGTAAACAAACCTCTTGTGCTCATCATGATTGCCCATCGTGGCAATCACATAATCATACATGCACACCAGCTGCTATCAATTATATTTCTGTCCTAGAAATAGGAAGGTACACAGTTGAATGTTTCTTTTCTACAATAGATTCATGTTCTCTCTCTATGTGATATAGGAAATTAGTCTACAGATTTTTACATTGTATTAGTAAACCATTTTAAACTTCTAAAAGTATATATCTGGCCCAAGGCACAACAACTCCAGGTATCAGAACCAGTTTAAGAGGTGCTTACCTCCCATTATAACGCGTGTCTCTCATGTCTCGTACACATGACCAGTTTTCCAGTTTTTACTGTCCATGTTCTCTTTTTTCCTGCCGTGATTCCCGGCTGACTTTTTCTCGGCAGTTTCCCTATGGGAAACACTGCGGTGGAGCATACACACGGCCAGGATTCCCGGCCAAAACTCTCACCGCAGGGGAAAGTGACCAAGCAGGTTCTCGGTTTTCCCCCCGGTATTCCCGGCGGACTTTTTACCACCGGAAATCCCGATAGTGTGTACGGGGAATTACAGTGGGATCCTCTTGATAAAAATGTATGTACTTTAAGGCTGCCCAGCTGGGTTACTGCATAGTTAAATGCAGAAACTACACAATCCACAAAGACAGGGAAACTCACCTTCTACAAGTACTTGTATATTGACATTGGCCTCAACCCAATTTGGTACTAAATATGGTGGATTAGTGCTGTGTTTCTTAAGTCTTACTAAATGTTAGGAGTTAAATTTAAATAGTTTAGAGTAATATCAGTAATAAAAACAACCATATCACAACATGTTGCAACTTCATTCTTAATAGAGGCAATCACTTAATGTGAGTTAATTGACCATTTTAGATTTTATAGGAAAGCAACAACATTAACCTGCTTAGTATAGCTTGGCTCATTAAATAAAATCTGCACGATCAATTAATTAAACAGCACTTTAATATAGTGCTTTGAAGGGTTATGGCACAGGCTTCTGTTTCTCATAAGCGCTGCGCAAACTGTTGGTGCTATATAAATCCTGAAAAATAATAATAATAATAAGGCATGATGAACATAAGGCCAGAGATCTAATAAAAGACACCTTCACAACCAAAACTCACCAGTGCTTGGCGATGGATTAATGATAAGTCACAGACAACTAAGGCCTCGTACACACGATAGGATAGCCAGAGGACAACGGTCTGAAGGACTGACTGATGGTCTGTCGTGCGTACACACCATCAGTTAAAAAAACGATCATGTCAGAACGCAGTGACGTAAAACACAATGATGTGCTGAAAAAAACGAAGTTCAATGCTTCCAAGCATGCGTCGACTTGATTCTGAGCATGCGTGGGTTTTTAACCAATGCTTTTGCATGCTAACGATCGGTTTTGACCTATCGGTTACCAGTCCATAGGTTAAATTTTAAAGCAAGCTCTCATTTTTTTAACCTAAGGTTAAATAACCTATGGGGCCTACACATGATCGGTTTGGACAGATGAAAACGGTCTTTCAGACCGTTGTCCTCTGGCTATCCTATCGTGTGTACGAGGCCTTAGTCCTATGGTGCAAGATACATTCTGTAGATGTACATTTGTGCAATAATGCACCTATGCACAGCAGAATTCAGTGACAAACTACAGGATTCTATACTCAAAATTAGATAAAAGTTAGGCCTACTGTAAAACTCAGTTGGGATCCCTCTATGGCACAGGTGTCAAACATAAGGCCCGCTGGCGGAATTCGGCCCTCCAGGCCATTTCATGTGACCCCCCTTGTCTCCGCCCCCACCTGGTCTCAGCAGTCAGCAGCAGAGAGGACAGGACTCCACCAGATCCTGCACTTCTCTGTCCAGCCCTCCTGGCAGCAGCACAATCAAGGGGGTTCACTGATGTAAGGGATAGTGGAGGGGATGCTCGACTTCTGATGGTGGGGGGCTCTTGACATCTGATGTAAGGGGGTGTGGTGTTGATACAACCGGCCCTTTGAGGGCAACCATAATGCTGATGTGGCCCACAAGGAAATGGAATTTGACACCGCTGAAGGTCAGCACAGATTCTCTCTCATTACCCATAGAAACCTACACTTTCCCAAATGTGATGTTTGTCAAGTTATTCTTTGTTGTGAATAATTTAGGAGCAAGCTTTCAATAATCTAAGAATAAAAAATAGATAATCTTTAGTCTATAGTCAACAGAGATAAAATAATGGAAACCTTGCTTCATATTCATATATTTACTTGAATATTTATTTTGCCTGGCGTAATAGTGAACTACTGTTAAACGTGATCCAAAATACCACTTACCAATTCACTATACTCATGTTCGACTAGAACATCGAATGTTCGATCGTTCGTCGAATTACGAACGTTTTGGGACGTTCGTGCCAAATTCGAGTTGCGTTTCACGGCCCATAATTCACTGCGGCATTGCAGTGCATTGCTGGCTGATGATTGGCCAAGCATGCACTATGACCCGCATGCTTGGCCAATCACAGCTTGCAAAAAACGGAGAGCCATAATTGGCCAAAGCCAGGGTGGCTTTGGCCAATTATGGCTCAAGGGGTTTAGTACACGCCCCACACTATAAAAGGCCACCTGCAGGTCGGCCTTGTGTAGTGTGTTGCGGTGGTTAAAAGAGAGAAGACAGAGAGAGAGAGCGAGTGTCATTTTTAGTAGGTAGATAGAGCAGGCAGGCTAGTCAGTTAAAGTTATAGTGTGTAGATTATATATATGCATCCCAGGTGTTGTATATATATTTATACACTGTATAGTTTAGCTAGATCTGCACTTCCTAATTTACTGGCAGGCAGGTGATTGTGCTAGCTGCAGTATTCTCACATGGTGTACTGCCTGTGTCCTCTGCAATGTGCACCTAAAGCTACGTGGTGTATGTACTGCCTTTGTCCTCTGCAGTGTGCACCTAAATCTACGTGGTGTGTACTGCCTGTGTCCTCTGCAGTGTGCACCTAAAGCTACGTGGTGTGTACTGCCTGTGTCCTCTGCAGTGTGCACCTAAAGCTACGTGGTGTGTACTGTCCGTGTCTTCTGCAGTGTGCACCTAAAGCTACTGGGTGTGTGTACTGCCCGTGTCCTCTGCAGTGTGCACCTAAAGCTATGTGGTGTGTGTACTGCCCGTGTCCTCTGCAGTGTGCACCTAAAGCTATGTGGTGTGTGTACTGCCCGTGTCCTCTGCAGTGTGCACCTAAAGCTACGTGGTATGTGTACTGCCAGTGTCCTCTGCAGTGTGCACCTAAAGCTACGTGGTGTGTGTACTGTCTGTGTCTGTGCTATTTTTCTCAATGATTTTCATCCATATTGCAGGGACCAGACATTACATTAAACCCGCAATCAGTTTTAAATTACTTTTTTCTTATAGTAATCTCATTTTATGCAGGGACAGTTCTAAACACGTGCAACTTCACAGGCATACTATAGACACCCAACAGGTACAATATTTAAAGGATTTTTTCATTTTTTTTTTTCACTTTAAGCATCATTAAAATCACTGCTCCAGAAAAAACAACCATTTTTAAAACTTTTTTTCCATTGATACATGTTCCCTGGGGCAAGACCCGGGTTCTCAAAGACGTTTTACGGCAATAACTTGCATATTAGGCTTTAAAATTAGCACTTTTGAATTCGAACGTTCGAGTCCCATAGACGTCAATGGTGTTCTAAATGTTCACGCGAACGGTCGGTCCGTTCGAAGGTTCTGGTGCGAACCGAATGGGGGGGGGTGTTCGGCTCATCCCTAGTAATTATCAATGGGGACAGAATAAAGGGATCGGTAGCTACAGATTCATCTAAGTATTAACCCCCCTCATCTCCATAATTCCACTGTATGTGACCAGTACATTAACCCCCTCATTTCCTCTGCACCTTTAACAAGCTCCATGTTTAAACCCCTCATTACCCTTTAATATTTCCAAAATATTGCAGGAAAAAATTAGATCATCTTGGTGTGTCTACTTCCAGAAAAAGGGTCATTTTAATTTTCTTTGTACTATTCATGCATTTTAACAGAAAGAGAAATTGTTTTTATTTTTTATTTTTATTTGGGGTCTTTTTTCCTTTTTTGAGAAAAAAATAGAAATTCCAGTGGTTTTTAAATAATGTCAAAAGAAAGCACTATTTGTCCCCCAACAATTATAGAAAACGAATTTGGTTTCAGTGTTACATGATGGAGTAATTGTCAGACAAACTATCACAGCACTGAAAAATGGGCTGGCAATGAAGGGGTATTACAGGCTGGTACTCAAGTGGTTAAAGCAAAGTAAAAACATTCTGCTTGTTTTAGAAAACCAGCTCAGCTGTATATTAGCAGCCCTACCTGCATACAAATCCAGGACAAAATTGCTGTTCAATAAATACCGTATATCAAAACCTATAGTAATGTTCTGTTTAGGTGGAGTTTCTCTTTAAACACCCTGCATTGCACTGTGAAAGTGAAAGTTCATATTGGGTGAAAATAGAATCCTTCGAGTTTCTAATCATTTCCAATCGAGATCTCAGAGGGCAAAATTGTATATGCTGCTTCAGATATGCGCGATGTAATGCAGGCTAAAATTAAAATATTTTTCTTTTTCTTAAGAAAAGGTTTTAAATGCGAGTTAGGAAATGGAGAAAGAATGGACATATAACATGTCATACTATTAAATTACACTAACCTAATAAAATTAAAAAACCCACTCCTTAGTGCGTGTTCTGCCATAAATCAGGTATACATTGCTTACTGAACCTTAGCATCTGGTTTTCTTGGATTAAGAAAAAAAACAGAGAGATTTGGCTGGAGTTCTAACTAGGGTGCACCACCTAGAGGGCTATTGGTAAAATTCCACTGGAACATAACATTGTTAAAAACCATAATAAATATAAAGGGAACTGATTTCTTAAAGTTAATTCTTTCAGACGTATTCAATTATAAATTGCAAAGTGATTATAAGGTCTTAACTAGTAATGGGCAAATCAAGGGTTTGGCGACTCTTGTTCCAAATGTGAATCCCTGAACCCAGAGGCGAATCCCACTGAAGTCTATGGGGGAGAATCTTTGGTGTTAGAGCTAAACTCCAAGTAGCACATTCATGCAACTCTGTAATCAATAATACATAAATAAAATTATTTTTAAATAACAGTGTAAGCACTTGTATGTAAAAAAAGTTCGGGTTCGGGAACCCGAACCCGAACCCGAACTCCGAACCCCATTGTAGTCAATGGGACATGGACTTTTAGAAAAAAAAATGCGCGGAGGTCCCCGCAAATTCAATAACCAGACCCTTTAGGTCTGGTATGGATATTAAGGGGAACCCCACCATCAATTAAAAAAAAAATGACGTGCGGTTCCCCCTAAATATCCATAACCAGACCCTTCAAATGATAGCTGTAATGTTCCCCGCGCGTATTAACCAGTCTGCCACGTCACTGGGGAAGCCCAGGAAGAGGGAAGACTATGGGCGTCCCCAGTGACGTAGCAGAGGGTACGTCAGAGGGTGCGGGGTCACGTGACGGGTGGCCCTGCCTCCTCTATATAAGTAATGTCACAGCTTCAGCCGCTCATTCGCTGGGCTGTGTCCAGCGGTGACAGGAGGTCGGGGATGCTGCGCTCCGGATGGATCTTCTCATCGATGGAGCGGAACGAGTGGATTATCCCCGCTGGAGTTTTTTTCTTTTTTTTTTTTTATTAATAAAGGACTTTATTCTACGGTGTGTGTGTGTGGTTTTTTTTACAAGACTTTACACTTCCTTTGTGAAATAGTGGGGGTACAGTGTACCCCATTACCATTTCACACAGGGGGGTCAGGATCTGGGGGTCCCCTTTGTTAAAGGGGTCTTCCAGATTCTGATAAGCCTCCCGCCCGCATACCCCCACAACCACCGGGCAAGGGTTGTGGGGATGAGACCCTTGTCCCCATCAACATGGGGACATTCTCCCCATGTTGAGGGCCGCACTCTGTCCCCCCCTCTTTTCTGCGGCCGGCCAGGTCAACGTGCTCGGATAACGGGTCTGGTTATGGATATTTAGGGGGAAAACGCATGTCATTTTTGTTTTAAATTGACGGCGGGGTTCCCCTTAATATCCATACCAGACCTGAAGTGTCTGGTTATGGATATTTAGGGGGAACCGCGCGTCATTTTTTTTTTAAATTGACGGCGGGGTTCCCCTTAATATCCATACCAGACCTAAAGGGTCTGGTTATTGAATTTGCGGGGACCTCCGCACATTTTTTTTTTCACGAACTCCGATCCCGGACCCAAACTTTTTGCAATTATTCGGGTTCGGGTCCGGGTTCAGGAAAAACCCAAAGTCCGTACCGAACCCTACTCCCAATCGTAAGCATGCATCATGAGCTTTCCAGTATCCGTCGGTCTCTGTGCTGGGAGCTCACAGGGCACGTTTTCAGCACAGAAAGATGTTTACATAGGGTCACATAAATGTGGCCTATCGGTGTTAAAGCCCACCCAGGTATTTGCGTACAGCCAACTGGAAGAGCTTAGTTTGGGTTAAGTCCAAAAAAATGCATGCCACCAAATGGACTTATCTCTTTAATTTACATCTGGTAGTTTTACTAA
Source organism: Rana temporaria (assembly GCF_905171775.1). Lineage (NCBI taxonomy): Eukaryota > Metazoa > Chordata > Amphibia > Anura > Ranidae > Rana > Rana temporaria. Next base: position 472,936,275 of record NC_053490.1, on the reverse strand, counting down.
GCACCAGGAGTATAGCTATCACTGCACTCCTGATGCTCTGACAGGAGAGACACTGTGGCCCAGATTCTCAAAGGAGATACGACGGCATATCTCCAGATACGCCGTCGTATCTCTGAGTCTGAGCCGTTGTATCCATGCGACTGATTCATAGAATCAGTTACGCATAGATTTCCCTAAGATCCGACCGGCGTAAGTCTCTTACGCCGTCGCATCTTAACTGCATATTTACGCTGGCCGCTAGGCGGTGCTTCCGTTGTTTGCACCTTTGAATATGCAAATGAGTAAGATACGCAAATTCACAAACGTACACCCGGCCGACGCAGTACAGATACGCCGTTTACGTTAGGCTTTTCCCGGCGTAAAGTTACCCCTGCTATATGGAGGCGTATCAATGTTAAGTATGGACATCGTTCCCGTGTCGAATTTTGAAAACTGTATATCGTTTGCGTAAGTCGTTCGCAAATAGGGCTGGGCGTAATTTACGTTCACGTCAAAAGCATTGGCTTCTTGTGGGTTAATTTGGAGCATGCGCACTGAGATACTTTCACGGACGGCGCATGTGCCGTTCGTAAAAAGCGTCATTTACGTGGGGTCACATAAAATTAACATAACACACGCCCACATCTACCACATTTGAATTAGGCGGGCTTACGCCGGCCTATTTACGCTACGCCGCGGCAACTTTCGTTTGAGAATACGGCACTTGCCTGTAAAAGTTGCGGAGGCGTAACGTAAATAGGATATGTTCCGCCCGCACAAAGACACGCCGATCTACGTGAATCTGGCCCTATGTGCTCATACAGTGGTAGTTCTGCACGCTCCTCCCCACTGCTGCCCATTCACAGACGGCTTTGTATTTTGTGATTGGTTTCACATTATACAAAGCACTCTTTGATTGTACAGGAGAAGGGGAGAGGAGGGCAAAGAGGCTGCTGAGGTCAGAAGGTCTAGCATCAGAGTGCCATATGTATAGAGATAGGTATGCTCCCATGACTCAGTAAAAAAAAAAAGTTAATTAAGGAGAAAAGTCTATGAGGTGGTATGAACCTTGTTGGACTTAAAGCGGTGGTTCCCCCTTAAAAACAACTTTTTTTTATTCCACTGCCCCCCCACATTCCATCACGATTAAGGCACATATTTTTTTTTTCCTGCTGTACATACCTTACTACAGCATATTCACCCGTGCATCCGGGTTGCGAGTCCCGCGGGAGTGGGCGTTCCTCACATGCTGTTGATTGACGTTTTGCCCAAAAACAAGCTCTCCCCCCGTCGCGTAAGCCGCGTCACGATTGGCGAAAGGAGCCGAACGGCGATGCGCATGCGCAGTATAGCGCCGACTCGCCGTTCGGCTCCTTTCGCCAACCGTGACGCGACTTACGCGACAGGGGAGAGCTCGTTTTTGGGCAAAACGTCAATCAACAGCATGTGAGGAACGCCCACTCCCGCGGGACTCGCAACCCGGATGCACGTGTGAATATGCTGTAGTAAGGTATGTACAGCAGGAAAAAAAAAATATGTGCCTTAATCGTGATGGAATGTGGGGGGGCAGTGGAATAAAAAAAAGTTGTTTTTAAGGGGGAACCACCGCTTTAACACTTGTAAGCAGTACATTTCAGAAGACTGAATTCTTGGAGTTCATCCTTAAAGTGTTACTAAACCCATAACAGTAAAATCAGTCTGTATATGCAGTAAGGCATGCTTGTAAATAATGGTAACAAAGATAAATCCACCCTTTCTGTGTTCCCACCACTGCGCTTATGAACAAATAGTGATAATCAAATTGGCAAAAGAGTGAAGCAGCTACTTTTAAAAAATCAAACTGTGAAAATTATATTCTAAAACCCTAAAATTAGTGTAATAAAATATAAGCAGCACTGTAAACAATGTAAACAATGTAAGATGATGTTTTCACAGGTATTCAAAAATAATGTCCATAAACATGTCACATGGTGATGTTTATGGACATTAGCATTATTTTTAAATACCTGTGAAAACGGATATTTCATCTTACATTGTTTACAGTGCTGCTTATATTTTATTACACTCATTTTAGGGTTTTAGAATATGTTTTTCACAGTAAAGCATGCTTGTTATACTCACTGTGGAACCTACAGGGTTAAAAGGCTGTTTGATCCTGTCTTCTCTGATCCTCCTCTTCTTCCACAGTCCCAAATCCATCTCCTGATAAGACAGAACCTTTGGAGTCACTCTGCAATTGCTCAGTTTGGTCTGTCTAGTCAGAGGGTCAGAGGGTTATGCAGCCTCATAGGGACAGTCAGAGGAGAATGAAAACTCTTCCTACAAGCTTTAACCAGACACTGATATAAGTCACAAGACTGATGAGAAAATGTATTTAGCCATTTATATTTACTAAAATAATTAAATTTCCATGTTCTGTGTACTGAGGAAGACCAGGTATAGTGAATGCAGGGTCCTGGGGTAAGTAACATTTTAACGCTGTATGTGATGTGATGTTATGAAAAAATATGATTTTCATGGAGAGTTTTGAGTGACAGCGTACACTGGCAACACATATTTTGCTATGGATTTTTATTTTTACTATTAGCTTTTCTTACCTACAACAGCAGCAACCCAGTCTGAATTAATTTATTTTGTATTTTTTTTTTATTTAAACAGAGGTTAAGCAGTGACACAAGCTTTTTCCTCAAATGGTAATGGACCTGCAAAAATAAATTGTCCAGTAGCAGGGATGGACTGTCCATTGGGACTACAGGGAGTTTCCCGGTGGCCCGAAGGCTCAGTGGGCCGGCTTCAGTGACAGCGGCCTGGGAGTTTCTCACTTCTGCCTAATCTTGTCCCATGAGGGGGGGGCACCAAACTGATTCTTTGCCCCGGGAGAAATAATGTCTAGCTTCCCCACTGGTACTGCCTATAAGAGTACCAGTACCGGCCATTTTACTCTAATAAAGTAAAACGACTAGTGGCTAGTGAAGGGGGAGAGGGGGCTTGGGTGGCCGGGGGGGTGCAGGATTTGTCCGGCCACTGTGGGAGAGACCTGTCAAAGTGGGCAAGTCTGGATGAAGTCCAGGACCAAATTTTTGTCCCTATCCAGCCCTGTCCAGTAGTTAACTTTGGCTGTCCCTGTTTTAGCTGATATAAAACTGTCCTGCTGCTACCCAAATTCTATTAGGGTCATAACAAAAATTGGGAGACCGCAGACGAAATAGCGGTGTAAATCTCGCCAGTAGCAGAACAGGTTTATTCAGGGATAATAGGCCAAAGTGTACTAGAGACAAATAGGTAGATTGAGAAAGAGTTAGGCCGGCTTATCAGTAGATAAGCTGACCTAACTCCGAATCTACGCTGCCGTATGTTTAAGCGTATGCTCAAACAGAGATACGCTTAAACATATCTAAGATAGGCCGGCTTGCGCCGTCCTATCTTAGATTGCAATTTTTCGGATGGCTGCTAGGTGGCGCTTCCATTGCGGCCGGCGTAGATTATGTAAATGAGCTTGTACGCCGATTCACGAACGTACGCCCGGCCGCCGCAGTTGAATTACGTTGTTTCCGTAAGGCCTTAGGCGACCTAAAGTTATTCCACCTATGAGGTGGAATAACAATGTTAAAGTATGGCCGCCGTTCCCGCCGCGAGGTTCGAATTTTTTACGTCGTTTGCATAAGTCGTCTGCGAATCGGGAGTTACGTTGTTTACGTCCACGTCGAAATCAATAGGCCCGTACGGCGTACTTAGCCGCAATGCGCACTGGGAAATGTAGGCGCCCAGCGCATGCGCAGTAACAAAAAACGTCAAAAAACGTGAGGTCAAGCCTCATTACCATACAACACGCCCCCCTCCAACCAATTTGAATTAGGCGCCCTTACGCCCGCCGCGATTACACTACGCCGCCCTAAGTAAGGAGGTAAGTGCTTTGAGAATCATGTACTTGCCTCTCTTACTTAAGGCGGTGTAGTGTAAACACGCTAGGCTACGCCGTCTTAACATTGCACGGCCGTACCTGAATCTACCTAATTGAGCACACACAAGGGTTGTACTACTTGAACTAAGAGACAGTGGGTGACACAATAACATTTTTACAGTGCAAAATTGGCCACCAGAAAGACAATTTATTTGAATAAACCTGGGCCCAAACTTACTAGAAGCAAAGAGCTCAAACTGGGGGTTTACTACAAGAATTATTATACAGTAGAGGATACAGCAATGTAAAATTAACCAGCAGTAGGGCATGTTTAATCAGGGATAATAAACAGGTATATTTCTAACTTTTATTTTACCTTTGGAGATGAGGGGTTGCGTTGAATGTTAATAAATTTACTTTAACTGTTTTCCCACTTTTTTCTTTCAAACAACAGTACGCTGGGAACAAAAGACAGATCTAATAACAGATGGTCGGTAGCAAGTCAATGCTCCACTTTGAGCACTCCAACCCAAGGAAGGCTCTATCAGCGTCAATAGATAAATTCCTATATAAGTTGTACCTGTTTACTTCAGTCCTCTTTCCTCTTCCTGCGTGCCCCAAGAAGTCTTCACGTATGATAAAACATGTCAGGTGGAGCTACGCATTGATGTCATCGCGCCTTTACGTGCCCTGGAAGTACGGGCGTTGGCTTGAATTTGAAATTTTTATTGCCAGCAAGTGTGTTTTTATGATGTTTTTGTACATCCAACTGGAACAATTTTTACAATAAATTAGCTGTGTTTGAAAATGATAACACACTTTTGGAGCCTTTGTCCTTTTATATGCTTCACTTTCACGTGGAAGACCGTACTTGGGAGCAAGGTGGACGGAAGGTAGCTATTGAATTTGGAGGAGGCTCGGGGCTCACTACATCAAGCATCCCGGACCCACCGCAGACCCCGCAGAGGGCTATATCTGCAGTCGACCTCGCTACAATAGGAGGTCCACCCCTTCCGGTAAGAGTTTTCATTTCTCCCGATGTGCATTCCACAAAGAGTCTCATCCTCTTTTCTCTTTGGTGGCGGTGGAAATTTTGAACATTCCCCCATGGTTCTCGGATTTATACCGTTTGATCTACTTATCACCTTTTATAGACATTGCTCTTAGGAGTCACTATTTATCCCTTCAGAGACAGTGGGCCAGATTCATGTAGATCAGCGGATCTTTAGATCCGCTCGATCTACGTGTTTTACGATCCGCCAGTGCAATTTAGCGAGTCTAGTGCAGTATTCATCAAGCACTTACCTCGAAAATTGCATCGTTGGATCGTAACTCCCCTGGCGGAATGCAAATTCCGCGGCTAGGGGGAGTGTACAATTTAAATCAGGCACGTTCCCGCGCCGATTTAACTGCGCATGCTCCGCCGGCGTAATTTCCCAGTGCGCATGCTCCAAATGACGTCCCTAGGACGTCATTGTTTGCGGCGGCTACGTCAATTGCGGCCATCCGTATTCCCGATTGACTTACGCAAACGACGTAAAAATTTGAATCTCGGCACGGGAACGACGGCCATACTTAACATTAGCTACCCCTCATATAGCACGGGTAGCTATCCGCCGGAAAAAGCCGAACGCAAATGACGTTAAAAAAAAACGACGGGCGGGCGTACGGACTTGAATCGGCGGTTCTCCTCATTTGCATATCCGACGCGTAAAAAAAAGCGACGACACCTAGCGGCCGGCGGTAGATTGCAGCCTAAGATTCGATTGGTGTAAGTCACTTACACCAGTCAGATCTAAGGGAGATCTATGCGGAACTGATTCTATGAATCAGCCTCATAGATCCGACCGGCTGGACTCAGAGGTACGACGGCAGATCAGGAGATCCGCCGTCGTATCTCTTTGATGAATCTGCCCCAGTGTCTTAAATGTTCACATATATTGTTTTTTGATCACTATATGTACTGATATATACTTGCAATGTTTCACACTATCACAGGATTTAAATTTACACTTTATATTATATTAGCGCGATTATTTCCATTTACTATTCTGTTTATTGCATGTTTGCATGTTTGTGTCGCTGCTTCTTTTTCACAGGTTTCTTTCATACTTTTTATAGTATTAGCGCGGTATATACACATTTTAATTACATTTTGACTCTTTCCTCTACAGCCTCCTAAAGCACACATTTTACAGAGCATTGCTCAGGTCGGGAAGGTCGGGAAGGCATAGATCTGATGTCAAACACAGCACAACATAGAAGGGGGAGCTCAGGGCCATCTTTTCCATTGGGCACGCTGGGCAGTTGCCCGGGGGCCCTGCTTGCCTGGGGGGCCCCACCGGCTGCCCAGCAACCCCATTAAAAAATTGTGGAGAGTGACGGGTTAGAACTGCCCATGCTCAGTTTGTGGAAATCACAGAGAAGATCCGGTCCTCCACGAGTGCGGGGGGTTGCTGATGTAAGGGGGGAGTGAATGCAAAAATGTAAGAGGGCACTGATATAAAGGTTCCCCCTCCTATATTAGTGACCCCCTTACCTTAGTGTATTTACTCTACGGAAGGTGGTCTCTGGTCACCAGAGTGCCCCCCACATCAGAGTTCCCCTTTACATCAGAGTCTGCAGGATTCCCCCTTACAATGCAAGGGGGAACTCAGTCTGTGGACCCTGATGTAAGTGGGAAAGAGAAAGCAGTGGACTCTGATATAAGGTGGTCTCCACATCAGAGTTCCCTCCTTAGATCATGATCTGCAGCGTTCCCCTTTACATAAGAGTTCCCTTTCACTGTAAGGGGGAATCCTGCAGACTCTGATGTAAGAGGAAACTCTGTGCTGGCTGGGTTATAGTAACCTGGCCTTCATGTCAATGAAGACATTTTTTTTTTTTTACTTTTGTTTAACTTAAACACATTGCTAATAGCACTAGCTATACGTTTATAGTTTAAATACTGACATTTGCATTGTTGGGCACTGAAAACTGTAATTTTAGGTACTTTTTTTTGCAGTGGCAGTAAAAAATGTGGTTCTGCCAGTAAATTTTATGATTTTTGTCAGTAAATTCTCGTGCGTGATTGTGTAGACAGGGCCCCAGTGCACTGTATTGCCCGGGGGCCTATAATGCTCTTAAGATGACACTGGGGGAGCTGAGTGTAATCTGATATCTGAGTGGAGGATGGAATGATTACCACCCCCCTCCACACAGTCTCATAGGCAGGGCCGGTGCTACCACTAGGCAAACTAGGAATTCGCCTAGGGCGCACTGCTGCCTAGGGGCACCCGGCTGCTGTTTTTTTTCTCCATGTCTGCATGCTTTGCAGGCTGCAGCATGTAACTAACTCAGTCCCAGGCAGCTGCTCTGTCCAACCAATGGTGTAATAAGAGGCGCATCGCAGCACTGGAGCCAGCGCTGGAGGAAGCAGAGCCAATGCTTCTATATAGCACTGCCTCCTGTCACATGGGTAGGGCATAGGGGGTGAAGTCAGGGGTGGAGCCAATCGGGTGGCAAAATTAGGTTTCGCCTAGGCAGAGGCGTTGCTAGGGGGGGCCGGGGGTGCGGTCCGCACCAGGGTGACACCCACCAGAGGGGTGACACCATCCCGAGGGTAGTGAAGACCATGGTTCCGTTTGACATTTTTTTCAGCAGGAACACGTCTGGCGCCACGGCCACACTAGCCTGACCTGTGTGCGTGTGTGTGTTTTTTTTCCCCCTCTTTATCTCTCACTGCTTCCTCCGTGGTCCTCATGCCTGCCTCCTACACCTCCCCAGCTGTCCTCGTGCCCACCTCCTCCATGGTCCTCATGCCTGCCTCCTCCACCTCATGGTCCTCGTGCCCGCCTCACCAGCTTTCCTCCTGCCCGCTTCCTCCGTGGTCCTCATGCTTGCCACCTCCACCTTCCCAGCTGTCCTCGTGCCCACCTCCCCAGCTGTCCTCGTGCCCACCTCCTTCACCTCCCCAGCTGTCCCCATAACCACCTCCTCCATTGTCCTCATGCTCGCCTCCTCCACCTCCCCAGCTGTCCTCGTGCCCGCCTCCTCCACCTCCAAAGCTGTCCTCTTGCCTGCCTCCTCCACCTCCCCAGCTGTCCTCATGCCCACCTCCTCCACCTCCCCAGCTGTCCTTGTGCCTGCCTCCTCTGCTATCGCCCTCCTCGCAGGCTGAGCTGCTGCTGACCTCCTCTGCAGCAGCTGTGATGGATGTCCTTCACAGCTGCTGTTTTCTCTGGAGTGAGAGTTAGTCCGAGCCCCAGCCCTGTGTAGGGCCCCTTAGGTTCCCCAGTCAGGCTAATGAGGGAGTCAGTGGCCATAGCTGTGCCCCCTAAACAGCTGCCTAGCAACACACAGGGGGTTATTTACGAAAGGCAAATCCACTTTGCACTACAAGTGTAAACTACTGCAAAGTGCACTTGAAATTGCGCTAAAAGTGTACTCTCAGTGCAATTTAAAGCGCAGTTTGCACTTGTAGTGCAAAGTGGATTTGCCTTTAGTAAATAACCCCCACAGTGTCAGCAAGTCAATTCCAAAATCAAAATCATCAATACCAATGAAGCCAATGTCTGCTATCCGATCCAGAGATCACCATAACGGCATTACTATTGCCAATACATGTAGTGTTGTATGGGGAAAAATAAATATTGGGGGGCGGGGGTGACAACATGTTTTACCGCACCAGGTGACACCAACCCTAGTGACGCCACTGCGCCTAGGGTGTCAAAAATCCTTGCACCAGCCCTTCTCATGGGGAACCATGCACCGCTGAGGCTGTCAATCACCTGCTGTATGGTGCAGGGGTGGCAGGGCGGTCTCCCAGGATTGCTTGGCATAGACTGTCAGAAGTAACTCATGTCAATGAATGAGAGCGCATGCAGAGATCACACTAGATGCTTTGGATCAAGACAAGAACACATTATAGAAGGATATGCTTTTTTATTTTTCATTTTGGAGGTTTACAATCACTTTGAATAAAGAGTTATTGTTCTTATTTGTTGAATCCAGTTAAGACCAATCAAGATTCACTCTTCTGAAGTCAGTCCGGTGTAAGATCAATTTTCACTGGTTTTATTGTGCATCTCAAAGCATAAAATAGTGTTGGGCCCAATATAGAGCTATGCATATGCATAAAGGTGCGTTCTTATTGTAGCGCTAGGCAGGTGTGCTGTTATATGAATTCCAAAAGTGTAGCTTCCAAGAAATTAATTAAAATTAATCTTAATAATAGAAATCAACATCCAATGCATGTGACAAGATATTTTTAGTGTATAAATGCAATGCATAAACAATGGGGTTGATTTACTAAAACTGGAAAGTGCAAAATCTGCATAGAAACCAATCAGCTTCCATTTTTTTTGTCAAGGCGTAAGTTAGAAGCTGATTGTCTACCATGCACAGCTACACCAGACTTTGCACTCTCCAGTTTTAGTAAATCCACCCCAATGTGTATGTAGCCGAATATATATGTGGGTATAAATCTTACAAAATTATAAATTTACTGTATGTCAATCCAACTAATAAACTGATGATCCTCTATTATTGAGAAGGCAAATAGCGCTCAAATGAAATATTCTCCCAGCAGCACTTCACATAGTGGGGCATTTTATACTAAAGAAATAATAACAAACATAGTGCAGTACAGTATGTCTAGCAGGGGCGGACTGACAACTCATGGGGCCCCCGGGCAATAGAAGATTATGGGGCCCCCAGGCTTACAGATGGCCACCACGCCAGGAGGCAGTGCAGCTAAAATCTCTGGATTTTCACATCAAAAGCATGTCGGTTTCGGACATATCAGAGACAGATGTAAAAAAAACACAGATTTTTACATACTGTCCCGAGTTTTACTGAGCCTGGCAACCCTGATGGGGCCCCCTAGTGGCATGGGGCCCTTGGGCAGTGCCCGAGTGACTCAATGGTCAGTCCGCCCCTGATGTCCAGTAATTTATTATATATATATGAATTGTAAAAAGTACCCACTCAAAAGTTTGAGGAAAACGCAAACGTGGTCACACCATGCATACCATTTCACACCACAGCAATAAACGTGCAAATCCAATATATTCAATGTGAATGTACAATGCCAACAAAGGGCCATATTCTCAGAAGAGTTACGACGGTGTATCTCAGGAAACTCCGTCGTATCTCTGTTTTTTGACCCGCGTATCTATGCGAGTGATTCCTAGAATCATTTTCGCATAGATACGCTGAAGATCCGACAGGTGTAAGTCACTTACACTGTCGGATCTTAAATGTAATTCGCCGCCGGCCGCTAGGTGGCGTTTACGTTCAGGTCTCATTTGTTTATGCAAATGAGCCTGATACGCCGATTCCCGAACGAAATCGCGTTGCCTACCTGTCGCTTACGTCGTTTGCGTAAGCGTAAGGTTACCCCTGCTATATGAGGGGTAACCTTTCGCCAGTCCGACGTATGCCATGTTAAGTATGGCGTCGGGTCCGCGTCGTCTTTTCCCGTTGGGTACGTCGTTTTCGTAAGTCGTTCTTGAATACGACTTTACGTCAATGTCGCACACGTTGGCGTCATTGACGTTTTCCGTCGAGAACTGGAGCATGCGCACTGGGCTATTTTTAGCCCGGCGCATGTGCAGTTCGATCGGCACGGGGGCGTGCTTAATTTAAATATAAGCCGCCCCCTTTGAATTACGCGGGGATACGCCGGGCATTTTACACTACGCCGCCGCAAACTATGGAGCAAGTGCTTGAGGAATACGGCACTTGCTCCAGTAAGTTGCGGCGGCGTAGTGTAAATAGCTTACGCGATGCCGCCGCAGATTCTTGGAGAATCTGGCCCAAAGTCTTCAAGGTTGGAAGATCAACCAATAATATACAGAAAAGCTGCTTACCAGAGGACAAATAACCATTAAATTAGAAATGGTCTGGGAACAAGCTTGAGAACGCAGTGCTAACAGCTCTACCTTCAGCGTCCATGAAAAAGCTCCACTCAGCTCAGCATAAGAAGGTATAAGGAAAAGATGACAAACTAAGGAAAGTCAACTCTATAGTGTAGTAATTAAAATTAACCACTTTATTAAAAACAAACTGTTTCCTCCCATGAAAGGGATCGATACCACCACAATGTTAAATTCATCCAGTAAAGAGATCCCATGTATTGGCTGGTTTGCTTGATGACGTCAAAAGTCCTGGTTCAACCCTACGCATTTCATCATCAATGAAGTGTGCTTTCATGCATCAACATGCGCTTTCATTGTGAGTTGACATGCTTTTTGGTGTGCATTGTTTGACCACTTCAGCCCCCAGAAGGATTTACCCCCTTAATGACCAGGTCATTTTTACGATAGGGCACTGCATTACTTTAACTGACAATTGCATGGTCGTGCGACGTTGTACCCAATCAAAATGAATGTCCTTTTTTCCCACAAAAAGAGCTTTCTTTTGGTGGTATTTGATCACCTCTGCGGTTTTTATTTTTTGTGCTATAAACAAAAACATTTTCAATAATTTTGAAAAACATTTTTTTTTTTGCTATAAACATATCCAATAAAAATATGTAAAAAGTCGAATTTCTTCATCAGTTTAAAAACATGTAGCAGAATACATATTGGCCTAGTTTAAAAAAATCCCAATTTGCGTTTATTGATTGGTTTGCGCAAACGTTATCACGTCTACAAACTATGGTATAGATTTAGGGAGTTTTATTTATTTTTTACTAGTAATGACTGTGATCATCGATTTTTATTGGGACTACGACATTGCAGCGGACAAATTGGACACTAAGTGACACTTCTTGGGAACCAGTGACACTAATACAGTAAACAGTGCTAACAAAATGTCACAGTTTAAATGTCACTGGCAGGGAAGGGGTTAACATCAGGGGCAGTCAAAGGGTTAAATGTGTTCCCTAGGAGTGGTTTTTAACTGTGTGGGGGATGCTGACACTAGACAGAGAGAGAGATCTGTGTTCCTGATTACTAGGAATCACAATCTCTCTGTCTGTGACAGAACGATGGTCTGCCTTGTTTACATAGGCAGACCACTGTTCTGTCATTCCGGAGAATGATCGCGGGTGGCCATCATGCACGCCGGTCGCGCTGTGTCCAATCACAACAGGCTGCCAGGGGTGAGCGTGTGCCCCAGTCCAGGGAGCGCGGACAATGTACAGGTACGTTGTTTGGCACAGTCGGGCCGCCCTGCCACAGTATATGTACGAAGGGCAGTCCGGAACTGGTTAAATGTAGCGAGGATTGGATTAACAGCCATTGATCAGTTTTCAAACCTGTTGCCAAAATGCATGTTATATGCCTTTTTGATGCACGGCCATTGACTTTTATGAATCTTCCAAAGCACTAAAACTCTGAAAAAAATGGTCATGTTGTATTCAAAATGCGCAGTACTGTAATGGGAACACACAGATTCTGAAAGCCGCGGGCAAAATTGCGGTGGAGTAACTTTTCTTATTTACGTTAAGCCTCCGCAACTTAACACGCAAGTGCTGTATTCACAAAGCACTTGCGTGTTAAGTTGCGGCGGCGTAGCGTAAATTGGGCGGCCTAATTCAAAATAGGTGGGTAGGGGGCGTCTCCTATTTAAATTAGGCGCGTCCACACGCCGAACGTACTGCGCATGCGCCGGCCTTAGAAAAATCCCAGTGCGCATGCTCCGAATTATGACGGTGTTTTCGACGTGAACGTAATCTACGTAAATCCCCATTCACGGACGAGTTACGCAAACAACGTAAACATTTTCAAATTTCCCGCGGTCACAACGTCCATACTTAACATAGGATGCGCCTGCTTTGGGCAGCTTTATCTTTACGCCGGGAAAACCCTTACGTAAACGGCGTACAGTGACTGCGTCGGGCCCGCATACGTTCGTGAATTGGCGTATCTCGCTGATTTACATATTCTCGGCGTAAATCAGCGAGAACGCCCCCAGCGGCCATTTTAAAATTGCAGTAATACAATTACGCCTGTCAGATCTTTGCTACAAACCGGCTTATCTTGTTTTCTGCATACAGAAAAACAGATAAGCCGGCGCAAAGTGTGAGTTATGCCGGCGTATCACTGATACGCCGGCATAACTTTCTGAATCTGGCCCACTATCTTTATTATGGGAAACCCCAACACATGTGTTTTGGCGCATTGGAATGTGTGTGTTTAAACGCAACAGGGTAGATATAATAATAAAAGAAAGGCTACACTTGTGTGATGTCCCCCCACTTTTCTATGCTTTACAATGCGTAATTTGTGCTGCCACTCAACCATGATGTAGTGCAGGGGAGGGTACAGACACAAAGTCGAGGAGTCATGCAGCCTTGGGAAAAGATTCTCACCTTGAGTTTTTATTGGGTATTCCACTAGATTTTTTTTTTCTCTTTTGTGTACCCTTATATTGAAAACAGATGTCCCTTTATTTATTGCTAAATTATTTTCCATTTACTTTAGATAAATTATTTGTAATTTTGCACAAAAAACCCCCAGAAATGTCAAACAATTCACAGAGCAACGTCTTATTAAGGCATGAGTTATGTTAAAACAGGATACAACGCTCTCCTTTTTTTTTTTGTAACAAATAAACTAATTTTATTTCCTGCTGTTGTCTTGAAAATATATTTGAAAACTCTCCCACCAATATCAGTTTTCTTTCTTATTGCATCCATACACACGTTAGGTAGGCTCCGCATGCACCTGCATGATGTGCTTCCATCCATTTCTGGAAAGTGTGCCAAATCTCCGTTCCTCTGTACAGCCGTTCCATGGAAATTAGCTAAGCTCCTCTCTTTTTTTTTTTTGCCTAGAAAACATCTGCTTTTAGTGATAGCAGCTGTGACAGTCGAAACAGTCAACTAAGCTCTTCAGAATTCACTTGTACAAAAGAGCTTTTCACGAGGATGATAAATGACCAGAATTACACCATAGCATTTAAGTACCTAATTCTAACCTAACTGGTAATGAGCAACATACTTTTGCACCTGTCACATTCAGAAAAACTGCTATTATTTATCTTTCAAGCAATCTTTTTTTTTTTTCGGTTTCATTTTCTGCCATTAGGCCCTAAGCCTCATCGAGAAGACAGAAACAATGTCTTAATTGGCTGTCAAACGAGCATTATATGCAAACGTGATCTGTTGTATTGATCTCGAGAATTCCCGCAACACAATGGCAGGGATGGGATAACGGCTTACATTGTGCGGCCTAAAATTATCATTAATAGTTTGGCTCATCATTTGTGTTTTTGGGAGACGCAGAGCAACCTCGGGAGCGCGGGAGTCAATATAAACCGGGGCATTCTGGATAAGACAAGAATACTAAAGTTGCTAGCAATTTGGGATATGCCATTTATATTCAAATTTGGAAGATGGACAAAATGGATGGGTTATTTAGGTTAGTTGATGCCAATTGACTAGTTTAATGAATTAAACATGAACTTTAAAATGACAATGAGTTGCAAATTGCTAAGATCAGATCCTGAATTTGAGTTTTCACCTTTGACCTGTGAAAATTTCATATTATTGTATCTTCAAAAAGAAAATAGTGCATGATTAAAATGTAACTATCGCCTGCCACATTTATCCCAAAATTGATCCTTGAGAAGTCATGGTGAATGTAGTATGCAATTAGAAGAAATCATTTAATTGTCCTATTTTCTTAGTATAAATCAGAGGATTCATGAGTCTGTCTACATTTTAGATTTAGGTCTAGAACATGTTCTGTTTATGGCACTTGGAGCAGTAATGTTTTCAATTTTATAATTTTGTGTTGCTAAATTATGTTAAAAACATTTGTAATTAAAAATGTAAAAAAAAAATGCAATTATTAAATGAGAAAAAAAACATGTGCAAATTGCATTTATGCACAGCAACCTAGCAAGAAAAACTCCCCTTTATGGCTGTGCTATCTTTTGTGTTAGGGTCCATTTACCTAAATAATAAAAAAAATAATAACAATAGTAAAATAGTGTCCGTTTCCATAACAGTGGTGCAATGCGGTGTGTTTTAAAAAAATACATGTCTTTTTCTTCTGCATTTCAGTGCATTGGAAGACATAGAACTCAGTGGCACACATCAAAGGCATTTAACTCATGTTTTCATGCATTGGAAACAATTATTAAAGCGGAGCTCCACCCTAAAGTGGAACTCCCGCTGATCGGAACCCTCCCCCCTCCGGTGTCACATTTGACACCTTTCAGGGGGAGGGGAGTGCAGATACCTGTCTAAAGACAGGTATTTGCACCCACTTCCGGCCACACAGTCTCGGGCAGACTGCGGGCAGGACGCCACCTCCCGTCCTCTCCCCTGTTGTGTGCTGGGAACACTCGGCTCCCAGAGCACAGCGGGAGCCAATCAGCAGGCGCATGCGCCGTAGGGAACCGTGTAGTGAAGTCGGAGCGCTTCACTTCCTGGTTCCCTCACTGAGGATGGCGGGGGGACAGCAGAGTGACGAGCGATCGCTCGTCCTCTGCTGCGGACGGCGCTGGACTCCAGGACAGGTAAGTGTCCTAATATTAAAAGTCAGCAGCTGCAGTATTTGTAGCTGCTGGCTTTTAATATTTTTTTTTTCATGGCACATCCACTTTAACAAGCTTTGGTAAATGGCTGTTACCCCTATCCAATCCAAATTTTTAATTTATAAATGCACATCAAACATGTCAATACACGAAGGAAATACATGTTAACGCATGACAGTGGGGTTGATTTGCTAAAGGCATATAAACTTTGCACTACAAGCAGTGGAGGACTGGTAGACTTAGGCCTGGGGGGCAAGTCCAGTCAAGTTGCCCATTGAACCACCGAATACGTGCAACCTCACCAGTGCCCATCAGCACAGCCTCACCAGTGCCCATCAGTGCAGTCTGTTCAGTGCATGTGGATTAGAGAGGAGAGCAGCCGGATTACACAGAGCGGAGATCTCCGCTTACCCAGCGTGGCCGATGTGATACGAAGTCCTGCCTCCTGGATCAGCTCCTATGATGAATGTCATCAGTGTGCTGTCTATCATAGGAGCCAGTCAAGGAGGCAGGACTTTGTATGACAGCGTCTGCCAGGTAAGCCAGAGATCCCCGCTCTGTGTAATCTGGCGGCACTTCCCCTCCGAGGCAGCCCAATGGGCACAGCGGATCCATGGCAGGGCCGGCCCTGGGCGCCCTCCCACTGCCCCAGCTTGCGGTGCACCCGCCCCGGATTGACCCTGCAAAGGGACAAAACCAGGGACAGATCTGGTCCAGGGACTGTCCCCGGAAACCGGTGATGTCTGGTCACCCTAGGCTAGTGGCCAGCAGGACCCACAGGTCAGTGGCCAGCAGGATCAAGAGGTCCATGGCCAGCTCCCAGCAGGACCCGCATGCTGTGGGTCCTGCTGGGAGCTGGCTGTGGACCTGTGGGTCCTGCTGGGAGCTGGCTGTGGACCTGTGGGTCCTGCTGGGAGCTGGCTGTGGACCTGTGGGTCCTGCTGGGAGCTGGCTGTGGACCTGTGGGTCCTGCTGAGAGCTGGCCGTGGACCTGTGGGTCCTGCTGGCCATGACCAGCTCCCAGCAGGATCTACAGTGTTGAGGCCTATTTTTAGGTTACTGAGTGGGCACTGGCCTGGGGCAGGGTAAATTGGGTGTATGGGGGGGGGGGGGTAGATGGGATGTGGGGTTCAGCTGCAGGTGTCAGGGTCTCTCACCTTAGCGATGACAGCTGCCCGTGCCAGCTCAGCAGGTCCTTGCATGGCCTCCTCCAATCCTGGGGGTGTGAAGTGATGGTCCGGTCCTGGGGTCAAGTAAACTTGCAGCCCGAGTCACATGGGTCCCAACTTCCTGGTGCGCCTTGCTGCCCTGGGGTGGACTAATAACACCCAGGGCCCCCCGTGTCCAATATAGCAAGGGTCCCCTGTCAGCCCCTGCCCCTGGCCCAAACATGACCCACCCCTGGCCCGCTCCTTTATTTTGCACAAAGTAAAACTTCTGCCTTTTTTTTTAAACACTGATTAACAACAAAGTCTAATTGGACATGGAGGGGGGTCTCTTTTTAACAGTGTCCATTAGAAAGCCTCTGTTAGAGAGAGACCCCCTCCAGGTCCCATTAGAGACTGAAAAGGAGTATAATGGGACCTGGAGGGGCCTCTTTCTAACAGAGTGTACAGTGAACACCTTCATACACTCTGGTCCTCATGGGACCCCTCCTTGTGCCATGACTCTCACCCCCTGCCCTAACCTCTCACAAAGTAGAAATACAATTGGTACTGTGTAATGCTCCTCTTACCTTAACTATGGGTACTGTAACTGGCTCCCGCATCCTCTGTGGCTGGCTCCTGTGGGTGGCTGGTTGACACCCTGCTCTGGCTGGCTGGCTCCCTGGTGTGGGCAGCTGGCTGGCATCCTGCTACGGATGGTCACCGTGGCTGGTTGGCTCCTTTGAGTGGCTGGCTGAATCCCTGCTGTGGGTGGGTCACCGTGACTGGCTGGTTTCCTGGTGTGGGTGGCTTTCTCCCTGCTGTGGGTGGCTGTCTTGGCCTCCCTGCTGTGGGTCAGTGGGTGGGTGGTTGGCTGGCTGGCATGGTACACCCTGCTGTGGGTGGCTGGCCTGGCTTCCTGCTGTGGATCAGAGTGACAGAGAGACAGGTGGACAGAGGGGTGGTGGGCTGACAGAGGGACAGGTGGACAGAGGGGGGTGGGCTGACAGGTGGACAGAGGGGGGTGGGCTGACAGAGGGACAGGCGGACAGAGGGGGTGGGCTGACAGAGGGATGAGGCGAACAGAGGGGGGTGGGCTGACAGAGGGATAGGCGGACAGAGGGGGATGGGCTGACAGAGGGGGGTGGGCTGACAGAGAGACAGGCGGACAGAGGGGGGTGGGCTGACAGAGGGATGGGCGGACAGATACAAAACAAATACATATTTCAAAAAATATGTCTCGGCTAAGAGTTTTTTGGGGGTTCATCTGCACATACAAAACAAATTAAGCACCGTTGTTTCCTTGACAGCTACAGAGGAAACAACTTTAAAAAATATGAAGAAATACTGGCTGATGAAATTGCACTGTCGCCAGAATCAATGAGACAGCTAAGCAAAACAGAGAGGGGTGGGCTGAGAGAAACCCCACAGCGCACTAGCAAGAGAAGCGTGACTCCGGCAGCAAGTGGTTACGATGATACGATCACCCACAGACCAGCTAGCCCCGCCTGGCCGCATTCCACATATGGCCAGCTTTGCTGAGCCAATCCCATGGCGCTCGCGTGAACTCGAGTCCCAGAATGCCACAGCGTGACCACATGACCCTGGTCGGCCAATCACAGGGCGCTTGTGTAGACTACAATTCCCAGAAGCCACAGTCTGTAGCCGGACTCCGTGGCCATGCCCCTGGCTGACTCCCTCACAGAAAAAAAAAATTGGCAGCGGGCGACCGCCGGCCGTTTTGCTTATAATTTGGAAGTGGAACGGTCTGGGGGGAAACCTCCACCCTGCCCCCCGGCCCAGCCCGCTGTAGATCTGAGGGGCACATGCATGCAAGGACAACAAAAAAACAGAATTTTTGCTTACACATGATTGGATGATAAAATCAGCAGAGCATAGATTTAGTTGGGTCATTAGTTATTTTTAATAACTCATGTGGTAGGTCCACAACTAAAAAATAGGTATATTTGAAATATTTTGTATAACTATTCGAATTGGAATTAATAAAGGACTGCCGATGTAATTCAACAGTACCAAAACACTACCCTCGTGGAATTCCTGTAGACATCTTCAATGAACATCAAAGCTGTTTTATGTGCAGCAACATTTGTATCTCATTCCTGAGAATTACAGAGCTTTTCAACAAAGCATAGTCTTGCCTAGCAGGACAGGGTGCCTTATTTTGTACTGCAATATTGATTGATACTAATTGGACAGCAAAAAAAGAGGCAACACATTGATGAGCTCATATCTCTGTCACTCTGCTCTCTCCTCCTATCTGCAGTCTCCTCGTGCTCCAACACACCTGATTGACTTTGTGTGCTGCCTCTTTCTCCCTCTCTCTGAGCCCTGTTGAACAATAGACTGCAAGAGGCAGATACCAGGTCAAATTGAGGTAAAAATATATAAAATAAATGTAATCACTATTATTGATTACAAAGTTGTATTCATTTGGGCTGCTCATAACTGCCAGTAGTTCAGCTTTAAAGTGATTCTAAAGCCTTGTTTTTTTTTCTTTAAAATATAAATTACAGTACCTGCCGCCGATATTGTGTCAATCTCGCGTCTGCTAGCAGCGAGATTGACACCCGCGATCCCCGTCGTGGGAGCCAGTGCCGAGCTATGTCGCTCCTCCCGCTCACCACCCCCAATGGATTCCTATGGATGCGTGGCATCTCGTGGGGGGCAGCGAGTGCAAGAAGTACAGCCTCGCATCGCCAGTTTCCAGCGCGATCCCATCGCGCTGAAAACACAAAATCGGCGGCACCTACTGTATATCATACTATTACGTACCTGGTGATGACTGGAATGTTGTGGAGGTTTCTCTTGCACCTCCTGCCCAACACGCCTAAAAGTGGAGACAGAGAGTGTGAGGGAACGGAGTGGCATGAGTGCCGGTGGGAAAGCTGGTAAAGTCTCCTCTTAGGTGGATGAAGCTGGAGGTCGAGTCCTAAGAACAGGATACAGAAGCAGCTTGGCACCATAGCAGGAGATGGTAGCAGAGCCTGTATGCAAGCAGCGACCAGCGGCAGCCAGGTAACAAGGGACCGAGACAGCAAGCAGAGCAAGTTCAGGAAGCAGGACAAGGTCAGCAACAGCCGGGCAGTGCAGGATAAAATCAGCAGGCAAAGTCGAGTAAAAAGGTTGAGGTCAGGGAGATCAGGTGAACAAGGTTAATGCAGGAGCAAAGGCAAAGTCCAGGAGAAATCTAGGTCATACACAGGTTCAATAGATCAGGTCACAGGAATACAGGTACAAGCTTAGACCATTCAGCAACTGTCATGGTAACAGGCCAGTTTAAATATTACAACACAATTGCAGTGCTCACGCCCTCAGAAATAGTCCAAATATTGTATAGAATATAGGTATAGGATAAAAGTCCATATAGAGCAGATCCACACAAAAGAGTGTTCAGAGGGGTCCGTCACCAAGATGTAAGGTTCACACTGACCCTTACCCCAAGAGGTGGACTACTCGGTCAAAGATAGTCAAATGCGCTTAAAATATGCTTTATTCCCACTCTCCATACATGTAAGATGCCGGTTGTTGAAAGACAAACAAGCTCCACCTTAGGCAGGGACTCACACACTTCAGTGCGCTCTTTGCTGACGTCACTGATATCAGTCCAGGCACCGAATCATCCCGACAATAGAAGTCTGGATCCGCTAGATGCCTGGACTGACAGCCCACTCAGCCTCTCAGTGAGCCGCTGAGAGACTGAGTGGGCCGCTCCCGCCCCCTCCACAGCCCAGCGCTCCAATGAGCGAGGAGGGAGTAGCGCAGAGACCTGTGACTGACAGTCTACAGCTCTCTGTTCGGGGAACTGTCAGAACCGAGCGATCATCGGCGGTGTTCGATTTCACCCAGTTCTCAGTGTAGAGGCACCAGGGGACAGATGCAGCATCAGATCGATGTATCCACCGAGGTAAGTATGATTCGAAAAAAATAAACCCATACTTCTCTTTTAAAGAGATAAGCAGCACTAAAGTGTAAAATGGATGAAAAGTGTTATATTTGTCCTGGTGACCACTGGAACAGAAAGTTAGTGGGGCAATCCTGAAATCTTCTAATAGGGAAACGTGTTCCAGTGGCACCTGTATAAGAATAGACTTTCTCACTTTGGAAATTTCTCAAATGGATATCAATGGATAAAATCCAGCAGGAGTTTTAACCATTCCCAAATAATAAAAATAAATAAAAAATTGATTTTGCTGTAGACATACTTGAACTATCTTATTACTGTGTTCTTTAACCACTTGCCTACAGGGCACTTACAGCCCCTTCCTGCCCAGGCCATTATTCAGCTTTCAGCGCTGTCGCACTTTGAATGACAATTGCGCGGTCATGTAACACTGCACCCAAACAAATTTTTAACATTTTCTTCACACAAATAGAGCTTTCCTTTGGTGGTATTTAATCACTGCTTGTTTTTTTATTTTTTACAAAAAAAAGACAACAAAATTTGAAAAAAAAAAAATGTTTTTTTTTTTGTCAGTAAATTTTGTAACTAAATAATTTTTCGCTTTCACTGATGTGCGTTGATGAGGCGGCACTGATGGGCACTGATAGGCTTAACTAGTAGGCATTGATGAGGTGGCACTTATGGCAGTGATAGGCATTGATGGGCAGTAATGATAGGTGGCACTGATAGCCAGCAAAGACTGGCATTGTGAATAGGCACTGATTGGTGGCAGTATTGTGTACTGATTGCTGCCACCGGTGGGCACTGATTGCTGCCACTGGTGGGCAATGGTGAGCACTGATTGGTGACACTATTTTTTTTTATAGAGGAATGATGATCAGTGCCCTAATTACATTCCTAGATTTCCCCCTGCATGGAGATGCCGCTGATCGGCTCTCCTCGCCACACACTCTGTCAGTGTGAGAAGTGGAGAACCAATTACTGCATCTCCGTGTTTACATGTGACCGGCTGTGATTGGACACAGCTGATCACATGGTTAAAGAGGCGTGGAGGTGGCTATTTACAGAGATCGGGGTCGCTCCGTGTCTTAGCAACACAACGCCTGCAATTGCCGTGCTGCGCCCCAACGGGCGCGCAAGAGCGGTCGTTCTGGAACGCTGTCATGTGACGTTGTCCCAGAACGAGAGCTGCACCACCCGCCATCATTTGACGGTGGGCACCCGCACAGCATCCTTGTTTGCCCCTCCCATGCCCCTCTCTGTCGGCACTGGAGTCACATTGGCTGAGTAAGGGAGACAAACTGGATGGAGAAGAGAAACATTGGAATACTAGTCAGTACCAGTGTGCTATGGTGTATTTTCTTTTGGAAGAAATGTCCTACACGTGTAGATCAGTGGCGGTTGGTGCACTATTTTTTCTGGGGGTAGCAAACAAATTATCCCGCTACCCCCCCCCCCCATTTGTTTGGTCCATCAGTCAAGCCTCTCACCACCCCCCCACCTTTTTTCGCTCCGTCTGTCCATCAGTGAAAATCCCCCACCCCTGTCGCACGGTTGATTGGCAAACCACCCTCCAGCCCGTCACTTGCTCATCCACTCACCAGCCCTGCACCTACCCTATCTACGTCGCAGGCAGCTTTGGCGGCTTCCCCCTTTGTCTCCTCCTCGGCGTCTTCCACCTGCATCTCCTCCTCAGTGGCTTCCACCAGCATCTCCTCCTCAACGGTCAAAACAGTCGCGAGGGAGACAATAGGGAAAATTAATTCACAATTGTCACACAACTAGGTGGGCTCAGGGTGCAGTGCTCTGCGTCCCAAGCCCACCTTTTTTGTAGGATCTTAAAACCTCTGGCTCTAATCATGTGCTTAAAAAAAACTCCATTGAAATCCATGCATGTAGATTAGGGTCCGGGAGCATGGATTAGGGGGGCGGCCTTGCACCCCTAATGGAGCATTCGCCACTGGTGTAGATGTTGCTGCATTAGGTAAAATAATTTGTTTTAATATTTTAGAGGGTGCCTTGAGATTGTGCATCATTTTAAAGGTGTGCCTTATCTGGAAAAAAGTTGGGAAACACTCAGGCCTCGTACACATGACCAGTTTCCTCGGCAGAATTCAGCTTCCGACCGAGTTTCTGGCTGAATTCTGCCGAGGAATCTGGTCGTGTGTACACTTTCGGCCGAGGAAGCCGACGAGGAGCTCGGCGAGGAAATAGAGAACATGTTCTCTATTTCCTCGTTGTTCTATGGGAGCTCTCGTCCCGCCGAGGTCCTCGGCGGCTTCAGTGCTGAACTGGCCGAGGAACTCGATGTGTTTGGCACGTCGAGTTCCTCGGCCGTGTGTACGAGGCTTAATTTAGAGATCAGCCTATTCATAGCAAGGTGCTCTCTATAAGCTCCTCGCCAACTACCCCCAGTGCCTGAAATGTGTTATAATAAGAGTGGTTTGCAAGGTGGTAGAGCCTGTTTGGCTGTAGTTTTGTCTAGGAAGACTTGTATATAACTTTCTGAAAGTCAGCAATGTTTCAATTAAAGGAAATATCTGTAATAAAAATTCATAAAACCGCACGTTTACCCAATTGCTGCAAGATACCATCAGATCTGCACCCTTTCTGACATTTAAATGAATACAAATAAACCACAAATGGACATCTGGCAAGCAACGGCTATAAGGAATGAACATATAACCAAAACAAGATTGCATATTAAAAGGTGCTCTGTGCCAATGTTCTTGTAATTGCATTGAAATGTTCCTCAATTACCTTATGCTATTGTGTCATCAAAATAAATACAAGCACAGAAATGTTAATACTTTAAATGAAGGCATTAGTTCTGAAAAAAAAAAAAAAGTTTTATTTTTAATGTTCTGTTTGACTGCGAGATTTCTGTTCATTGTTTATGACAAATGCACATATGCAGCACTGGAAATTCCCATTGCAACTTTGGAACATTAAAATGTCCTACTGGTGCAAAATAAATGTATTTCACCTTGTGAACCCTCGTGTACGCACACTTGTTTTGTGATGAATGGGAGAGGAACTTTTTAATTTCCTTCTACATTTGTAAGTGCAGTAAATTCAATTCTTACTAATAGGCCTGTCTAATTTTGTTACCACACCTTCTAAGATCAGGTCAAGGAGATATAATACCTATTTATGATAAAGGACAGCAATAGTCCTATATGAAGTGATTAAAAATGACGACTCTGATTTGGTGTATCTGATTGGTTAGTGTGCGTTACATTGTACATTTCTTGTACAAAATCAGCCCAATAATGGGAAGACAAATTCTATTATTTATTCAGAAATCAAATATATACACTTTGGCCCGGATTCAGATACAATAGCGTAACTATCTGCTGGCGTAGCGTATCTCATATACGCTACGCCGTCGTAACTTTAAGAGGCAATTTCCATATTCAGAAAGAATATATGGCGGCGTAGCGTATATGGGCCGGCGTAAGCCTGCGTAATTCAAAATAGGCTGGTAGGGGGCGTGTTGTATGCTAAATAGTCGTGACCCCACGTAATTGACGTTACTAACGAACGGCGCATGCGCCGTCCGTGAAAGTATCCCAGTGCGCATGCTCCAAATTACGCCGCAAATAGTCATTGCTTTAGACGTGAATGTAAATTACGCACATCCCTATTCGTGTACGACTTACGCAAACGATGCAAAATTCAATGCTGGCCCGACGTCTATACTTAACATTGGCTACGCCTCATATAGCAGGGGTAACTTTACGCCGGAAAAATCCTTACGTAAACGACATAAAAAAATGTGCCGGGCGCGCGTACGTTTCTGAATCGGCGTATTTAGCTCATTACCATATTCGACGACTAAATCTACGGAAGCGCCACCTAGCGGCCAGCGTAAATATGCACCCTAAGATACAACGGCGTAGGAGACTTATGCCGCTCGTATCTAGGCAACTGTGAGGCGTATCTGATTCAATGAATCAGGCGCCGAGTTGCGAGTTACTCCGCATTCGGAGTTACGATGGCGAATCTGGAGATACGCCATCTTAACTTCTTTATCAATCCGGGCCTTTATGTACATTCTTTGTTTTACTGACAAATATGTTCCTTTACATCCACTGCTGCATAGAGGACAATGAATGGTCCAATCAGGTCTACCTTAAAAACTGACAAGCGGACCAGATTGGTCCGCCCATGTGAAAAGGGCCTTATATTGATTGTAAAAGTTTTTATTTATTTTTTAAATAACAAATATGTTATCCTTACCTGATCTGTACAAGGGTTTTGCACAGAGCAGCCCAGATCCTCTTTTTTGGGTGCCCCCCACAGTGAGCCACTTTACATGGAGGCACCTGTGCGGGCGCACTCATGAGTCCTGCTACTGAGTCCATTGACACAGACAGGGGAAATACTGTGCGGGGGGATATGTAAAGGGGCAATACTGTGTGTGGGGTGATATGTTGTAAAGGGGAAATACTGTGTGGGGTGATATGTAAAGGGACAATACTGTGTGGGGGGATATGAAAAGGGACTATACTGTGTGGGGGGATATGAAAAGGGACAATACTGTGTGTGGGGTGATATGTAAAGGGGGAAATACTGTGTGGGGTCATATGTAAAGGGGGAAATACTGTGTGGGGAATATGTAAAGGGGCAATACTGTGTGTAGGGTGATATGTAACGGGGGAAATACTGTGTGGGGAATATGTAAAGGGACTATACTGTGTGTGGGGTGATATGTAAAGGGGGAAATACTGTGTGAGGGGATATGTAAAGGGGGAAATACTGTGTGAGGGGATATGTAAAGGGGGAAATACTGTGTGAGGGGATATGTAAAGGGGGAAATACTGTGTGAGGGGATATGTAAAGGGGGAAATACTGTGTGAGGGGATATGTAAAGGGGCAATACTGTGTGGAGGGGGGTCATGTAAAGGGGGAAATACTTTGTGGGGGGATATGTAAAGGGGAAATTCTGTGTGTGAGGTGATATGTAAAGGGGGAAATACTGTCTGGGGTGATATGTAAAGGGACAATACTGTGTGGGGAGGGTTATAAAAAAAATGGGGGGGGGGGGGGGCGCAGTTTGCCATCTTCGCCCTGGGCACCAAATGGCCTTGTCCCAGCACTGATGGTGTCCATTGGTATCTGACACTACCATAGGAGGCTGTAGCTCTGGAGGAGAGGGAAGACAGGATTTACCGCTTTCCAGACTGGTAGGAATTATTCATGGTTTATTTTTCAGGCTGCTTCTTACACTTTTATTTTTTATGTAACAAAGGGATCGCTGTAAGCTATTGATTCTGTAGGCAACTGGCTATTTATGTTGTTTTAGGCCTTGTACACACGAGGGGACATGTCCGATGAAAACGGTCCGCGGACCGTTTTCATCGGACATGTCCACTCGGAGATTTCGGTCTGATGGTTGTACACACCATCAAACCGAAATCCGCGCGGACAGGATACGTGGTGACGTGGTCGCGCCGTCGCCGCGACGATGACGCGGCGACGTGCGCGACCCTGGAAGGTCAATGCTTCCGCGCATGCGTCGAATCACTTCGACGCATGCGAGGGCTTTCGGCCGAGTGGACATGTCCGGTGAGTCGTACAGCCGACCGAACATGTCTGACGGACAAGCTTCCAGCGGACATGTTTCTTAGCATGCTGGAAACCTGTCCGATCCGCCGGAAAATTGTCCGGTCGGCCGTACACACGACCGAACATGTCCGCGGAAACTGGTCCGACGGACCAGTTTCAGCAGACATGTTCGGTCGTGTGTACGAGGCCTAAGGCGTTACTAAAAAGCACATACAGAGGCACATAGAGCTCCACCTACCAGTTGAAGAAAATACTGCATAATACACATTTCGGAAAGTTCATATTTACCAAACTAAGACAAAAATAACATAAATCTTTTTTAAATCTTTTTTTTTATACCTCATTGAGACAAAGACAGAACCAAGGCCCGACTGCACAGAAGGAAAATGCAGGTATGGGGGAGAGCGGCATTATAGATCCTTGAAAGAAGGATTTCCCGTTCTGGCTAGAATGTCCATTTAAGTTTACATGTCATTATTTAAAACCCATTTCTTCTATTTTCCAAAGCTGTAAAAGATATTTCTTGTTAACTGGTTTATTTGGTGATCTCTTGAATAGATAATGTGATTGCTCATGTTTCGGTCAATCATTTGATTATTTGTTAACACGTGTCTGGCAAGATTTAGCGGAGAGTTGTAGAACAGTGTTATCTGATCTGACAGCACCACATCTTCTAGCTTTCCCTTCACAATACTTAACCACTTGATGTTATGGACAGTGGCAATTCCATTTAATCGCGGTCTCTTACCATTTGTGCTCTGTATAGGGACCAAGGCTGTAGATAAGAGAGAGATAAGGGCAATGCTAAAAAAAATGTGAAATTGAGCTTAAAGTGCGTTTTTCCCTTTGAAGCCAAATTTAAAAAAAAAACTGTTATACATTTTGTATATGTTACCATTCACACAGCATATCTAAAAATGATTTAAAAAATGTTTTAAAAACTCTTTCTAATTGTTTCTTTGAATCAGAATTATACACAGAACTCCATAGGCAGCTTGCATTGTTCAGAATAATTTGCAATGTGCTTATGTAGGGACAATTTAGGGACAGACTGGACTAAAAGTGCATCAATATGAAATGCAAAATCCAAGCTTGATGGGCCAGATTCTCAAAAGAGTTACGATGGTGTATCTCAGGAAACACCTTCGTATCTCTGTTTTTGGCCCCGGGTATCTATGCGAGTGATTCCTAGAATCATTTTCGCATAGATACGGCCAAGATCCGACAGGTGTAAGTCACTTACACCGTCGGATCTTAGATGTAATTCAACGCTGGCCGCTATGTGGCGTTTACGTTCAGTTCTCATTTGACTATGCAAATGAGCCTGATACACCGATTCCCGAACAAATTTGTCGTCGTCGTTTACGTCGTTTCCGTAAGCGTAAGGTTACCCCTACTATATGAGGGGTAACCTTACACCAGTCCGCCGTATGCCATGTTAAGTATGGCATCGGGTCAGCGTCGTCTTTTTCCGTCGGTTACTAAGTGGTCCGCGAATACGACTTTACGTCAATGATGCTCACGTCGGCGTCATTGACGTTTTCCGTCGTGAGCTGGAGCATGCTCACTGGGCTCTTTTTCCGCCCGGCGCATGCGCAGTTCAATCGGCGCAGGGGAGCGCTTAATTTGAATACAAGCCACCCCCTTTGAATTACGCGGCCATACGCCGGGCCATTTACACTACGCCGCCGCAAATTATGGAGCAAGTGTTTGGGGAATACGGCACTTGCTCCAGTAAGTTGCGGTGAGGTGGTGTAAATGGCTTACACTACGCCAACGCCAAATCTTAGAGAATCTAGCCCGATATCTTTAACTCTTTTATAGGACGGACAAGTTTACAAATGTAGTTTACAACTGATAATGAGATCTGTCAGGACAGTACAGACAGAATTAATTATAATAATTATAACTCAATAGCCTCCTTACATAGAAGAGGAAAGCTAGGTAAGATTTTTTTCGTTTTTACATATTTAAATAAGAAGCAAGTAAAAAGGTAAGAAGCATCTTTTAAATCTTTTTACCCCCTTCATGACCAGGCCATTTTTTTGTTATTAAGCACTGCACTGCTTTAGGAGAGGAGAGCTTTTGGCTGGGAATCGCGGCCGTGTGTAAGCTCCTCGCAGTTTTTCCGACGGGAAAACTGCCCAAAAAACGCCGGACAAAAAAAGAGAAACAGCTCTCTTTTTTCCCCCGGGAAAACCAGCGGACTTTTGCCCGGCGGTTTTTGGCAGTTTTCCTATGGAGCATACACACGGCTGGGATTCCCAGCCAAAGCTCCATCGCAGTTTTCATGTCTGAAAAAACGGTCGTGTGTAGGGGAAAGACTGCTCGAGCAGGTTATCGGCTTTCCCCTCGGGATTTCCGATGGGAACTTTCCCGGTCAGAAATCCCACACGTGTGTACAGGGAATGAGGCTGGGTTTCCCTGCATCTAATTTGCATAGCAGGAAAATGTGATCAGCTCGGTTTACATATCTCCAGGGTGGCTGCAGAGCGCACTGCACAGAAACATTGTCCATCTTTTGCTCCGTTTCAGGGCCGAATTCAGGCACAGATTTGGCCCTGATTTGTCCCTGAACCAGAGAATGGGGACGCACAGCGTTCCTGTGTGATCCGCAGATGGTTCCAGCGTGAACCGAGCCTAAATGATACTTTGTGGGAACTGGCTAACTGCCACTGACATTTCCAGTGACACTGATAAAGCGATCAGTGTTGCCAACAGCTCATACGGGCAGCTCATAAAAAACAGGGCACTTTTTGCGTGCCCGTAAATGCCCTTAGTAGAAGAAAAGTGCCCGTGAAAAATAGCAATGACGGCTTGGCTCATAACTGCGCATGCAAAGTTTTCTAGATGTCCAACACTATTCCAATCTGAATGTATTCGTTTGGTGCTGGCGGGGCCAGGGGGCGGGTCTGGCAGAGGCTGTGAGGAGCTACTCGCATATCGATTGATGAGTGGGATAATGACATTGTGGCAGTTGCCAGCCGCTATAACCCAGGAGCTGACTGGCTAGAGGCGATCTAGTGTTCTGACCACAAGCAGCAGGCAAGGCATGCCAAGACAAGAAGCCTGCAGACTCTGAGCTCTTAGGTGGGAGATTCCCCCCCAGACAGAGCCCCCCCACCTGTAATGCTCCCTTCAAGAGCCCCCAGTTTAACATGGGAGTGTCAACTATTTAAACATCTAAAACAAGCAAACGTAATATGAGGGAGCACTCAAAATGGGGATAGCATAGCAGCTAGTGCAAAAGGTGATCAGCCACCCTTATATTAATACAGTATGCAAAGAAGTGATAATGCAGCACTTAACGACCGCCCACTGTATATATACATCGGCACTTTAAAGATCGGCGTAACATTATCTTTCACAATATAAAAAAATTATGCTAACTTCACTGTTGTCCTATTTTCTAATTAAAAAAAGTGCGCTTGTAAGACCGCTGCGCAAATACGGTGAGACAAAAAGTATTGTAATGACTGCCATTTTATTCTCTAGGGCGTTAGAAAAAAATAATTATAATGTTTGGGGGTTATAAGCAATTTTCTATCAAATTTTTTTTTTTTTTAACTTGTAAACAAAAAAACAGGCTTGGTCCTTAAAGCGGAGGTTCCGGCAAATATATTTTTTTAAAAGCCAGCAGCTACAAATACTGCATCTGCCGACTTTTAAAAAATGGACACTTACCTGTCCAGCGCACCCGCGATGTGGTCAGCCAAGGACGAGCAATCGCTAGTATGTCGGCTGTACCCGCCGCCATCCACGGTTAGGGAATCGGGAAGTGAAGCATTGCAGCTTCACCGCCCAGTTTCCTACTGTGCATGCGCGAGTAGCGTGCCGTCACTGGTCCCTTCTCTCTCCCGGGAACAGTGTGTTTCCCAGAAGACAGCGGGGGCTGCGGGTAAAGGCGTGTCTGCCGCAGTACCATATTCCCCGAAGTGGGTGCAAATACCTGTCTTAGACAGGTATCTGCACCCCCTCCCCCCTTAAAGGTGCCAAACGTGACACCGCAGGGGGAGAGGGTTCCGAAAAGCGGAAGCTCCATTTTGGGTGGAGCTCCGCTTTAAGTGGTTAAAGCAATACCAGTATATTAAAAATGAATAATAAAGTGCCAAAATATATGTGCAACCAATATCATAAAAACAAATTATTTATATATTAAGGTGCTACTCCCAATTAATTGTAAACACATAAAAATCAGTCTGTTATAAAGTGCAAACTGTGAAAATAAATAGTCCCTAAATGAGCATGTGCAAACTCTAGTCTTCGCCATCATATTGTGCATACAAAGTTCCCAAAGTGAAATAGGTACTCCACTCTGTCACCAGCAGCGTGTTAAGCCTCCGCCTCCTTTATGAATTGCCTGACGGCTGAAATGTAATGTCGTGTTAGGTAGCTAATACTGTCTCACCAGGCAACAGTATCCATCTCCTAAGTGAGAAAGCTCACACCATGGACTCCGAATGGCGGCCATTAGAGTGAGTCTGGATTGTTTGTTTTATAACATTCCACATGGTATTTATTTGTATTGGCCAATTTTAACTTTAATAAGCTACTACACTATGGGCCAGATTCTCGTAGATCCGGTGTATCTCTGCGGCGGCGTAACGTATGTCATTTACGTTACGCCGCCGCAAGTTTTACAGGCAAGTGCTTTATTCACAAAGCACTTGCCTGTAAAGTTGCGGCGGCGTAGCGTAAATCACCCGGCGCAAGCCCGCCTAATTCAAATTAGCCGGGTAGGGGGCGTGGGCGTGGAAATTTAAAGTACTGCGCATGCGCCGTCCGGAAAATATCCCAGGGTGCATTGCTCCAAATGACGTCGCAAGGACGTCATTGGTTTTGACGTGAACGTAAATGGCGTCCAGCCCCATTCACGGACGACTTACGCAAACGACGTAATTTTTTAAATTTTGACGTGGGAACGACGGCCATACTTAACATTGGTTGCCCCTCATATAGCAGGGGCAACTTTACGCCACGCAAACCTAACGTAAACATTGTAACTTCACTGCGTCGACTGCGCATACGTTCGGGAATTCGCGTATCTAGCTAATTTGAATACTCGACGGGGAAAACGACGCGGCAAAAAATAAAATTGCATTTAAGATCCGACAGCGTAAGAACCTTATTGAGAATCTGTGGGGGCATCCCACAGATGGAGGAGCGCAAGGTCTCTAACATCCATCAGCTCTGTGATGTCGTCATGGAGAAGTGGAAAAGGACTCCAGTGGAAACCTGTGAAGCTCTGGTGAACTCCATGCCAAAAGGGTTAAGGCAGTGTTGGAAAATAATGACGGCCACACAAAATATTGCCACTTTGGGCCCAATTTGGACATTTTCACTTAGGGGTGTACTCATTTTCTTGCCAGTGATTTAGACATTAACCTCTTCAGACCCGGGCCATAGTAAAAAGACGGCCACAAGGTGGCTCTAAAATGTCGGATCCTCCGGCCACTGGGGGGTGTGCCCGGCGCATCACTGAGACGCCGATGCACGTGCCTGGCGGCCGTGATGAACGCCAGGTACCCGCGATCGGCAGTTAGAAGGGCAGGACGTGGAGCTCTGTGTGTAAACACAGAGCTCCACATCCTGTCAGGTAGAGGAGACCAATGCTGTGTCTCTTGTACATAGATACACAGATCGGTCACCTCCCCCAGTCAGTCCCCTCCCCCCATAGTTAGAATCACTAGTAGGGAACACATTAACCCCTTGATCGCCCCCTAGTGTTAACCCCTTCCCTGCCAGTCACATTTATACAGTAATCAGCGCATATTTATAGCACTGTTCGCTGTATAATGTTATATAACTGTTCGCGGCGCCATAATGTCGCAGTCCTGATAAAAATTGCAGATTGCCGCCATTACTTGTAAAAAAAAAAAAATTCATTTCAGAATTCTATCCCCTATTTTGTAGCCGCTATAACTTTTGCTATAACTTTTGCACAAACCAATCACTATACGCTTATTGCGATTTTTTCCCCCAAAAATATGTAGAAGAATACATATTGGCCTAAACTGAGAAAAAAAATGTTTTTTTTTTTTTTAAATTGGGATATTTTTTATAGCAAAAAGTAAAAAAAATATTGTTTTTTTTTCAAAATTGTCTCTCTTTTTTTGTTTATAGCGCAAAAAATAAAAACCGCAGAGGTGATCAATTACCACCAAAAGAAAAAAATTTTGTTTAGGAGCCACTTCGCACGACCGCGCAATTTTCATTTAAAGTGTGACAGTGCTGAAAGCTGAAATTTTGCCTGGGCAGGAAAGGGGTATATGTGCCCAGTAAGCAAGTGGTTAATGGCCGTGTGTTGAGTAATTTTGAGAGGACACCAAATGTACACTGTTATACAAGCTGGACACTCACTACTTTACATTGTAGCAAAGTGTCATTTCTTCAGTGTTGTCACATGAAAAGATATAATAAAATATTTACAAAAATTGTATGTGAGGGGTGTACTCACTTTTTGTGAGATACTATATATATATATATACTATTATTATTTTTTGGTATGAGTGGGATTTGCTGAAGTCCATTGTTGTTAATAGATTATTTTTTTGCAACTTGTTGGTATCTGGAATAGAGATTTAACTTGACTCCCAAGCATTTCCATCTCTCACTATGCCAGCTTCTCGATAGAAAAGTACATTCACGCCGGCCACTTAATTCCTTGCTGAACAGCCGGCTGTGACACTGCTTAGATTCCTGTTGACAAAGGGAAGAAAAGGAAAGGCTTTTCATTCTCTTTAAAATTACATGATTCCTGTCTTCATTTTCCTTCCAGATCCTCTCACTATGATAAACTAAAATAAAAAACAAGATAAGACATTTTGCTATAATATCTACCTACTCTCTGAAACAGAATGACACTGGCTTCATTTGCATAATAATGCTTACATACTTAGATAATCCCCATACCTTTGAAATGGGATATTTCTTGTTATGAAAAGGATCTTATCGAATAAACCTGTATGTATAAAGTGTATAAAGCAGAATAACCTAAAAGCAACCAATTGGATTTCAATATGGTAAAGAGCACCTGGCTAATCTGTCAACATATAGAACCCAGTGTTGCCAACCTACCAGATTGAAATTTACTGGCACGCCACCTGAAATTTACTGTCGTAGCCACGTTGTTACTGGCATTTCACAAAAGTTACTAAATTACATTTTTAGGTGCAAATTTCAGTATGTAGGCTACAAACAAGTACGCTAGGCAAATAGCAATGTGATTTAAGGTAGATATTGAGGTAAAAAAACATATTTTTGTTATTTTCGATATAATAAGGCCAAATGATTAAAGGAGTTCTCTGACCTAAAACTTTTAACCCGCGCTGTGCCCGGGCTGTAAAAAAATAGAAAATAAACTGTCACTTACCTGCCTACGATCCCCCGTTGTTCCGATATCGCCGTCCCGTTCTCCGGTCCCGGGCCCCTTCCGCTTCCTGTGTGTCGGTGACTCATAGTGCGCTCAGCCTATCAGCGGCCGCAGCAATGTCCCGTCGCGGCCACTGATAGGCTGAGCGCACTATGAGTCACCGACACACAGGAAGCGGAAGAGACCGGGACCGGAGAAAGGGACGGCGATATCGGAACAACGGGGGATCGTAGGCAGGTAAGTGACAGTTTATTTTCTATTTTTTTACAGCCCGGGCACAGCGCGGGTTAAAAGTTTTAGGTCAGAGAACTCCTTTAAGTCACCCTCTGCCTCCATCCCCCTCTGCCACAACACCCCCTGCCTTCACCCCCTCTGCGGTGCCACAATCTCCCCCTGCCTCCAATCTCCCCCAGGCCCCCTGCCTCCAATCACCCCCTGCCTTCATCGTCCCTTGCCTCCATCCCCCTCTGCAGTGCCACCAACAACCCCTGTCTCCATCCCGACCCTCTGTGATGTCACCATCCCCCCCTGCCACTAACACCCCCTGCCTTCAATCTCCCCCATTCCTCCTGCCTCCAATCACCCCCTGCCACTAACACCCCCTGCCTCTTACACCCCCTGCCTCCATCCCCCTCTACGGTGCCACCGCAACCACCATCTCCCCCTGCCTCCAATCTCCATGCGCAGTTCCAAGCCGAACCGATCTCGGCTATTTTGTGGTGTAAAGAGAAACTCTGATGTAAGGGGTGCTCTGAGAACCCTGATTTACTTTAGTGTACTCACTCAGAGGCAGGAGAGAGAAGGCAGGGAGACTTCAGTCATAGACAGGGATGGATGGATGGGGAGCTCACTCATCTCTTGGCAGTCAGCACCTCTCATCCAGATGTATCTGAGGCTGCTGGGCTACAAATTTCTGGGGATTGGAGTGTGGGCAGATAAAGAGGGGTAGGGGTGGGAGGAAGAGGTGCAGATCGAGCCTTCTCTCCTCTCCCATCTGTGTGTGTGTTTGGGGGTGGGATTGTTAGTGCTGACTTTGGGCAGTGCGAAAGAGTGTAACAGTCACTCTCAGATTAGACAACTGCAGCCATTAACCATGTTGGGAAGCTAAAGTCCAGTCTAAATAATGTGTCCGGGTCTCAGACAATCTGAAACCCGGACACATGATTCCAAACCCAAACTGTCCGGGTGAATCCTGGACAGGTGGCAACCCTACCTGGAGCGGCTTTGTGACAGCAGCTGAGAGCGCACAAGTAAGGGCTTGCATTTGACCCATAGGAGAAGTATGGCTAAAAAAAGCTTTGGCCATATTTCTTTGTAAATTGTAGATGCATCTGCACTTACTGTTTTCTCCTAGACCCACTTCAAAGTTTTGCATAAACCTGTTGATCCTGCCTGTGAAGTCCATCTAATGTGGCTTGCTGTGATGTTGTGGCAATAGTGCTGCACTGCTCCTGAATTCAGAGCAGAGTTGCCACTCTCATGTGGGCTGGGCCTGATGCACTACTGTAGGATTACAAGATGTTGCAGGAGTCATGGCTGTCAGTATTGTCACTGCTGATTCACAAGCCTGTATGTAGGTAGGTTGCACAGTACTATACACATAACACATGACCAGTACATGCAGCTGCGCATCCTCACTTTGAATGGCAATTATGCAGTCATGTAACACTGTACCCAAACAACATTTTGTATATTTTTTCACACAAATAGAGCTTTCTTTTGGTGGTATTAAATCACCGCTGGGTTATTTATTTTTTGCTAAACAATGAAAAAAATTTACTTTTTCATAGTTTGTTATAACATTTTGCAAACAGGTAATTTTTCTCCTTATTTACGTGCACTGATGAGGCTGCACTGATGGTCACTGATAGACTGCACTGGTGGGCATTGAGGAGGCGGCACTGTTGGGCACTGATGAGGCGGCACTGGTGGGCACTGATAAGGTGGCATTGGTGGGCACTGATGAGGCGGCACTGATGGGCACTGATGGTCACTGATAGGCAGCACTGATGGGCACTGATGAGGTGGCACTGATGAGGTGGCACTGATAGGTGGCACTGATAGACACTACTGGTAGGCAATGATGAGGCGGCACTGGTGGGCACTGATGAGGTGGCATTGGTGGGCACTGATGAGGCGGCACTGATAGGCACTGATAGGTGGCACTGATAGACAATGCTGGTAGGCAATGTTGGGACTGCACTGATAAAATCATGACACAGATAATTAGTGCCCTGATTACCAGTGTACATGTTACTTTTAGCGAAGCCAGTTATCGGCTCTCTTCTCCCCTCCTCATGCTGTCAGCATAAGGAAAGGAGCACCAATAATCGGCTTCTATGTGATTGGACACTGCTGATCACATGATAATGAGTTGCTTATTGGCTCTTTACCTCAATCTGTGATCAGCAGTGTCCTCCAGGAACTGTTATCATAGAGCGCACCGCCTGCACCCCGCAACGGGCGCAATAACAGGATGCCGTCATATGATGGCCTCCTAGAACTAGCCGTCAGCAAGTGCTTAAGGGGAGGGTATGGCAAGGGGTGTTTTTTTATGCCTACATACTTTTGCTCATATGTGTCCCTCATTCCCATCTCAGAAAGTCGGGTGGTATGCATTCTTCCTAGCAGACAGAGCTTCAGACATTTCATTGATTGATACGCTAAACTTACCATTTGTCTGCATGCACAGATGCAGGCCATAGACTGTACTCTCTCTCTCATCCTCTTGATCACAATCCTTTAACCCCCCCCAATCACCCAGGGCACCATCTCACACAGGCCTAAGTTTTACTTCTGGGTTAGGACTCTACCCCAACTTCCGGTGCCCATGTTACATGCTGACCTGGGCCACCTGATGCATGGGCCATGAAGGGGGTCTTCTCTTACCACCAGCCCTTGAGCTGACCAGGTTTGCCCAGACACTTCACAGTTAACTCTACTCTACTCTCACCCTAATTAAACCGTAATGCAGTCCTTTTCTCCAATGAGACAGTAATGAGGCCAGGAATTGGTTTGCTTTACTGAACTTTTGGGAAAGAACAAATGACACTAATCCACAATCCTTGCAGACTGTCCCATTGTAGTACGTTTACGCAAATTCATTACCATCCCATGTGTTAGGACAAACCTATTCAATTTCAATGGTTTGCCAACATTGTACAATGCATATTTTACGGACATGCAATATTTTTTACAATGCAGTACAACACAATGCACAATCAGTTCACATTTTTTTTTTTTTCTTCTTCATTTATTTTAATTGCGTTCCTCTAGCTTTGAAGTATCAAAGTAAGTGGATTGCAATGGACATTTAAAAAGCTCATCGCTTTAGGCCATACTGCTGATTTTTAAAAGGAGCCTTCCCCTATGATTTTGTTCCATTTTTAGCCAAAAGCGACAGGGAAAATTCCATTAGGTAATGTTGCACTGGATCTGACTGATTCTGCCAATAACAAGCAGGGCCGATCCTATGGTCACAGGCGCCTGGGTGCAGATATTTCTGCCGCCCCCACATGGGCGTCGTTGTTTTACTAACTCCTCCCCTTTACAAATGTTTCTAGGGCAATGACTCAACCACAGATATGCTCCCCCACGAAATCTTCATTAACCTGGGATCCTTACATGATCTCTTAACAAAAAACAAAATACAGTAGGAGAAGTAGAGTACTTTATTGGGACCTGAAGGGGGCCTCTGTGATGGACACAGAGAGGGCATTCGTTAGAGAGTCTGTTAGAAAGAGCCCCCAGTCATACTACAGACATGATACAGGAGATAGTCAGAGACTGCAGGCATAGTACAGGAGACGGTCAGAGACCGCAGACTTGGTACAGGAGACGTCAGAGACTGCAGCCATAGTACAGGAGGCGGTCAGAGACTGCAGACATGGTACAGGAGACGGTCATAGACTGCAGACGTGGTACAGGAGATGGTCAGAGACTGCAGGCATGTTAAAGGAGATGGTCAGAAACAGCAGACATAGTACAGGAGATGGTCAGAGACTGCAGACATAGTACAGGAGATGGTCAGACAGAAACTGCAGACATAGTAGGAGATGGGCAGGGGCTGTGTATCCTATGCAATCTATCATGCCATAAAACATCTAGATCAGGGGCAGCCCAGAGCACATGTAAAGGGATGCTGGGGATGCCAGCACACAGCACACTGAACACTGTGACTCACCTTGGTTATCTCTCTGTGCAGCCCAACATAGAGATGGGAGAGGGAGGCATTCCAACTGGAGTTGGTAGAGACAGTGCGGAATCCAAGATTCCCAGTGTGAAGAATTCATTCCTGCACATCAGCACTCAGCAGCCACTGAAAACTAGAACCCTTGTGTCAGGAAGAGGAGCGACCCCTCCCCCGAGCACTGCCAGACTGGACGGGCTGCCCTATCAGGGCTGCTGATAGAAATCATGGGGCCCCGTACAGCCTACCTGACGGGGCCCCATGTAGCCCCACCCATGTTCCCGCCCCTGATCCCTCCTTCAGCCCCACCCCTATACCAAGGGGCTAAGGTATACCAAGAGGCTAGGTTATGTAGACAGGCTAGTGTATACAGGGAGCACCCCCCACCAATTTAATATAATTAGAGGATGATTTAATGAAATGGAATCAGTATACACAGGTTTACTTCTTCTGAGAGATATAAAAGTAACACTCTAACCACCATGACCACTTCAGTGATTTGAAGTGGTCAAGGTGGTAGGAGTCAGTATGTGGGATGGCATGAATATACTAAGGTGGTCTAATGATTGGCTTCTAACAGAGAGGGATACACAGAGATCAAAATTGGGACGATTCCTGCTAAATTGAAACTTGATGTGTGTGTGTACCCAACTTTACCTAATTCCCTGCTTCAGCTGGCTTCTTTCAGTGCTGACTGGTTCCCCACAGTGCCTGTGTATGTTTTACGCTGCTTACACACTGGAGTGGGCGGGTGTTGACAGTAAAATGCCACTAATTTTAGCGCCGCTTTACTGTCATTTTAGTGCTGCTATTTGGTCGCTAGCGGGGCACTTTTAACCCCACTAGCGGCCGATGAAGGGTTAAATGCACCGTGTAGCACTGCTGCCGGAGCGCTTTGCAGGTGCTTTGGCAGCGGTGTCCATTGATTTCAATGGGCGGGAGCGGTGTATACAGCGCTCCTTCACCTCTCCAATGATGCTGCTTGCAGGAGTTTTTTAACGTTGTGCCAGTGCATCACCTCAGTGTGAGAGTGCTCAGGCTCTCACCCTGAGGCTGCAGGGGAGACATTTTTCAGGCGCTTTACAGGTGCTATTTTTAGCCCAAATGCACCTGAAAAATGCCTCCAGTGTGAAAGCGGTCTAACTGACCATGCTCAGTTTCTCACACTCCAGCCCCCTTATACCATACAGGGTAAATGTTCCTGTATGGTATGTGATGAGGCTGAGGTTTTGGTGGAGGAAGAGAACACTGCAGCTGGTTGTAGTATTGAAACAGGTAAGTGAAAGAGTCTATTCTCCCCTCCCCCACACACTGCAACATTGGACTTTAATTTCCTGGAGATAGGCTATATATATATATATATATATATATATATATATATATATATATATATATATATATATATATATATATATATTACACATACACATTCTTTGCTGTTAATGAACTTTTATGAATATGTTAGAAATACACTGGGACTTTTCAGGTACTACATAAATATATTCTACATACACATATATTAAAAATAATGATTTTGAGAAATATATTTGTGTGTAGTACCTGAAAAGTCCCATTATATATATTCCTTACATATTCAGGCATTTTACTTTCACTTTCACCAGACCTGTCCTGCTGAGGTACAGGACAAGTTTACAGCACACACTTGTACATAGACAGAACAATTGTGACTCAGGGGAGAGGAATGCAATCTATCCTCTGTTATCTTGCCTTGAGGAGAGCTCCGTGTGTTGTCCTGCTTGCTCTGTCCTTCCTGAGGGGGGGGGGGGGGGGCTCGGGTGCTGACAGGAATACAAGTCTGCTCTTCTCTTATCTGAGCATGGCGATGTCAATGCTCCTGGGTGACGCTCTCCTCCTCCCTCGGTCAGTCCTGTGCAGTCACAGACTTTTTTATTTATTCTGAACTCTGTTCAGATTGCCGGGCCCCCCTGCTGGCCGGGGCCCAGTACAACAGGGCTGCCTGTACTGGCTTATCAGCGGCCCTGTGCCCTATGCTCACACATCAGTTCTGGATGGACACACACCTATGCTCAGAACACTAGTTCTGGACGGACACAAACAAGGAGAGAAGGAGGGAAGGAGGGAGGAGAGAACTCTGGCACTTGGGCGCCCCAACTTCTGCAGGCGCCTGGGTGCAAAGCACCCTGTGCACTCTGCCTAGGATCGGCCCTGATGACAAGGGTATCACCATCACCAGTGTCTACCACATGATCACTTTAAATTGGCTCATAAGCCAACGTATGTTGTTTCTGTTGCTATCATTATTATCTCTACATTAACTATCCATTCATAAACCATCAGATCTTATGTCAATTTTCCAGTTGCTAAAAAGTAGCAGTTGATCAGGTGCCATGTGCCAGTACCAAACCATGTTTAAAATACATTTTTATAGCTAGTTCAAAGCAATCTATACAATATTATATTGAGATACTGTTGTTTTTATTAAAAAACCCTGATGCTTTAGACTCGCCTGGCTGTGTGCATTGCCTAGGCTAATTGAGGTTTACTCTAATAGGGAAAAATATGTCCTGTGTTATCTTCATAGCAATTCATTTGAAGCATTCTGCACTCCAGTGATAACCACATTAGTAAGGCTGATACAGAAGTCAGTGTGATAAGAAAAGCAAGCACAGAGATATCAGAAGGCAGCAGGCAATCTGTGCCAGCCTCACACAAAGCCAGACCACGGCACCGTACATGTCTGCAGCAACACTGTCTGGAATTTCGGTTCAAATAAAAGTTAAACTTCTCTTTATGAACTTAAATAACTGCTAAATTCTTAAACAAAACTTACACTATGTACTTTATACTATGTATTAATAATATGAATAAATTTAATTGAAAAAAGTTATTCAAGCCTTTATCTTCAAATAATTTAATGGGCAAAAATGTAATATGTACATTGCCCAATAATCTGACAAAGGAATACGTTTTCTGGATAGAGTGTACCCTCTGCTAGTGCTACTGATACCTTAATTTCTTGTGTTGCCTCATGTGTCTGCAGAAGTCCCATAAAACACTCAGTAATTCCAAGTGTAGGGGGCAGGTGATTACATGGACCTATGCACATTCACATGGGGACAGAGAGTTCTTATAGAGCCTCTATAGAGTTAAGGTGGTTGTAAACCTCTGAAATTAAAAATGAACAAAGCATATGCATCTATATCCCCCTATAGTGTGTACTATTCTCAATCCAAAGCACTAAGTGTGGTTCCTATCTGTTCTCTTTTCTCTCTGCTATCTGCGTAATTCACTTCTGACAGGTTATGCCGACATTACATAACCCTGGTAGACAGCCCCCTCCAACACAAATCGGGTGATTGTCAGCCTCAACTGTGCATGCTTCCCTATTAGACTGTCTATAGAGGGGTGTGACCACTCAGGTCTCAGGTTACACTCAACACTAGGCTATGTGCTGTGCAGTGTGTGACATCAAATCTCCACCCCCTACTTTCTGGAGCTTAGAAATGTTATGTAAAATGTATGCTTTAAGAGACTGAAGAGAACAGAGGGCTGCAGATAAACAGGTTCAAAATATATAAGAGGATTTGTTTCATCTCTCTGTAATACCTGAGGCTAGTCACTTCACTGGGTATATGTAAGGTTTTACAACCACTTAAAAAAAATTCAAATACTGGCCGTGCTATGAGGAGCCTTTATATTCTTCATTAGTAATAGCACTCTAGTTTTCTTTAATCTCCAATACTTCCAGGAGTGTTGAAGGTTTACTATGGCCCACATTGTCCACAACTCCCTCTGAGCCCTGACATCACTAAAGTGTCTGTTTGCCACTGGCACTCTGTGAGAGGCAGCGTGTTAGTGTAGGGTGCACAACTTGTGATGGACAGTTGACATCTCCTCCCTGTGTTCCCC
The DNA here is from genome assembly GCF_905171775.1 of Rana temporaria. NCBI lineage: Eukaryota > Metazoa > Chordata > Amphibia > Anura > Ranidae > Rana > Rana temporaria. The sequence goes on along the minus strand of NC_053490.1, from coordinate 472,894,833 downwards.
ATTAACTTGTTGAGTGCCAAGTGCAAGGGCCACACAGGAGGCCTACCACAGGGTGGGTTCTTCTGGGCTACACAAGGCCAGAAGAATCATATATTGTTACATCAGATTTACACCTTGCCAGACGGCGTGCTTTTCATTACCGGACCCGACAAGGACTGTGGTCATGTGAAGAATCAAACATTAAGGCAGACTTCCAACTCAAAGATGAGCCACTTGTGTAAAGTGTTATGTAGAGTCCCTGCCAAGGACATGGTCCTGTATAATACACACTTGTACAGGTGTATGTGTTGCATTAGGAGGGACATGCAAAGCCTTTGCCCACTCCACCAGTCAGCATACTGTGCTAATGGGATCCCAACGAGCACAAAGCAAGGACCGCGTGCATGCTCACCTAACCCTTCACGATCCATACAAAGTGACCAGGTTGTGACTCTCCATAACTAATCCACACCCGGGGATTGATAGAGAAAGACATCTAGGCAGAGAGCCTTAACACCGGACCCCCTCACTACCAGAGAACATGTCACCCTATCAGGTACCACTCCAACGACTGGTTGCTGTTAATTTTTTTTTGCTGAAGTGTTACTAGAACCTTTTGTGTACTGTTACAGGCTGTTGCAGACTCAGACCCTTGTGTATGTGCGCCAGGACCCCATGTGCACCCCTTGAATGACTTTAGAGAAGGCTTGTTGCGGTTAACAACTTTTACTAATAGTGCAGCATGATAAACATAACATGGCAGAACATCCTTTCCCTAGCTAACACTATGGTGACCCACAAGGTCCAAACCTTTGCATTTTATATATCACAGGATAGGTGGCTGGACCCCAAAAGCAAGCGATAATGAGAGCTGTAGAACATAATAGTTAACCCCTTCCTCTCACCAACCTGGGCAGCCACACCAATCTAGCTACGGTAGCATTAATACAGCAGTCGATGCCAAGGTAGAGTTTTCTTAATTTTTCTAAAATGCAGTGTTAGGTACCTGAACATCCAATAAGCAAGCTCAAACCCTATCAATTGGGGTTGCAAATGAGGTTTTTAAGCCCTTTGTAGAGTAGAACTTTCAAAAAGTCAAAACGTGTACAGGAATTTTAGGACGTTCTGCTGGTGGATCAGTGGAGCATAGATAGATGGATAAATATTGGCTGCCTATGGTGTTTCTTGAATAGAACACCTGTTACTGCTAAGTTTCCAAAAATACAGGTTCTCTTTAAAGCCCATATCCAGGCAAAACCCATCCTGCATGTTTTTTTCCTACCTTGCAAAACACAATTTGGTCATCTAAGGCCTCGTACACACGATAGGTTAAACAGAGGACAACGGTCTGATGGACCATTTTCATCGGTCAAAACCGACCGTGTGTGGGCGCCATCGGTTAAAAAGAAGCCAACTTGCTTTAAATTTAACCAATGGATTCCTAACCTATGGGAAAAAAACGATCATTAGTAGGCACAACCATCGGTTAAAAATCCATGCATGCTCAGAATCAAGTTGACGCATGCTTGGAAGCATTGAACTTCATTTTTTTCAGCACATCATTGTGTTTTATGTCACCGCGTTCTGACACGATCATTTTTTTAACCTATGGTGAGTAGGCACGACAGACCATCAGTCAGTTTCATCGGTTAACCGATGAAAACGGTCCATCGGTCCGTTCTCATCGGATGGACTGATCAGGTGTACGCGGCATAAGCCTGCTGCCCAGGTCCTTCACCAACGCTGTTTACAGGCAAGGGGATAGATAATCTAGGACTACAGATGTGCCTGCACTGGGCAGTCCCTGTGTCCTAAGGTCACTCCCCTTCCAGATCATGTGTCCATGTATTGAAGGCAGTGGCGCTTCAACCTGAAGAAGGGATGCCTGTGGTCTTAACACCCCTGAAAAACGTTCCCGCCTCCTTTATGCGCTCTGGAAAGAGAAACCGCACATCGTACTTATCCAAGAAACGCACTTCAGGTCCAGGGGCGTTCCGAAACTTTCCGAACGCAATTTTCCAACGGTCTTTCATGCACCCAACGAAGCCGCTAAATCCAAAGGGGTGTCTATCCTGATCTCAAGACTATGCCCCTTTCAGGTCACTGACGTCCAGCGGGACCCGCAGGGTAGATACCTCTTCCTTAAAGGCACTCTTCACAACTTGACGTTCACGATAGCGAACATCTATGCCCCGAATGCAAAACAGGTCCCTTTTTTCCGCAGAGTATTCTATCAACTGACTGCCTTCCAGGCAGGTACACTTGTAGTAGGCAGTGATTTTAATGTCCCTTTGGTGCCCTCCCTTGACACCTCCAACGGTACCTCCTGCCTAACGTGTAGAGCCCTGCGCGCGATTAAATCACAATTGACTACACTGACCCTGCCTGACGCATGGCGCACCCTACACCCGAATGTGAAGGATTTCACATACTTCTCCCCTTTGCATAGGAAGTACTCTAGGATAGATCACTTTTTCCTTTCACAGAACAATCTCACCTCATTGGTGGACGCTGCTATTGAGCCTATGCTTTTGTCAGATCACCATCCAATTACCATGACACTGACGATCCTGTCCATCCGCCCCAGGTCACTTATATGGAGGTTGGATGACTCCCTCCTGCTTGACTTAGAGAACACTACACGCGTGTCAGAAGTCCTCTCAAACTACTTTGCAGAAAATACGACAGACGACCCTTCCCCGACTTTGGTGTGGGCTGCCCACAAGTGTGTAGTCAGGGGGGAATTTATGTCTCTGATGGCCAAACGTACCAAACTCAGGAAGGAACGTATAGCGGAGTTGTCCGCCAGGGTCAAAACTCTTGAACAAGCACACAAACTCACTCTAGCGACTCAAACGCACGATGACCTACTGAAAGCGCGGGAAGAACTCCTGGGAGAACTCCAAAAGGCCCTGACACGTAAATACGCCCTCTCGAATAAGCTATTCTGAGGCCCCGTACACACGACAGAGGAACTCGACGTGCTTGGCACGTCGAGTTCCTCGTCTCGTTTTGGGATGAAGCCGCCGAGGAGCTCGGCGGGCCGCCTTCTCCTATAGAACAACGCGGCCAACGAGAAAATAGAGAACATGTTCTCTATTTTCTCGTCGAGCTCCTCGGCGGCTCCATCGAGCCAAAACTGTACAGACGACAGAGATTCTCGGCAGAATCCGGGTTTTGACCGAGTTTCTCGGCGAATTCTGCCGAGAATCTCTGTCGTGTGTACGAGGCCTATGAGTTTGGGAATAAGTCAGGAAAATTGTTAGCTGCTGCTCTCCAAAAGAAGAAGTCGTCCCATACTATTAATGCTATCAATACCCCTTCGGGAGACACTGTCACTAAATCTGACGAAATCGCGGACCACTTTGTTCGCTACTTCTCTGGCCTTTACAACCTACCTGTGCCCTTAGGACCCCCCCACACCCCCGACAGGACCGCCCTTATTGACGATTTCCTAACGAAATATTGTCCTTCATCTGATTCCCTTGGTGATATGTCCCACTTAGGCTTGCCGGTCACTTTAGAGGAAGTTCTCGGAGCTCTAAAACAACTGAAAGCAGGGAAAAGCCCAGGCCCAGATGGCTTGCCGGCCAGCTACTACAAGACATTTGCCAACATATTAATACCGCAATTCCTGTTAGCCTACAATGCTCTCCCGGACTCTACCTCCCACACCAAAGACTTGCTTGAAGCCCATATCTCCCTAATCCCTAAACCGGGTAAAGATGCCTCGATCATCTCAAACTACTGTCCGATATCTTTGTTCAATGTCGACGTGAAACTGTATGCTAAAATCCTAGCTAATCGTTTGTTACCGCTACTCCCCAAACTTATTTCGACTGACCAGGTGGGTTTTGTCCCTGGGAGAGAAGCTAGGGACAACACCACCAAGGCGCTCAACGTTCACCATTGGTTGACGTCGTCGCGCGGTGCTGGGTTCCTTCTGTTTCTGGACGCTGAGAAGGCATTTGACAGGTTGGCTTGGGACTACATGTCGGCTGTCCTGTGCAAATTAGGCCTTCCGACCCGCGCCCTCCAAATGATCTTGGCGCTATACTCTGTCCCAACCGCCAGGATTAGAGTAAATGGCCGACTGTCAAAAGCCTTCTCCATAACCAATGGTACGCGACAGGGCTGCCCTTTATCCCCCATTATTTTCGTCCTCACGATGGAACCCTTCCTTCGCAGACTAAACGACAACCCAGCTATCAAGGGTGTTGAGGTTTCCCGGAAACATTGTAAAATTGCCGCCTATGCGGACGATATACTAATGTTCCTTTCAGACCCAATTACCACGATTCCCAATCTCCTTCTGGATTTTCAACTATTCAAGTCCCTTTCCAACCTCCAAATAAACTTTGGTAAGTCAACAGCTTTAAACATCACCCTACCTGCTTCTGTAGTTGCCCTCTGCAAGCAAAACTTCCCTTTTAAATGGGAAGTCAACGGTATTACCTACCTGGGCATCACGATTCCAGCTGACCTGAAGGATCTATGTGTCCTTAATTTTTTGCCCGTACTCCAGGCCATCAAAGAGGATCTGTTTAGATGGAATAGAGGTCAGTTTTCCTGGTTTGGTAGGGCAGCAATACTTAAAATGAACGTTCTCCCTCTGATTTTGTATACCTTGCAGGCCTTCCGGTTAAGCTGCCTCAGTCCTTTTTTAGTGCTTTTAAGAAATGCTGCAGGACCTTTCTCTGGGCCGGACGCTCCCCCAGGTTGAGCTGGACTAAATTGATCCTACCAAAGCGAAAGGGAGGTCTCGGTTTGCCTGATATTGCCCTCTACCACAAGGCGTGCCGACAAGAGTCGTAGACTGGCACCTTCATGTTCATAATAAGGATTGGGTTAGTGTATAAGATTCGTTCCTCGACTTCCCTATCTCCCACCTTCCATGGATAGAGCCGCGTTCGATCCCTAAATCGTGCCTGGATCACCCTTTAATTGGCCCTACCCTTCAAAATTTTAAGGCGATATGTCGCTCTCTTAAACCGACCCCTTTACCTGGACCCATGACGCCTCTGCTTCACAACCCTGACTTCCCACCTGACGTCTCCATTACTGACCCGACGGTTAACCCAGATTTCGTGCAGGTACGGGCTCGTCAGTTCTTCCGTGATGGCACGCTCCTCTCGTACTCAGAGATGGTCGCCGCGTTTCCGAATTTGGCCCTGACATTTTTTTAATTTTTACAACTAAGGCACTTTTTCAATAGGGCCCAGACGCCCTCACTATGGTCTAGAGACCTCGTCCCCTTGGAGCATTTGTGTGACTCTCAGGAACCTTAACATCACCTGATTTCATCTTTGTACTCTATGCTAATTTCCAGTGTGACTCCTGTCGCTACTACCCGCGTGGCGTGGGACAAGGATTTGTCCATTGTTCTGTCCGACAGTGACTGGGATCAGATATGGGAACACACACACAAAGGTTCCATAAATGTATCGGCACAAGAGAATAGGTGTAAACTTAGTACGAGGTGGTACCGGACTCCTGACAGGCTCCACAAAATGTTCCCTGCCGTGCCTGCGGACTGTTGGAGGTGTGGCTTGGAAACGGGTATGCTCCTCCACATTTGGTGGGAATGTCCTTCTCTGCAACCGTTCTGGAAGGAGGTACATGACCGAATTGTCAAAATCACTATTTTCCAGATTGACATCGCCCCCCGCGCAGTACCTACTTCACCACACTTCTATACCGAGATCGCAGTATCGCAAGTCGCTGGCGCTACATCTCGTAAACGCGGACACCCAGTGTATTCTGTTACGTTGGAGAACTGTAAACCCCCCGACGATCGAGGATTGGCACTCCCGAGTCAATAAAATTGAGGAAATGGAACGACTCATTCACCAGGCTAAGGATACTCATGACAAATTCCGAAGCACGTGGGCATGCTGGTCTCACTACAGAATGTCCTTCAACCCTGCAAACTCACCTATCCCTCCTGACTCCCCAGTTGAGCCTGATCGAACGCCTGGGCTCTGAACTGACCGTCTCCTTCCAAGCTGCCCTCTGCTTCCTGCCCTGTCCCTTTTCTTCCCGATTCCCCTCTTTTCCCTCTATGTACTTCTACCCATTGCTTCACCTGACCTTTTATTCTTTTTATCCCTTCAGACCCTCCTGTTCTACCCTCACCCTCTTGCTTTTTGGGTACATATGAGAGGTAGAACACTCAGCTAACGCTGTGACTGCATTTTTCGCACCTTTTTGGGGAAGGCAGGTAACGCACCCTATTGAACCGGATGCATTGCTGTTTCAATTAGTATTTCTTTGACCCCCCCTTCCCGTCCGCAGTTTGTTTCCAGTAGGGGTGGACGGGCTAAGGGGGGGCCCTCACCGGTTCCTAACCTCACTGATCACTCTCTCCCCCGCCTCTGTTTGTTAGAGTGTTGGCTTGGGTTGGGGAAGACAGCAAGAGTGAATCCCCCCCATGATTCTCATATAACAGCAGTTCACGATTTAATTGTGATGCATTGAAAATGTGCTGAGCTAAGACTCATTTGTTAGGCCTGTTTTGGATTCGTACTATTACATTCTCTGCTGTGCACTTGTTACTGTACTTCTTGCTGTATACTTCTGTAGATGAACGTATTGTTAAATTCTCAATAAAATTGTTTTAAAAAAAAAAAACCTGAAGAAGGACCCTGACTCATGTAAGCAGAAGATAAAACTCAAGACTGGAATGGCATGTGACTGTGGCTTTAGGCGGGTATAAAGGGCATTTTTTTTTCATGCAAATGATCAGTTAGAGGGGAGGGAAGGGGGTTAGTATTTGCCATGGAGATGGGCTTTAAGGATAAAAATGGCACAGCAAAATTATTTCACAATATTAATGACTTCATTTAGCAGGGTGAAGGGTACTAACATAAAAAATAAATCATAATAGCCAAGATTGTGTTATTTCTGCTGTCATGTGGTTTGTTTTACATCGATTGCATTGTTGTAATTTTATTGTCATTTGTAGCAATGAAATACCTAATACGCTTTGAATATAGCTTGCCTATTTCAGTACCAGCACATGCTGCCTAATATATTTTGTAGAGTCATTCTGCGTATGAAATACAAAACCAAAGCACTTAATTCAATAATATTATCCAAACACAAACCGCCTAATTAAAGTATAGACATTTGAAAGTTAATATGGAAATTGTAGTTGTGTGACTTCATTCCTGAAATCAATATGAATTCATTTTGAGCCAGACATCAGCAAGGCTTGCATAAAATATATTTCACTCATTCTTTTGGAATTGCTCTTCTGTTTCATTTGGGCATGTATTCTGCAATTTTTTTGGAAAATTATGTTAAGTATGGGAAAGAAAAAGAGATCAGGTACTAACTCATTCTGTACCCTCAAGTGGTGAAAAAGTAAGACAGGAAGGCATATTAGAACAACATGTTTACCTCCATTTTAAAATGAATTTATTATGCTTATTTTTCAAATCAGTATTTTAAGCTTTATTATACTTGCTTGGCTTATAAGCGGAAATGGACATAATGCAAATAAATGCATGAAAGTATTTTTCTCCGTCTTTCAAAAATAAATAATTCTTTCAACATGAATTTGCATACAAATCAGCGTACAGTTTAACCACTTAAGACCCGGACCATTATGCAGGTTAAGGACCCTGCCCCTTTTTGCGATTCGGCACTGCGACGCTTTAACTGACAATTGCGCGGTCGTGCGACGTGGCTCCCAAACAAAATTGGCGTCCTTTTTTTCCCCACAAATAGAGATTTTTTTTGTGGTATTAGATCATCTCTGCTGTTTTTTTTTGCGCTATAAACAAAAATAGAGCATAAATTTTTTAAAAAAATGCAATATTTTTTACTTTTTGCTATAATAAATATCCACAAAAAAAGATATAAAATTGTTTTTTTTCCTCAGTTTAGGCCGATACGTATTCTTCTACCTATTTTTGGTAAAAAAATCGCAATACACGTTTAACGATTGGTTTGCTCAAAATGTATAGCGTTTATAAAATAGGGGATAGTTTTATGGCATTTTTATTAATATTTTTTTTTTACTACTAATGGCGGCGATCAGCGATTTTTTTTCATGACTGCGACATTATGGCGGACACATCGGACAATTTTGACACATTTTTGGGACCATTGTCATTTTCACAGCGAAAAGTGCTATACAAATGCACTGGTTACTGTGAAAATGACAATTGCAGTTTAAGAGTTAACCACTAGGGGGCGCTGTAGGGGTTCAGTGTGACCTCATATGTGTTTCTAACTGTAGGGGGGCGGGGCTGGACGTGTGTTATCAGTGATCGTCTTCCCTGTCACTGCCACAATGAAGAATGGGGAAGGTGTGTATACACACACCTCTCCCCGTTCTTCAGCTCCTGTGACCGATCGCGGGACACTGGCGGCGATCGAGTCCGTGGGTCCCACAGCCGCGGTCACGGAGCTTCAGACCGGGTCGCGGGCGCGCGACCCACGGCTGGGCACTTAAAGGGGACGTACCCTCACGTCATTGTGTCCAGCTGTGCCATTCTGCCGACGTATATCGGCGTTAGGCCGTCCTTAAGTGGTTAAAAAAATGGGATTTGTAAAAGTGTTCTTTCACATAAGTACTAAGCCGTGGTTCACATTGATGCTACTTTGAATTTGCGCTACTTTACTTGAAGTAGCGCGATTTCAAAGTAGCAAGGTCAGCGCAATTTCAGGTGCTACTTGATAGACATCTGTGTGACTTCATACATAGATGTCTATTGAAGTCGCACCTGAAATCAGCAAAAGTAGTACAGGAACTACTTTTTCAAATTGGTGCAGCGCCGCAAAATCGCTGTCGCACTGATTGGAACAGTGCCGTTGCCTCCAATAAGCTGCGACTTGTCATGCCATTTGATCTCTCATATCGCATGACAAATCGTGCCAATGTGAACCTAGGTTTAAGGTCAGTTCACACCTATGTGCAAATGTTGTAACGTGTAGGTTTTCATGCATTGGCATGCATTGCATTAACCCTAACACATCCAGGCATCATCAAAACCTTTGTAAGCATGCCAAATTTTTAAGTTTTGGTATATATCACTTTAAAGCGTTAGTAAACTGCATGTGGTTAGAAAAAATACTTCCTGCAAGGGCATTTCATAATGTGCTAGTATGCATCACATGCTAGCACATTATGAGAGACTTACCGGGATATTTAATATTTCCGTTTTTTCCATATTTACATGTTTGATACATGCCCATAGTTTCCCAATTCCTCCAACATTTTTGGAAGAGTTTGCATAGGGTTTATTAGATACACCATAATGTCATCTGAAAAAGCAGATATTTTATGTTCTTGACCTCCCACCTCTATTCCCTGAATTTCCTGATTTGCTCTTATAGATATCAAGAAAGGTGCTAATGACAACTTTGAATGACAATTGCGCGGTCATGCTACACTGTACCCAAACTAATTTTTTATCATTTTGTTCCCACAAATAGAACTTTCTTTTGGTGGTATTTGATCACCTCTGGGGTTTTTATTTTCTGCTAAAAAAAAAATTAAAAAGACAGAAAATTTTGAAAAACAAATGTTTTTTTTTGTTTCAGTTACAAAACTTTGTAAATACGTAAGTTTTCTCCTTCACTGATGGGCACTGATGGGGCTGCACTGACGGGCACTGATAAGGCGGCACTGATGGGCACCGATGAGGTGGCATTGATGGGCACTGATGATGGGCACTAATATGCAGCACTGATGGGGCACTGATAGGCCGCACTGATGGGCAGTGTTAGGTGGCACTGATAAGCAGCATGGATGGGCACTGATAGGCGTCACGGATGGACACATATAGGCGGCATGGATGGGCACGGATAGGCGGCATGGATAGGCACGGATAGGCGACACAGATGGGCACTGATAGGCGGCATGGATGGGCACTGATAGGTGGCACGGATGGGCATGGATGGGCACTGATAGGTGGCACGGATGTACTGTAATAAATTTTACTAATGGATGCCAATCAGTGCCAAACAATAATGCCTGCCAATCAGGGATGCCCATTGTGGGCACTGATTGGCATCCATTGTGGGCACTGATTGGCATCCATTGTGGGCACTGATTGGCATCCCTGGTGGTCTAGGGTGGCATACCTGGTTGAGGGCATCCCTGGTGGTCTGGTGGCATCCCTGGTGGTCTAGTGTGGGTATCCTTAGGGGGGGGGCTGCGCTCATAATCGATCAGCACAAACCCCCCCTGTCAGAGGAGCAGCCAATCGGCTCTCCTCTACTCGCGTCTGACAGACGCGAGTGAGGAAAAGCCGATCACCGGCTCTTCTTGTTTACATCGTGATCAGCCGTGATTGGACACGGCTGATCACATGGTAAAGAGTCTCCGTCAGAGACTCTTTACCTAGATCGGTGTTGCGGGGTGTCAGACTGACACACCACAACAACGATCGCCGCGATGCATGCCCCCGGGGGCGCACAGCGGCTCAATATCCTGAAGACGTCAGATGATGTCGGGTCAGGATATTGAAACCACTTTGCCGCCGTCATTTTGTAATAGGGCGGGCGGCAAGTGGTTAAGGAAAAACAATGTGTACACACGCATACACATTTTTCAATCAAGAAAGGTGTCATACACATGTATTTGCCAATAGGCCGGTGGACAGTGCATGCCCCCCCCCCCCCCTGAGTGGTCGGTCACCCGGCTGCAACACTTACCCTGGTCTGCTCTCCTCGCATCTCCTCCCTCCTCCTGGCAGCCATCGTAGCTTTCTCCTTGGGCTTTTCTCTGGGTGGGGCGATGGACGGGCGGCCAGCTAGCCTCCCGTGTGTCTCCTCTCCTTGCGTCCCCTCCCTCCTCCTCCCGGTGGCCAGCATAGCTTCTCCTTTCGGCTACTCAGGAAATGGGTCTCAGATCTGCTTCCTGATTGGCCAGGAGGAGAATTAGTGTGACACTAGCGAATATTAATTTGCTAGTGTCACACAACTGGATGGGCTCGGAGCGCAGTGCTCTGCACCCCGAGCCCACCCTATTTCAAAGTTTATTAGAGCCTCTGGCTCTAATCAAGTGCTTCAAAAAAACAAACCCCCCCCCCCCCCATTGGAATCTATGCATGGATAAGGGGGGCAGTGCCTGTACGCCCCCTAAGGACGGGCCACTACTGCTGACCAGCAATGCAGATTTTTTTTAGATTTTGCATATGTGTACCTGTATAAAGGTCCATTAAACACAATGGACTGTAGTTAGATCAGTAAAAAAAAAACAGAATGCCTAAAAGCAGGGCCGGCCCTCAGGGCTGGCCTTAGGTGTTCAGGCGCCCTGTGCGAGCTAATCCTGTGGCGCCCCCCCCCCCCCCATCTTCACCCCTCGCCCCCTGGTCACCTAAGCATACACAAAGAGGAAAAAAATATTTGTAACAAATAATTTGTTTTAATTTAATTTTACATTACGCAGCACCCTGCATCTCTGGACCCCTTTACATTACACAGCACCCTGCACCCCTTTACATTACACAGCACCCTGCGCCTCTGTACCCCTTTACATTACACAGCACCTGGCATCACTGGACCCCTTTACATTACACAGAACCCTGCAGCTCTGGACCCCCTGCATGTTACACAGACCCCCCTTCAATGCAGACCCCCCGTTCAGAGTAGCCCCCCCCCCGTTCAGTGCAGCCCCCCCTTCAGAGAGAGAGAAGCTGCTGACTGAAAGCCCCCAGGCACCATTCATGTGAGAGCACTGTGACAGACCATGCCCCTCCTCTTTCTCTCTCTCTCTCCCTCCCTCGCCCCCTCTCTCTCTCCCTGACCCTCCTCTCTCTCTCTCCCTGACCCTCCTCTCTCTCTCTCCCTGACCCCCCCTCTCTCTCCCTAATCCCCCTCTCTCACCCTAATCCCCCTCTCTCCCTGACCTCCCTTTCTCTCTCTCTCCCTGACCCCCCTCTCTCTCCCCCTGACCCCCTCTCTCTCTCCCGGACCCCTCTCTCTCTCTCTCTCCCTGAACCCCTGTCTCTCTTCCTGACCCCCCCTCTCTCTCCCAGACCCCCATCTCTCTCTCTCTCCCTGACCCACCTCTCTCTCTGCCTGACCCCCTCTCTCTCCCTGACCCATCTCTCTCTTTCTCTCTCTCTCCATGACCCCCCTCCCTCTCTCTCTGCCCCCTCTCTCTCCCTGCTCTCTATCTCCGCCCCTCTCTCAATCCCTGCTCTTTCGGCCCCACCTGTCTCTCACCCTACCTGCTCTCTCTATACTCTATCTCTCTGTCTCTCCCTGCTCTCTCTCTCTACCCATCTGTCTCTCCCTGCTCTCTCTCTCTCTACCCCCTCTGTCTCTCCCTGCTCTCTCTCTCTATACCCCCTCTGTCGTCCCTGCTCTCTCTGCCCCTTCTCTCTCTCTGTCACTTCTCTCTCAGTCCATCCCTTATCTCTCTCTGTCTGCCCCTCCTCTCTCTCTCTGTCCGGCCCTCCTCTCTCTCTGCCCCCCTCTCTCTCTCTGCCCCTCTCTCTCTGCCCCCTCTATCTCTCTCTCTCTCTGCCCCTCTCTCTCTGCCCTCCTCTCTCTGCGTCCCTTTCTCTCCCTATCTGCCCTGCTCTCTCTATCTGCCCTGCTCTCTCTCTCTCTCTCTCTCCACCCCCTCTATCTGCCCCGCTTCTCTCTCCACTCCCCTGTCCCCTCTCTCTCTCGCTCTCTGTGCCCTCTCTTGCTCTGCTCTCTTCCTCCATTTAACACTGGCAGAGGTGCTTACAGTGGTCATTTTCTATGTATTCAAAAACACCTTTATCACAAAAGGAAAAATACAAATTAATTCAGCCACCACATCTAAGTATTGGTAAGCTGTACATTGTAATCCTCCCCATTTACAGCAGATTCTGTGAGATGGCCAGTGGGTCTACCCTGGGGAATGTTGGTGGTCAGGCCCGGTTGGCAGTACTGAAGTATTGTAAGGGGCCCCAAAATTTCTGATGGCTGCCCTGGTGAGGACACTCGCAGCCTGCGAGGAGCCCGGCGCCGCTGCCATTAGTGGTGGCGGGCGGGCAGAACACTTGCAGCCCGGAGGGGGCAGTCAGCAAGTGAGGCAGTCAGCATGTATAGAACCATGACAGGTCCGCTATATACTCCTACATACATGTATAGAGCCATAACAGGTCCTCTTTATACTCCTATATACATGTATAGAGCCATGACAGGTCCACTTTATACTCCTATATACATGTATAGAGCCATGACAGGTCCTCTTTATACTTCTATATACATGTATAGAGCCATGACAGGTCCTCTTTATACTCCTTTATACATGACATGTATAACAGAGTATAAAGAGAACCTGTCATGGCTCTATACACTTATAAAGAGGACCTGTCATGGCTCTATACATGTATAAAGAGGACCTGTCATGGCTCTATACATGTATATAGAAGTATAAAGAGGACCTGTCATGGCTCTATACATGTATATAGAAGTATAAAGAGGACCTGTCATGGTTCTATACATGTATATAGGAGTATAAAGAATACCTGTCATGGCTCTATACATGTATGTAGGAGTATAAAGAGGACTTGTCATGGTTCTATACATGTATTACATGTATAGAACCATGACAGGTCCTCTTTTTACTTCTATACATGTATACCTTGACGGGGTCCCCTTTAGTCATCATGATATAAAATAATGAATGTGGGGGCCTTTTGGTGGGCGTGATTTTTTTTTTTGGGGGGGGGCAGCATTTCATTCTTGGTCCCAGGCAGCACAATATCTTGGGCCGGCACTGCCTAAAAGCATGGTGTTTTTGGGCACCCCGTGCGCAAGAGTCCTTATAAGAGTATACGTTTTGCTTATTTTGATTATGACTCATAAGCAAGAAATTTAAAAAAATTCTAATATCTCTTTATCTATATAGATTTGCTCTCTTTCTTATATTCAAACTATGTACAGTACAGACCTGTGTGCTGAACTTCATTACTTTCTTATATCAATGTATGTCCACAGTCTGCCACCTAGTGGACGTCTTTGACATGAACAGCTTAATTTTCTCTTCCTTTAACTTGATATACTTTCATTATTAACTTCCCACCGACTGCTTGTTTGTTAGACATACAAATGGTTTCATTATTGAGCTACGCTTAATGCCAGACCAAACACACATCGATTTCACAACAGGCTTCTTATGTGGATGCTGTTCAAATTCATTTTCAGCCTGAAGCCCCATTAGTCCAGTTATACATTTTTATTTGAATGTTTCTAAGATTACAGAAATATAGTAAATTGCTTCATGTAGAACTAGTGGTGTGTGTGGCTAGGTCTTTAAATATAATAACTGTTTTTTCTACGTTCACCTCACTTCACACTTTAGTATATAATAGAATATAACACCATAGCTTTGGCTGGGCTCCTTGTCAACGGGTAGATGACTCTCTAAAAAGGCCGTCCTCGGGGAGGTAAGATATGGAAATTGGGCTAAGGAGAAGATAAAGGAGCTAAGCTGTCCCCTTCTTTTCATTATTGTATACATAATATATTATTATTTGTGGAAGAGGTAGTTCTTTATAATACGCACCATGTGAGTATGGCGAAATGCATGGAGAATTGGTATGACAATTGTCAGGAAATTTACAGACAGTCAGTGGCGGTGTGTCTATAGTGGGTGCAGGAGTGCCGCCCCCTCTCTCCTGCACCCATCAATCAACAATACATAGATTTATGCATTGCATGAACCTATGTATTGTTGCCGCTGCCGCCCACTATTCAGGTGTCCTGCCCCCTGTTGAGCGCCGGCCATCTGAATAACAGCGGCGGGTGTGTTTTGGAAGTGCCTGATTAGAGCGAGAGGCTCTAATAGGCTTCCTGATTAAAGCCTGTGGGCTCTATTCGGCTTCCAAATGGTTAATCAGTGGTCGCACAGGCTGTGCGTTCCCTGGTTAAACAGTGCTGTGTTAGGGAATCGCTTCCCTAACACTGACCCGCCTCTCAGCCAATCAGGTTTACAGAGTCTGGTTACCGGTCACCTGATTGGCTGAAGCGGCAGGCTTGGAAGGACAAGAGGAGGAGCGGGCGGGGGCAGAGTCTTCCTCATCGAGGAAGAAATGGAGGACACCGCTCGCCGCCTGCCATATGCAGGGTGCAATGTTTGGGGCACACTGGCAACATTGGGCACACTGGCAGCATTGGGAACACTGGCAGCATTGGGCACATTGGTAGCATTTGGCACATGGCACACTGGCAGCATTTGGCACACTGGCAGCATTTGATGGCACAGTTTCAGCATTTGGTAGGCGCAGTTGCAGCATTTGGTAGGCGCAGTTGCAGCATTTGGTGGGCACAGTTGCAGCATTTGGTGGCACAGTCTCAGCATTTGGTGAGAACAGTCGCAGCATTTGGTGGGCACAATGGCAGCATTTGGTGGGCACAGTCGCAACATTTGGTGGGCACAGTCGCAACATTTGGTGGGCACAGTCGCAGCATTTGATGGCACAATTGCAGAATTTGGTGGGCACAGTCGCAGCATTTGGTGGCACAGTCGCAGCATTTGGTGGCATAGTCGCAGCATTTGGTGGTCACAGTCGCAGCATTTGGTGGCACAGTCGCAGCATTTGGTAGGCACAGTGGCAGCATTTGGTAGGCACAGTGGCAGCATTTGATGTCACAGTGGCACTGTGCGGCGCCGCACCAATTTCCAAAAGTAGTTCCTGTACTACTTTTGACGACTTCAGGGGCAACTTCAATAGACATCTGTGCATGAATCCGCACAGATTTCTTTCAAGTCTCCCCAAAGTTGGACTAAAAATGCGGCTTTGAAATCCAATGGTTCTTGCTGCTATCAATCTATCCAATGAGGACCCGAGAAAGTGTTCAGGTAAGAAAAAGGGGGGCTCTGGGGAGCAGCTGCAGCACAGCAGGTTTTTTACCTTAATGCATAGAATGCGTGATTGGACACAGCGGGCCAGGCCTCCTGCGATCGCTCTGGGAAATGACAGAACGGCAGTCTGCTGATGTAAACAAAGCAGACCGTCCTTCTCTCAGACAGTAACAGAGAGATCTGTGCTTCCTGTTAATTGGAAACACAGATCTGTCTGTTCCTGCAGTGAGTCAATCCCCCACACAGTTATTAAGCACCGTAAGGGAACACATTTAACCCCTTGATGCGCCGCTGATGTTAAATCCTTCCCTGCCAGTGTCAGTGTATTTTTATTTAGCACTGATCACTGTATTGGTGTCACTGGTCCCCAAAAAGAGTCACTTAGTGTCCAATTCATCTGCTGCATTGTCGGAGTCCTGCTAAATATTGCTGATTGACACCATAACTAGTAAAAAAAAAAAGTCCCTAAATCTATCCCATAAGTCTCCTACGCCGTCGTATTTTAGCTGCATATTTGCGCTGGCCGCTAGGGGCGTGTACGCTGATTTACGCCTAGAATATGTAAATTAGCAAGATACGCCTACTCACGAACGTACGCACCGCCGTCGCAGTAAAGATACGCCGTTTACGTAAGGCGTTTTCAGGCGTAAAGATAAACCACCAAAAAGATGGTGCAGCCAATGTTAAGTATGGACGTCGGGACAGCGTTGAATTTTTCACATTTTACGTCGTTTGCGTAAGTCGTCCGTGAATGGGGCTGGGCATAGGTTACGTTCACGTCGAAATCATTGACTATTTGCGACGTGATTTGGAGCATGCGCACTGGGATACATCCACGGACGGCGCATGCGCCGTTCGTTCAAAGCGTCAATTATGTGGGGTCACGAATAATTTACATAAAACACGCCCACCTCTTACATATTTGAATTAGGCGGGGCTTACGCTGGCCAATTTACGATACGCTGCCGCAACTTACGGAGCAAGTGCTTTGTGAATACTGCACTTGCCTCTCTAACTTGCGGCGGCGTAACGTAAATAACATACACTATGCCCGCATAAAGTTAAGCCGCCCTACCTGAATCTGGCTATATAGCTTTTGCGCAAAATCAATTTACACCAATTGGGATTTTTTTACAGTAATCAGTGCATTTTTATTTCACTGATCGCTGTAAAGTTGGTCAATGGTCCCAAAAATGTGTCAAGTGTATTTTTATTTATTTTCTGTTTATCTATTAGCAAGAATCTCCTTATGAGAGTATTATAGATGATATAATTTATACACTGTTTGTGTTGGAGAAATATAGCAATATTTGAAGCCATACAAGTACTTATTATTATTTTTTTTACCCAAGAAAAATAATAATAATAGGGGTATATGGTTGTCCACACCTATCATATTCAGTAAATAAATTCAAAGAAAAAAATTATTTTAATACATTAGCGTGGCACTATTAACCTCCCTGGCGGTATGATTCTTTCAGAAAAAACATGCTGAAAGCGGTACCATTATTTGCAAGGAAATTTGGCGTTTTATATTGTAGGTCTGTAATTTTTAGAAATAACTCACTTAAATCTGACCAAACAAGATTCTAATAGGCATCCCGGGTATGACATTTTTTTAAAAACAAAATTATAAATTACAATATAATAAATAATTATAAATAATTATAACAAATAATAATATAATTATAATAAAAATTATTCAATAATGTAATCAAATCAAAATCACTGAAATTTGCTCAGTTGCAGAATTGTCGCTGTCATTATTTTTTTTTTTTTATGACGAATTTCCCCACAAATCGCTATCGCACAATTCTGCAAGTGATTATAATTTATTATCGCTGTTTTTTAGCTGATCTAAAACTATTTTTGACATAAAGGGACACTTTTGGTTGCTATGGACAATCTACAGTTTGCAGGGAGAAAGAAACGTTTTTATTATATAAAATGACATGCATGACACAGGACAGACCACTAGGGACAAGGGGGGTGTGTTTTTTTTACATACAGTACTGTAATCTATAAGATTACAGTATACTGTATGTAAAGTGTTTGTTTACTTTTTTGAATTTGGCGCCGTTCTCCGCCCCCGTGCGTCGTAACGTCGCAGGGAACGGAGATCGGCGTCACACAGAGGCACTGTGTGAATCGAGCGAGGTCCCGCTCGCTCACACAGCGCGGTGGCATCGCTGGATCCAGGGACAAGGTAAGTAAACCAAGCCTGTGGATCTAGCGAGGCAAGCCCGAGTCTGACTCGGGGTTACCGCTCGCAGCAGGAAAATCTAACCCCGAGTCAGACTCGGGAATACCGCCAGGCAGGTTAAAGTGGCATTAAAACCATAAGAAAAAGTTGTTATATTACAGCTTATCAATTCTTAGATGTGATAACTGCATTCATTTTATTTTCCTGGATTTCTTTCTTCTATTTTCATCTGGTGATCCAGCCAGTAAGTCTGTTGTATTTCAAAAGATCATGCTCTCCATCAGAATGTATCAGTTACAGAGATGGGACAACCCATTTATCAGACAGACAGGAGAGCTAACAATGATTTATGTAAAACCTTTCTGCCAAAAGGAAAAAAAGAAACTGTTTGTTGTAACTTCTTATAAATTATTTGCAGTTAGTGTATTTACATCTGCTAGTACATCCAACAGACTGACAATGCTGCTGTCCAAAGTTGCCCCTGTGCAATTATCCAGATTGGAGGGACTTTAATACAGGAGGTGTGTTACTGGCTAGATCACCAGGTGCAAATTGAATGCAGCCACCACACCTAATGATTGGTAAGCTGAAATATAATACATTTGTTGGTTTTGGGTTTAATTCCACCTTAAAGCGGTGTTCCAGGCGCAGGTATTTTTATTTTTTTAAGTTAGCAGCTACAAACACTTACCTGTCCAGGGAGCCCATGATGTCGGCCCCCCCGAGGCCGATCTAGCCATTCAAACTAAGGGAAACCAGCAGTGGAGCCTTCCCACTGCGCATGCGCGAGTAGTGTGGCGCTTTCTGAATGGCTCCGTCGTCTTCTGGGACACATACAGGTCCCAAAAGGCAGTGTGATTGACAGCAGCGCGAGCCAATGGCTGCTTTCAATCCATCCACTCTAGCCAATCAACGACCAGAGCGGCGAAGAGGACGTCGGGGGCAAGCGCCGCAGATGAACAGGCTCAGGTGAACGGGCTGTGGGATGTTTTCCACCTTAATGCATAGGATGCATTAAGGTGAAAAAAACATTTACCTTTAGTGCCCCTTTAAGCCCCGTGTGAAGGGTGAAATGCGTTTTACTAATGGCTTTGCTAGGTGTGCAGTGTTTATGACCTTTTGCTACGCGTACAAACCTAGAGCTGAAGTAATGGGGTGGATTTACTATAACTGGAGCACACAAAATTTGGTGTAGCTGTGAATAGTATCCAATCAGCTTCTAACTTCAGTCTGTTCAATTAAACTTTGACAAAAAATAAATAAAAGCTGATTGGTACTGTGCGCAGTTTCTCCAGATTCTGTGTCCACCACAGCTTTAGTAAATCAAACCCAATGGCTGTTGTACAGCTCAAGCTAAATTTTAATTTTCCCAAAAGTAAACTGTATCAACCATTAGCAATATCTCCTATTTCTAACTCTTATTTCAGGACAGGTTCAATAAATTATATGTTTCTTTATGGTATCCGTTGCCTACCATAAAACCTCTCACATATTGTCTTAGGGGTCTATTTTTAAAAAAAAAAATATGTATACCTATTCATCAAACTGACTTGCCCATACATTCATTCTGTATGAAATAAATAAGCATTTGCAAACTTGTTTTAGGGATCACACAATGTATAAAGGTTGGCTAAACCAAATAGGGCAAAATCAAATGAAATTATTGTTAAATTATTAAATTATTTTTGGTTTCTTGAAAACACTGCTGTTGGGTGAATGGTACAAATGTTTGCTCTAAGGCCCCGTACACACGGCCGAGGAACTCGACGTGCCAAACACATCGAGTTCCTCGGCCAGTTCAGCCCTGAAGCCGCCGAGGAGCTCGGTGGGCCGAGAGCTCCCATAGAACAACGAGGAAATAGAGAACATGTTCTCTATTTCCTCGCCGAGGTCCTCATCGGCTTCCTCGGCCGAAAGTGTACACACGGCCGGGTTTCTCGGCAGAATTCAGCCAGAAACTCGGTCGGAAGCTGAATTCTGCCGAGGAAACTGGTCGTGTGTACGGGGCCTTATGTGAATGTTGGCTCATCTGTGAATGGAAAATTTGGGCCAGATCCACAAAGCAGTTACGCTGGCGTATCTATTGATACGCCGCGTAACTGTTAGGTTGCTCCGGCGTATCTTTGTTTTGTATCCACAAAACAAGATACGCCTGAAGCTGGGCTAGATCCGACTGGCGTACATCTTAGTACGCCGTCGGATCTAAGGTGCATATTTACGCTGGCCGCTAGGTGGCGCTTCCGTCGATTTCCGCGTCGAGTATGTAAATTAGCTAGATACGCAAATCCACAAACGTACGTCCGGCCGGCGCATTTTTTTACGTAGTTTCCGTAAGGCTTTTTTCGGCGTAAAGTTACTCCTGCTATATGAGGCGTACTCAATGTTAAGTATGGACGTCGTTCCAGCGTCGAATTTTGAAAATTTTACGTCGTTTGCGTAAGTCGTTCGCGAATAGGGCTTTGCGTAGAATTACGTTCACGTCGAAAGCATTGGCTTGTCGCGGGTTAATTTGGAGCATGTGCACTGGAATACCCCCATGGACAGCGCATGCGCCGTTAAAAAAAAAACAAATTTACGTCGGGTCAAGACGTATTCACATAAAACACGCCCCCATCTCATCCATTTGAATTGCACGCCCTTACGCCGACAAAGTTACACAGGATAAGGAAAATACGCTGTAAGTTACGGTGGAGTAGTGTATCAGAGATACGCTACGCCGGACTGAACAATGCGCCACGCTACGTGGATCTGGCCCTTTGTTTTTAGGTAAAATCTCAACAGCGTTTAGTGCTGCATTGAATGTTACTGGTGAAATGTTCGGTGGTGAAATGTTCATGGAATTTGGCCAGATTCGGATGGCAAATCCTAAGAGGCCATTATTATTCATCAGTTGGGAAAATGTTCTTTGATTATCGATAGTTCAAAAAACATACAGTATAAACTAAGAAATATACCTGGCCAGTGGTTGTTGTTGCATGTTTCTGCAAATTTTCTTAGAGTAGTTCCTCTTGAAATGGAATCCAGTACTGCTTATATTCACTGGAGAAATCCATATGGTAACCGTTAACACATTCTAATTAAATTCAGTTTGACAACATTGGAAAAAACAGGAATTGCCAAATGAATGTTATATTTTCCCTGTAACAGGCAACTTAGATATCATAAAATAACATTTCACACATATCAAAAATATTTTCATGGATATTATTTATGATTTTTGTGCAAAAGTTGACACATTCGCGCAGCAAAATCTGTTTAGAAATTATTATCTAATTACTCGAATCTTCTAACACTTGTACATTTATTATTCCCAAATATCTTTTAATGTGTGTGCGTGAATGTGTACAGTATATACAATACACATGGCACATGTATATATATATATATATATATATATATATATATATATATATATATTTATTTATTTATGTATATATATATATATATGTATTTATTATTATTATTATTATTATTATTATGTATTTACTGCATCTTGCACATGGTCGTTGCTGTTTGCATTGCTCCTAATATCTTTGTACTGCACAATAGCGATATTATATTCACAAGTCTGAAATGATTACTTCTTAGTGTGCTTCACCAAAATCTCTATTCTAGTTTTTGCTTCTGCAGTAATTTGAATTGCATCAGTAAAATGAATTATAATATTTTGCCGACTTCCCTGGACTGAAAACATTGTCTGATTTGTCCCCACTAAAAATCTATTTTCAGAAGTAGAAAAAGACATCTGGAGTGTATTTACAGTAAAGACGGAGGTTTCAAGAATATTAGAAACAAATTAGTGCTGCATTTCTTCACTATATTCAAACCACATTCTATCAGACTAAATCCAATTTCTTTTTTATATCCAGATGGCTCTACGTATACGATTTAGGTGTTTGGCAAAATCAATATGCATTGGGTAGCTTGATGGGAGTAGTACCAAATTTAAAAATAATAATAATAAAAATAATAATTTGCCAGCTGCTATGGATTAATCCAGAGAAACCTGAACATCCAAGAATTAAAGGAAAACATTCTCAGGAATAGTTTTTATTGCAATAGTTTCTTTTAAGGTCATTGCTTTTTGTTAGCTATCATGTTTTTATGAATGTCTGGTTTGCACAGCACTGGAGGTGCTGAAAGCAAAGGGATTTCTGTCATTGGTTCTGTTTGTTATTTTATTAGAATCATGAGTCAGTTATTGCACACAAGCACATAGAAGTGGCCATGCAGACGGCTTTGTGTGCAGATGTACAGGCTATGTTGTTGAACATTTGGCAAACTATCTTGGTGTATGACAGCTGCATTGCATATCACTGGCAAGTATGTCATTACTGGCAAGTCCTGTGCAGTCATATGTTCGGTATCTGGATGTGTATACATATAAATACAATAAGTATAAAAAAACATTTCCCACATAAGAACATCCTTAGATTTGGATACAAATGGTGTCTTTCCTAATATTTGGAGAGTGGCGGCGTCACGTACATTTTAGATAGAGGCGGCCATTGTGTGACTCAAAAGCTGCTTGTTAATGTTTGGTGCGCCTCAGATCTCACCATTGCTAATGACTAATATGTTTATGGTCTTAGCGTGATTTGCCCCAAATGGTTGATTATATTCAATATGAGTACCTTAACCACCCTGGCGGTATGGTTATGTCAGATTTTTGGGTCTCAAAGCGGTACAATTGTTTTGCATAGTAATTTGGCGTTTTATATTTTAGGACTGTAATTGTAATGACTCACTTAAATCTGTCCAAACAAGATTCTAGTAGACTTCCCGGGTATGATAAAGTTTGAAACACAAAATCATAAATTATAATATAATAACTATAAATAATTATAAAAAAATTATAATATAATCATTATAATTAAAAGTTATTTCCCCGATATTCACTATCGCTCAATTCTGAAAGTGTTCTTATTTACTATCGCTGTTTTCTAGCTGGTCTCAAACCACTTTTGATATAAAGGGACACTTTTTGGTTGCTATGGACAATCTCAAGTTTCCAGGCAGAAAGAACAGTATATATAAAATAAAATTGCATGCAGGGCACTGGAGAAAACAAATAAATTCATACAGTAATGTAATCTGTAAGGCCGCGTACACGCGATCAGTCCATCCGATGAGAACGGTCCGAGGGACCGTTGTCATCGGTTAACCGATGAAGCTGACTGATGGTCTGATGTGCCTACACACCATTGGTTAAATAACCGATCGTGTCAGAACGCGGTGGCGTAAAACACAACGACGTGCAGAAAAGAACGAAGTTTAATGCTTCCAAGCATGCGTCGACTTGACTCTGAGCATGCGTGGATTTTTAACCAATGGTTGTGCCTACTAACGATCGTTTTTTTTACTATCGGTTAGGAATCCATCGGTTAAATTTAAAACAAGTTGGCTTTTTTTTAACTGATGGATAAATAACCGATGGGGCCCACACACGATCGGTTTGGACCGATGAAAAGGTCCTTCAGTCCGTTTTCATCGGTTTTGACCGATCGTGTGTACGCGGCCTTAGATTACAGTGTACTGTATGTATTGTGAATTTTGTCATTTTTTTATTTGCTGCCAGGCTCCGCCCCCATGCGTTACGACGCTCACAGGTAAGGGAGCCTGGCACACAGGCATCGGGCGGAGGACACTGCCCGCGGACATAGCAAGGGGACATTGCAGGATCCTGGGGACAAGTTGAGTATACTGTACCAGGATCCTGCAATGCAAACCCGAGTGTGGCTCGGGGTTACCGCTAATGGTACTGACATTTAACCAAAGCCACACTCAGGAATACCGCCAGGGAGGCTACCAAGTTACCTTCTTGCATAATCTGCTTATGTGCTGACCGAGACCGTAAATGTTTGTCTTCTTTTGTTTTCAGTGTATTGATCTTTTCTCCTGTTTTATAAGATTGTACACCTTCTGGTTTGTATCTGGATTACACAGAATTCCGTACTTCTGTATTTTGTTTACTTTTGCAATAAAAAGTATTTAAAAAAAAAAAAAAGCTGCTTGTTAATTCTAGGGCACTAAATCACCTATTCAGCAACAGCAGCTGTATGCCTGGTACACACAATGAGATTATCAGGCGAATGATCGTCCGGTTTTATTTGTATGCTAATCTCAAAAAATAAGAGTTTACTAAAGTTACGAAAACTCGACAGCAGAATAAAATATCAGAAGTGATGTAATGTGTTGTGTATTTGTATTGTATTTTTGAACGACAACTGTACTGATTGAACGAAAATCAGACCATCTGGTATCGTACAACAAATATTTTTATGCCTGTCCTATCTGATAGAATCAGATGAACTGTCATGATCAGCTCTCGAAAGCTGTGTACTAACAATCACATTATTGTACGATCGCTTCAAAAGAGGTATTTTTCATCCGTGTACAAGGGAAGACATCGGGCATGGAAAAAGTAATAGGAAACATGGTGGTGATGGAGGGGTGACTGGGATCATGGAGCTGTCAGTGCTGGAGGAGGGCTTCTTCCTAATGATAGCAAACTTACATGTCTAGTGATATTACTTCATTTAAAAAAAAAAAAAGCCTGATAGGATGCTGTATTCCTTTCAAGGGTATAATAATAAATTAGTAAATTCACAATGTGCTTAAATGTAAACAGATGAAAGGATCCACCTAAAGCTTGAAATAGGTGGATAGAATTTCGAAAGAAAATGCCTAAGAAAGGTCTTAAGAAATTTTGTACGAAAATACTTAGAACATTCGAATGTATTTTGAGTTTGGAATCAATGGACTTTAACAAACAAACACTGTTAGAAATTCGCTAACTTAAGAAAAATTGTCCATCCTGCTTCTTTTCATTTTCTCATCACTGTGGTTAAAAAAAAAAAAAAAAAAAACATCAATTTGACCTCACTAATGATTCAAAAATGACAAGTTTTCTTAGAACATTCTTTTCCAAAGAATTTTAAATTCTACATATCTATGGCAATTGTAACCAGATAGTGGGATGGATCCTTTGCATGGTCCCAGTTGAGATGGAATGGATTTACTAGTGAAGTTGTGCCTTCAACACCTAAGTGATGTGACCAACAGCAATACTTCAGTCTTAACTACGCTCAACTTGTGAATACATGTTAGTACAATCGTCAGAGGGTTATGCCCCGGGATTCCTTCAGAAATGGGAAAGAGATTTAAACATTACATTGTCTGAAGAGCAGCGGAGATATATTTTACACTTTACTTATCACTCCTCAACGGCTACTAAGTACCAAGAGCTGTGTTATAAAATTCTCACACGCTGGTATAGAGTCCCATCATTGTTGCATAAAATGTATCCAGAAAGGACGAATATGTGCTGGCGTTGTGGTGTGGCAGAGGGCAATATGCTCCATATTTTTTGGTTGTGTCAAAAACTGCAGGCATTCTGGGCCAAGGTCCGAGATATGATAAGACAGCTGACAGGTCAGGACCTGGGTTCTGAACCAGCTAGATACTTGCTCCATCTTTCAGAGCTTTCTAGGCGTAAATATAGTAATTCGATGACCGTTCACCTTCTGAATGCAGCCAAGTCATGTGTATCAGCTCTCTGGAAGCGGGAATCATCTCCCTCTGTCTCGCAGTGGCTTAAAAAAATAGCTGAAATATATACTATGGAAATAGGTAGTGCTACTATTCAAGGCAGAGAAGAGAAGTTTAATAAAAAATGGCCAACATGGTCAGAGTATGTCTGCTCTAGAGAATATGGCTGTGTGCTGGCGGAGGCGAAATAGAGGAATATTTCCTTTTTCTTATTTTTTTTTTGTTGGTTTGTTTGTGTTCTGTTTTTGTTTTTTGTTGTGCCGGTTTGATAAATAGGAAGGACGATGAAGATTATCTATACCGTCAGTATATCTAGAAAAGAAAAAAATTTGGAACTGAAATGCTCTGTAAATTCCTTCTATTGCAGAATAGATTTGAGATATGTTATATATGTGATACATATGCAATGGAAGTGTGTTTGTTTGTATAAAATCGATTAAAAAACAATAAAATATAGAATTAAAAAAAAAAAAAAAAACTTGTGAATACAGCACTTATTTAGGACTCTACTGTCACCAGCTGGGGGACTTATTTTTACATGTTTCACCTTGATACATTTGATTTGATAGGAAGAATCAATTATGTTCTATAGATGAAATTGTTACTGAGTAGATTATCTCCAATGTTTATATTCAAGCAGATGGTGGTTGTACTACTTTGTTGTTATATCTATATATTTAATACAGCATCCTATTTCTGGATATATGGCTTTTACTAACACAAGTAATTGTCAATAGACAGGCACGTTTTCTATCATCACGTTGCTTTTTTTTATCTCAAGTTACGTATTGACAGTGTTTTTTGTAATTTAGTTTGAATTGTTGAGTGTTGTTGATGCTTCAGATATACTATACATTGGAGATCACCATGGGGACTTATGTTATCAACAAGCATACTTTAGAAGCATTGGAGTATGCTTTTGGAGTGCGCTGAAATATATCTTTCAAATGCAGAAGAAAGAGAATAAGAAGTTTGTCGTAATGTACAATTATGCTTCTCATAGAAACTCGCCAGCCACAGTTCCACTTTAATCCAAACTTGTATGACCCATGACCCTAACTGTGACCAACCATAGCCCCTAATATAAACCATAACTTAATCTATATTAGTGGATTAAATCCCACAGAAGTACACTTACTTTATTGAGGTATCAGAGGCATAAGCTGCGTCTAGACCTAACATTGCCAGGACCTTTACACGGAAAGCCAATGAGCCGACTGGCAACTGTAGGGATTTCACTAGTGGCCAGCCAGGTGCAGGTTGCCAAGATAAAATTCAAACATTCAGCAAGTAGACCATTTCCTCTGAAAGACGATCAAATGCTAAAGTGTATGTTTAATTCCCATCCAATGAACTACTCTATGCCTTGTACACACGATCGGAATTTCCATTATGATAAACTTAGACGGATTTTTCCGACAGAATTCCGTTCAAGCTGTCACACCAAATTCCGATCGTCAAGAACGTGGTGACATAGAACACTACTATGAGCCGAGAAAAATGAAGTTCAATGCTTCAGAGCATGCATCGACTTGATTCTGAGCATGCATGTTTTTTTCTCCGTTGGAGTTCCATACAAACGAACGGAATTTCCGATAGAGATAGAAATGTTCTCTAAGTCTGTCTAAATTTCTGAAGAAAAACTCAGATGGGGCACACACACACGGTCGGAATATCCGATGAAAAAAATTTGGTCTGACTTTTTCATCGATCTCGTGTATGCGGCATTAGAGTTCTTCTTTAAGTACTGTAATCTGAGCAGTAATCTCTAGCAGACTGCTGAAAGAGTTGGTTTTCTCAATGTAATTTCTATTAAGACTTGATAGAAGGCATTCGGCAGCAGCCTTGCAGTCTTTCATATTCTAAAATTCAGACTTTACGTGACTGTGCCTCATTTTGGAGCGAATAATTTATAGCTGCATCAATAAATAATAGCTACGAGTTATAACTGTCCAAACACGGTACATAATACCCACTGAAACATGCTTAGAAAAAGTAGCTTATAATGTTTGCCAGCTTTTCCTGCTTGCTTTGAATGAATGCAGCACATTTATATAGAAGTTTCTCAAGTGAATATTCATTTTATTTACCCATCTGCAGTTTCTTGGTTTAATATCTGCAACCTTTCAAATGCTATAACGGTAAACAAAGTATTTTTAAACATGTAGTAAGAGTGAAGGACAAGGACAGATGGGGCAACCTATGGCCAGTATGGTACATGCATTAGTTAAGCCTTGTATGCTTTTAACCTAAATAAAGAAGAGTACCATGTGACCGCCAAGCAGGGATGAAATAAACATAGCAAGAAATGTGCAACGGTTTGTAATAATCAGAGAACAAAAAGACAGCATGAAGAGATTAAGATATTTTAATTGAATTAATTTTGATCACCATAAATCCTAAAATGGAATTTGGGCCAATGCCAAAGTAAATAAAAGAATTAAAAAACATCAGTTGTCTTTGCTGATTTCCAGGTTCTCATTTGAAGGGCTTAGTTCAGGTCTTTAAAAAAATGATCAACAGCTGGGGAAACCATAAAAAGCAGAGGAAATATTATATTATATAGATTTGTCTTCTACAGTTATTGATGGTCATAGCAATGAACAATGTGTTATATAATTTACTGTATTATGATTCATAAAGTATTATTATTTGCAGAATCTATTGTATTATCTATTAAATATTTACACAATACATTATAGATTTTTATATATACAGTATATATACAGTATATATATATATATATATATATATATATATATATATATATATATATATATATATATATCTTTATAGAGAGAGAGAGAGAAAGAAAGAGATAAAGAAATGGAGAGAGAGAGTTTTATCTTCTTTAGTATATTTTTAAAAGATTCCTTTTTTACAAAAGGCAAAAGATTGTTTATTAAAGGGAACGTACAGCAATATCATTTTTTTGGGTATATGAAAAAAGAGATGAGCTTTATGTATATAATCACACATGGGGATAACCTAAAATGGGAGGGCCAGATTCACAAAAGAGATACGACGGCGTATCTCCTGATACACGATTGTCGTATCTATGCGCCTGATTCATAGAATCAGGTTACGCATAGTTAGCCCTAAGATCTGACAGGTGTAACTGTGTTACACCGTCGGATCTTAGGCTGCAATTCTAGGCCGGCCGCTAGGTGGTGATTCCATTGCGGTCGGCGTAGAATATGCAAATGACTAGTTACGCCGATTCACGAACATCCGTTTTGCCCGTCGATCTAAATTTACGTTGTTTCCGTAGAGATGCGTCGCGTAAAACTAAGCATGCTCTCTAGGTGGTCTAACCAATGTTAAGTATGACCGTCGTTCCCGCGTCGAATTTTTAAATTTCACGTCGTTTGCGTAAGTCGTCCGTGAATGGCGCTGGACGCCATTTACGTTAACGTCGAAACCAATAACGTCCTTGCGACGTCATTTAGCGCAATGCACGTCGGGAAATTTTAGGGACGGAGCATGCGCAGTACGTTCGGCGCGGGAACGCGCCTAATTTAAATGATCCCCCCAATTTAATTAGGCGGGCTTGCGCCGGGCAGATTTACGCTTACGCTACGCCGCCGCAAGTTTACAGGTAAGTGCTTTGTCAATCAAGCACTTACGCTGTAAACTTGCGGCGGTGTAACGTAAATGGGATACGTTACGCCGCCGCAGGGTAACGCAATTGTATGTGAATCTGGCCCAGAGTTTTTACTTCCCCCAAAATCTATTTTGAAATCAAGACACATTTTGATAAAAGTGAAATGCATTGGAGTCAATAGGGAGGGAGTAACTAAGATGGATTTTTATAGTTAAGGGTGAAATGGGCTTTTTCTGGTGCTTCTGGCTTAGAGAGGTTCTTAGGAATTATCTGGGACCTATTCTTGTGATACAAACCACAAATGCTAACAGTAACCCTAACCCTAGCACTAACTTCAAAATTAACTGTCAGGGGACCAATACTCATGCAGCTAATCCTAATGTTAATGCTTTTATTCATGCTTGTATGCATGTGCATGTGCCAGCACACAGATGGAATTTGGCCATTAACCAGTGTGCACTGACACCTGGGTGCATCCAATCCCGAGAATAGTGCCAAGCTGCCTATTTAACCACTTGCCTACTGGGCACTTTCACCCTCTTCCTGCCCAAGAACATTTTCAGCTTTCAACCCTATCACAATTTGAAAGATAATTGCGTGGTCATGCAGCACTGTGCTCATATGAAATTGTTATAATTTTTCACACAAATATTATTTTTGTGGTATTTTATCACCACTGTTTTTTTTTTTCTTTCGTGCTAAACAAATGAAAAAAGACCGCAAATTTTGAAAAAAAACTGTTTTCTTTGTTTCAGTTATAACATTTTGAAAACAGGTAATTTTTCTCCTTTACTGATGTGTGCTGATGAGGCTGCACCGATGGGCTTTAATAGGGAGCACTGATTGGCACTGATAGGCTGCACTGATGGGCACAGATGAGGCGACACTGATGGGCAGCACTGATGGGCACAGATGAGGCAGCACTGATGGCCACTGATAAAGAGGCACTGACAAGGCTGCACTGATATGCAGTACTAATGGAAACTGATAAGTGACACTGATGGGCAGCACTAATGGGCACTGATAGGCAGCACTAAAGGGCACTAATAGGCAGCATAGATAGGTGGCACTGATAGGCAGCATCGATTGGCACCGATTGACAGCACTGATGGGCACTGATTAGCAGAACTGGTCGGCACAGTTTGACACTAACAGGCAGCCCTGGTGGGAGCTGTTGGGGCTGCACTGATCATCTGTGCAGATGTCCCCTTTCACACTAGTCAGGTACTGGCTCTCTTCACAGTGTGAGGAAAGGAATGGCAATAACCGACATGTGTGTTTACATCGTGATCGGCTGTGATTGGACACAGCCAATCCCGTGGTAAAGAGATACCATCATTATGATCCTAAGGACACAACTAACCACCGATAGCTGAGCCTCCTGCCCCCAATGGCATGAAGGAGCAGCAAGAGTTGCCCAAAACTAGAGAGTTCCTGTCCGTTTAAATATACAGCAGGCGGGAACCAGTTAAAAGAGGCCCAGATGTGTGCTCATTGCTGGATGTTCTTCAGGTACCCGTGACCTGTGTTCCTGTGTTCCTGCTCTTGCTGTCTGATCTCTCGCACCTCTCTTGGCCTGCTCCTGACTTTGCTTTGTTTATTCTGGACTTGGACCTCAGCTTGCCTCTGACCACCCTCGGCCTGCTGCCTGACTACTCTTCTCCTACTCTTCATGTATGACTTCCGCTTGGCTTCTAAGTCCTTACTGTCCATCCATGCGAAATCTGGCTTTCCATCTGACCACATTCTTTTTTAATTTCATTGTTATTTATTTTCAAAGATTATAATACAAAACAGAGCCTAGTGGGCATACCCAGACTCAAGAATATATATAAAAACATGAGCAACCCGGGTACCTTGTCTAATGACATTGCAACAGTGACCTACTGCCTGATCAACCAATATTCATAGTTGTTTGCCTATGTTCTATCTTTAAATAAGGACTCCATATGTGTATGCAGGCCCGCTGCAGGGGCGAGCTCCAATCTATAGGGTCAGGCAAACTCCATAGCACATCCGCACACCCACCGACCCTTTTTTTTCTTTTTCTTTATCTAATTTCTCTTCCCCCGTTCTTCCATATGACAGGGCCGAAGGTACATAGGTTTACTTATTCCCTTTGCATTACCCCCCCCCCCTCTGGACTGTGGAGATCTGTAATATGGGGGGTGTCTGAACTGTGGAGGGAGGCAGTCTTGTCGGGAGAGCTCTTCACTGTGGAGGGGCTCTGTACTGATGGCTGCAGGCGGGTGGGGGGAGAGCTCTGTACTGGAACAGGTTAGGAGGAGAGCGTTGTACTGGAAGGGGTTAGGAGGAGAGCTCTGTAGAGGGTGAGGGGACTGTAATTGGTATCAAGTTGGCCAGGAGTGTGCGAGTACCTGCCCCTATTCTGTAAGAAAAAAAGCCCTCCATTTACTCATACTACACTCTGAATACTCATACTATAACATACATATAGGATATATTCACACCTGATGTGTCGGGGTGCATTTATGAGCGCATTACCAACACATGGCAACCAAAAAAATAATGTTTTTTTATGAATGCGGTTCACACCAGTGTGTTGCATCGCATTTGCCCAGCACTAGAAAAAAAAGTATGGCATGCACAACTTTTTTTCAGCGCAGCGCAACACAGAACAGTGGGGTAGATTCAGGTACCGCTGCGCACTTCTTACGGAGGCGCAGCGTACCATTTTTACCCTGCGCCTCCGTAATTATCTGCGCTACGCTTCATTCATGAAGCAGTAGCTACGTAATTTGCGCGGGCGCTCCTTAAAACTGCCCGGCGTAAGGGCGTGTAATTTAAATGATCCCGTAGGGGGCGTGGATCATTTAAATTAGGCGCGTTCCCGCGCCGAACGTAGTGCGCATGCTCCGTCGGGAAACTTTCCCGACGTGCATTGCGGCAAATGACGTCGCAAGGACAACATTTGCTTCAAAGCGAACGTAAATGGCATCCAGTGCCATTCACGATTCACTTACGCAAACGACATAAATTTTAAAATTCGCGACGTGGGAACGACGGGTATACGTAGCATTGGCTGCCCCTGCTAATAGCAGGAGCAGCCTTACGCGGAACCCGACGGACGGAAACGACGTAAACTGCGTACGCAGGTCTCGCGTAGGGTTGTGAATCGGCGTTAGTATGCAATTTGCATACTATACGCTGACCACTACGGGAACGCCACCTAGCGGCCAGCGTAATAATGCAGCCTACGATATGACTGGCATAAGAGCCTTATGCCAGTCATATCTTAGGCTGCAGCCGGCGTATCAACCTTTCTGAATCAGGAGCAGTTGATACGCCGGCGCAACTAAGCAATTGCGCTGCGTAACTATGGTTACGCAGACGCGATTGCTTTCTGAATCCACCCCAATGTGTTCAAATGCATACAAATGTGCATAAGCACAAAACACTGCACTGCAAATCAAGGCAAAAATACAAAAAAACGCAACACATGTAAAATGGACACCAACACATACAACACATTATAAAAAAAATGCAACGCACCACAATGCACCACGCATGTGTTAACGGATGTGTTGTGGGGGTGTGAATGAGCCCATACTCATACTCTGTATCCCAATCTTCCCAGCAATCATCTCTGAGTTATAAAACCTGAAAGTTTTCTTTCAGGAAGCCATGACATGTTTTTGTTCTGTATCTTGTTTTGTTACATATTTCTGTGCACTCGTACATTTATTCAGAAACAAATAAACGCTAATTAAAACCTAATTAGAGCAATTGACATTAATCCTGATTGGACTGCCCGGGAATTTCAGCATTCACACCCTCCACTTGGGATCCTCTGCATGCTAGTGCAGTCAATCAGAAAAATAAGATTGTTTTGATTTGCAGAGATGATTGTATAGATAGCAAGAGCCCTCCACAGGAAACAGTGAAAACATGAGCCCATGATTGGCTTGACGCACTTCACCACATACGCCAGTCAGCAGAGATTTGAGTAATTACCTGATTTATTCATTTATGTTGACACAGACATGGACAGAGAGATTGCCTTTCAGAGGGAGCATGTACCATCGCACGTGCATTTAGACAGCTAAGCAACATTTCACCTATAGAGGAAAATCTTCTTACCTTGTTTACACAACTTCATCCTTCCTGACAGACTTAAAAATTCACATTGAATGATTGAAATAGTTATTTTATGCCAATGACCTACAAAAGCATGTTGTTTATTTATTTAAACTTATACATTACTTATTTATGGGGTTTAAATGGAGCTGTCATTAAAATACACACTTTATCTGAATTACGTCAGCTTCACCAAAAAACGAAATTTATTTAAAGCGGGAGTTCACCCATAAAACTGTTTTTTCAAACAATCCCCTTAGCTTCATGCTCGTTTTGTTTAGGGGAATCGGCTAGTTGTTTTAAAATATGAGCTGTACTTACCGTTTTCAAGATGCATCTTCTCCGTCGGCTTCCGGGTATGGGTCTTCGGGAGTGGGCGTTCCTTCTTGATTGACAGTCTTCCGAGAGGCTTCCGACGGTCGCATCCATCGCGTCACTAGTAGCCGAAAGAAGCCGAACGTCGGTGCGGCTCTATACTGCGCCTGCGCACCGACGTTCGGCTTCTTTCGGAAAATCGTGACGCGATGGATGCGACCGTCGGAAGCCTCTCGGAAGACTCTTGGAAGAACGCCCAGTCCCGCAGCCCATACCCGGAAGCGGCGGAGAAGATGCATCTCGTAAACGCTAAGTACGGCTCATATTTTAAAACAACTAGCCGATTCCCCTAGACAAAACAAGCATGAAGCTAAGGGTAAAAAGTGTCATGTGCGGGTGAACCCCTGCTTTAAGAAAGAAAATTTCCCATGCTTGCCATAAATAACAAACTGCTGCATCTGAGCCCTTGCATGCGACACAAGCCCTGGTACCCAACATCCAACATGTGGCCCACCAACACTGCTGTGCTCCACATTTACTGTATATACAATGCTGTGAAAAAGTATTTGCCCCCCTTTCTGATTTTACACTTAAATGAATTTTTTTATTATTACACAAAGATAACCCGAGTAAATACAAAATGCTGTTTTTAAATGATAGTTCATTTATTAACTACTTAACTACCGTCCGCCGTCAATTGACAGCGGCACGATAGCTCCATTGCTCTGACAGGACGTCATATGATGTCCTAGTCTTTTAGAGCCACTAGGGGGCGCGCGCGCACCCGCCGTGTTACTGGGAACACGATGCGCGTGCCAGGCCGGCGCGATGGCCGCCAGGCACCCGCGATTGCCCAGTAACTGAGCAGGACCGTGGATCTCTGTGTGTAAACAAAGAGATTCACGTCCTGTCAGGGAAAGGAGATCGATGCTGTGTCCCTTGTTCATAGGGAAACAGATCGGTCACCTCCCCCAGTCTGTCCCCTCCTCCCACAGTAAGAATCACTCCCAGGGTACACATTTAACCCCTTCCTCGCCCCCTAGTGTTAACCCCTTTCCTGCCAGTCACATTTATACAGTAATCAGTGCATATTTATAGCACTGCTCACTGTATAAATGTGGTCCCAAAAATGTGTCAAAAGTGTCCGATGTGTCCGCCATAATGTCACAGTTCCAAATAAAAATCACAGATCGCCGCCATTACTAGTAAAAAAAAAAATAATACAAAAAAACATAATTATGTCCCATATTTTGTAGGCGCTATAACTTTTGCGCAAACCAGTCACTATACGCTTATTGCGATTTTTTTTTTCTTTACCAAAAATATGTAGAAGAACACGTATCTGCCTAAACTGAGAAAAAAAAAGGGATATTTATTATAGCAAAAAGTAAAAAATATTGTGTTTTTTTTAAATTGTCGCTCTTTTTTTGTTTATAGCACAAAAAATAAAAACCGCACAGGCGATCAAATACCACCAAAAGAAATCTCTATTTGTGAGAAAAAAAGGACGTCAATTTTGTTTGGGAGCCACGTCGCACGACCGCGCAATTGTCAGTTCAAGCAACGCAGTGCCGGAAGCTGAAATTTCGCCTGGGCAGGAAGGGGCTATATGTGCCCAGTAAGCAAGTGGTTAAAGGCAAAAAAGCTGTCTAAACCTGCCTGGCTTTATGTGAAAAATTGATTGCCCCCTAAACCTAATAACTGGTTGTGCCACCCTTGGAGGCAACAACTGCAATCAAGCGTTTGCGATAACTGGCTATTAGTCTTTTCACAAATTTGGCCCATTCTTCTTTGCATAATTGTTTTAATTCAGCCAAATTGGAGTGTTTTCCAGCATGAACGGCCTGTGTAAGGTCATGATACAGCATCTCAATTGGAATTAAGTCCGGGCTTTGACTAGGCCACTCCAAAACCTAAATTTTGCTTTGTTTGAACTATTTGGAAGCAGTGGCGGCTGGTGCTCAAAATTTTTGGGGGGGCGCAAACGAAGAAAAAAAAATCGCAGCCTCACTGTGCTCATCAAATGCAGCCACTGTTCCATCAATTCGCACCACTGTGCCATGCCATCAAACGCAGCCACTGTACCATGCCATCAAACGCAGTCACTGTGCCATCAATTGTCACCACTGTACCATGCCATCAAACGCAGCCACTGTGCCATGCCATCAAACGCAGCCACTGTGCCATGCCATCAAACGCAGCCACTGTGCCATCAATTGTCACCACTGTACCATGCCATCAAACGCAGTCACTGTGCCATCAATTGTCACCACTGTACCATGCCATCAAACGCAGCCACTGTGCCATGCCATCAAACGCAGCCACTGTGCCATGCCATCAAACGCAGTCACTGTGCCATCAATTGTCACCACTGTACCATGCCATCAAACGCAGCCACTGTACCATGCCATCAAACGCAGTCACTGTGCCATCAATTGTCACCACTGTACCATGCCATCAAACGCAGCCACTGTGCCATGTCATCAAACGCAGCCACTGTACCATGCCATCAAACGCAGCCACTGTGCCATGCCATCAAACGCAGCCACTGTGCCATGCCATCAAACGCAGTCACTATGGCAACAGAAGAAACTACCCAAAAGATCCTGATCAGAAGTTTACATACCCCAGTTCCTAATACTGTATATTGCCCCCTTTAACATCAATGACAGCTTGAAGTTCTTTTGTAGTATTTGTGGATGAGGCTCTTTATCTTCTCAGATGGAAAAGCTGCCCATTCCTCTTGGCAAAAGCCTCCAGTTCCTGTAAATTCTTGGGCTGTCTTGCATGAACTGCACGTTTGAGGTCAGGACACTTGAGATGAATGACTGGCCGCTTACCAGATAAAATATAGTAAAGTGCTCACCCCTGGGCCGACCTGCCCTTCAGGAAATCCTTTCGATGTCCCATACACGGATCAATAATGGATTCCAAAGCTGTACACTGTGGAGATGGTTCTCAAACAGCTAGGGATATTTCCAAGGCTCGTCAGACACAGGGATAAGTGGAGTGTTGTCCTTAGTGGGATGCTGCCAAGCTGAAAGTGGCAGTTTTCTTTAAACACCAAAAAACGTTTTTCTCCAGCCGTAACACACAATTGTCGTGAGGGAGGAATAAGGAAAAGAAAAAACTCTCATGGTGTAGTATTGCCGTAAAAAACGTTGATTTATTGCAGGCTTCGTTACAAATCTGAGAGTTTAAAAAGACAATTTCAACAAGTAACCGCGGCTCACACCAGCTGGTTACGTACGTGATGATGTCTAAAACTAATCGCCGCCATTACTAGTAAAAAAAAAAAAATATTAATAAAAATGCCATAAAACTATCCCCTATTTTGTAGACGCTATAACTTTTGCGCAAACCAATCAATACATGCTTATTGCGATTTTTTTTTACAAAAAATATGTAGAAGAATACGTATTGACCTAAACTGAGGAAAAAAAATGTTTTTATATATTTTTGGGGTATAATTATTACAGCAAAAAGTAAAAAATATTCATATTTTTTTTCAAAATTGTCGCTCTATTTTTGTTTAAAAAAATAAAAACCGCAGAGGTGATCAAATACCACCAAAAGAAAGCTCTATTTGTGGGGAAAAAAGGACGCCAATTTTGTTTGTGAGCCACGTCTCACAACCGCGCAATTGTCAGTTAAAGTGACGCAGTGCCAAATCGCAAAAAGTGGCCCGATCATTGACCAGCAAAATGGTCCGGGGTTGAAGTGGTTAAATACCACCCTCCCATATGAATGAGTAAAGTGTACAAAGTACCCCTACTCATTTATATATATAAAAAAATGTAAACGGTAAATAATGACACTAAACTTTTGACAGGCCCTTTATTAGTAGGCACGTCCATCGGTTAAAAATCCACGCATGCTCAGAATCAAGTCGACGCATGCTTGGAAGCATTGAACTTCATTTTTTTCAGCACGTCGATGTGTTTTACGTCACTGCGTTCTGACACGATCGGTTTTTTAACTGATGGTGTGTAGGCAGGACTGACCATCAGTCAGCTTCATCGGTTAACCTATGGCAACCGTCCATCAGACCGTTTTCATCGGATGGACTGATCGTGTGTACAGGGCATAGGTTTACTTAAAGTGGATGTAAACCCTCCATACACCCAGTGAAGTGAACAGCCTTAGATGATACACAGATTAACCAAATCTAATCTATACTGTTTAGAAAGTTCAGATCGTGTTAAGAGATTTTCTCTTCCCGTTTAACCCTGTCTGGGCATACAGCCAAGATAGCTAATATTGCTGATTGGAGGAAAGGCACACACTCCCTCTCATCATAGGCAGAGGCTCTCAGAGGTGTTTAGTAATAGGACCAGCTCCCTGTTAATCTAGTTTAGCAACCTCCCCTGACAGAAATTTCAGGCTGCTTTTATCTAAAGTGTCAGAGAATTTGTCAGGAGTTATCAGGCTGATAACAGAGGAACAGTTTAGGAGAGAGCTAAGAGACTTAGCTTTTTGAAGAGAGATAACAGAATACTGCAGATATGTGTGCCCAGCTCAAATTTCATGAACATCTACTTTAAACAAACAAAAAAAAATGAGCACAAGGTCCTGTTTTAGCAGCATAAGTGGCACATCACATTGAAGGTAAGTGATATGCCTTATGCTGTTTTTTATTTTATTTATTTTTTAAAGTACACTTTGGTTTAAAAGAGAAGAATGGATTTTTTTTTGCACATTTATACTTACCTAGATGAATGCTGTATCTGTTCCCTGACGGCTCCAAAACTGAGAACCGAGCGATCTAACACCACCGATTGCTCAGACTCACAGCTCTTTGAGCAGAGAGCTGCTGACTGTCACTGGAGCGCTAAGCTGTGGAGGGGGCAGGAGCGGGTGGCTCAGGTTCTTAGGGGCTCGCAGAGAGGTTGAGCCAGGTGCCGATTCAGGCATGTGGGTGGATCCCAACTACATTGTTGCGATCTTGCCTTGACCGTCTCTGTGACATCAGCCGACAGCGGGCTTCAGACCAATATCTGCTGAAAACATGTTACAGGAGTGCAGAACAAACTTCATTTCTGTGAGGCACAGGAGAAGCATAGCCAAACAAGCTTTGGATGTCCTTCTCCTTTAAAAGCATTGCTGTTAATGAGTAGGGTGAATCCATAGTGGACTGCATCAATAATAAGTAAATATGTTAAACAGTATATTAAGTAATTTTAGCAGCATGACTTTGTAAGCCATATTTGTTCATTTGGGTTATTATATAAAAACAGCAAATTGTATTAAGCTTTGAAAAAGTGCATTTCTGCTTCTCGCACATTGTGCAATAAGGAGTTAAGTCTCACCAGGATGGAAGATAATATAAAATGCAGATAATACAGAAATCCAAAGAGCAGCCATTTTATCAGATGGTACTCAATCAAACACTCCTAAATGGAGCTGCTGCTGGATATTCAATGCTCTGCTTTGACATTATAGTGTTTGGAGAGCAATACATGCAGAGAAAATGTAAATTTTCTGCCATTCATCCCCCATTGTTATTAGACGGAATATCTAAGCATTTTCCAAAGTAATAGAGTGATGGAAAATACATGACTGAAAGGGGATGAAGAACAGTCAGTTAAACAATATACAAAATTCCCAAACCTAGCCATATTTGGACAGCGTCACAGTGAGAAATGAAGTGGGCTTTACTATCCACATAGAGAAATTGACTTGTTTAGAGGCTGGAGTTAAAATAAAATTATAATCAGTGCAGAAACTGAATATAAATTCATGGTGAATAACAGATGGCAAAATCTAATCTTCAGAACTATCATTTTACCATTTATGAGCATGCCGAGGACTTACTGTATATGCAAAAGGCAGCAATAAAGAAGCCATTAAGTTTTATATTAACGATTAACTTTTTCTATAAATATATATACATAAATATATACTGTATAGTCTGTAGATTTTGGCAGGCTTAATATGGCAGATTATTTCCTATCAGTATTTATTTTAGACAGATTTATAGAGATAGATAGAACAGACGGATTTACAGTAATGATAAGCTTGTAGTTGTATTTAATTGTCTCGAACTTGAATAGGCTGGCAAGCTAACCATAGAGGATTAACTTAAAGTGCTATAACCGTTGCCCGAACATAGTTAAAGGCCAATAAGTTTACTGAAGTCATTTTCCACTGTATTTATCACAGGTGGGCTTTATGCCCTGTACACATGATCGGAATTTCCGATGGGATAGAATCTGATGGAATTTTCCTTCGGAATTTCATTCAAGCTGTCTCGCATACACACTGTCAGACCAAATTCCGACTGTCCAAAACGCGGTGACGTAAAAGACTACGACGAGCCGAGAAAAATTAAGTTCTATGCTTCCGAGCATGCGTCGACTTCATGCGTAGTTTTTTCTCCGTCTGAGTTTCACACAGACGATCGGAATTTCCGATAGGATTTTTTTCCATCAGAAAAAAATAAAACATGTTCTAAACTCCGACAAAAAAAGACCGATGGGGCCCACACACGGTCGGAATATCCGATGAAAAAATTCTGTCTGACTTTTTTCATTGGAAATTCCGATCGTGTGTACAAGGCATAAGGCTGGGCTCACACCATTGTGAATTGGATGCAGGGATTTTAATAGGCTCTCTATGAAGCCAGTTCACATATCCGGAGCGGGTCCAGTGCATCTTTTGGTCAGTTTCAGGTGCGAATTCAGCCTAAAATTCGGCTGAAATCGAACCTGAAACGGTGAACCAGCACACACCGGACCCCTGCTGTGAGCCACGTTGTGGCTTATATGTGAACCCAGCCTAAAGGATGGTTTGTCTGTACAGTATTTAATGAGTAGACACTAGAGCAGCAATGGGAAAATGCTGGGTCTTATGAGCTCCATTTTCACTACACACATCCCTTTATAACAGCCAAGGGCACCATCAGGCAATATTTTGCGAATGCAAAGTTGCCAATGCAAATACAGCTGCACATGCTGCAGGTTTTAATCAAACTTTTGAGATCTGTTTAAAGTAAAGCAATACAAAGCTGGAGCAAATGTACATGTTAATTTTCCTTTTGTAAATCGTTTTGTGTTGCAAGTGGAAGTGAAAATGCATTTGTAAAGAAGAAAGTAAATACTAATGCCGCGTACACACGACCGTTTTTCGGGTTGTAAAAAATTACGTTTTTAATGGTCAACCCGATCATTAAAATGGCCTTGCCTACACACGATCGTGAAAGAAAAATGCTCTAGCAAAGTGCGGTGACGTACAACACATACGACGGCACTATAAAGGGGAAGTTCCATTCGGATGGCGCCACCCTTGGGGCTGCTTTTGCTGATTTCGTGTTAGTAAAAGACAATTCGCGCTTTTCAGTCTGTTACAGCGTGATGAATGTAGTTACTCCATTACGAACGCTAGTTTTACCAGAACGAGCGCTCCCGTCTCATAACTTGCTTCTGAGCATGCACGTTTTTTTCACGTCGTTAAAGCCCACACACGACCATTTTTTATGACGTTAAAAACAACAACGTTAAAAACGTTGTGAAAAATTAGAGCATGTTCTAAATTTTTAATGCCCTTTTTTACATTGTGAAAAATGCTCTGGAGCCCACACACGATTGTTTTTAATGACATAAAAAAAAACGTAATTTTTTACAACCCGAAAAACGGTCGTGTGTACACGGCATTAGGCTCCATTAAAATATTGGCGTATGGGGCGACTGTCGCTGTAAAATCACACAAACAAAATCGTATGAACCTATTGTACTTCTTTTGGGTGGTAGGCATCCTGGGATTCTGTTTGCACAATTTTATCGCGATTGTCGCTCGACGAATCATGGGAAAATCGCGACGCGTTTGGGGTGGCATTGAAAGTGACAGGGAATGCACGGGGGTCCCGTGATTTGCTGCTATTTCGAATATTGGGCAGAATTGCAAGGGGTTCTGCCTACGATTGGGAGGGTGGAGATGTGAACAGATCCTTATGTACACGACCATTTGTCATGTCATGGAAAAAAACAACATTTTTCTCGACGTGATTCTTGTCAAGCCTGCCTTGCATACGCACGATGGTGAAAAAAAAAATGCTTGAGCAAAGCGCGGTGACGTACAACACGTACGACAGCACTAAAAAGGCGCCACCCTTTGGGCTAAATATGCAAATTCTACATTTTTAATGCCCATTTTTCTTGTTGAGAAAAATGCTCTGGAGCCTGCACACGATCGTTTTTAATGACCATTTAAAAAAATGGCATTTTTCTTATCATGAAAAATGGTCGTGTGTACGCGGCATTACATCTACTACCTTCTGCACAACCGAATGTCACATCATTGAAAAGTGATTACCTGCTAAAACTTCTTCAGAATTCATCACTTCCGGGATTGTCAATCTCCTGGGCCTGTGCTGCACCATGGTTTTTCCTAACATTGGGGAGCATCAAAACAAGCCTACACAGGGACTTGCTTAAAGGGTAACTCCACTTTCGTGGGGGGAAAAAATAGCAAATAAAGACAAATACATATACAGTGGGGATCGAAAGTTTGGGTACCCCAGGTAAAACATTTTAATTAATGTGCATAACGAAGCCAAGGAAAGATGAAAAAATCTCCAAAAGGCATCAAATTACAGATTAGACATTTTTATAATATGTCAAAAAAAGTTAGATTTTATTTCCATCATTTACACTTTCAAAATTACAGAAAACAAAAAAAATGGTGTCTGCAAAAGTTTGGGCACCCTGCAGAGTTAATATCTTGTACTGCCCCCTTTGGCAAGTATCACAGCTTGTAAACACTTTTTGTAGCCAGCCAAGAGTCTTTCAATTCTTGTTTGAGGTATCTTTGCCCATTTTTCCTTACAAAAGTCATCCAGTTCTTTGAGATTTCTGGGCTGTCTGTCAACAACTGCTCTTTTAAGGTCTATCCATAGATTGTCAATTATGTTGAGGTCAGGAGATTGTGAAGGCCATGGCAAAACCTTCCATTTACGCCTCTTGATGTAATCCCCTGTGGATTTTGAGGTGTGTTTAGGATCATTATCCATTTGTAGAAGCCATCCTCTCTTTAACTTTAGCTTTTTTACAGATGGCATCAAGTTACCATCCAAAATTTGCTGAAATGTTATTGAATCCATTTTTCCTTCTACTCGTGAAATGTTCCCTGTGCCACTGGCTGCAATACAACCCCAAAGCATGATTGATCCACCCCCATGCTTAACAGTTGGACAGAGGTTCTTTTCATTAAATTCTGTGCCCTTTCTTCTCCAAACGTACCTTTGCTCATTCCGGCCAAAAAGTTATATTTTAACCTCATCGGTCCACAGAACTTGTTTCCAAAATGCATCAGGCTTGAACTTTGCAAAGTTCAAACGCTGATTTTTGTGGTGAGGACGTAGAAGAGGTTTTCTTCTGATGACTCTTCCATGAAGACCATATTTGTACAAGTATCTCTTTATAGTGGAATAGTGTACCACATCTCCAGTGTCTGCCAGATCTTTCTGGAGGGATCGTGCAGTCAAACGTGGGTTTTGAATTGCTTTTCTCACAATCCTGCGAGCTGTTCTGTCTGATATTTTTCTTGGTCTTCCAGATCTTGCTTTAACTTCCACTGTTCCTGATGACTGCCATTTCTTAATTACATTCCGAACAGAGGATATTGACATCTGAAAACGCTTTGCTATCTTCCTTATAGCCTTCTCCAGCTTTGTGAGCGTCAACTATTTTCAGTTTCAGTTTCCTAGACAACTGCTTAGAAGAAGCCATGGTGCTGATTGTTGGGGCAAGGTCAGATGATTCTGGGCATTTAAAACCTTTGAGATTGACATCACCTGGTCTTCCCAGATAATGATTGAGAACAATCCATGACACTGGCAGGTCTCAGCTTTGCAAAGGGGGCAGTGCATGCTATAAATTCTGCAGGGTGCCCAAACTTTTGCAGACGCCATTTTTTAGTTTTCTGTAATTTTTAAAG
The DNA here is from genome assembly GCF_905171775.1 of Rana temporaria. Taxonomy (NCBI): domain Eukaryota; kingdom Metazoa; phylum Chordata; class Amphibia; order Anura; family Ranidae; genus Rana; species Rana temporaria. The sequence goes on along the minus strand of NC_053490.1, from coordinate 472,851,345 downwards.
TGTAAATGATGGAAATAAAACCCTTTTTGAAATATTATAAGAATGTCTAATCTGTAATTTGATGCCTTTTGGAGATTTTTCCATCTTTCCTTGGCTTCGTTATGCACATTAATACAAATTTTTACCTGGGGGTGCCCAAACTTTCGATCCCCACTGTAGTGTATACTGGGCATCACTAAATGCCGGACCGTGGTGAACAGAAAGCATGGCCGCTCTGGACAATGGGCAGGACTTTTTAAGTTAAGAAGCGGGTGATTGGTTGCTATGCAGCGGGGTGGTCCCAGCAATCATCCTGCCCATTGTCAGTCTGTGATTGGGGGCCAGTCTGTGATGGGGGTCAGTCTGTGATCGGGGTCAGTCTGTGATGGGGGCCAATCTGTGATTGGGGGTCAGTCTGTAATCGGGGGCAGTCTGTGATGAGAGTCAGTCTGTGAAGGGGGGCCAGTCTGTGATGGGGGTCGGTCTGTGATGGAGGGCCAGTCTGTAATGGGGGCAGTCTGTAATGGGGGCCAGTCGTTGATGGGGGGGTCAGTCTGTAATGGGGGTCTGAAAAGAGGTACCTGTGACGTGCACAGGAGGCTGCGATGTAGAGGATATCACGTGGAGTCATAGCTACAATATGACACTTGGACCTCCTGGCATATATAATTGGGACACAAGTCATTTTGTAATTAAATGTTATTAAAACTTACCTTTCCTTTTCAATCTGCAGCTCTGTCATTTTCTGTAAAACACAATGGCCCAGATTCAGGTACATTTGCGCGATATTTGCGGGGGAGCAGGGCAACAATTTTGCCCTGCCCCCCCGCAAATATTTTGCGCTGCCCTCGATTCACGGAGCAGTAGCTCCGTAAATTGCGAGGGCGCGCCGGCAAAATTGCCTGGCGTAAGCGCGCGCAATGTAAATGATCCCGCCGGGGGCGGGAATCATTTCAACTAGGCGCGCTCCTGCGCCGAGCGTACAGCGCATGCTCCGTCGGGAAACTTTCCCGACGTGCATTGCGGCAAATGACGTCGCAAGGACGTAATTTGCTTCAAAGTGAACGTGAATGGCGTCCAGCGCCATTCACGAATCACTTACGGAAACGACGTGAAATTCAGATTTCACGTCGCGGGAGCGGCGGCTATACTTTAGCATTGGCTGCCCCTACTATTAGAAGGGGCAGCCTTGCGCTAAAGTTGCCGTATGGAAACTCCGTACCTGGCTTGCGCAGGGCCCGTGCAAGTTTGTGAATCAGTGGTAGTCTGCAATTTGCATACTACACGCTGATCACAATGGGAGCGCCCCCTAGCGGCCCACGCAAGAAGGCAGCCTAAAATCTGCGAGGCATAAGAGCCTTATGCCGTGCAGATTTTAGGCTGCAGTCGGTGTAACGAGGTTCCTGAATCAGGAGCACTCGTTACACCGGAGCAAGTAAGCAATTGCGCCGTGTAACCTATGGTTACACGGGCGCAATTGCTTCTTGAATCTGGGCCAATGTAATATGGCTACCTGGAGGTGTTCTGTACACAGAATTGCACTGTCCAATGAGACTGAAAAATCAATGCTTGTAGTTATAAAGCTAAACTAATCTCAAACAAACAAAGATTTCCCAGCACACTTACCAGCCAGCCTGCAGAACATTCAAACTGACCCTGCCCAACAATTTACGCTAAAAACCTAAGAATTTTTTTGCACATGTTTGCAAATATATACGTAAACTGCAGTGCCACTGTTAAGGCTCCTCTGTATACTATGACCCTAACTCTATAATTTTCAGAGTCTCCGAAATAGGAGCACATATAGCAGTGCATAGATTAGGGCAGGTGTGCCTGGATGGAGCCCACCCCTCTTTAAAATCACAGGGATACACGTGATGTGACGCCCAGCAAAAGCACAATGGCAGTGAAAGCATCCAGTGCGTCCCCGCAACCAACTATACAAAAAACTGTCAGTCACCCCACTAAAACCCACTAATGGTAAATGAAATCTGTGGGCAGTACAGGAAAGTCTTTCTTAGCTAAATAAAAGGTATTAGCAAAAAATAACAGGTAACAGTAAGTGTCATGCCTTCATTCATAAGGCTCATCGTCTTCATAGTTTTGACTTGAGTTTGAATTAAATCAATGCTGCCATCTAGTGGACTTTCTGTTTAATTGCACCTGTTCTATGTTAATATAGTCAGCTAGAATAGTTCATTAATTTGGTCCATGCAAGCTTCCGTATTTCTATCCCATGAGGCTTTGCAGCACCTCCAGAGCTTTCTTTTCCATTTTTCCTTCCAAGCAAGCACATGTCTGCTGAGTTCTTTCTCACGTCAGCCATATCGATGCATCTACGGTACGTGCAACTTTGTCTCTCTAGATAGATAGATAGGGAGGCTCTAATTGTATTATTGTTTATTAATTGTAATCTGTTTGTATCTATTACAGTTTTACTCTGTCTTGTGCTAATAAAAGTTCATAAGGATTCCGCGCCTACTGGAATGCATTAGTATGAGAAGAGTTATCAGTGTGCCCGAATACACATCAGTCATGTGTAGTGAGGGGCATAACAGTAAAACGTAGGCTTCTAAACATGGCTAGCATACAGAACTTCCAGCAACACGAAGGTTTCTAAGCACGGCCAGCATACAGAACGCCACAGTAAAACGTAGGCTTCTAAACAAGGCTAGCATACAGAACTTCCAGCAAAACGAAGGTTTCTAAGCACGGCCAGCACATAGAACGCCAAAGAGACATCAAAGTTATCAGCTTCCATATACAGCTAGACACCATGTCGCAGACAAAGTCAGAGCACCTCGTGACAAGGTCAGAAGTTTACTCCACGAGCTCAAGGAGGTCAGTGAAAAGCGAAACAATCGCCATTGCCCGCGCAAAGGCAGAATCTGCCAAGGTGAAAGCTGACTTTGCAGCAAAAGAGGCCGAAGTAAAGGCTAGGTTTGCTGAAAAAGAGATGCAAATCAAATTAGACAAGTTACGCATGGAAACTAAGTTACGCATGGAAACTGAATCTGAGGAGTTACGCATGGAAACTGCATTAGAGAAGTTACGCATGGAAACTGCATTAGAGAAACTAGCTGCAGAGAAGGAGTCAGCGGCTGCTGCAGCCGAGGCAGACATCCTAGAAGAACTTGCAAAGCCCACCAGTGAGCGGCACAGCAACGTGCTAGGGGAAGAATCCGTTCCTCATGACAGTACAGAGCGTACCTCAGAATATGTGCGGCGACACGCCAAACCAGACAACTGCCCGCTTACAGCGCCAAGAGCGGAATCAACTCCCGCCATTCACACGCCTTATATCAAGCAAGAAAGTAAACCTGCACTTAGTCAGTTTTCAGCACATTCTGCATCCAGGCTATCAAAGCACTACGCCACAGTTGACCAAGTCGAAAATGAAGAACAACAAGTTAAAAGACCCAGCGACAGCATCTCTGATGACCGCATCTACTCCACACGTTCCTGGCACAACAAAGCGCCCCCTGGCTACTCACACAACGATCAAGGTATGTCAGATTTCTTCAAGCTCTTAGCACGACGTGAACTGTTAGCAAAAGGACTTGCAAAGTTTAACGATCGCTCTGAAAGTTATAGAGCATGGCGTTCGTCCTTCAGAAATGCAATTAAGGATCTTGGTTTTAAAGCAAGTGAGGAAGCCGATCTCTTAGTCCAATCACTGGGGAATGAGTCATCAGAGCATGCAAGGAGAATCAGAGACATTAACATTAATTACCCAACCAAAGGGCTGAGCATGATATGGGAGAGGATTGACGAATGTTACGGTTCCCCAGAAGTTCTAGAAAACTCTCTTTTTAAAAGAATAGAGGACTTTCCCAAGATTTCTAACAAAGGCTACCAGAAGCTGAGAGAATTGAGTGACCTAGTGACAGAACTCCAAATAGCCAAATCAGAAGGAGACTTGCCAGGCCTTGCCTTTCTGGACACAGCCCGTGGTGTTAACCCTATAGTGCAGAAGCTACCTTACAGCCTTCAAGAAGCCTGGATTACACGAGGCTCCAACTACAAGCAAAGGCACAACGTTCCCTTCCCACCATTCTCTTATTTTGTGGACTTTATTCGCCATCAAGCAAAGGTTAAAAATGATCCTAGTTTTGACATCTCATCATCTGACTCTGCTCTCCCTAGGCCAAGTAAGCCTGCTCTAACCCGCAACTTCAAAGTCACACCTGTTGCAGTACGCAAAACAAGTGTATCTCCAGCTGAGAATCCAAGCAGAGAGTGCCCTCTTCACAAGAAGCCTCATTCATTGTCAAAGTGCAGAGGTTTTAGAAAAAAGACTCTCCAAGATCGCAGAACCTTCCTCAAAGAAAACAGAATTTGTTACAGGTGCTGCGCATCAACTTCTCACATCGGTAAAGACTGTAAGGTGAGCATCAACTGCTCCGAGTGTAACAGCACAGAACACAACACAGCTCTACATCCAGGGCCAGCGCCATGGACTCTTACCCCCTCACTCCAGGTGGAAGAGCACGGCGGGGAGCAACAAGACACAGTACCTCCTGTAGTTACACCCCAGTGCACCCAAGTATGTGGAGAAGGTTCGTCTAACAAATCCTGCTCCAAGATTTGTCTTGTTACAGTTTACCCCACAGGCCACAGAGAAAAAGCAGTGAAGCTATACGTGATCCTGGACGATCAAAGCAACAGATCACTCGCCAGCTCAACCTTCTTTGACACCTTCAAAATCAAGGAAGCAAACTCTTCATACTTACTCAAGACTTGTACAGGGGTAAGTGAAGAAACTGGGAGAAGAGCCATCGGTTACCAAATCGAATCCTTTGATGGTCAGACAACCCTGCCTCTGCCAACTCTCATCGAGTGCAATCAGTTCCCAACTGAAAGAGAGGAGATCCCTACACCAGAGGTGGCACTTCATCACAGACATCTGAAGGGCATAGCACACCTCATCCCTGAACTGGATCCCCAGGCTGAGATAGCACTTCTCCTTGGGAGGGACATCATCAGAGTTCACAAGGTGAGAAAACAAATCAATGGTCCCCACAACTCCCCCTATGCCCAGAAGCTGGATCTCGGATGGGTCATCATAGGCAACGTATGCCTAGGGAGTGTTCACAAACCAACCAGCGTGAACTCTCTCTTTACAAAGACACTAGAGGGTGGGCGTCCATCCTTATTTCAGCCTTGCACCAACAGATTCCTCGTAAGAGAGAAGCCTGCCAGTGTAATTCATTCCAACCCTTACACCGCTAATCTTCTTTGTGATGAAGACAGAGATCGTTTAGGATGCTCAGTTTTCCAAGGGACTAAAGAAGATCACAAACTTGCCCCATCAATTGAAGATCATATCTTCTTGGAAATAATGAGACAGGGATTCCACAAAAACAATGAAAACAGCTGGGTAGCACCCCTGCCTTTCAAAGCACAGAGACCCTGCCTTGCCAACAACAGAGAACAAGCTTTAAAGCGCTTTTCTTCCCTTAAACGCAATCTTCAAAGGAAGCCAGAAATGAAAGGGCATTTCTTCTCATTCATGAGTAAGATGTTTGAGGATGACCATGCTGAGATAGCCCCACCTTTAAAAGACAAAGAAGAGTGCTGGTACCTACCAATCTTCGGTGTCTACCACCCCAAGAAGCCAGGTAAAATCCGGGTAGTGTTTGACTCCAGCTCTCAGCACGAAGGGGTCTCACTAAATGATGTCCTCCTAAAGGGACCAGATCTCAACAACACACTTCTTGGTGTTCTCATCAGGTTCCGCAAGGAAGCAGTTGCCATAGTTGCAGACATACAGCAAATGTTTCACAGCTTCCAAGTCAAGGAAGAACACAGGAACTTCTTGAGATTCCTATGGTTCAAAGACAATGACCCTACTAAAGACATTACAGAATACCGCATGAAAGTGCACGTTTTTGGTAACAGTCCATCCCCTGCTGTTGCCATCTACGGACTTAAGCTATCCGCTCAAGAAGGTGAGAAAGACGTTACACAGTTTATTGAAAGAGACTTTTATGTAGATGATGGTCTGAAATCACTTTCTTCACCTGAAGCTGCAATAAGTCTACTCAAGAGGACTCAAAGCACACTTGCCTCTTCAAATCTTAGACTGCATAAGATAGCATCAAACAGCAAGGTCGTCATGGAGGCCTTCCCTTCTCAAGATTATGCCAGTGACTTCAAAGATCTGGACTTAGCTACAGACTCCCTTCCTATGCAACGCAGCCTAGGACTCAACTGGGACCTCAAGACTGACACCCTTACCTTTCAGGTCGACCAAGAGCCAAAACCCTTCACTCGGCGAGGTGTCCTATCCACCATCAACAGCCTGTATGATCCACTCGGGTTCGCAGCACCGGTGACCGTCCAAGGTAAGATTATGCTTAGAGAGCTTACTGCAGACACATGTGATTGGGATTCTCCACTACCTCCTGAGAAAGAGACATTATGGGTAACATGGAGAGACTCTTTAAAGACTTTATCTAACCTACACATACATAGACCATACACCCACTTTCCTCCTGAAAGGGTTCAGTCTAGAAAGTTATGTGTATTCTGCGATGCTTCAGTCAAAGCAATAGGAGCAGTAACCTACCTCAAGTCAGTAGACATTGAGGGCCAAATTCATATTGGGTTCGTTATGGGCAAGGCCAAGCTAGCACCATGTCCTGAAACCACCATTCCAAGATTGGAACTGTGTGCTGCTGTATTAGCAGTAGAACTAGCAGAACTTATTACATCTGAGATGGATATAGAACTCGAGGATACAGAGTTTTACACAGACAGCAAGGTAGTGTTGGGCTACATTTACAACGAAAGTAGGAGATTCTATGTCTATGTGCACAACAGAGTCCTAAGGATCAGGAAGTCTACACAGCCCACCCAGTGGCGTTATGTCTCGACTGATCATAACCCAGCAGATCATGCCACAAGGTCTTTGCCAGCATCCCGTCTCAAAGACACTACATGGCTCACAGGACCACCCTTCCTGTACAAGTCAGTGCCTACCACTCCACAAAGGGAGACTTATGAACTGTTAGAACCTGAATCTGACTCAGACATCCGTCCTCAGGTTTCCACACTACATACAACAATTTCTAACCAACTGTTGAGATCCAAGCGCTTCGATAAGTTCTCCACTTGGAAATCCTTACAAAGAGCTACAGCTTGCTTGGTTCACATAGCCAGATCCTTTAAAGGCACCCCTACAAGACCAAGTTGTTGCAAAGGTTGGCATTATTGCCACAAGCCATATACAGTAGATGAGCTCACAAAAGCAAAAAATGTAATCATCCGCTGTATCCAACAAGAGACTTATGCACTAACACTAGAATGCCTTAAAAATAACAAGAGCACTCCAAAGAACTGTCCTCTAAGGAAACTCAACCCCTTTATAGACAATGAAGGACTGTTAAGAGTTGGAGGGCGCATCTCAAATGCAGGACTTGATAGTGGTGAAAGCAATCCTGTCATAATACCAAATAACCATGTTGCTTCTCTACAATTGGGAACTTCAAAACTCACACATGAGACTCTGACAACCTTCTTGGCTGAAGTATCAGCTATAATGAATGCCAGACCCTTGACATCTATACCCAATGATCCTGAAGATCCTTTCTTGCTTACACCTTCCACTTTGCTCACTCAGAAAGTCGAGGTGATCACAGCTCCTTCTGTCAATCTCGACCCAAAGGACTTATACAGATGTCAATGGAAAAGAGTACAAGTGTTAGCCGACACCTTTTGGAACAAGTGGAAGAAACAATACTTGTCTAATCTACAGACCAGGAACAAATGGCAAGACAGCAAGCCCAACTTAGAGCCTGGTGCCATTGTTCTCATGAAAGACTCTCAATCAAGGAGAAACGAGTGGCCTTTGGGCCTGATAACCCAAGTGTTTCCCAGTGAAGATGGACACGTCAGGAAAGTTGAACTCAAAGTCATTAGGCAAGGCCAGCCTAAACTTTTCCTCAGACCTGTTTCCGAACTTGTTTTGTTACTCTCCTCCAGAGTGCCATGATGTGTGGTATCAGTGGGAAACCAGGCGAGGAGTGTCATGCCTTCATTCATAAGGCTCATCGTCTTCATAGTTTTGACTTGAGTTTGAATTAAATCAATGCTGCCATCTAGTGGACTTTCTGTTTAATTGCACCTGTTCTATGTTAATATAGTCAGCTAGAATAGTTCATTAATTTGGTCCATGCAAGCTTCCGTATTTCTATCCCATGAGGCTTTGCAGCACCTCCAGAGCTTTCTTTTCCATTTTTCCTTCCAAGCAAGCACATGTCTGCTGAGTTCTTTCTCACGTCAGCCATATCGATGCATCTACGGTACGTGCAACTTTGTCTCTCTAGATAGATAGATAGGGAGGCTCTAATTGTATTATTGTTTATTAATTGTAATCTGTTTGTATCTATTACAGTTTTACTCTGTCTTGTGCTAATAAAAGTTCATAAGGATTCCGCGCCTACTGGAATGCATTAGTATGAGAAGAGTTATCAGTGTGCCCGAATACACATCAGTCACGTGTAGTGAGGGGCATAACAGTAAGTATGTTGTGGTGTATGCGCTCAATACAGGTACACTTTTTATTAGGCGTGACAAACAGATCCATATGGTAAAATATATCTGCCACCAAGGCTTTTTAGGCTTTTAAGATAGATAGTGTTTGACAGAATCAAGTTTTCATTGTTTTTGGGCACTAGAGCCTGGCCAGGTAGAGAGGGGGTAGGTTTACTGGTCAATTAATGCATGCTGAGACTTCACCTGGTTTTGAATGAATACTAGTTGACTAAGCCTTGAATTTATTGCTGGTGAGTGGCCTGACCTTTGTGCACCTATCCCTTTGAGACTAAACTACCACATCAAGACTAAACTAGCACATATGTAAGAGTTAAGCCTCGTATACACGATCAGATTTCCATCGAACAAATCCGTGGAATTTTGTCGGAAGGCCGTTGGCCATGAACTTGGCCATGAACATACACGAAACAACGTGTTTTTTCTGCTCTTTAGCGCCACCTTTTGGGCAACTTCTGCTAATGTTGTCTGATGGTCAGCATTGGTTCGGAGCATGCGTGTTTGTACTTTGTATTTTAGTCCGACGGACTTGTGTACACACTATCGGATAATCTGATGGAACTCATTTGTTGTCCGACAATTTGAGAGCATGGCTATCCAACATTTGTTGTCGGAATATCTGATCGTGTGTACGGGTCTTTAGGGTTATTTTAATGGCTATGTTAAGGTTACTTTTAGTAGTTAATTTTAGGTTTTGGTTGAGGAGTTATGTTTTGGATAGTGTAGCTTACTTAAAGGGGCTGTAAAGGTAAAAAAATGTTTTCCTAAAAAGATTCCTTTACCTTAGTGCAGTCCTCCTTCACTTACCTCATCCTTCGATTTTGCTTTTAAATGTCCTTATTTCTTCTGAGAAATCCTCACTTGCTGTTCTTCTGTCTGTAACTCCACACAGTAATGCAAGGCTTTCTCCCTGGTGTGGAGTGTCGTGCTCGCCCCCTCCCTTGGACTACGGGAGAGTCAGGACGCTCTCTACGTTGCAGATAGAGAAAAGAGCTGTGTGTTAGTGGGCGTCCTGACTCTCCTGTATTCCAGGGGAGGGGGCGCGCACGACACTCCACACTAGGGAGAAAGCCTTGCATTACTGTGTGGAGTTACAGACAGAAGAACAGGAAGTGAGGATTTCTCAGAAGAAATAAGGACATTTAAAAGCAAAATGGAAGGATGAGGTAAGTGAAGAAGGACTGCACCAAGGTAAAGGAAGCTGTTTAGGAAAAAAAAATGTGTACCTTTACAACCCCTTTAATTGTAATTATTTTTCGGGTGTGTTACATTTCTTTAGTTTACCACTTGGTGCCCACACAAAATACCATTGTATCATTTACATATGACACACCTGGTTGGGGTTTTCTAAATGTTGGCACCCAGGAGGAAGGGGTTTGTTTCAATTTTCAGAATTCAGGAGCCCTGGTATACGAAGGTCTGCTGATTATGCAAAACTGAAATTGGAAGGATAAAGAGGGTGTCCCCTTGGTTGCTAAGATCATCAGAAACTTTTCCTCTAGTTTCTTTAAATGAGTTTCTCTGTCTTGTTCTTTATCTTCAGATACACGTAAGGCAAATAAATAAATATCTCATCACCAATTTTCTCAAAAGTTAGAAAGATAGTCTTGAAGATAATTGAAATGTAGATATTTAATTAATGTAATCATTTATTTAAAAACAGGTTTGCTGGGCTGAATCTGCTTATGCAAACGAGAAGGATCCTGAAATTTCAGTCAGGTGTGGTAATGCATATTCAGTCATTCCCCACAGAGAACTTTCAGATGGTGCAAGTTATGATTTTGGGATGTAATTACAGCTAGCTAGGGATGCAAACTGTGATAACTGAAATTTTGTCAAAGCAATAATTATAAGTTGTCTCTGCAAACTGCATAGTTTTAATAAAGATGTCAGGAAGATAATTTCTGCATAAAGAAATTATTTCACGGCCTAACCTACTGTCCATAAATAAGGAATAAACTCCTCTTTTTTTTTGATGTGAAGGAAGAAATGACATTGAAATATGTTCTGTTTTTTACAAGACAGAACTACAATTAATATTTTAGTGGAGAGTGTTTGGTCCCTTTACCACTAAGTGACTAGTTACAATATCTTACCTGGCTGCTTCTAAAGTGGAGGTTCACCCGGAAATGACAATTTTTAACATTAGATTGATGCTCGTTTTGTCTAGGGGAATCGGGTAGTTTTTTTTAAAAACGAAGCAGTACTTACCGTTTTAGAGAGCGATCTTCTCCGCCGCTTCCGGGTATGGGCTGCGGAACTGGGCGTTCCTTCTTGATTGACAGTCTTCCGACAGGCTTCTGACGGTCGCATCTATCGCGTCAGGATTTTCCAAAAGTAGCCGAATGTCGGTGCGCAGGCGCCGTATAGAGCCGCACCGACGTTCGGCTTCTTTCGGCTACTCGTGACGCGATAGATGCGACCGTCGGAAGCCTGTCAATCAAGAAGGAACGCCCAGTCCTGCAGCCCATACCCGGAAGCGGCGGAGAAGATCGCTCTCTAAAACGGTAAGTACTGCTTCGTTTTTAAAAAAAAATACCCGATTCCCCTAGACAAAATGAGCATCAATCTAATGTTAAATTTTTTTTTTAGGGTGAACTCCCACTTTCTAAAGAAGCCACGGTCCCCATATTTTGTCCTTTTCGAGAAACCGGAAGCAGCTGCATGTAGGTGGAAAGAAATGGTTCTGTCATTGTAATGGGCAGTTTTTATAGAGGCCGTCTTTCTGAACATGTCGGCCACTAACCTAAGCATTCATAATTGGTGCCCCCATTTAGCAAAGAAATGACTCACAGACAAACAGAGGAGATCTTTTCAATTTTAGAAGTACCATTTCATGGGAATGACAACAAGAAATATGTTCTGTGAATACCTCAGCACCTAATATGAAGAAAGATAGTCTTAATTCTTATGTTGTTGGCACCACTGTGGAAGAATGCAATCACACAACTTGGTCAATGAAATTCCGCAGCTTTGCAATCCAATAATTTCGCCGAACACACAGTGTGTATTAAAGGAGAATATTCAAGCCAATCTAATTGAATCTTTATTGATCGGTTTGTGCTAAAGTTATAGCGTCTGCAAAATAGGGGATAGTTTTATGGCATTTTTATGAATATTTTTTTTTACTAGTAATGGCAGCGATCAGCGATTTTTATCGTGACTGCGACATTATGGCGGACACATCAGACGCTTTTAACACCACTTTGGGACATTGTCATTTTTACAGTGATCAGTGCTATAAAAATGCACTGATTACTGTAAAAATGACACTGGCAGTGAAGGGGTTAACCTGTAGGGGGTGCTGAAGAGGTTAAGTGTGACCTAGGGAGTGCTTCTAACTGTTAGAGGGCGTGGTTTGCCATGACTTGTCACTGACCGCTGTTCCTGATGACAGGGAACATTCGATCGGTGACATGTCAGGGGAAGGACGGGGAGATGTTGTGTTTACACCGTCATCTTCCCGTTCTTCAGCTCTGTGACCCGATTGCGGGACATTGAGTCCGCGGGTCCCACGGGCACTGCCACGGAGCCCACGACAGGGCCGCGAGCTCGGCGCGTGTGACCACATGGCTCAGCTCGCAAATGAAAAAGGACATATATATGTCAACGTAAAAGTGCGTGTGGTGGTCAGGAAGCGGTTAAAGGGTTAGTTGACTATAGATGTAAATAAGGGGCATCTATAGATACAAATAAAATGTTCAGATTTAACCTAAGTTGAATAATGCCCTTGCTATATGTAGGCCATTTATGTATCTCATGAAGCCTAGCTGGAAAGGAAAACTTCCGGAAATTGCTAAGGATATTGCTATGAGAAGCCTGGTGTTACTGCTCACCTTCACTCTCAAAAACTGAAAGAGATGAAGGTGAGCAGTAACACTAGGTTTATCTTCGTAATGTCCTTAGCAAAATCCTAGACGTTTTTCAGTCAGGCTTTTTGAGGTATGTAAATGCCCTACACCCACTGTATAACAAGGGCATTAGTCAGGCTTTTTGAGGTATGTAAATGCCCTACACCCACTGTAAAACAAGGGCATTATTTAACTTTGGTCAAATCTGCACAGTTTTTATCTACAGATGTCCTTTATCTGCATGTATCACTCTCCTGGATTAGGTAAGGTTGATAGGTAAATATAGTTTGGGTCCACTGTAATCAGTGGAGCATTTTGTTGATTCATAAGGGCTGCTCTGGTTTTCAGACAATGCTGCTCTGCTACTTTCCAGAACATAGTGGGCGGGGGAACCTGTCTGAATATTTATGGGACTTCCACCAATCCCTGGGGAGGTGTACTCAGAAGGTCGGGGAAGAGCCCATAAATTGTTTAAGTCTGGCGATCAAGGGGAGATTTCAACATGCTGGAGGAAGGAAGCATTCAAGGGTCCAGCCGGGGGGGGTTTGCCCTCCATGGCAAAAACCTGGGAAGGAGCCAGAGGAGACACAGAGGTCCCAGCTAGGCTTGGGGGGCCTAAGCAAACAGCATACCAAGGATCATGGGGTCAGGAGAGAGCTCATGGAGGAGAGCAGAGAAAGAAGCTGTGAGAGAGAGTTTAAGTTGCCCAAGAGGCTAAGTGAGTGGTCATCTCCCTCACGGGGAAAGAGCCTGGTGGATATCGGCAGGAGGAAACTTATGATCCTGTGGAGTGAGTACAAGATTCCAGCACTGCAAGAGTGACTGTATAGTGCTATAGTCTTTGGGAAGAAGACAGATCACAGGCAGCATAGAGATCCTGTGGAATTTTTGTTTTTTCTAGCCATAGAATTGGAGGGTACATCTTGCAGCGCCGCACCACTTCCTGATGATGAACACTTCCCAAATGTAGAAAAAGCGTCCATCAAATGGTACTTTAAGTGTCTTTAACCGCTTCAGCCCTGGAAGGATTTACCCCCTTCCTGACCAGAGCATTTTTTGCGATCCGGCACTGCGTCGTTTTAGCTGACAATTGCGCGGTCGTGAAACATTATACCCAAACAAAATTGCCGTCCTTATTTTCCCCACAAATAGAGCTTTGTTTTGGTGGTATTTGATCACCTCTGCATTTTTTATTCTTTGTGCTATAAAAAAAAAGAGCGAACATTTTGAAAAAAAAAAGCAATATTTTTAACTTTTTGCTATAACAAATATCCCCAAAAAATATAACGAAAAACTAATTTCTTCCACAGTTTAGGCTGATATATATTCTTCTACATATTTCTGGTAAAAAAAATCTCAATAAGTGTATATTGATTGGTTTGTGCAAAGGCTATAGCGTCTACAAAATAGGGGCTATATTTATGGCATTTTTATTATTCTTTTTTTTTTTTTCTAGAAATGGCGGCGATCTGCGATTTATATCAGGACTTCGACATTATGGCGGACACATCGGAGACTTTTGACACTATTTTGGGACCATTGTCATTTATACAGCGATCAAAGCTACAATCAGCCACTGATAACTGTATAAATGACACTGGCGGGAAAGGGGTTAAACACTAGGAGGCGATCAAGGGGTTAAGTGTGTTCTAGCTATGTGTTCTAACTGTAGGGGGGTGGTCTCACTAGAACATAACAGAGATCACTGCTCCCGATGTCTATCAGTGCAGCTTATCAGTAGGACTTCATCAGTGCCCATCAGTGCAGCCTTATTAGTGCACATCACTGCAGCCTCACCAGTGTCCATCAGTGCAGCCTCACTAGTGCCCATCAGTGCAGCCTCATTAGTGCCCATCAGTGCAACATCATCAGCGCACATCAGTGAAGAAAAAAAATTACTTATTTGCAAAATGTTATAAGAAATACTCTTGGAACAGAGAATCTTCAGATCGGCAGCACACCCACACAGAGAATAAAGTCTTTATTGAAGCATAAATAGTAAAAGCACTGTATGAGTACATGCAGGGGAAATGCAAGTGGGTTGACGCGTTTCACACTATGGAAATGCTTTGTCAAAACCACAGAAAGAAAAACTCTTCTTTCACAATCTTTTGATTATTTTCAGTTTGTTCAGCAATACATAAAAACCCAGTGGTGATTAAATACCACCAAAAGAAAAGCTCTTTCTGTCTCCAAAAAATTATAAAAAAAATCCTTTGGGTACAGTGTTGCATGACTGCGCACTTCTCATTCAATGTGAAACAGCTCTGAAAGCTGAAATTTGGCCTGGAGAGGAAGGGGGTGAAAGTGAAATTGTTATGTATTCATAAATTGAAATATATAACATTTTTGGTTTTGGGTTCAAAATACTTGCCGCCAAATCATGTACATGTACGTGATTGACTGCAAGTGGTTATACCAGGGTTATGGCTACAGACATAACCCCGTTATTTTTTTTTAAAACCAGCGCATCTCTACAAAGTAAAGCAATCCAAGCAATAAGGAATTTAAAAAAAAAAAAGAAAAGGAATCCTAGTGGCTATTTAGCCACTGGATTGCTTTTGCAGGGTGGAGATAGGGATACCCTCTTTCCTTACAGACCCCAGAACTCTCCATAATGAGTACCTGTCACGGCCTATTGCTGTCACAGGGGATGTTTACATTCCTTGTGACAGCAATAAAAGTAACTTAATTTTTTTTTAAGAAACAGTGTAAAAATAAAAAATATATATATATTTTTTTTAAAGCGCCGCCATCCCCCCATAGTCGAACACATAGGTCAAGCACACATATGTAAACACATGTTAGGTATCACCGCAAACATTATAGCGAGAGAAATAACTCTAGCACTAGACCTCCTTTGTAAATCGAAACTGGTAACCTGTAAAAATGTTTAAAGCATTGCATATGGAGACTTTTAAGTATCATAGTTTGTCACTATTCCTCGAGCGTGTGACAAGTGTGACATGTTAGGTATCATCACCTAAAAAATTGGGCTATATGTTGTTTTTTTGCATTCAAATTCATAAAAGTGTATTTTTTCCCTAAAAATTGCATTTGAAAAACCACTGCGCAAATACCATGCAACATAAAAAATTGCAACAACCACCATTTTATTCTCAAGAGGCTCTGCTGAAAATATATATATAATGCTTGGGAGGTCTAAGTAACTTTATAGCAAACAAAATACAGATTTTTACATGTGAACAAAACGTGTCAGATTAGGCCTGGCCTTAATTCTGCTTTTAAACGCGTCAGCAGGAGAGTCCAGTCAGGGACTCTTTGTTATTGGTGCTCAGATCAAAAAAGTTACCAGCATTTAAAGTCTCTACAGTACAGACGCTCCTTTCCTTTGGATCTGCGCTCCTTTTGGTAACCAGCATGATCTCACAGGATCGGCATCATGCCTCTATCAAGCATAATTACCTGCTCAGATCGTTTTTTATTTTTTCCAGACACTCAAAACAGACAAAATAAAATAAAAAATAGGCATTTATTTTACATATGTGTTTCAAAATTCTGTGCCTTGCTTGCTGAAGATAATGCATATATCCATTGATATATCTCGCACATTGATAACATACTGATTCTGATTCATCAGCTGTATTTATTTACTGACAAAGCGGTGCATTGTGTGATGTGCAGCCTCATTACCAGTGATTGTATCACAGTGGATAGAAACTCCCAGGCTGCCTACTGACGGTGATGAGAAACTTTGCATGATAAAAGTTCACATCTGTCGACGGCTTGATTTAGAGAGTAGTCTGCTGCCAACTCCAGGTGAGAGCAGCAAGCTACAGGAAGGATTCACACTGCTACAACCTGTCATCAACTCCATTTACATACCTTCATTTGTACTTTCATTTAGCTGGGGGAGGTTAAGAGGACTCAAAGCGGATTAACAGGAATGGATACAGTAGAACTACTCATACGTGCTCTGAAAATTAGTTTTACCACTTAGAAATGTATGCAAATGAGTCTCCTCATTACCAATCTTGTTACTTTGGAGAATACCATTTACAAGGCATCCATTAGAGTCAGTTTCTTTATTTACTTGGCATTATAAAAGCCACTAAGCATACATTTCAATACGCTCTGATAGGCTTTCCGAGTACAGCCCTCGGGTCCCCGGAAGCTTATACTCGGAATGCACGGTATGTGCGCTCCTTGGATAAGACTGACAGGCGTCTCAGCCAATCAGGTTGGCTGGTTCTGGCTACCGGTAACCTGATTGGCTGAAGCGTCATCGAGGGCGGAAGAAGACATCGAGGCGAGGGTCGAGGATGTGGATGGCTGACTCCAGTAAAGGTAAGTGCCTCAGGGGCACAGCGGCGACGAAGGGCACAGTGACATCAATGGGGACAATTGGCACAGCGGCAACAATTAAAGGGCACAGTGACGAGTCTGACGACAATAGGTACAGTGGGGACAATGGGCACAGTGGGGACAATTGGCACAGCGGCATGAATGGGCACAGTGGCGACAATTAAAGGGCACAGTGACATCAATGGGCACAGTGGCGACAATTAAAGGGCACAGTGGTGACAATTGGCACAGTGGCGACAATTGATGGCACAGTGGCTGTGTTTGATGGCATGGCACAGTGGTTGCGTTTGATGGCATGGCACAGTGGTGACAATTGATGGCACGGTGGCTGCGTTTGATGTCATGGCATAGTGACTGCATTTGATGGCATGGAAGAGTGGTGCGAATTGATGGCACAGTGGCTGCGTTTGATGGCATGGCATAGTGACTGCATTTGATGGCATGGAACAGTGGTGACAATTCATGGCACAGTGGCTGCGTTTGATGGCATGGCATAGTGACTGCATTTGATGGCATTGAACAGGGGGGACAATTCATGGCACAGTGGCTGCGTTTGATGGCATGGCATAGTGACTGCATTTGATGGCATGGCACAGTGGTGCGAATTGATGGCACAGTGGCTGCGTTTGATGGCATGGAAAAGTGGTGACAATTGATGGCACAGTGGCTGCATTTGATGGGCACAGTGAGGCTGCAATTTATTTTTTACGTTTGCGCCCCCCCCCCCAAATTTTTGAGCACCAGCCGCCACTGAATGGCAGATAAATGATAGAAAGGAATGCCCATAGAGTATAATGGGAAGTCAGAACCATTCAATATATCAAATAAATCTTTAGCAGACATACTCTCCAAATTCAGTGGCAATATTTAAAATCAAGACAAATTGCATTATAATTGTTTTCTAAGGAATGAAAGAATGAAATGCCCATTTTTTCTCAGAAAATAGGTGCAGGAACTCAACCACGACCTGTTCAGATTTCACAAACAGTAGAAGGGTCTTAAAGGGGCATTAAATACTAGAATTGCATTACATACAGAGTGCAGAGTTCAAGGGGTTACAAAACTGTCACTTGTAAACACAGAAACCAGACTTCTGTGTTTACAGGTGATTGTGGTGAACAGGCACCAAAGGGTCTGAGCCAGAGGTGGTGGAACTGAGTTCCCCCAAGTTCCCCCTGAAAAAAAGTCCTGCCATAGAGTATAATATATATCAACTCTTTTGCAGGCAACCCTGAAAGATATAGCTATTTAAAAGGGACATGTATTCCTTCTGAGGCAACAGCCTCATTTAAAGGCTTTGCCTTTATTTAAGACACTTTTTTATGTATAAACTAGGCATGAGCTTTGAGTTCGAGTCGAACTCATGTTCGACTCGAACATTGCCTGTTCGCCGAACAGCGAACAATTTGGGGTGTTCACGGCAAGTTCGTGTGTACTTTGGAACTCAGTTAAAGTCTATGGGACTCGAACGTTTGAAATCTAAAGTGCTCATTTTAAAGGCTAATATGCAAGTTATTGTCATAAAAAGTGTTTGGGGGCCTGGGTCCTGCCCCAGGGGACATGTATCAATGCAAAAAAATGTTTTAAAACCTGCATTTTTTTGAGGACCTAGGGGGAGTGTATAGTATGCCTGTAAAGTAGAGCTTGTTTCCCGTGCTTAGAACTGTCCCTGCACAAAGTGTCATTTCTGAAGGAAAAAAAGTCATTTAAAACCAATCACGGCTATAATGAATTGTTGGCTCCCGGCAATACAGAGAAAAGTCATTCATAAAAAAAAAAAAATGCGTGGGGGTCCCCCCAAATTAAATTATCAGGCATTTCAGGTTTGGTATGGATATTAAGGGGAACCCCGTGTCAAAAGTTAAAAAAAAGACGTGGGGTTCCCCCCAAATATCAATTCCAGACCCTTCAGGCATTATTAAAATCGCTGCTCCCGAAAAAACGTGAGTTTTTAAAACTTTTTTTGCATTGATACATGTTTCCTGGGGCAGGACCCGGGTCCCCAAATACTTTTTAGGACAATAACTTGAATATTAGCCTTTAAATTTAGCACTTTAGATTTCAAACGTTCGAGTCCCTTAGACTTTAACAGGGTTCTAAAGTTCACACAAACTTTTGCTCTGTTCGCAGGTTCGGCTCATCCCTAGTATAAAGATTGAAGATGCAATATTCTCTTTCCTTCAATTAATCATACACATTACCAGTAATCTGAGATAAGCGAATGCACAGTTTCGAACATAACAATGTTCTTCATCAAGCACACATGCTGCTTGATGAAGAACACGTTATTGTCGAAACTGAGCAGTCGCTGATCTCAGATTACCTTCAATTTATACTAATATTTCAATTAGAGAGAATATTGCAAAGATTGGGATTGTATGTTAAAATGTTTTCGATGTGTGTTCGTTGCAAAATTGAGGAGGTCCCCATTGGATGCAATCTTAAAAGAAGTATACTGGCTAAACTGCATAAGTGTCCAACCTTGATTTAACCCTTTAACAACCATGCTATTGCCAAATGAAGGCTACAGCGTGGCTCGATAACTCAGGGACGGCCTACTATGACGTTCTCCCAGAATCGCAGGCGCACACACAGGAGTATCCGTGACCGGACCCGGCGCATCACTTATCACGGTAAATGGCCACCGACAGCAGCCGTTTACCACGTGATCCCTGAACATAGAGAGTATGTCTGCTAAAGATCGATCTGATATGACCAATGGTTCTGACTCCAGGTGACATCTTGCGTCCCATTATACTCTATGGGCATTCCATTTTGTCCTATGTTTGTCATTCCATAGAAAACAATAATAATCCCTCTTAACGTCAAGTTTGGACATCATCCATGAACATAGAGAGTATGTCAGCTAAAGATTGATCGGATATGACCAATGGTTCTGACTCCAGGTCACATCTTGCTTCCCATTATACTCCATGGACATTCCTTGCTATTATATATCTGTCATTCCATAGAAAACAGCTGTAATCCCAAATAATCTCAATCTTACAATCTGCTACTGTACATGAGGAACACCTGTGGGAAAGGTGAAGTCATTATGTCTCCAAGATCTGTGTGCAAATGAGTTTATATTTTTCTTCCCATTATACTCTATGGACATTCCCTTCTGTCATTCACCTTTTTATGGCATAAAAAAAATAAATAATAATCCCACCTAATCTCAACATTAAACACGGCCAATGATTTTTAAAAGTAGGTTTGCAAAAAATAAATTTGATATGTCTAAAGACTCTCTGTCGCAAATAAACTTTCAATTTTACCATTATTCTCTATGGGCATTGCACTTAGTACCATTATTCTCTATGGGCATTCCATCTCCCTGTTAAAGTCTATGGGCATTCCATCATTCCTTTTAGTATGTCCCTAAGAATATGAATTTTGACTGACAGCAACAAGTTATGCTGATTGGATAGGCCCCCCTATAGAAAAAAACTGAATCTATTGCAGCACAAGCAGCAGCAGCAGCAATCTGACAGTTAAACGTTCACTTAGTCTATACATTTCTCAATGTGTTTGGGCAGTCCTGCATGGTGCAGTGGTAAGCCACCTGCACTACGGTGCACAAGGTCATAGGATCAAATCCATTAGACCCACCATGGGGCTGCTACCTGTATAGCTTTTTTTTTTTTTTTTTTTAGTTGTAAAAAAAACTTGAACGTACCCTATTTTAGAATGTTTAAAAATACCCCTTATTTTTAAATAAAGAATTCTTTAACCACTTCCCACCCGGCCACTGTACATATAAGGCCGGGCGGGCACTCTCTGTTTCTGAGTCGACGTTCAGGAACGTCCCTCAGAAGGAGGGGGATCACACACACGCACGTTCCTGATGCATTTGTGTCACCCAAACACGGCGCATCTCAGTTTAGCAGGAGGGCTCTGTGATAGGCCCTCCTGATCACATGACGGCCGTGTTCAATCACACCCATCATGTGATGTAAACACAGAGCCGGTTGCTAGGCGATAGGCTCTCCTCTCCTTGCACAGAAGTTGTCGGTGAGGTGAGGAGAGGAATTGCTGCAACCCAACTGGTGATCAGTGAGTATGAGCTGTTTTTTACAGCTTTTTACTCAATGATCACCAGCCTAGTGTTACACACAATGTAAAATACATATACTGTGACCCCTCTATCCGAAAATATACTGTCACCCCCCTATCCGAAAATATACTGTGACCTAGAGCTGGGCGATTTCGGGGGACGTACTAAAAGGAATGACAGAATGGAATGCCCATAGACTTTAACAGGGAGATGGAATTCCCATAGAGAATAATGGAACTAAGTGGAATTCCCATAGAGAATAATGGTAAAGATAAAATATATATATATCAATTAGTGACAGAGTCTTTAGACAAATCAAATTTTTTATTTTCTTTGCAAACCTACTTTTATATATCATTGGCCGTGTTTAATATTGAGATTAGGTGGGATTATTTTTTTTATTTTTTTATGCCATAAAAAGGAGAATGACAGAAGGGAATGTCCATAGAGTATAATGGGAAGAAAAATATAATCTCATTTGCACGCAGATCTTGGAGACATAGCAACTTCACCTTTCCCACAGGTGTTCCTCATGTACAGTAGCAGATTGTAAGATTGAGATTATTTGGGATTACAGCTGTTTTCTAAGGAATGACAGATAAATAATAGAAAGGAATGCCCAGAGAGTATAATGGGAAGCAAGATGTGACCTTGGTCATATCAGATCAATCTTTAGCAGACATACGCTCTATGTTTAGGGATGATGTCCGAACTTGACGTTAGGAGGGATTATTATTGTTTTCTATGAAATCACAAACATAGGACAAGATGGCATGCCCATAGAGTATATTGGGAAGCAAGATGTGACCTGGAGTCAGAACCATTGGTCATATCAGATCGATCTTTAGCAGACATGCTCTCAATGTTTGGTGGTGATGTTCAAAATTTAGATGAAGCAGGATTATTATTGTTTTCTATGGAATGACAAAGGTGAATTGAGATTGTTTGGGATTACAGTTGTTTTCTATGGAATGGCAGCAGTGGCGGTTCGTCCATAGAGGGCGCTGGAGCGCCGCCCCCTCTGGCTCTCACCGCCACTGAGTCTAATAACATAGATTCATGCATTGCACGATTCTATGTTATTGTCCCGCTGCCGCCCACTATTCAGCTGGCCGGATGTTGAGCACCAGCCAGCTGAATAACGGCAGCTGGTTGGCTGTACGGAAGTGCCTATCAGAGCCAGGGGCTCTGATAGGCTTTCCGAGTACAGCCCTCGGGTCCCCGGAAGCTTATCCTCGGAATGCACGGTATGTGCGCTCCTTGGATAAGACTGACAGGCGTCTCAGCCAATCAGGTTGGCTGGTTCTGGCTACCGGTAACCTGATTGGCTGAAGCGTCATCGAGGGCGGGAGAAGACATCGAGGCGAGGGTCGAGGACGTGGATGGCTGACTCCAGTAAAGGTAAGTGCCTCAGGGGCACAGCGGCGACGAAGGGCACAGTGACATCAATGGGGACAATTGGCACAGCGGCGACAATTAAAGGGCACAGTGACGAGTCTGACGACAATAGGTACAGTGGTGACAATGGGCACAGTGGGGACAATTGGCACAGCGGCATGAATGGGCACAGTGGCGACAATTAAAGGGCACAGTGACATCAATGGGCACAGTGGCGACAATTAAAGGGCACAGTGGTGACAATTGGCACAGTGGCGACAATTTATGGCACAGTGGCTGTGTTTGATGGCATGGCACAGTGGCTGCGTTTGATGGCATGGCACAGTGGTGACAATTGATGGCACGGTGGCTGCGTTTGATGTCATGGCATAGTGACTGCATTTGATGGCAGGGAAGAGTGGTGCGAATTGATGGCACAGTGGCTGCGTTTGATGGCATGGCATAGTGACTGCATTTGATGGCATGGAACAGTGGTGACAATTCATGGCACAGTGGCTGCGTTTGATGGCATGGCATAGTGACTGCATTTGATGGCATTGAACAGGGGGGACAATTCATGGCACAGTGGCTGCGTTTGATGGCATGGCATAGTGACTGCATTTGATGGCATGGCACAGTGGTGCGAATTGATGGCACAGTGGCTGCGTTTGATGGCATGGAAAAGTGGTGACAATTGATGGCACAGTGGCTGCATTTGATGGGCACAGTGAGGCTGCAATTTATTTTTTACGTTTGCGCCCCCCCCCCCCCAAATTTTTGAGCACCAGCCGCCACTGAATAGCAGATAAATGATAGAAAGGAATGCCCATAGAGTATAATGGGAAGTCAGAACCATTCAACATATCAAATAAATCTTTAGCAGACATACTCTCCAAATTCAGTGGCAATATTTAAAATCAAGACAAATTGCATTATAATTGTTTTCTAAGGAATGAAAGAATGAAATGCCCATAGAGCAGAGCTTTTTTTTCTCAGAAAATAGGTGCAGGAACTCAACCACGACCTGTTCAGATTTCACAAACAGTAGAAGGGTCTTAAAGGGGCATTAAATACCAGAATTGCATTACATACAGAGTGCAGAGTTCAAGGGGTTACAAAACTGTCACCTGTAAACACAGAAGTCTGGTTTCTGTGTTTACAGGTGATTGTGGTGAACAGGCACCAAAGGGTCTGAGCCAGAGGTGGTGGAACTGAGTTCCCCCAAGTTCCCCCTGAAAAAAAGTCCTGCCATAGAGTATAATATATATCAACTCTTTTGCAGGCAACCCTGAAAGATATAGCTATTTAAAAGGGACATGTATTCCTTCTGAGGCAACAGCCTCATTTAAAGGCTTTGCCTTTATTTAAGACACTTTTTTATGTATAAACTAGGCATGAGCTTTGAGTTCGAGTCGAACTCATGTTCGACTCGAACATTGCCTGTTCGCCGAACAGCGAACAATTTGGGGTGTTCACGGCAAGTTCGTGTGTACTTTGGAACTCAGTTAAAGTCTATGGGACTCGAACGTTTGAAATCTAAAGTGCTCATTTTAAAGGCTAATATGCAAGTTATTGTCATAAAAAGTGTTTGGGGGCCTGGGTCCTGCCCCAGGGGACATGTATCAATGCAAAAAAATGTTTTAAAACCTGCATTTTTTTGGGGACCTAGGGGGAGTGTATAGTATGCCTGTAAAGTAGAGCTTGTTTCCCGTGCTTAGAACTGTCCCTGCACAAAGTGTCATTTCTGAAGGAAAAAAAGTCATTTAAAACCAATCACGGCTGTAATGAATTGTTGGCTCCCGGCAATACAGAGAAAAGTCATTCATAAAAAAAAAAAAAATGCGTGGGGGTCCCCCCAAATTAAATTATCAGGCATTTCAGGTTTGGTATGGATATTAAGGGGAACCCCGTGTCAAATTTAAAAAAAAAGACGTGGGGTTCCCCCCAAATATCAATTCCAGACCCTTCAGGCATTATTAAAATCGCTGCTCCCGAAAAAAACGTGAGTTTTTAAAACTTTTTTTGCATTGATACATGTTTCCTGGGGCAGGACCCGGGTCCCCAAATACTTTTTAGGACAATAACTTGAATATTAGCCTTTAAATTTAGCACTTTAGATTTCAAACGTTCGAGTCCCTTAGACTTTAACAGGGTTCAAACTTTTGCTCTGTTCGCAGGTTCGGCTCATCCCTAGTATAAAGATTGAAGATGCAATATTCTCTTTCCTTCAAATAATCATATACATTACAGGTAATCTGAGATAAGCGAATGCACAGTTTCGAACATAACAATGTTCTTCATCAAGCACACATGCTGCTTGATGAAGAACACGTTATTGTCGAAACTGTGCAGTCGCTGATCTCAGATTACCTTCAATTTATACTAATATTTCAATTAGAGAGAATATTGCAAAGATTGGGATTGTATGTTAAAATGTTTTCGATGTGTGTTCGTTGCAAAATTGAGGAGGTCCCCATTGGATGCAATCTTAAAAGAAGTATACTGGCTAAACTGCATAAGTGTCCAACCTTGATTTAACCCTTTAACAACCATGCTATTGCCAAATGAAGGCTACAGCGTGGCTCGATAACTCAGGGACGGCCTACTATGACGTTCTCCCAGAATCGCAGGCGCACACACAGGAGTATCCGTGACCGGACCCGGCGCATCACTTATCACAGTAAATGGCCACCGACAGCAGCCGTTTACCACGTGATCGCGCCGAAAAAAAGACGAAGCAATCACTTGTAAACAAACCGGCGTCACGCCCGGTTCCTCTCTCCCCTCTCTGTACCGATCGGCACAGTATGAGCGGAGAGGGGAGAGATCGGGTGCAGCAGCGCTGTGGGCTGCATCTGTAGTTCCCACAGCGCTGCTATGTGCCCATTGCAGCACTCATCCACCCATCCATGCTCAGGCATCCCAACCACACTCAGCCATACCCAACCATACTCAGCCTTATGTTTGTCATGCCATAGAAAACAATAAAAATCCCTCTTAACGTCAAGTTTGGACATCATTCCTGAACATAGAGAGTATGTCTGCTAAAGATCGATCTGATATGACCAATGGTTCTGACTCCAGGTGACATCTTGCGTCCCATTATACTCTATGGGCATTCCATTTTGTCCTATGTTTGTCATTCCATAGAACACAATAATAATCCTTCTTAACGTCAAGTTTGGACATCATCCATGAACATAGAGAGTATGTCAGCTAAAGATTGATCTGATATGACCAATGGTTCTGACTCCAGGTCACATCTTGCTTCCCATTATACTCCATGGACATTCCTTGCTATTATTTATCTGTCATTCCATAGAAAACAGCTGTAATCCCAAATAATCTCAATCTTACAATCTGCTACTGTACATGAGGAACACCTGTGGGAAAGGTGAAGTCATTATGTCTCCAAGATCTGTGTGCAAATGAGTTTATATTTTTCTTCCCATTATACTCTATGGACATTCCCTTCTGTCATTCACCTTTTTGTGGCATAAAAAAAAAAAAAAAATAATCCCACCTAATCTCAACATTAAACACGGCCTATTTTAGAATGTTTAAAAATACCCCTTATTTTTAAATAAAGAATTCTTTAACCACTTCCCACCCGGCCACTGTACATATAAGGCCGGGCGGGCACTCTCTGCTTCTGAGTCGACGTTCAGGAACGTCCCTCAGAAGGAGGGGGATCACACACACGCACGTTCCTGATGCATTTGTGTCACCCAAACACGGCGCATCTCAGTTTAGCAGGAGGGCTCTGTGATAGGCCCTCCTGATCACATGACGGCCGTGTTCAATCACAGCCATCATGTGATGTAAACACAGAGCCGGTTGCTAGGCGATAGGCTCTCCTCTCCTTGCACAGAAGTTGTCGGTGAGGTGAGGAGAGGAATTGCTGCAACCCAACTGGTGATCAGTGAGTATGAGCTGTTTTTTACAGCTTTTTACTCAATGATCACCAGCCTAGTGTCACACACAATGTAAAATACATATACTGTGACCCCTCTATCCGAAAATATACTGTCACCCCCCTATCCGAAAATATACTGTGACCTAGAGCTGGGCGATTTTGGGGGACATACTAAAAGGAATGACAGAATGGAATGCCCATAGACTTTAACAGGGAGATGGAATTCCCATAGAGAATAATGGAACTAAGTGGAATTCCCATAGAGAATAATGGTAAAGAAAAAATATATATATATATCAATTAGTGACAGAGTCTTTAGACAAATCAAATTTTTTATTTTCTTTGCAAACCTACTTTTATATATCATTGGCCGTGTTTAATATTGAGATTAGGTGGGATTATGTTTTTAATTTTTTTATGCCATAAAAAGGAGAATGACAGAAGGGAATGTCCATAGAGTATAATGGGAAGAAAAATATAATCTCATTTGCACGCAGATCTTGGAGACATAGCAACTTCACCTTTCCCACAGGTGTTCCTCATGTACAGTAGCAGATTGTAAGATTGAGATTATTTGGGATTACAGCTGTTTTCTAAGGAATGACAGATAAATAATAGAAAGGAATGCCTAGAGAGTATAATGGGAAGCAAGATGTGACCTTGGTCATATCAGATCAATCTTTAGCAGACATACGCTCTATGTTTAGGGATGATGTCCGAACTTGACGTTAGGAGGGATTATTATTGTTTTCTATGAATGGTACAGTGACATCAATGGGGACAATTGGCACAGCGGCGACAATTAAAGGGCACAGTGACGAGTCTGACGACAATAGGTACAGTGGTGACAATGGGCACAGTGGGGACAATTGGCACAGCGGCATGAATGGGCACAGTGGCGACAATTAAAGGGCACAGTGACATCAATGGGCACAGTGGCGACAATTAAAGGGCACAGTGGTGACAATTGGCACAGTGGCGACAATTTATGGCACAGTGGCTGTGTTTGATGGCATGGCACAGTGGCTGCGTTTGATGGCATGGCACAGTGGTGACAATTGATGGCACGGTGGCTGCGTTTGATGTCATGGCATAGTGACTGCATTTGATGGCAGGGAAGAGTGGTGCGAATTGATGGCACAGTGGCTGCGTTTGATGGCATGGCATAGTGACTGCATTTGATGGTATGGAACAGTGGTGACAATTCATGGCACAGTGGCTGCGTTTGATGGCATGGCATAGTGACTGCATTTGATGGCATTGAACAGGGGGGACAATTCATGGCACAGTGGCTGCGTTTGATGGCATGGCATAGTGACTGCATTTGATGGCATGGCACAGTGGTGCGAATTGATGGCACAGTGGCTGCGTTTGATGGCATGGAAAAGTGGTGACAATTGATGGCACAGTGGCTGCATTTGATGGGCACAGTGAGGCTGCAATTTATTTTTTACGTTTGCGCCCCCCCCCCCCCAAATTTTTAAGCACCAGCCGCCACTGAATGGCAGATAAATGATAGAAAGGAATGCCCATAGAGTATAATGGGAAGTCAGAACCATTCAACATATCAAATAAATCTTTAGCAGACATACTCTCCAAACTCAGTGGCAATATTTAAAATCAAGACAAATTTCATTATAATTGTTTTCTAAGGAATGAAAGAATGAAATGCCCATAGAGCAGAGCTTTTTTTTCTCAGAAAATAGGTGCAGGAACTCAACCACGACCTGTTCAGATTTCACAAACAGTAGAAGGGTCTTAAAGGGGCATTAAATACCAGAATTGCATTACATACAGAGTGCAGAGTTCAAGGGGTTACAAAACTGTCACTTGTAAACACAGAAACCAGACTTCTGTGTTTACAGGTGATTGTGGTGAACAGGCACCAAAGGGTCTGAGCCAGAGGTGGTGGAACTGAGTTCCCCCAAGTTCCCCCTGAAAAAAAGTCCTGCCATAGAGTATAATATATATCAACTCTTTTGCAGGCAACCCTGAAAGATATAGCTATTTAAAAGGGACATGTATTCCTTCTGAGGCAACAGCCTCATTTAAAGGCTTTGCCTTTATTTAAGACACTTTTTTATGTATAAACTAGGCATGAGCTTTGAGTTCGAGTCGAACTCATGTTCGACTCGAACATTGCCTGTTCGCCGAACAGCGAACAATTTGGGGTGTTCACGGCAAGTTCGTGTGTACTTTGGAACTCAGTTAAAGTCTATGGGACTCGAACGTTTGAAATCTAAAGTGCTCATTTTAAAGGCTAATATGCAAGTTATTGTCATAAAAAGTGTTTGGGGGCCTGGGTCCTGCCCCAGGGGACATGTATCAATGCAAAAAAATGTTTTAAAACCTGCATTTTTTTGGGGACCTAGGGGGAGTGTATAGTATGCCTGTAAAGTAGAGCTTGTTTCCCGTGCTTAGAACTGTCCCTGCACAAAGTGTCATTTCTGAAGGAAAAAAAGTCATTTAAAACCAATCACGGCTATAATGAATTGTTGGTTCCCGGCAATACAGAGAAAAGTCATTCATAAAAAAAAAAAAAATGCGTGGGGGTCCCCCCAAATTAAATTATCAGGCATTTCAGGTTTGGTATGGATATTAAGGGGAACCCCGTGTCAAATTTTAAAAAAAAAGACGTGGGGTTCCCCCCAAATATCAATTCCAGACCCTTCAGGCATTATTAAAATCGCTGCTCCCGAAAAAAACGTGAGTTTTTAAAACTTTTTTTGCATTGATACATGTTTCCTGGGGCAGGACCCGGGTCCCCAAATACTTTTTAGGACAATAACTTGAATATTAGCCTTTAAATTTAGCACTTTAGATTTCAAACGTTCGAGTCCCTTAGACTTTAACAGGGTTCAAACTTTTGCTCTGTTCGCAGGTTCGGCTCATCCCTAGTATAAAGATTGAAGATGCAATATTCTCTTTCCTTCAAATAATCATATACATTACAGGTAATCTGAGATAAGCGAATGCACAGTTTCGAACATAACAATGTTCTTCATCAAGCACACATGCTGCTTGATGAAGAACACGTTATTGTCGAAACTGTGCAGTCGCTGATCTCAGATTACCTTCAATTTATACTAATATTTCAATTAGAGAGAATATTGCAAAGATTGGGATTGTATGTTAAAATGTTTTCGATGTGTGTTCGTTGCAAAATTGAGGAGGTCCCCATTGGATGCAATCTTAAAAGAAGTATACTGGCTAAACTGCATAAGTGTCCAACCTTGATTTAACCCTTTAACAACCATGCTATTGCCAAATGAAGGCTACAGCGTGGCTCGATAACTCAGGGACGGCCTACTATGACGTTCTCCCAGAATCGCAGGCGCACACACAGGAGTATCCGTGACCGGACCCGGCGCATCACTTATCACGGTAAATGGCCACCGACAGCAGCCGTTTACCACGTGATCGCGCCGAAAAAAAGACGAAGCAATCACTTGTAAACAAACCGGCGTCACGCCCGGTTCCTCTCTCCCCTCTCTGTACCGATCGGCACAGTATGAGCGGAGAGGGGAGAGATCGGGTGCAGCAGCGCTGTGGGCTGCATCTGTAGTTCCCACAGCGCTGCTATGTGCCCATTGCAGCACTCATCCACCCATCCATGCTCAGGCATCCCAACCACACTCAGCCATACCCAACCATACTCAGCCTTATGTTTGTCATGCCATAGAAAACAATAAAAATCCCTCTTAACGTCAAGTTTGGACATCATTCCTGAACATAGAGAGTATGTCTGCTAAAGATCGATCTGATATGACCAATGGTTCTGACTCCAGGTGACATCTTGCGTCCCATTATACTCTATGGGCATTCCATTTTGTCCTATGTTTGTCATTCCATAGAACACAATAATAATCCTTCTTAACGTCAAGTTTGGACATCATCCATGAACATAGAGAGTATGTCAGCTAAAGATTGATCTGATATGACCAATGGTTCTGACTCCAGGTCACATCTTGCTTCCCATTATACTCCATGGACATTCCTTGCTATTATTTATCTGTCATTCCATAGAAAACAGCTGTAATCCCAAATAATCTCAATCTTACAATCTGCTACTGTACATGAGGAACACCTGTGGGAAAGGTGAAGTCATTATGTCTCCAAGATCTGTGTGCAAATGAGTTTATATTTTTCTTCCCATTATACTCTATGGACATTCCCTTCTGTCATTCACCTTTTTGTGGCATAAAAAAAAAAAAATAATAATCCCACCTAATCTCAACATTAAACACGGCCTATTTTAGAATGTTTAAAAATACCCCTTATTTTTAAATAAAGAATTCTTTAACCACTTCCCACCCGGCCACTGTACATATAAGGCCGGGCGGGGCACTCTCTGCTTCTGAGTCGACGTTCAGGAATGTCCCTCAGAAGGAGGGGGATCACACACACGCACGTTCCTGATGCATTTGTGTCACCCAAACACGGCGCATCTCAGTTTAGCAGGAGGGCTCTGTGATAGGCCCTCCTGATCACATGACGGCCGTGTTCAATCACACCCATCATGTGATGTAAACACAGAGCCGGTTGCTAGGCGATAGGCTCTCCTCTCCTTGCACAGAAGTTGTCGGTGAGGTGAGGAGAGGAATTGCTGCAACCCAACTGGTGATCAGTGAGTATGAGCTGTTTTTTACAGCTTTTTACTCAATGATCACCAGCCTAGTGTCACACACAATGTAAAATACATATACTGTGACCCCTCTATCCGAAAATATACTGTCACCCCCCTATCCGAAAATATACTGTGACCTAGAGCTGGGCGATTTCGGGGGACGTACTAAAAGGAATGACAGAATGGAATGCCCATAGACTTTAACAGGGAGATGGAATTCCCATAGAGAATAATGGAACTAAGTGGAATTCCCATAGAGAATAATGGTAAAGAAAAAATATATATATATATCAATTAGTGACAGAGTCTTTAGACAAATCAAATTTTTTATTTTCTTTGCAAACCTACTTTTATATATCATTGGCCGTGTTTAATATTGAGATTAGGTGGGATTATTTTTTTAATTTTTTTATGCCATAAAAAGGAGAATGACAGAAGGGAATGTCCATACAGTATAATGGGAAGAAAAATATAATCTCATTTGCACGCAGATCTTGGAGACATAGCAACTTCACCTTTCCCACAGGTGTTCCTCATGTACAGTAGCAGATTGTAAGATTGAGATTATTTGGGATTACAGCTGTTTTCTAAGGAATGACAGATAAATAATAGAAAGGAATGCCTAGAGAGTATAATGGGAAGCAAGATGTGACCTTGGTCATATCAGATCAATCTTTAGCAGACATACGCTCTATGTTTAGGGATGATGTCCGAACTTGACGTTAGGAGGGATTATTATTGTTTTCTATGAATGGTACAGTGACATCAATGGGGACAATTGGCACAGCGGCGACAATTAAAGGGCACAGTGACGAGTCTGACGACAATAGGTACAGTGGTGACAATGGGCACAGTGGGGACAATTGGCACAGCGGCATGAATGGGCACAGTGGCGACAATTAAAGGGCACAGTGACATCAATGGGCACAGTGGCGACAATTAAAGGGCACAGTGGTGACAATTGGCACAGTGGCGACAATTTATGGCACAGTGGCTGTGTTTGATGGCATGGCACAGTGGCTGCGTTTGATGGCATGGCACAGTGGTGACAATTGATGGCACGGTGGCTGCGTTTGATGTCATGGCATAGTGACTGCATTTGATGGCAGGGAAGAGTGGTGCGAATTGATGGCACAGTGGCTGCGTTTGATGGCATGGCATAGTGACTGCATTTGATGGCATGGAACAGTGGTGACAATTCATGGCACAGTGGCTGCGTTTGATGGCATGGCATAGTGACTGCATTTGATGGCATTGAACAGGGGGGACAATTCATGGCACAGTGGCTGCGTTTGATGGCATGGCATAGTGACTGCATTTGATGGCATGGCACAGTGGTGCGAATTGATGGCACAGTGGCTGCGTTTGATGGCATGGAAAAGTGGTGACAATTGATGGCACAGTGGCTGCATTTGATGGGCACAGTGAGGCTGCAATTTATTTTTTACGTTTGCGCCCCCCCCCCCCCCCCAAATTTTTAAGCACCAGCCGCCACTGAATGGCAGATAAATGATAGAAAGGAATGCCCATAGAGTATAATGGGAAGTCAGAACCATTCAACATATCAAATAAATCTTTAGCAGACATACTCTCCAAACTCAGTGGCAATATTTAAAATCAAGACAAATTTCATTATAATTGTTTTCTAAGGAATGAAAGAATGAAATGCCCATAGAGCAGAGCTTTTTTTTCTCAGAAAATAGGTGCAGGAACTCAACCACGACCTGTTCAGATTTCACAAACAGTAGAAGGGTCTTAAAGGGGCATTAAATACCAGAATTGCATTACATACAGAGTGCAGAGTTCAAGGGGTTACAAAACTGTCACTTGTAAACACAGAAACCAGACTTCTGTGTTTACAGGTGATTGTGGTGAACAGGCACCAAAGGGTCTGAGCCAGAGGTGGTGGAACTGAGTTCCCCCAAGTTCCCCCTGAAAAAAAGTCCTGCCATAGAGTACAATATATATCAACTCTTTTGCAGGCAACCCTGAAAGATATAGCTATTTAAAAGGGACATGTATTCCTTCTGAGGCAACAGCCTCATTTAAAGGCTTTGCCTTTATTTAAGACACTTTTTTATGTATAAACTAGGCATGAGCTTTGAGTTCGAGTCGAACTCATGTTCGACTCGAACATTGCCTGTTCGTCGAACAGCGAACAATTTGGGGTGTTCACGGCAAGTTCGTGTGTACTTTGGAACTCAGTTAAAGTCTATGGGACTCGAACGTTTGAAATCTAAAGTGCTCATTTTAAAGGCTAATATGCAAGTTATTGTCATAAAAAGTGTTTGGGGGCCTGGGTCCTGCCCCAGGGGACATGTATCAATGCAAAAAAATGTTTTAAAACCTGCATTTTTTTGGGGACCTAGGGGGAGTGTATAGTATGCCTGTAAAGTAGAGCTTGTTTCCCGTGCTTAGAACTGTCCCTGCACAACGTGTCATTTCTGAAGGAAAAAAAGTCATTTAAAACCAATCACGGCTATAATGAATTGTTGGTTCCCGGCAATACAGAGAAAAGTCATTCATAAAAAAAAAAAAAATGCGTGGGGGTCCCCCCAAATTAAATTATCAGGCATTTCAGGTTTGGTATGGATATTAAGGGGAACCCCGTGTCAAATTTAAAAAAAAAAGACGTGGGGTTCCCCCCAAATATCAATTCCAGACCCTTCAGGCATTATTAAAATCGCTGCTCCCGAAAAAAACGTGAGTTTTTAAAACTTTTTTTGCATTGATACATGTTTCCTGGGGCAGGACCCGGGTCCCCAAATACTTTTTAGGACAATAACTTGAATATTAGCCTTTAAATTTAGCACTTTAGATTTCAAACGTTCGAGTCCCTTAGACTTTAACAGGGTTCAAACTTTTGCTCTGTTCGCAGGTTCGGCTCATCCCTAGTATAAAGATTGAAGATGCAATATTCTCTTTCCTTCAAATAATCATATACATTACAGGTAATCTGAGATAAGCGAATGCACAGTTTCGAACATAACAATGTTCTTCATCAAGCACACATGCTGCTTGATGAAGAACACGTTATTGTCGAAACTGTGCAGTCGCTGATCTCAGATTACCTTCAATTTATACTAATATTTCAATTAGAGAGAATATTGCAAAGATTGGGATTGTATGTTAAAATGTTTTCGATGTGTGTTCGTTGCAAAATTGAGGAGGTCCCCATTGGATGCAATCTTAAAAGAAGTATACTGGCTAAACTGCATAAGTGTCCAACCTTGATTTAACCCTTTAACAACCATGCTATTGCCAAATGAAGGCTACAGCGTGGCTCGATAACTCAGGGACGGCCTACTATGACGTTCTCCCAGAATCGCAGGCGCACACACAGGAGTATCCGTGACCGGACCCGGCGCATCACTTATCACGGTAAATGGCCACCGACAGCAGCCGTTTACCACGTGATCGCGCCGAAAAAAAGACGAAGCAATCACTTGTAAACAAACCGGCGTCACGCCCGGTTCCTCTCTCCCCTCTCTGTACCGATCGGCACAGTATGAGCGGAGAGGGGAGAGATCGGGTGCAGCAGCGCTGTGGGCTGCATCTGTAGTTCCCACAGCGCTGCTATGTGCCCATTGCAGCACTCATCCACCCATCCATGCTCAGGCATCCCAACCACACTCAGCCATACCCAACCATACTCAGCCTTATGTTTGTCATGCCATAGAAAACAATAAAAATCCCTCTTAACGTCAAGTTTGGACATCATTCCTGAACATAGAGAGTATGTCTGCTAAAGATCGATCTGATATGACCAATGGTTCTGACTCCAGGTGACATCTTGCGTCCCATTATACTCTATGGGCATTCCATTTTGTCCTATGTTTGTCATTCCATAGAACACAATAATAATCCCTCTTAACGTCAAGTTTGGACATCATCCATGAACATAGAGAGTATGTCAGCTAAAGATTGATCTGATATGACCAATGGTTCTGACTCCAGGTCACATCTTGCTTCCCATTATACTCCATGGACATTCCTTGCTATTATTTATCTGTCATTCCATAGAAAACAGCTGTAATCCCAAATAATCTCAATCTTACAATCTGCTACTGTACATGAGGAACACCTGTGGGAAAGGTGAAGTCATTATGTCTCCAAGATCTGTGTGCAAATGAGTTTATATTTTTCTTCCCATTATACTCTATGGACATTCCCTTCTGTCATTCACCTTTTTATGGCATAAAAAAAAATAAATAATAATCCCACCTAATCTCAACATTAAACACGGCCAATGATTTTTAAAAGTAGGTTTGCAAAAAATAAATTTGATATGTCTAAAGACTCTCTGTCGCAAATAAACTTTCAATTTTACCATTATTCTCTATGGGCATTGCACTTAGTACCATTATTCTCTATGGGCATTCCATCTCCCTGTTAAAGTCTATGGGCATTCCATCATTCCTTTTAGTATGTCCCTAAGAATATGAATTTTGACTGACAGCAACAAGTTATGCTGATTGGATAGGCCCCCCCCCTAGAAAAAAACGGAATCTATTGCAGCACAAGCAGCAGCAGCAGCAATCTGACAGTTAAACGTTCACTTAGTCTATACATTTCTCAATGTGTTTGGGCAGTCCTGCATGGTGCAGTGGTAAGCCACCTGCACTACGGTGCACAAGGTCATAGGATCAAATCCATTAGACCCACCATGGGGCTGCTACCTGTATAGCTTTTTTTTTTTTTTTTTTTTTTTTTTTTTGTTGTAAAAAAAACTTGAACGTACCCTATTTTAGAATGTTTAAAAATACCCCTTATTTTTAAATAAAGAATTCTTTAACCACTTCCCACCCGGCCACTGTACATATAAGGCCGGGCGGGC
The DNA here is from genome assembly GCF_905171775.1 of Rana temporaria. Lineage (NCBI taxonomy): Eukaryota > Metazoa > Chordata > Amphibia > Anura > Ranidae > Rana > Rana temporaria. Next base: position 472,815,819 of record NC_053490.1, on the reverse strand, counting down.
ACTCTCTGCTTCTGAGTCGACGTTCAGGAACGTCCCTCAGAAGGAGGGGGATCACACACACGCACGTTCCTGATGCATTTGTGTCACCCAAACACGGCGCATCTCAGTTTAGCAGGAGGGCTCTGTGATAGGCCCTCCTGATCACATGACGGCCGTGTTCAATCACACCCATCATGTGATGTAAACACAGAGCCGGTTGCTAGGCGATAGGCTCTCCTCTCCTTGCACAGAAGTTGTCGGTGAGGTGAGGAGAGGAATTGCTGCAACCCAACTGGTGATCAGTGAGTATGAGCTGTTTTTTACAGCTTTTTACTCAATGATCACCAGCCTAGTGTCACACACAATGTAAAATACATATACTGTGACCCCTCTATCCGAAAATATACTGTCACCCCCCTATCCGAAAATATACTGTGACCTAGAGCTGGGCGATTTCGGGGGACATACTAAAAGGAATGACAGAATGGAATGCCCATAGACTTTAACAGGGAGATGGAATTCCCATAGAGAATAATGGAACTAAGTGGAATTCCCATAGAGAATAATGGTAAAGAAAAAATATATATATATCAATTAGTGACAGAGTCTTTAGACAAATCAAATTTTTTATTTTCTTTGCAAACCTACTTTTATATATCATTGGCCGTGTTTAATATTGAGATTAGGTGGGATTATTTTTTTTATTTTTTTATGCCATAAAAAGGAGAATGACGGAAGGGAATGTCCATAGAGTATAATGGGAAGAAAAATATAATCTCATTTGCACGCAGATCTTGGAGACATAGCAACTTCACCTTTCCCACAGGTGTTCCTCATGTACAGTAGCAGATTGTAAGATTGAGATTATTTGGGATTACAGCTGTTTTCTAAGGAATGACAGATAAATAATAGAAAGGAATGCCCAGAGAGTATAATGGGAAGCAAGATGTGACCTTGGTCATATCAGATCAATCTTTAGCAGACATACGCTCTATGTTTAGGGATGATGTCCGAACTTGACGTTAGGAGGGATTATTATTGTTTTCTATGAAATCACAAACATAGGACAAGATGGCATGCCCATAGAGTATATTGGGAAGCAAGATGTGACCTGGAGTCAGAACCATTGGTCATATCAGATCGATCTTTAGCAGACATGCTCTCAATGTTTGGTGGTGATGTTCAAAATTTAGATGAAGCAGGATTATTATTGTTTTCTATGGAATGACAAAGGTGAATTGAGATTGTTTGGGATTACAGTTGTTTTCTATGGAATGGCAGCAGTGGCGGTTCGTCCATAGAGGGCGCTGGAGCGCCGCCCACTCTGGCTCTCACCGCCACTGAGTCTAATAACATAGATTCATGCATTGCACGATTCTATGTTATTGTCCCGCTGCCGCCCACTATTCAGCTGGCCGGATGTTGAGCACCAGCCAGCTGAATAACGGCAGCTGGTTGGCTGTACGGAAGTGCCTATCAGAGCCAGGGGCTCTGATAGGCTTTCCGAGTACAGCCCTCGGGTCCCCGGAAGCTTATCCTCGGAATGCACGGTATGTGCGCTCCTTGGATAAGACTGACAGGCGTCTCAGCCAATCAGGTTGGCTGGTTCTGGCTACCGGTAACCTGATTGGCTGAAGCGTCATCGAGGGCGGGAGAAGACATCGAGGCGAGGGTCGAGGACGTGGATGGCTGACTCCAGTAAAGGTAAGTGCCTCAGGGGCACAGCGGCGACGAAGGGCACAGTGACATCAATGGGGACAATTGGCACAGCGGCGACAATTAAAGGGCACAATGACGAGTCTGACGACAATAGGTACAGTGGTGACAATGGGCACAGTGGGGACAATTGGCACAGCGGCATGAATGGGCACAGTGGCGACAATTAAAGGGCACAGTGACATCAATGGGCACAGTGGCGACAATTAAAGGGCACAGTGGTGACAATTGGCACAGTGGCGACAATTTATGGCACAGTGGCTGTGTTTGATGGCATGGCACAGTGGCTGCGTTTGATGGCATGGCACAGTGGTGACAATTGATGGCACGGTGGCTGCGTTTGATGTCATGGCATAGTGACTGCATTTGATGGCAGGGAAGAGTGGTGCGAATTGATGGCACAGTGGCTGCGTTTGATGGCATGGCATAGTGACTGCATTTGATGGCATGGAACAGTGGTGACAATTCATGGCACAGTGGCTGCGTTTGATGGCATGGCATAGTGACTGCATTTGATGGCATTGAACAGGGGGGACAATTCATGGCACAGTGGCTGCGTTTGATGGCATGGCATAGTGACTGCATTTGATGGCATGGCACAGTGGTGCGAATTGATGGCACAGTGGCTGCGTTTGATGGCATGGAAAAGTGGTGACAATTGATGGCACAGTGGCTGCATTTGATGGGCACAGTGAGGCTGCAATTTATTTTTTACGTTTGCGCCCCCCCCCCCCAAATTTTTAAGCACCAGCCGCCACTGAATGGCAGATAAATGATAGAAAGGAATGCCCATAGAGTATAATGGGAAGTCAGAACCATTCAACATATCAAATAAATCTTTAGCAGACATACTCTCCAAACTCAGTGGCAATATTTAAAATCAAGACAAATTTCATTATAATTGTTTTCTAAGGAATGAAAGAATGAAATGCCCATAGAGCAGAGCTTTTTTTTCTCAGAAAATAGGTGCAGGAACTCTAGAAAATGCGAGTATAGCCTCGTTAGAAATAGATCGCTAGAAATATAAACTGTGCCCACATCCCTGTTATTTGTAATAGGTATGTCTCGATCGGTCGATCATAATACAGGCTGCTTGGGGCCCGACTGATGACCATAGATCCAGATAAAGAGGGAAAGAGAGTTTTTTGGGACTTTTTAAGGCACAAGTATACAACAATATAAAATATATATGTAAAAATTTATTAAATAATTATAATAGTAATGCACAGTGTACAAAACAGCAAAAGAGTTTAGGACAACCCCACATATCAGATATGATAACAAAACCGTTATTTTCTAATACAGTGGAGTCGTAGTCTCGACCGGTTTCGCAGTCTATAACTGCTTCTTCAGGAGAAATATCTATAGGGTACATATAACAAATATAAGTAACAAAATAATAATAATAACAAGCAATTATATACACTGATTTAATGGAAAAGATACATAAATTTCAGTGTTTGCGCCTTATAAGAGAGTCAAGGACTACTCACCTTGATGAGCCAAGGTGATCGTAACTTGGCTTAGGCAATGGCCCCCTAGGGCGCACGTGAGGGATAGTAGGAGCGGGCTCTGATGGAGAAGGTGTATGGGTTATTGCTGGTAATGGGGGTAATGGAGGATAGAGGTGCAAAAGAAAGGGGAAGAGGGACGGGAAATAGAAATGAAGAGAAAATAAAGAAAGAAAGAAGATAGTGAAAAAGGGAAAGGGGAGAAAAAAGGAAAGGAAGGGAGAAAAAAGGAAGGAAAAAAGAGGAAAAAAGAAAATGAAGAAGGAGGGAAAAACAGTAAAAAATGTGGTGGAAAGAGGGGAAGAAGGAAAGAAGGGGGGAAGGGGGGGAAAAGAAAAGGGGGGGAGGGTCAAAGATAAGAAGAAGGGAGAGGAGGGAAGGGCGATGGGGAAAATGGGGAAGGGGAAGGAAGTAGGAAGGGGAGAGGAGGGGGGGAGGTCGAAAAAGAGAGAGGAAAGGGGTTAAGTGAAAACAGTAAAAGAAATATATAGGAAGGGAGGGTGGAGAGAGAGACAAAAAGGGGGGAAGGGGGGGGGGGGTAAGGAAAAAGGGAAAAGGGTGGGGAAAAAAAGAGGGAGAAGAGGGGGGGGGGGGAAAAGAAGGAGAAAGAGAAAAAGAAGATGGATTGGGAAAATGGGGGAGGGAAAGAAGAAAGGAAGGAGAGGGGAGGGGGGGGTTGTCTGGTGGGAGGGGGGAAAAAGAAAAAGAAAAAAAGATAAGTATGGGAGGTGAAAAGGAGAGAGAGGAAGGGAGGAAGGGAGATCTAGTTGTGAGGTGGTGAATGGTGAGGGCTGGTAATGAAAATAAGAAAATGTGAAAATAAGAATGAAAGTAAGTATTGCCCAGGTAAAAAATATATATAATAATTAAATTATATATGGAAATTGAAAAGCAACCAAGAACAATTATGCTTGAGTAGCAGGACACCAGGGAGTGATGATTAGTGCTGGGGTGAAGAGAGTGAATAATATTGCAGCTTACCCTCCAAGAACTTGTAATCACTATAATGAATACTGGGGTGGTGGATACATGTTGATGACAATTAGATAACAGCAAGCAATGAAAGAAAGCCAGTGTAGGTAAACACAAGCAGATCAATCTGGGGAAGATATAATGTCAGACGGTTGCTTTAGAGTAATGGTGTCCAATGGTAAAATTACACCGCAATGATTGTTGCAAGATTGCTGTTAATTAAGGTCTGCTTACCATCAATAGTGTATTGTCTGTCCATCCCCAGGGAGAGCACCGTGCACCTCACCAAGACCGCTTGGAGAGCGGCTTTAAATGGGGAATCCCAAGTCACGTCATGCGTCACGTGGGCGTGACGCAGACGTGACTCACCATTCAGAACGGCCGCGCATTGGTCAATGCGCGGCCTTGCAGACAGGACATCCAATGGCCAGAGGCCGGGTGAGAAGCTGCAAGTCACGGGCTCCGATTGGAGCCCGTGGTCTGAAAGGTCCAGCGTGCGCCAATCAAAGGATGGGGGGCGCGGCCGCGGCCAGCCCGATCACATGGCAAGACACTAGGCTGACAAGGCGCCGCACTGAAATGTACAAAGAGAATTTGAAAATATAAAACATTCATAAGTAAGTATTACAGACATGATCATTGTAAAAATATACAGGGGGATAAGCCTGCAGTATATTAGATTGTGGAGTCATTATGCAGTGATGATACAGAAATCAGGGTGATGATAATCATAATGAGACAATTCAATTGGGCTATAACAAACATCAAAATGTAATGGTGGCCAAAGAGATGGTGTACATGAAAGAAGCATAGATATGGCATTCTGATAAAACAGTCAAACATGTCATACTAAGAAAAATGAAAAAATAAAAATAAAAAATAATAATAAAGCAATCCAAGTCCCGCTTATATAAAGGATTTATATGAATTGACCTCATTAAGGCCTGGAAAGGTCATAGCATTCAGATGTTCTATCCATAAACATTCTTTTTGGAGAATGGATTTATCCCAATCTCCACCGCGTGGATGCGGTGGGATGACCTCCAATATGAGGAAGTGTATCACTGTCAAATCATACCTATGGTAAAGTCCTATATGACGTCCAATAGTAGTCAGTTTACCAACCCCTGTGTCATAAAGGTGGTCACCCATACGTTGGCGGAATTCTCTTTTTGTTTTTCCAACATAAAAGGCGTTACAGTTACACACCATTAAGTATACCACACCTTTAGTGCCACAATCAGCGTGAAAAGAAGGACAGAAGACTTCATTATTGGGTAAAAGGAATCGTTTGCCCTCCAGTACCCACGGGCAGCGCGGACAATTACCGCATTTGTATGTTCCCCTGAGGGCTGGAGGGGGTGGGCGTTCTTGAGTATAGTGACTCTGGGTAAGTCGGTCTCGCAGTGAAAATGCACGGCGATAGACCATTTCAGGATGTACTTTCACATGTTTGGACAGGGTATTGTCATCAGTAAGGATATGCCAATGTTTATTGAGGATATCACGTAGGACATTGTGATGAGCTGAATAAGTAGTGATAAAGCGAACAGAATGATTAGCTGGAGAGATTGTATTTCTCTGTTTCAGTGTATCATATAGCAGTGAGTTCCTAGAGCGTAGACAGGCCCTATTGTAGGCTTTTTTGAGATTTGTCCGGGCATAGCCACGGTCAAGTAGGCGCAATCTCAAAGCGTCTGCTTGTTTTTTAAAATCGCTGGGTAGTGTACAGTTCCTGCGTAGTCTTAAATATTGGGCAAAGGGAATACTTCTAATTAGTGGCTTGGGATGAGCACTAGTGGCAAACAATAAAGTGTTTCCTGCCGTAGGTTTACGGTACAGGTCCGTATGTAGAATACCGTCATTTTGTTTGATGACAGTTAGGTCAAGGAATGGGACCTGAGTGTCATCAAATTCAACGGTAAATCTAAGGTTAAATTCGTTTATATTCAATAAGCGTACAAATTCTAGCAAGGACTCGGAAGTACCAGTCCAAATGATAAACAAATCATCTATAAATCTATACCAAAGTAAAACCTGGTCCAAAAAATTTCGGAAGGTGTCATTAGCGTGTAATGAGCGTTCCCAGCCACCAAGATATAAATTGGCATATGCTGGGGCGCAAGATGTACCCATCGCTACCCCCTGATTTTGCAAAAATAATTCGTCGTTAAACGTAAAATAATTTTTAGTTAGGATAAAAGACAATAACTGTAAGATAAATTTGACCAGGGACCATGAGGTATTTTCCTGTTCATATAGAAAGGACCCGGCCGTTCTGACACCCTGCTCGTGGGGGATGCTCGAGTATAAAGCCTCGACATCTAAGGCCACGAGCAGGGCGTCAGGAGGGACTTGGGTCCCCTCGATATGTTTCAAAAGGTCAGAAGTGTCACGAATATATGATGGAAGACTTGTGACATGAGGCATGAGGAAAGCATCCACGAATTTACTAGCATTGTCTGTAAGGGATCCCATACCCGACACAATGGGTCGGCCGGGGGGGTTTTTTACGTTCTTATGCGTTTTCGGCAACGAATAAAAAGTAGGTAGCCGAGGAAATTTGGGAATCAAGTAATCTAAAGTATCCTTATCAATCAATCCTAGAAAGTAAGCATCTGTACAGAGTGATTTGAGTTCTGTGGTAAAGTTAGAAACAAAAGTGGAGGGAATCCGACTGTACCAGTCGGTGTTGTTTAATATTGAGTAGCACATGTTTTGATAAAATTCATGTGTCATAAGTACAATATTTCCACCTTTGTCAGATTGTTTGATTACAATGTCAGTACATTTCTGCAGAGATTTGAGAGCTTTGGTCTGTCTATCAGTTAAATTCGGAGAAATGGTATGCCATTCCTGTCTTTTTAGGTCTCGAATTGTGGCCTGTATGAACGCCCAGATTGATGGGCAAGTCATAAGGTCAGGAAATCTCCTAGAGGGGAGACGGAAAGGTTTACGTGGAGGTCTAGTGGTTGGGGTAGGTATAGTTGGATTATCTACAACAGTTAAAGCTAGATTGGTATCCTCGGGATTGCTCTCGTCGTATAAGAGCATCAAGTCTCGGAGGGCACGAAATTCGTTCATGGTGAACTGTTTAGTTCTCTCAGCTAATTGATGCTCTAAATTAATTAAGCCACGGTCTTTGTCAAAAATAAACTTATATGTCAGATTCCGAGCAAATAAATAGAGGTCCTTAATAGTATGTGTTATCTTCAAAGGGTCAAGAGGACAGAAACCTAGACCCAGCTGTAATACTGAGGATTGGTCTTCAGATAATATTAAAGGGGTCAGGTTAATTATGTTAAGGCTGGTATCTTCAGAGGGGTTGGTTGTAATGGGGGCGGCAGGTTTGGCATTGATTTTAGGACAAAAGTATCTAGGTTTCCCTGCTGCTTCTTCAGGTCTAAAAAAATGGCCTCATCATTAGTTTTGGTGTGTTTGTTAGTCATTAGAGACGAGCTAAGTACTTTGGGTATTGCTCCGTGTAGGGATGTGGATCTGGCCAGGTTATCAGTGGATAAATTGGTGTCCACAAGATCCCGTGTGGTTGGTACCCGTGTTTTTGTAGCCTTAGCGATTTGTCTGTCCTTTTTGGCTGGTAAAGGAGGAGGGGTAACTCCTCCATATCTCAGCCTTTTTCGGGCAGATTTAGTACTTTTAGAGATCGTGGGGGGTCTTATTCCACTTAGTTGGGAGGTTAGAGAGGAGATGGAGGAGTCGGATTCCACTTCAGTGTTGGAATTTCCGAGGTGTTGGTCACGTCTACTGCCCCTCCTATTGTTCTGATTATTAGACCATTTGTATGCATAGCCATCTGCATAGGCTGATTTATCTTTATTGAATTTTGTTTGTTTACTCACTATGATGTCTCTGTTAAGTGTCTCTAAGCGAGTTTTTAGTTCTTTCCATTTGTCGGTATAGATGGTATTGCCGATCAAATGTTGGAATTGGCTGTTGAGATTATTAATTTCAATGTCCAGTAAAGTCATATCTGAAGTATACTGGGTCACCAATGATTTCATTAGGTCGGTGCTACAACCTAAAAGGGTGGTTTCCCAATTCTTTTTGAAATCAGGTGAAGGTTCCTTGATGGTAGGAAAAATTTGAATACGTAGGCCTATAGGACAAATATTGTCCAACAGGTAACGCCTAAAATATTCGATGTGCCAGTGTAGATGGGATTTACGTTTCAGAAGGGCAAAAATCTTCCCGAAATATACTTTAAGGTCGTCATCTATTTTGTGAGTATTAAGAGTAGATGTTTGGATAGTGGTCATAAAACATGTCCAGTCAGTGCCAAGAACTTCCATGGTATGTATCTCAATCAAAGAATCACTCCCATCAGAAAGAAAATCACAGGAAATGGATCTCCACAAAAATAATTAAAATTAATATTTATTTAGAATTAGAGTGAGAGGCACTCATAGAGTAGACCTGAATGGGCTTCTCTCTATATATTTTATACAAAGAAAAGCTCAAAAGATAGGCTCTACAAAAAGAGAAGCGGGTGTGTTATCCACCCATTTGAATATTAGAAAATGCGAGTATAGCCTCGTTAGAAATAGATCGCTAGAAATATAAACTGTGCCCACATCCCTGTTATTTGTAATAGGTATGTCTCGATCGGTCGATCATAATACAGGCTGCTTGGGGCCCGACTGATGACCATAGATCCAGATAAAGAGGGAAAGAGAGTTTTTTGGGACTTTTTAAGGCACAAGTATACAACAATATAAAATATATATGTAAAAATTTATTAAATAATTATAATAGTAATGCACAGTGTACAAAACAGCAAAAGAGTTTAGGACAACCCCACATATCAGATATGATAACAAAACCGTTATTTTCTAATACAGTGGAGTCGTAGTCTCGACCGGTTTCGCAGTCTATAACTGCTTCTTCAGGAGAAATATCTATAGGGTACATATAACAAATATAAGTAACAAAATAATAATAATAACAAGCAATTATATACACTGATTTAATGGAAAAGATACATAAATTTCAGTGTTTGCGCCTTATAAGAGAGTCAAGGACTACTCACCTTGATGAGCCAAGGTGATCGTAACTTGGCTTAGGCAATGGCCCCCTAGGGCGCACGTGAGGGATAGTAGGAGCGGGCTCTGATGGAGAAGGTGTATGGGTTATTGCTGGTAATGGGGGTAATGGAGGATAGAGGTGCAAAAGAAAGGGGAAGAGGGACGGGAAATAGAAATGAAGAGAAAATAAAGAAAGAAAGAAGATAGTGAAAAAGGGAAAGGGGAGAAAAAAGGAAAGGAAGGGAGAAAAAAGGAAGGAAAAAAGAGGAAAAAAGAAAATGAAGAAGGAGGGAAAAACAGTAAAAAATGTGGTGGAAAGAGGGGAAGAAGGAAAGAAGGGGGGAAGGGGGGGAAAAGAAAAGGGGGGGAGGGTCAAAGATAAGAAGAAGGGAGAGGAGGGAAGGGCGATGGGGAAAATGGGGAAGGGGAAGGAAGTAGGAAGGGGAGAGGAGGGGGGGAGGTCGAAAAAGAGAGAGGAAAGGGGTTAAGTGAAAACAGTAAAAGAAATATATAGGAAGGGAGGGTGGAGAGAGAGACAAAAAGGGGGGAAGGGGGGGGGGGTTAAGGAAAAAGGGAAAAGGGTGGGGAAAAAAGAGGGAGAAGAGGGGGGGGGGGAAAAAGAAGGAGAAAGAGAAAAAGAAGATGGATTGGGAAAATGGGGGAGGGAAAGAAGAAAGGAAGGAGAGGGGAGGGGGGGGGTTGTCTGGTGGGAGGGGGGAAAAAGAAAAAGAAAAAAAGATAAGTATGGGAGGTGAAAAGGAGAGAGAGGAAGGGAGGAAGGGAGATCTAGTTGTGAGGTGGTGAATGGTGAGGGCTGGTAATGAAAATAAGAAAATGTGAAAATAAGAATGAAAGTAAGTATTGCCCAGGTAAAAAATATATATAATAATTAAATTATATATGGAAATTGAAAAGCAACCAAGAACAATTATGCTTGAGTAGCAGGACACCAGGGAGTGATGATTAGTGCTGGGGTGAAGAGAGTGAATAATATTGCAGCTTACCCTCCAAGAACTTGTAATCACTATAATGAATACTGGGGTGGTGGATACATGTTGATGACAATTAGATAACAGCAAGCAATGAAAGAAAGCCAGTGTAGGTAAACACAAGCAGATCAATCTGGGGAAGATATAATGTCAGACGGTTGCTTTAGAGTAATGGTGTCCAATGGTAAAATTACACCGCAATGATTGTTGCAAGATTGCTGTTAATTAAGGTCTGCTTACCATCAATAGTGTATTGTCTGTCCATCCCCAGGGAGAGCACCGTGCACCTCACCAAGACCGCTTGGAGAGCGGCTTTAAATGGGGAATCCCAAGTCACGTCATGCGTCACGTGGGCGTGACGCAGACGTGACTCACCATTCAGAACGGCCGCGCATTGGTCAATGCGCGGCCTTGCAGACAGGACATCCAATGGCCAGAGGCCGGGTGAGAAGCTGCAAGTCACGGGCTCCGATTGGAGCCCGTGGTCTGAAAGGTCCAGCGTGCGCCAATCAAAGGATGGGGGGCGCGGCCGCGGCCAGCCCGATCACATGGCAAGACACTAGGCTGACAAGGCGCCGCACTGAAATGTACAAAGAGAATTTGAAAATATAAAACATTCATAAGTAAGTATTACAGACATGATCATTGTAAAAATATACAGGGGGATAAGCCTGCAGTATATTAGATTGTGGAGTCATTATGCAGTGATGATACAGAAATCAGGGTGATGATAATCATAATGAGACAATTCAATTGGGCTATAACAAACATCAAAATGTAATGGTGGCCAAAGAGATGGTGTACATGAAAGAAGCATAGATATGGCATTCTGATAAAACAGTCAAACATGTCATACTAAGAAAAATGAAAAAATAAAAATAAAAAATAATAATAAAGCAATCCAAGTCCCGCTTATATAAAGGATTTATATGAATTGACCTCATTAAGGCCTGGAAAGGTCATAGCATTCAGATGTTCTATCCATAAACATTCTTTTTGGAGAATGGATTTATCCCAATCTCCACCGCGTGGATGCGGTGGGATGACCTCCAATATGAGGAAGTGTATCACTGTCAAATCATACCTATGGTAAAGTCCTATATGACGTCCAATAGTAGGTGCAGGAACTCAACCACGACCTGTTCAGATTTCACAAACAGTAGAAGGGTCTTAAAGGGGCATTAAATACCAGAATTGCATTACATACAGAGTGCAGAGTTCAAGGGGTTACAAAACTGTCACTTGTAAACACAGAAACCAGACTTCTGTGTTTACAGGTGATTGTGGTGAACAGGCACCAAAGGGTCTGAGCCAGAGGTGGTGGAACTGAGTTCCCCCAAGTTCCCCCTGAAAAAAAGTCCTGCCATAGAGTATAATATATATCAACTCTTTTGCAGGCAACCCTGAAAGATATAGCTATTTAAAAGGGACATGTATTCCTTCTGAGGCAACAGCCTCATTTAAAGGCTTTGCCTTTATTTAAGACACTTTTTTATGTATAAACTAGGCATGAGCTTTGAGTTCGAGTCGAACTCATGTTCGACTCGAACATTGCCTGTTCGCCGAACAGCGAACAATTTGGGGTGTTCACGGCAAGTTCGTGTGTACTTTGGAACTCAGTTAAAGTCTATGGGACTCGAACGTTTGAAATCTAAAGTGCTCATTTTAAAGGCTAATATGCAAGTTATTGTCATAAAAAGTGTTTGGGGGCCTGGGTCCTGCCCCAGGGGACATGTATCAATGCAAAAAAATGTTTTAAAACCTGCATTTTTTTGGGGACCTAGGGGGAGTGTATAGTATGCCTGTAAAGTAGAGCTTGTTTCCCGTGCTTAGAACTGTCCCTGCACAAAGTGTCATTTCTGAAGGAAAAAAAGTCATTTAAAACCAATCACGGCTATAATGAATTGTTGGCTCCCGGCAATACAGAGAAAAGTCATTCATAAAAAAAAAAAATGCGTGGGGGTCCCCCCAAATTAAATTATCAGGCATTTCAGGTTTGGTATGGATATTAAGGGGAACCCCGTGTCAAATTTAAAAAAAAAGACGTGGGGTTCCCCCCAAATATCAATTCCAGACCCTTCAGGCATTATTAAAATCGCTGCTCCCGAAAAAAACGTGAGTTTTTAAAACTTTTTTTGCATTGATACATGTTTCCTGGGGCAGGACCCGGGTCCCCAAATACTTTTTAGGACAATAACTTGAATATTAGCCTTTAAATTTAGCACTTTAGATTTCAAACGTTCGAGTCCCTTAGACTTTAACAGGGTTCAAACTTTTGCTCTGTTCGCAGGTTCGGCTCATCCCTAGTATAAAGATTGAAGATGCAATATTCTCTTTCCTTCAAATAATCATATACATTACAGGTAATCTGAGATAAGCGAATGCACAGTTTCGAACATAACAATGTTCTTCATCAAGCACACATGCTGCTTGATGAAGAACACGTTATTGTCGAAACTGTGCAGTCGCTGATCTCAGATTACCTTCAATTTATACTAATATTTCAATTAGAGAGAATATTGCAAAGATTGGGATTGTATGTTAAAATGTTTTCGATGTGTGTTCGTTGCAAAATTGAGGAGGTCCCCATTGGATGCAATCTTAAAAGAAGTATACTGGCTAAACTGCATAAGTGTCCAACCTTGATTTAACCCTTTAACAACCATGCTATTGCCAAATGAAGGCTACAGCGTGGCTCGATAACTCAGGGACGGCCTACTATGACGTTCTCCCAGAATCGCAGGCGCACACACAGGAGTATCCGTGACCGGACCCGGCGCATCACTTATCACGGTAAATGGCCACCGACAGCAGCCGTTTACCACGTGATCGCGCCGAAAAAAAGACGAAGCAATCACTTGTAAACAAACCGGCGTCACGCCCGGTTCCTCTCTCCCCTCTCTGTACCGATCGGCACAGTATGAGCGGAGAGGGGAGAGATCGGGTGCAGCAGCGCTGTGGGCTGCATCTGTAGTTCCCACAGCGCTGCTATGTGCCCATTGCAGCACTCATCCACCCATCCATGCTCAGGCATCCCAACCACACTCAGCCATACCCAACCATACTCAGCCTTATGTTTGTCATGCCATAGAAAACAATAAAAATCCCTCTTAACGTCAAGTTTGGACATCATTCCTGAACATAGAGAGTATGTCTGCTAAAGATCGATCTGATATGACCAATGGTTCTGACTCCAGGTGACATCTTGCGTCCCATTATACTCTATGGGCATTCCATTTTGTCCTATGTTTGTCATTCCATAGAACACAATAATAATCCCTCTTAACGTCAAGTTTGGACATCATCCATGAACATAGAGAGTATGTCAGCTAAAGATTGATCTGATATGACCAATGGTTCTGACTCCAGGTCACATCTTGCTTCCCATTATACTCCATGGACATTCCTTGCTATTATTTATCTGTCATTCCATAGAAAACAGCTGTAATCCCAAATAATCTCAATCTTACAATCTGCTACTGTACATGAGGAACACCTGTGGGAAAGGTGAAGTCATTATGTCTCCAAGATCTGTGTGCAAATGAGTTTATATTTTTCTTCCCATTATACTCTATGGACATTCCCTTCAGTCATTCACCTTTTTATGGCATAAAAAAAAAAAATAATAATCCCACCTAATCTCAACATTAAACACGGCCAATGATTTTTAAAAGTAGGTTTGCAAAAAATAAATTTGATATGTCTAAAGACTCTCTGTCGCAAATAAACTTTCAATTTTACCATTATTGTCTATGGGCATTGCAATTAGTACCATTATTCTCTATGGGCATTCCATCTCCCTGTTAAAGTCTATGGGCATTCCATCATTCCTTTTAGTATGTCCCTAAGAATATGAATTTTGACTGACAGCAACAAGTTATGCTGATTGGATAGGCCCCCCCCTAGAAAAAAACTGAATCTATTGCAGCACAAACAGCAGCAGCAGCAATCTGACAGTTAAACGTTCACTTAGTCTATACATTTCTCAATGTGTTTGGGCAGTCCTGCATGGTGCAGTGGTAAGCCACCTGCACTACGGTGCACAAGGTCATAGGATCAAATCCATTAGACCCACCATGGGGCTGCTACCTGTATAGCTTTTTTTTTTTTTTTTTTTTTTTTTTTTTTTTAAAAAAAACTTGAACGTACCCTATTTTAGAATGTTTAAAAATACCCCTTATTTTTAAATAAAGAATTCTTTAACCACTTCCCACCCGGCCACTGTACATATAAGGCCGGGCGGGCACTCTCTGCTTCTGAGTCGACGTTCAGGAACGTCCCTCAGAAGGAGGGGGATCACACACACGCACGTTCCTGATGCATTTGTGTCACCCAAACACGGCGCATCTCAGTTTAGCAGGAGGGCTCTGTGATAGGCCCTCCTGATCACATGACGGCCGTGTTCAATCACACCCATCATGTGATGTAAACACAGAGCCGGTTGCTAGGCGATAGGCTCTCCTCTCCTTGCACAGAAGTTGTCGGTGAGGTGAGGAGAGGAATTGCTGCAACCCAACTGGTGATCAGTGAGTATGAGCTGTTTTTTACAGCTTTTTACTCAATGATCACCAGCCTAGTGTCACACACAATGTAAAATACATATACTGTGACCCCTCTATCCGAAAATATACTGTCACCCCCCCTATCCGAAAATATACTGTGACCTAGAGCTGGGCGATTTCGGGGGACGTACTAAAAGGAATGACAGAATGGAATGCCCATAGACTTTAACAGGGAGATGGAATTCCCATAGAGAATAATGGAACTAAGTGGAATTCCCATAGAGAATAATGGTAAAGAAAAAATATATATATATCAATTAGTGACAGAGTCTTTAGACAAATCAAATTTTTTATTTTCTTTGCAAACCTACTTTTATATATCATTGGCCGTGTTTAATATTGAGATTAGGTGGGATTATTTTTTTTATTTTTTTATGCCATAAAAAGGAGAATGACAGAAGGGAATGTCCATAGAGTATAATGGGAAGAAAAATATAATCTCATTTGCACGCAGATCTTGGAGACATAGCAACTTCACCTTTCCCACAGGTGTTCCTCATGTACAGTAGCAGATTGTAAGATTGAGATTATTTGGGATTACAGCTGTTTTCTAAGGAATGACAGATAAATAATAGAAAGGAATGCCCAGAGAGTATAATGGGAAGCAAGATGTGACCTTGGTCATATCAGATCAATCTTTAGCAGACATACGCTCTATGTTTAGGGATGATGTCCGAACTTGACGTTAGGAGGGATTATTATTGTTTTCTATGAAATCACAAACATAGGACAAGATGGCATGCCCATAGAGTATATTGGGAAGCAAGATGTGACCTGGAGTCAGAACCATTGGTCATATCAGATCGATCTTTAGCAGACATGCTCTCAATGTTTGGTGGTGATGTTCAAAATTTAGATGAAGCAGGATTATTATTGTTTTCTATGGAATGACAAAGGTGAATTGAGATTGTTTGGGATTACAGTTGTTTTCTATGGAATGGCAGCAGTGGCGGTTCGTCCATAGAGGGCGCTGGAGCGCCGCCCCCTCTGGCTCTCACCGCCACTGAGTCTAATAACATAGATTCATGCATTGCACGATTCTATGTTATTGTCCCGCTGCCGCCCACTATTCAGCTGGCCGGATGTTGAGCACCAGCCAGCTGAATAACGGCAGCTGGTTGGCTGTACGGAAGTGCCTATCAGAGCCCCTGGCTCTGATAGGCTTTCCGAGTACAGCCCTCGGGTCCCCGGAAGCTTATCCTCGGAATGCACGGTATGTGCGCTCCTTGGATAAGACTGACAGGCGTCTCAGCCAATCAGGTTGGCTGGTTCTGGCTACCGGTAACCTGATTGGCTGAAGCGTCATCGAGGGCGGGAGAAGACATCGAGGCGAGGGTCGAGGACGTGGATGGCTGACTCCAGTAAAGGTAAGTGCCTCAGGGGCACAGCGGCGACGAAGGGCACAGTGACATCAATGGGGACAATTGGCACAGCGGCGACAATTAAAGGGCACAGTGACGAGTCTGACGACAATAGGTACAGTGGTGACAATGGGCACAGTGGGGACAATTGGCACAGCGGCATGAATGGGCACAGTGGCGACAATTAAAGGGCACAGTGACATCAATGGGCACAGTGGCGACAATTAAAGGGCACAGTGGTGACAATTGGCACAGTGGCGACAATTTATGGCACAGTGGCTGTGTTTGATGGCATGGCACAGTGGCTGCGTTTGATGGCATGGCACAGTGGTGACAATTGATGGCACGGTGGCTGCGTTTGATGTCATGGCATAGTGACTGCATTTGATGGCAGGGAAGAGTGGTGCGAATTGATGGCACAGTGGCTGCGTTTGATGGCATGGCATAGTGACTGCATTTGATGGCATGGAACAGTGGTGACAATTCATGGCACAGTGGCTGCGTTTGATGGCATGGCATAGTGACTGCATTTGATGGCATTGAACAGGGGGGACAATTCATGGCACAGTGGCTGCGTTTGATGGCATGGCATAGTGACTGCATTTGATGGCATGGCACAGTGGTGCGAATTGATGGCACAGTGGCTGCGTTTGATGGCATGGAAAAGTGGTGACAATTGATGGCACAGTGGCTGCATTTGATGGGCACAGTGAGGCTGCAATTTATTTTTTACGTTTGCGCCCCCCCCCCCCAAATTTTTGAGCACCAGCCGCCACTGAATGGCAGATAAATGATAGAAAGGAATGCCCATAGAGTATAATGGGAAGTCAGAACCATTCAACATATCAAATAAATCTTTAGCAGACATACTCTCCAAACTCAGTGGCAATATTTAAAATCAAGACAAATTTCATTATAATTGTTTTCTAAGGAATGAAAGAATGAAATGCCCATAGAGCAGAGCTTTTTTTTCTCAGAAAATAGGTGCAGGAACTCAACCACGACCTGTTCAGATTTCACAAACAGTAGAAGGGTCTTAAAGGGGCATTAAATACCAGAATTGCATTACATACAGAGTGCAGAGTTCAAGGGGTTACAAAACTGTCACTTGTAAACACAGAAACCAGACTTCTGTGTTTACAGGTGATTGTGGTGAACAGGCACCAAAGGGTCTGAGCCAGAGGTGGTGGAACTGAGTTCCCCCAAGTTCCCCCTGAAAAAAAAGTCCTGCCATAGAGTATAATATATATCAACTCTTTTGCAGGCAACCCTGAAAGATATAGCTATTTAAAAGGGACATGTATTCCTTCTGAGGCAACAGCCTCATTTAAAGGCTTTGCCTTTATTTAAGACACTTTTTTATGTATAAACTAGGCATGAGCTTTGAGTTCGAGTCGAACTCATGTTCGACTCGAACATTGCCTGTTCGCCGAACAGCGAACAATTTGGGGTGTTCACGGCAAGTTCGTGTGTACTTTGGAACTCAGTTAAAGTCTATGGGACTCGAACGTTTGAAATCTAAAGTGCTCATTTTAAAGGCTAATATGCAAGTTATTGTCATAAAAAGTGTTTGGGGGCCTGGGTCCTGCCCCAGGGGACATGTATCAATGCAAAAAAATGTTTTAAAACCTGCATTTTTTTGGGGACCTAGGGGGAGTGTATAGTATGCCTGTAAAGTAGAGCTTGTTTCCCGTGCTTAGAACTGTCCCTGCACAAAGTGTCATTTCTGAAGGAAAAAAAGTCATTTAAAACCAATCACGGCTATAATGAATTGTTGGTTCCCGGCAATACAGAGAAAAGTCATTCATAAAAAAAAAAAAAATGCGTGGGGGTCCCCCCAAATTAAATTATCAGGCATTTCAGGTTTGGTATGGATATTAAGGGGAACCCCGTGTCAAATTTTAAAAAAAAAGACGTGGGGTTCCCCCCAAATATCAATTCCAGACCCTTCAGGCATTATTAAAATCGCTGCTCCCGAAAAAAACGTGAGTTTTTAAAACTTTTTTTGCATTGATACATGTTTCCTGGGGCAGGACCCGGGTCCCCAAATACTTTTTAGGACAATAACTTGAATATTAGCCTTTAAATTTAGCACTTTAGATTTCAAACGTTCGAGTCCCTTAGACTTTAACAGGGTTCAAACTTTTGCTCTGTTCGCAGGTTCGGCTCATCCCTAGTATAAAGATTGAAGATGCAATATTCTCTTTCCTTCAAATAATCATATACATTACAGGTAATCTGAGATAAGCGAATGCACAGTTTCGAACATAACAATGTTCTTCATCAAGCACACATGCTGCTTGATGAAGAACACGTTATTGTCGAAACTGTGCAGTCGCTGATCTCAGATTACCTTCAATTTATACTAATATTTCAATTAGAGAGAATATTGCAAAGATTGGGATTGTATGTTAAAATGTTTTCGATGTGTGTTCGTTGCAAAATTGAGGAGGTCCCCATTGGATGCAATCTTAAAAGAAGTATACTGGCTAAACTGCATAAGTGTCCAACCTTGATTTAACCCTTTAACAACCATGCTATTGCCAAATGAAGGCTACAGCGTGGCTCGATAACTCAGGGACGGCCTACTATGACGTTCTCCCAGAATCGCAGGCGCACACACAGGAGTATCCGTGACCGGACCCGGCGCATCACTTATCACGGTAAATGGCCACCGACAGCAGCCGTTTACCACGTGATCGCGCCGAAAAAAAGACGAAGCAATCACTTGTAAACAAACCGGCGTCACGCCCGGTTCCTCTCTCCCCTCTCTGTACCGATCGGCACAGTATGAGCGGAGAGGGGAGAGATCGGGTGCAGCAGCGCTGTGGGCTGCATCTGTAGTTCCCACAGCGCTGCTATGTGCCCATTGCAGCACTCATCCACCCATCCATGCTCAGGCATCCCAACCACACTCAGCCATACCCAACCATACTCAGCCTTATGTTTGTCATGCCATAGAAAACAATAAAAATCCCTCTTAACGTCAAGTTTGGACATCATTCCTGAACATAGAGAGTATGTCTGCTAAAGATCGATCTGATATGACCAATGGTTCTGACTCCAGGTGACATCTTGCGTCCCATTATACTCTATGGGCATTCCATTTTGTCCTATGTTTGTCATTCCATAGAACACAATAATAATCCTTCTTAACGTCAAGTTTGGACATCATCCATGAACATAGAGAGTATGTCAGCTAAAGATTGATCTGATATGACCAATGGTTCTGACTCCAGGTCACATCTTGCTTCCCATTATACTCCATGGACATTCCTTGCTATTATTTATCTGTCATTCCATAGAAAACAGCTGTAATCCCAAATAATCTCAATCTTACAATCTGCTACTGTACATGAGGAACACCTGTGGGAAAGGTGAAGTCATTATGTCTCCAAGATCTGTGTGCAAATGAGTTTATATTTTTCTTCCCATTATACTCTATGGACATTCCCTTCTGTCATTCACCTTTTTGTGGCATAAAAAAAAAAAAATAATAATCCCACCTAATCTCAACATTAAACACGGCCTATTTTAGAATGTTTAAAAATACCCCTTATTTTTAAATAAAGAATTCTTTAACCACTTCCCACCCGGCCACTGTACATATAAGGCCGGGCGGGCACTCTCTGCTTCTGAGTCGACGTTCAGGAACGTCCCTCAGAAGGAGGGGGATCACACACACGCACGTTCCTGATGCATTTGTGTCACCCAAACACGGCGCATCTCAGTTTAGCAGGAGGGCTCTGTGATAGGCCCTCCTGATCACATGACGGCCGTGTTCAATCACACCCATCATGTGATGTAAACACAGAGCCGGTTGCTAGGCGATAGGCTCTCCTCTCCTTGCACAGAAGTTGTCGGTGAGGTGAGGAGAGGAATTGCTGCAACCCAACTGGTGATCAGTGAGTATGAGCTGTTTTTTACAGCTTTTTACTCAATGATCACCAGCCTAGTGTCACACACAATGTAAAATACATATACTGTGACCCCTCTATCCGAAAATATACTGTCACCCCCCCTATCCGAAAATATACTGTGACCTAGAGCTGGGCGATTTCGGGGGACGTACTAAAAGGAATGACAGAATGGAATGCCCATAGACTTTAACAGGGAGATGGAATTCCCATAGAGAATAATGGAACTAAGTGGAATTCCCATAGAGAATAATGGTAAAGAAAAAATATATATATATATCAATTAGTGACAGAGTCTTTAGACAAATCAAATTTTTTATTTTCTTTGCAAACCTACTTTTATATATCATTGGCCGTGTTTAATATTGAGATTAGGTGGGATTATTTTTTTTATTTTTTTATGCCATAAAAAGGAGAATGACAGAAGGGAATGTCCATAGAGTATAATGGGAAGAAAAATATAATCTCATTTGCACGCAGATCTTGGAGACATAGCAACTTCACCTTTCCCACAGGTGTTCCTCATGTACAGTAGCAGATTGTAAGATTGAGATTATTTGGGATTACAGCTGTTTTCTAAGGAATGACAGATAAATAATAGAAAGGAATGCCTAGAGAGTATAATGGGAAGCAAGATGTGACCTTGGTCATATCAGATCAATCTTTAGCAGACATACGCTCTATGTTTAGGGATGATGTCCGAACTTGACGTTAGGAGGGATTATTATTGTTTTCTATGAATGGTACAGTGACATCAATGGGGACAATTGGCACAGCGGCGACAATTAAAGGGCACAGTGACGAGTCTGACGACAATAGGTACAGTGGTGACAATGGGCACAGTGGGGACAATTGGCACAGCGGCATGAATGGGCACAGTGGCGACAATTAAAGGGCACAGTGACATCAATGGGCACAGTGGCGACAATTAAAGGGCACAGTGGTGACAATTGGCACAGTGGCGACAATTTATGGCACAGTGGCTGTGTTTGATGGCATGGCACAGTGGCTGCGTTTGATGGCATGGCACAGTGGTGACAATTGATGGCACGGTGGCTGCGTTTGATGTCATGGCATAGTGACTGCATTTGATGGCAGGGAAGAGTGGTGCGAATTGATGGCACAGTGGCTGCGTTTGATGGCATGGCATAGTGACTGCATTTGATGGCATGGAACAGTGGTGACAATTCATGGCACAGTGGCTGCGTTTGATGGCATGGCATAGTGACTGCATTTGATGGCATTGAACAGGGGGGACAATTCATGGCACAGTGGCTGCGTTTGATGGCATGGCATAGTGACTGCATTTGATGGCATGGCACAGTGGTGCGAATTGATGGCACAGTGGCTGCGTTTGATGGCATGGAAAAGTGGTGACAATTGATGGCACAGTGGCTGCATTTGATGGGCACAGTGAGGCTGCAATTTATTTTTTACGTTTGCGCCCCCCCCCCCCCAAATTTTTAAGCACCAGCCGCCACTGAATGGCAGATAAATGATAGAAAGGAATGCCCATAGAGTATAATGGGAAGTCAGAACCATTCAACATATCAAATAAATCTTTAGCAGACATACTCTCCAAACTCAGTGGCAATATTTAAAATCAAGACAAATTTCATTATAATTGTTTTCTAAGGAATGAAAGAATGAAATGCCCATAGAGCAGAGCTTTTTTTTCTCAGAAAATAGGTGCAGGAACTCAACCACGACCTGTTCAGATTTCACAAACAGTAGAAGGGTCTTAAAGGGGCATTAAATACCAGAATTGCATTACATACAGAGTGCAGAGTTCAAGGGGTTACAAAACTGTCACTTGTAAACACAGAAACCAGACTTCTGTGTTTACAGGTGATTGTGGTGAACAGGCACCAAAGGGTCTGAGCCAGAGGTGGTGGAACTGAGTTCCCCCAAGTTCCCCCTGAAAAAAAGTCCTGCCATAGAGTATAATATATATCAACTCTTTTGCAGGCAACCCTGAAAGATATAGCTATTTAAAAGGGACATGTATTCCTTCTGAGGCAACAGCCTCATTTAAAGGCTTTGCCTTTATTTAAGACACTTTTTTATGTATAAACTAGGCATGAGCTTTGAGTTCGAGTCGAACTCATGTTCGACTCGAACATTGCCTGTTCGCCGAACAGCGAACAATTTGGGGTGTTCACGGCAAGTTCGTGTGTACTTTGGAACTCAGTTAAAGTCTATGGGACTCGAACGTTTGAAATCTAAAGTGCTCATTTTAAAGGCTAATATGCAAGTTATTGTCATAAAAAGTGTTTGGGGGCCTGGGTCCTGCCCCAGGGGACATGTATCAATGCAAAAAAATGTTTTAAAACCTGCATTTTTTTGGGGACCTAGGGGGAGTGTATAGTATGCCTGTAAAGTAGAGCTTGTTTCCCGTGCTTAGAACTGTCCCTGCACAAAGTGTCATTTCTGAAGGAAAAAAAGTCATTTAAAACCAATCACGGCTATAATGAATTGTTGGTTCCCGGCAATACAGAGAAAAGTCATTCATAAAAAAAAAAAAAAATGCGTGGGGGTCCCCCCAAATTAAATTATCAGGCATTTCAGGTTTGGTATGGATATTAAGGGGAACCCCGTGTCAAATTTAAAAAAAAAGACGTGGGGTTCCCCCCAAATATCAATTCCAGACCCTTCAGGCATTATTAAAATCGCTGCTCCCGAAAAAAACGTGAGTTTTTAAAACTTTTTTTGCATTGATACATGTTTCCTGGGGCAGGACCCGGGTCCCCAAATACTTTTTAGGACAATAACTTGAATATTAGCCTTTAAATTTAGCACTTTAGATTTCAAACGTTCGAGTCCCTTAGACTTTAACAGGGTTCAAACTTTTGCTCTGTTCGCAGGTTCGGCTCATCCCTAGTATAAAGATTGAAGATGCAATATTCTCTTTCCTTCAAATAATCATATACATTACAGGTAATCTGAGATAAGCGAATGCACAGTTTCGAACATAACAATGTTCTTCATCAAGCACACATGCTGCTTGATGAAGAACACGTTATTGTCGAAACTGTGCAGTCGCTGATCTCAGATTACCTTCAATTTATACTAATATTTCAATTAGAGAGAATATTGCAAAGATTGGGATTGTATGTTAAAATGTTTTCGATGTGTGTTCGTTGCAAAATTGAGGAGGTCCCCATTGGATGCAATCTTAAAAGAAGTATACTGGCTAAACTGCATAAGTGTCCAACCTTGATTTAACCCTTTAACAACCATGCTATTGCCAAATGAAGGCTACAGCGTGGCTCGATAACTCAGGGACGGCCTACTATGACGTTCTCCCAGAATCGCAGGCGCACACACAGGAGTATCCGTGACCGGACCCGGCGCATCACTTATCACGGTAAATGGCCACTGACAGCAGCCGTTTACCACGTGATCGCGCCGAAAAAAAGACGAAGCAATCACTTGTAAACAAACCGGCGTCACGCCCGGTTCCTCTCTCCCCTCTCTGTACCGATCGGCACAGTATGAGCGGAGAGGGGAGAGATCGGGTGCAGCAGCGCTGTGGGCTGCATCTGTAGTTCCCACAGCGCTGCTATGTGCCCATTGCAGCACTCATCCACCCATCCATGCTCAGGCATCCCAACCACACTCAGCCATACCCAACCATACTCAGCCTTATGTTTGTCATGCCATAGAAAACAATAAAAATCCCTCTTAACGTCAAGTTTGGACATCATTCCTGAACATAGAGAGTATGTCTGCTAAAGATCGATCTGATATGACCAATGGTTCTGACTCCAGGTGACATCTTGCGTCCCATTATACTCTATGGGCATTCCATTTTGTCCTATGTTTGTCATTCCATAGAACACAATAATAATCCCTCTTAACGTCAAGTTTGGACATCATCCATGAACATAGAGAGTATGTCAGCTAAAGATTGATCTGATATGACCAATGGTTCTGACTCCAGGTCACATCTTGCTTCCCATTATACTCCATGGACATTCCTTGCTATTATTTATCTGTCATTCCATAGAAAACAGCTGTAATCCCAAATAATCTCAATCTTACAATCTGCTACTGTACATGAGGAACACCTGTGGGAAAGGTGAAGTCATTATGTCTCCAAGATCTGTGTGCAAATGAGTTTATATTTTTCTTCCCATTATACTCTATGGACATTCCCTTCTGTCATTCACCTTTTTATGGCATAAAAAAAAAAAAATAATAATCCCACCTAATCTCAACATTAAACACGGCCAATGATTTTTAAAAGTAGGTTTGCAAAAAATAAATTTGATATGTCTAAAGACTCTCTGTCGCAAATAAACTTTCAATTTTACCATTATTCTCTATGGGCATTGCACTTAGTACCATTATTCTCTATGGGCATTCCATCTCCCTGTTAAAGTCTATGGGCATTCCATCATTCCTTTTAGTATGTCCCTAAGAATATGAATTTTGACTGACAGCAACAAGTTATGCTGATTGGATAGGCCCCCCCCCTAGAAAAAAACGGAATCTATTGCAGCACAAGCAGCAGCAGCAGCAATCTGACAGTTAAACGTTCACTTAGTCTATACATTTCTCAATGTGTTTGGGCAGTCCTGCATGGTGCAGTGGTAAGCCACCTGCACTACGGTGCACAAGGTCATAGGATCAAATCCATTAGACCCACCATGGGGCTGCTACCTGTATAGCTTTTTTTTTTTTTTTTTTTTTTTTTTTTTTTTAAAAAAAACTTGAACGTACCCTATTTTAGAATGTTTAAAAATACCCCTTATTTTTAAATAAAGAATTCTTTAACCACTTCCCACCCGGCCACTGTACATATAAGGCCGGGCGGGCACTCTCTGCTTCTGAGTCGACGTTCAGGAACGTCCCTCAGAAGGAGGGGGATCACACACACGCACGTTCCTGATGCATTTGTGTCACCCAAACACGGCGCATCTCAGTTTAGCAGGAGGGCTCTGTGATAGGCCCTCCTGATCACATGACGGCCGTGTTCAATCACACCCATCATGTGATGTAAACACAGAGCCGGTTGCTAGGCGATAGGCTCTCCTCTCCTTGCACAGAAGTTGTCGGTGAGGTGAGGAGAGGAATTGCTGCAACCCAACTGGTGATCACTGAGTATGAGCTGTTTTTTACAGCTTTTTACTCAATGATCACCAGCCTAGTGTCACACACAATGTAAAATACATATACTGTGACCCCTCTATCCGAAAATATACTGTCACCCCCCTATCCGAAAATATACTGTGACCTAGAGCTGGGCGATTTCGGGGGACGTACTAAAAGGAATGACAGAATGGAATGCCCATAGACTTTAACAGGGAGATGGAATTCCCATAGAGAATAATGGAACTAAGTGGAATTCCCATAGAGAATAATGGTAAAGAAAAAATATATATATATCAATTAGTGACAGAGTCTTTAGACAAATCAAATTTTTTATTTTCTTTGCAAACCTACTTTTATATATCATTGGCCGTGTTTAATATTGAGATTAGGTGGGATTATTTTTTTTATTTTTTTATGCCATAAAAAGGAGAATGACAGAAGGGAATGTCCATAGAGTATAATGGGAAGAAAAATATAATCTCATTTGCACGCAGATCTTGGAGACATAGCAACTTCACCTTTCCCACAGGTGTTCCTCATGTACAGTAGCAGATTGTAAGATTGAGATTATTTGGGATTACAGCTGTTTTCTAAGGAATGACAGATAAATAATAGAAAGGAATGCCCAGAGAGTATAATGGGAAGCAAGATGTGACCTTGGTCATATCAGATCAATCTTTAGCAGACATACGCTCTATGTTTAGGGATGATGTCCGAACTTGACGTTAGGAGGGATTATTATTGTTTTCTATGAAATCACAAACATAGGACAAGATGGCATGCCCATAGAGTATATTGGGAAGCAAGATGTGACCTGGAGTCAGAACCATTGGTCATATCAGATCGATCTTTAGCAGACATGCTCTCAATGTTTGGTGGTGATGTTCAAAATTTAGATGAAGCAGGATTATTATTGTTTTCTATGGAATGACAAAGGTGAATTGAGATTGTTTGGGATTACAGTTGTTTTCTATGGAATGGCAGCAGTGGCGGTTCGTCCATAGAGGGCGCTGGAGCGCCGCCCACTCTGGCTCTCACCGCCACTGAGTCTAATAACATAGATTCATGCATTGCACGATTCTATGTTATTGTCCCGCTGCCGCCCACTATTCAGCTGGCCGGATGTTGAGCACCAGCCAGCTGAATAACGGCAGCTGGTTGGCTGTACGGAAGTGCCTATCAGAGCCAGGGGCTCTGATAGGCTTTCCGAGTACAGCCCTCGGGTCCCCGGAAGCTTATCCTCGGAATGCACGGTATGTGCGCTCCTTGGATAAGACTGACAGGCGTCTCAGCCAATCAGGTTGGCTGGTTCTGGCTACCGGTAACCTGATTGGCTGAAGCGTCATCGAGGGCGGGAGAAGACATCGAGGCGAGGGTCGAGGACGTGGATGGCTGACTCCAGTAAAGGTAAGTGCCTCAGGGGCACAGCGGCGACGAAGGGCACAGTGACATCAATGGGGACAATTGGCACAGCGGCGACAATTAAAGGGCACAGTGACGAGTCTGACGACAATAGGTACAGTGGTGACAATGGGCACAGTGGGGACAATTGGCACAGCGGCATGAATGGGCACAGTGGCGACAATTAAAGGGCACAGTGACATCAATGGGCACAGTGGCGACAATTAAAGGGCACAGTGGTGACAATTGGCACAGTGGCGACAATTTATGGCACAGTGGCTGTGTTTGATGGCATGGCACAGTGGCTGCGTTTGATGGCATGGCACAGTGGTGACAATTGATGGCACGGTGGCTGCGTTTGATGTCATGGCATAGTGACTGCATTTGATGGCAGGGAAGAGTGGTGCGAATTGATGGCACAGTGGCTGCGTTTGATGGCATGGCATAGTGACTGCATTTGATGGCATGGAACAGTGGTGACAATTCATGGCACAGTGGCTGCGTTTGATGGCATGGCATAGTGACTGCATTTGATGGCATTGAACAGGGGGGACAATTCATGGCACAGTGGCTGCGTTTGATGGCATGGCATAGTGACTGCATTTGATGGCATGGCACAGTGGTGCGAATTGATGGCACAGTGGCTGCGTTTGATGGCATGGAAAAGTGGTGACAATTGATGGCACAGTGGCTGCATTTGATGGGCACAGTGAGGCTGCAATTTATTTTTTACGTTTGCGCCCCCCCCCCCCCAAATTTTTGAGCACCAGCCGCCACTGAATGGCAGATAAATGATAGAAAGGAATGCCCATAGAGTATAATGGGAAGTCAGAACCATTCAACATATCAAATAAATCTTTAGCAGACATACTCTCCAAACTCAGTGGCAATATTTAAAATCAAGACAAATTGCATTATAATTGTTTTCTAAGGAATGAAAGAATGAAATGCCCATAGAGCAGAGCTTTTTTTTCTCAGAAAATAGGTGCAGGAACTCAACCACGACCTGTTCAGATTTCACAAACAGTAGAAGGGTCTTAAAGGGGCATTAAATACCAGAATTGCATTACATACAGAGTGCAGAGTTCAAGGGGTTACAAAACTGTCACTTGTAAACACAGAAACCAGACTTCTGTGTTTACAGGTGATTGTGGTGAACAGGCACCAAAGGGTCTGAGCCAGAGGTGGTGGAACTGAGTTCCCCCAAGTTCCCCCTGAAAAAAAGTCCTGCCATAGAGTATAATATATATCAACTCTTTTGCAGGCAACCCTGAAAGATATAGCTATTTAAAAGGGACATGTATTCCTTCTGAGGCAACAGCCTCATTTAAAGGCTTTGCCTTTATTTAAGACACTTTTTTATGTATAAACTAGGCATGAGCTTTGAGTTCGAGTCGAACTCATGTTCGACTCGAACATTGCCTGTTCGCCGAACAGCGAACAATTTGGGGTGTTCACGGCAAGTTCGTGTGTACTTTGGAACTCAGTTAAAGTCTATGGGACTCGAACGTTTGAAATCTAAAGTGCTCATTTTAAAGGCTAATATGCAAGTTATTGTCATAAAAAGTGTTTGGGGGCCTGGGTCCTGCCCCAGGGGACATGTATCAATGCAAAAAAATGTTTTAAAACCTGCATTTTTTTGGGGACCTAGGGGGAGTGTATAGTATGCCTGTAAAGTAGAGCTTGTTTCCCGTGCTTAGAACTGTCCCTGCACAAAGTGTCATTTCTGAAGGAAAAAAAGTCATTTAAAACCAATCACGGCTATAATGAATTGTTGGCTCCCGGCAATACAGAGAAAAGTCATTCATAAAAAAAAAAAATGCGTGGGGGTCCCCCCAAATTAAATTATCAGGCATTTCAGGTTTGGTATGGATATTAAGGGGAACCCCGTGTCAAATTTAAAAAAAAAGACGTGGGGTTCCCCCCAAATATCAATTCCAGACCCTTCAGGCATTATTAAAATCGCTGCTCCCGAAAAAAAACGTGAGTTTTTAAAACTTTTTTTGCAGACTTTAACAGGGTTCTAAAGTTCACACAAACTTTTGCTCTGTTCGCAGGTTCTGGTGCGAACCGAACGGGGGGTTTCGGCTCATCCCTAGTGAGAGGAAGGATTTGGTGATCCGTCCCGCGGACAAAGGGGGAGGGATAGTGGTCCTTGATAAAACTGCATATAATGAAGAGATGTATAACATTTTGGGAGACAGTTCTACTTATACTAAATTACCCTCGAACCCCACTTCCAAATTCAAGGTTTCTTTGAAGAAACTCATTGATATTGGGGCTAAAAGGGGAGTATTGGATATTAAAGAGAAAAGTTATCTTGTGCCTAAAGTTCCGCGTATACCCGTTATGTACTATTTGCCCAAAGTGCACAAAAATAGTGTCCGCCCCCAGGGCTTCCTATTGTAAGCGGAATTAACTCTATAACATCTCGAGTAGGAAAATATATAGACTATTATCTCCAACCTATTGTGAAAAATGTTCCCTCTTATCTGAAGGATACTCGACACACAATTGCCAAAATACAAGACGTACCCTATACGGAAGACCTTCTACTTGTCACAGCTGATGTGGCATCCTTGTACACCAGCATTGCCCATCACTTAGGCTTTCAAGCTGTGGACTGTTTTTTGGACAGAGTGGAAACCATTCCTATGGTGCAGAAGTTGTTCATTATGGACCTTTTAAGGTTTGCAACTTCTCACAATTATTTCTGGTACGGAGGAGATTTTTTCTTGCAACAGAAAGGGGTGGCGATGGGGGCTAAGTTTGCCCCCAGCCTTGCCAATATTTTCATGGCAAAATGGGAGGAGGATGTCGTCTATGCCCTAGAGCGTCCTGAGATCGTTCTGTGGGCTCGTTATATAGACGACATCCTCCTCCTATCGAGAGGCGATCGCACTTCCCTGGACACCTTTATGTCAGTCTTGAATGATAACCATGTTGGGATTAGTCTCTCTTATGAGGCTAGTTTCTCTAGCATACATTTCCTTGACCTGGAAATCTTTGTTGAAAATAACCAACTTAAAACTAAAACCTACTTTAAAAGCACTGACCGTAATGGGTTTATCCCAAAGGATAGTTGCCACCATCCTTCCTGGCTCGGCTCGGTTCCCCGTAGCCAGATGCTCAGGATTAGACGGAATTGCTCAAATTTAGAGGATTTCAAGGTCCAGGCACAGACTTTGAAAAAAAGGTTTGTGGATAAGGGATATTGCAATATGGCCATAGATGATGAAATCAAGAAAATCTCTGCAGTTGATAGGTCTACATTAACTGTGGAGAAAGTCAAAACAGCGCAAGATAATAAATTTAGACACTCTTTTTTTACCACTTTTTCCACCCAACACAGGCAGATAAAGAATATCATTCGGAAGCATTGGGCAGTCTTAAAGAATGATCCCTTGTTGGGACCAGTTCTTCCCGCACAGGCAGGTGTGATTTATAGAGGGGCTGCCCCCCTAAGAAATCAACTTGCACCTAACATTCCAGATCCTCCAGTCAAGACCTCTTTCTTTCCCCTGTCTAAGGGCTACTACCCTTGTAGAAAATGTAAGGTGTGCCTACATAATTCTAACAGAAAGAAAACCATCCACTTCACCTCGACGGTTACCGGCCTTGTGTTTCCCATGAAACAATTCTTTACTTGTGCGACCAAACACGTGGTTTACCTTATCACCTGTCATTGTGGTAAGCAATATGTGGGTCGCACTATAAGAAGTTTCACCATAAGGGTAGGGGAGCACATAGCCAAAATTAAAAAGGGGTGCACAAAACACACTGTACCTAGGCACTACCTGGAACAACACAATAAAAGAATTGAGGGAACAACCTTTCAGGTTATAGATCACTTCGTCCCTCATTGGAGAGGGGAGCCCAGTGTAAGGGGTGTATCAAAACTTGAAGTCTTCTGAATCTACCAACTTAAGAGCTATGTGCCCCATGGCCTCAATGTGGAGTGGGATGTTAATTCTTTCATCAACCAGTCTTGACTTATATACAATTTTTGCATATGAGTGGAAGTCGATTTGTTATTCTCCAGATGACATATAAATTTTTTAATTTTTAGTTTTTCTGTTTTTTTGATTATTACTTCATCCTCACCTGCTCCCATGAGACCATCTCTTAATATGGAATTTTTGAATATTCTTATATAGCCCAATATTATGGTTTAGAGGTGATGGTCAATTATCATTTCTGACCATTAGGTGGCGCTCTATATGTGGGAATTTTAATATGGTGTGAGTCCATGACTATGTGTCAGATGGGAAGGAAGCGTGCAACCACCACCTCCCACCACTAGGAGGCTCCCTATATATATCCCTTATGAGTGGCCACTGCTATCTCCAGTTCCATTCGCTTTATTGCCCTATGATCCAATATGGATCAATGAGTCCTCTCCATGCACTGACATGACGCCAGGACTGTGTTTTACACATAGTGGTGACGTCTGTCTATCTTCTCGTCGTTGGACCGCGTCATGAGGGGGCGGGGCTTGCGCTGGATGGTGGCGCGCTCCGCCTGCGATTGACCTGGACAGGCGGGGAGTGGTGTGGATAGGCCTGATCTCCTGTCATTCATTGGAGCATTGGCCTGTAGAGGAGAGATCCGGGTGATGGGCGGGCGTGAAGGAGGTGTCATTTCCGGGCGCCTGGAACGCAGGACACAGGAAATGCATAGCAACCATTTGGGCCTGTATAGTAAGTCATTTCCGGGCGCCTGGAGCGCACGAATACCGGAAATGTCGGAGATTGGAACGCACGCCATGAACGGTGAGTGCTGGTGTCTCATGGGGGCAATTAGAGGTAATATTTAAAGCGCAGGGGGGAGATGTGAGTCAGATATGTACCCCAGTTGAAGTATTTGGATACGAAACCGGTCGGGTCATTTGATCATATCCACCCCAACTGCGCATACTTTGTTCTACCTTCCTTGAAGTTTGTGTGCTCGGATGCTGTGATTAGTTTGCAGTGTTGTCCAATCTTGGATTTTTTTGGTGTGATATTGTTTTGGAGACCCTTTTTCTGATATTTTGGGAACATGTCCTTTTGTGAAGTTTTTAATAATTTTTTTACGCGATGAGGAGGTGTTCTCTCTCCTTTTATTTTATATTGGCACATTGGATTCCTTGAAAATTCCCACCGCTTCCAAGAACATCACCATCATCATCACATGTTCCTGGTTCCTGGTCGGATCAGTGTGAAAGAACCCTGCTGGAAAGTGTGAAAGCCCTGCTGGAAAGTACATCAGGATTGCCCGGAAGGTCACCCTAGTAAGGCAGTCGGCCTACACAAGTCTTGAGGACCCCCCGCCGTATGGTGAGATGTGGGTCTACAACTTCTGGTAAGGGCAAAATATATTTCTACCACTGATCATCTTTGGGAAAGGGATACCACTGACCAAAAGATTGATGTTCCTTTTGGACCATACAACTATATGAATAGAAGCCACCTACATGCAGGAAATGGGACTATGTGTTCTATGACACTCATCATCCATTTAACACATTAATTGCACTTAATGACTATCACAGTGATTTGTATTTATTTAAGTGTGTATTTTTCTTTTTTGTGAATTTTTTATTCCAGCTGGTCTGGAAAGTTCTAGGTTGTTATATCTAGAATTTCACAAGTTTAATTGGTCTAGGTCACACCCTATTGACCTCTGAATTTGGAGGATATTTTTGTCACTCCCTGTGTACTCACCATTCACCTTTATTACTCTTTGTTGAGTTTACACGTGATATTGCCCAACAGGGCATATCTGTTCCTATTGGCGCTGCACTTTTTCTTTATATTTTGTTTCACAGTTGTTCCATGTGGTGCTGGCAGCCTTACACATTTTTTTCATTTATATATTGTGTTCACCATCACATTGTATTATAGCGCAGTATTATTTATTTTTATTTAATAATATAATACATAATTATAAACAATTATAACAAATAATAATATAATTATAATAAAAAATTATTCAATAATGTAATCAACTCAAAATCACTGAAATTTGCTCAGTTGCAGAATTGTCGCTGTCATTACTTTTATTTTTTTATGACGAATTTCCCCACAAATCACTTTCACACAAATCTGCAAGTGATTATAATTTATTATTTTGGTTGCTATGGACAATCTACAGTTTGCAGGCAGAAAGAACAGTTTTTATTATATGTAGGACACTGGGCAGACCACTAGGGACAAGGGGGGGTGTATTTTTTACATACAGTACTGTAATCTATAAGATTACAGTACTGTATGTAATGGGTTTGTTTACGTTTTTGAATTTGGCGCTGTTCTCCGCTCCCGTGCGTCGTAATGTCGCAGGGAACGGAGATCGGTGGCACACAGAGGCACTGTGTGAATCGAGCGAGGTCCCGCTCGCTCACACAGCGCGGTGGCATCGCTGGATCCAGGGACAAGGTAAGTAAACCCTGCCTATGGATGCTGCGAGGCAAGCCCGAGTCTGACTCGGGGTTACCGATCGCAGCACAGAAATTTAACCCCGAGTCAGACTCGGGAACACCGCCAGGGAGGTTAAGCAACATATTGCTACACTTAGAGGGGCCTCTACTCTTTATACTCTGTAGCTCCTGTTGGATTTTGCTTCTTTCCCCCTTGTGGATTTTTATATGGTCTATAAACTGAAGGACCTATGAATAAATGGTTGTAGAACGAATCATTTGAATTTCAATCAATTCTTATGGGGAAATTTGCTTTGATATACAAGTGCTTTGGATTACAAGCATGTTTCTGAAGCGAATTATGCTCGCAATCCAAGGTTTTTCTGTATTTCTTTACAGAAAAAGGGATATACTACTGGTAAGAATTTATTACTGATGTTATTTAATGGCCTTAGGCCTTTGGAATTCAGAGATACAATACATGGGCAGGACTTATGGGTTTTACTAGATTACATCCAACATGGTGGAAATTTGAATGGATAAGATGGGATATGCAGAATACTAAATTTAAAAGGCTAAATGTATTTTCTTTCAAAATTAGTCACTTGCCCTTATAGAATCACTGTTGAACTTAAAGGGTCACTAAAGGATTGTTTTTTTTTTTAGCTGAAATGACTGTTTACAGGGTATAGAGACATAATAGTTAACTGATTCCTTTTAAAAATGATTAAAACTAGATAAAAACCAATCATTTAATGTGCCTGCAGTTTAGTTTCGTTTTTGCTGTTGTTTCCCGAT